>NC_035443.2:141943233-142628874 GCF_002127325.2 Helianthus annuus
AAAAATAAAAATAAAAAACAGGTGTATATTAGTTCGAAAACAATTAATCCAAAGGTAAACCATCTCAAATAGATCTGGAATGAAAAAGATGCCTTCAATCAAGAAACCCTGCACATTACAATAAAAAAGGAAACATAAAAAAAAAACTTGCACTATCACCTAGGATTATAAACCCTAAATAAAATTGAATCATTAACCAAAATCGGAATAGAAAAAAAAAGTGTAACGGATTCACTGAAATCTACCAAAAACAAAATCAAAACACAAATAGCAAAAACCTAATAACAAAACCTACCAGAAACAGATCGATTTGAACAAACAATCGAATACGCAACGGAAACAACGGCTTCAATCTGAGCTGGTTCCCAGCATTGAAGCCCTAAGTTTCCATTACTATCAGCATCAACGTTGTTTGAGGATCAAATACAACTTTTCGAGCCCTAATTTCTCAGAGCAGAGTCTGATATCGATCGATGATGAAGATGTAGGTTTATCGTCGAACAAAACTCCGATGAGTTTGTCGATTTCGTCAGCCATGGCTGATAGATTGATCGGATAACCGATTGTGAGTGTGTTTGATTGAGGAACAACGAATGACGAGAGAAGAGAGAGAATAAGAGAGAAAGCGTATAAAAGAAGCCTTCTCCAATCCTGGCCTATGAGTTGTCCTCTCATTTGAGATATGCCACATGTATGCTTATGTGACTACTTATTTGGCATCAACCATAGGGTGACATGTATCCCCCAATGGTTTGCTTTATTAGAGATATAGATTTTAGGGATGCTTCGAGTCTTCTTCGACTATTGTTTTTGTACTCGAGTTGCATATCTAATTCAAATTGTGTTTTGTAATTTTAGGTGATGAGCTTCTTTCAGACTCCTTCCCCTACAAGGAACTCTTGAATGGGATCCTATGAGAAGTTGAATGAAAGGTATATCTTGCACCGTTCTTTATCTATATCTATATATCTATATATCTTAAATGGGATCCTATGGGAAATTGATCTCTATTCGATTCACTGATGTATATTCTTCTCCTCACCATTTTGTTCCATTAATCAACTCATGTGTGCTCTTATGTTTGATACCCGATCTTATTCCAGTGATTAATATCCGCTTGAGTAACCCAATCTGAGTCTGATTTTTTTCGTTAACGATTCAGGTAAACTTTCCCGATTTGGGTTTTCTGCAAGGCTAATCATCTAAATTAATTTGTTATTTTTATGGTTTACATCCTAAACCCCAGTTTTACAGTATCTCATGATAAACTTTCTTCGTTCTTTAGAATCTGATCAAATTGGGCCATAATCTGAAGAAATGTGTTTAAGTTACGACAAGGTGTGTATAGCATGTTGATTAATATTAAAAAAAATAACTATAATAGTTTCTCTTCCTGTAATTTTGTATAGCATTATTTATAAAATGATTACACGTATGATAAAAAAAATATAAAAGCTGCTCTTCCTGTCTTTTGTTCTCTTCACGTATCTTCGCTAAATCAATATGTTGGAAGGTTTGTGTATGTAGAATTAGTCAGGATACGCCCACGAAAAAAAGGTTGATTTATATTGTATTTCTCATGACAGTATGAAGACTATGGTTAAGGATAAATGATAAGATCTTCAAAGGGGTCGATGCTTTTCAAACTAAAATAGTGCAAGACATTAAGGAGGTTACTCTCTGGTGGATGATTAACAGATCGATAGGCGTCAATCTTTCAATCTGGTCCACTTTCTCTGGTTTAGACTTTGGTTAGTGTATGTGTATAGATATTTTTTTTAAAGTGATTGGATGTGTAACGGGGTAAGAGTATTTTGGATGTATCTTAGTGTGTTTTTTTAGAAGCTTAATTGTTGTTTGTATGCCTCTTTTGGTGATTAATAAAGTTTGGTTTACTGAAAAAAAAAAAACGCAATTTCAACTGCTTTTACCTAACGGGTGATTTGCTTTATATTTATCTCTAATTGCTCAAGTAGGTAAACTTTGAAAATTGTTTAAAGACGGACTTATGATTAGTTTGTTTGTATTTATTTTATGTATAGATGTCAAAAGATATTTAGAGGATAACTTGTGATTAACTCGATTAAAACAGGTTGTGATGAAATGAGTTTTTTTTTAAATGGGTCTTTTCAAAATTGGTGAGGTTGTGGTATAAATGAAGCTTTTCAAAATCATATTAGATATTACATACTCAGAATAATAATATTGAGGGTTGAATGTATGTGACCCTATAAATATAGAGGTGTACTTTACTTTAATTTTTTTCTATTATAGAAATTCCAATGTGATGGTATTTTTGTTGTTTCCTCTATTATTTTCTCTATATAATATAGAATAGAGGTTCCAATGTAAATGCTCTAAATATAGATGTTTACTTTACATTCTTGCTTTTGTATGTTTTTATGGCTCTTTACAACAAGAAAAAGTTTAAGAAACCAATTAAAAATTTATGATGGAGAAAAGGAAAAGATGATACTTTAGATGTTAAAGTGTTATTTTTATACTTTTATTTGTTATAAATTAAATTTTCCTACCCGGAAAATTTCCGGGTTATAACCTTATTTTTTTTCTATAACAGTAAAAGGGATTTATAGCAAATCAAGTGTTGGAGGGTAGCCAACCAGTTGATATCTCTAAGAACCCGTTTGAGTTGTTCTTACACTTAAGTAAGAATCTATTTTTTTTCAAATTAATTTCATGTATATAAAACAGTAATTAACTCTTTTGAGTTAATTACTGTTTCGTCCTGTGGTTTGTTAAAAATCACTATTTCAGTCCATTAGTTTAAAAATTGCGATTTCAGTCCGCGTGGTTTCACTTTCGTGACCATTTTCAGTCCCTGTGGTTTCACTTTCGTAACCATTTCAATCCATTTATTCTGTAAGTACAGGGACTGAAATGGTTATGAGGTGGACTGATAGAAGGGTAAATAACCGTGTTTTAACATGTGTAAATATAAGGTTTTAAGTGTTTATCATCATAAAACATGGTTACTTTGAGTGTGTTTCTATTTGTAGGTACCCAGAGCTTAACGGATGGATATTGAAGCTAAACGGGAGGTTTTCGGGAAGATTTATGAAGGCTAGAAGCTTACACACAAGTTGGGAGTTGAAAAATGCAAAAAATGGTGAGAAACCAGTACTTGGCGCAAGAAGAAACCAGTTTGGCGCAACCTGGTGTCAGTTTGGGCGCAATACAGATGCTAGTCAGTCAGGGGCGCAACCTTGTGCCAAGGGGGCGCAACCTTGCGCTGACAGCAGATAGTGACGCGAAAATTCAGGATTTTACTTTATTTTAAGATATCTTCAACCCCAAAACGAGATATTCACTAACCCTAGCCGTTTTCCACTTCCCAAGGACGAATTTTTGAGTTCCCAACCTCAATTTTCATCAATCTTTCATGCAATCAAACATCCAAGACAACCAAGAAGATCAAATCATGACTATGAGTGGCTAGATTCTTTTGTGACCACCTCCGGGTGGATGGTTCATGTATGTGAAACTCAAACCTTGTTTATTTAGTTTTTTGGATTGTTTTTCATAACTTGAAGAATACTTGTGGTTTAGTTTTGTTTAAAAGAATTGTGAGTGTTGCAATTATTCATCTTTTACCATTCGCATTCGGTTTTCTTGCATCGTGAGTAGTTTGGTTATTGGGTGGGTTTTTGGCACTTATGATTTGGTAATTAAATTGCATAGGTTATTATTAAAAACTTGTCTTTGATTATCAATCAAACTAAACCGTTAACAAGACCTTTTGGTATCTATCTAATTAAACAGGTTTGGGTGAATCATTGAACCGGAAATCCGGAGGGGGTTGCTTTTCTTTAAAATTGATAACTTTCTTAATTCTTCTCGATCAAAAATCCCAAAACGCAATCAAAGCAATAGTTAATCTAGGTTTCTACAGTCAACACTAACCACATATTCCCTGTGGAGACGACCCTACTTACCCTTGCTAGTAAAGGTACTTAGGACCAAATTTTAAACTTGTTTTTGACCGACCTTTCGACATCGATCAAAATGGCGCCGTTGCCGGGGAATCGGTGCGCTTAGTGTTAGTAGTTGTTATTAAAAAAAATTCAAAAAACCTAAAAATTAGAAAAACCAAAAAAAAAAACCAAAAATATTTCTTTTTGTTTATCTTTTATTTGTTTGTTCCGTATTACGCTTGGTTTTTTGTTTATCTGTGTGCAGGTGATTCTCGTGTTGCATGCATACCAGGTTTTCAAAGAAATCATCACCGCTTTTGTTTGATCCAGAAATAGAAAAGACTGCTCGACAGAATCTCGTTCTTTTTCGTTCAGTAGTGAAAGCTAAAGCTCAGTCGTCAACAGTTGCTCAAGATCTTGAACAAGCAGCTCACGAAATGGCTGATCAAGAGCCACAAAACCAAGCCCAAAACGATCCAATTCCACCCATTCCAGATCCACCAATCCCTCAAAACCAAAACAAGCCCAATAACCAAAACCAGAATCAACCACCACCACCACCACAACCATTTCCACAATTTAACCCAGGTCCACAAAACCAACCGGCAAATCTAAATCTCCGACATGGGGACATCATTCGTCTTAACCAACCACAACATCAACACAGGTATGATGAGGGTTTCCAACACAGAGAAGGTAGCGTGCATACTTGGGAATCCGGTTGGGAAGATGATGATTATCAAAATCAGTATGACAGGAGATACGCAGATTACAGATACGATGAGGGGTACAATGTGAATCAAGGCTACCCAGTACAACAGCAGGTCAACCAAAGAAATCCCATCCCGCGCCCGATTCCACAAAATCAAGTTCATAATGGAGTCCCGCAGTTTAATGCGGGAAGAGCTAATAATCGGTTTAGGGGCGAGCAAATACAGTTTGTGGATGGTGTCCCACAAGTCGTTCAAGGGGCACCAATTCAAGGCGTTGAAGGTCACTGTCGACCCGTTATAGTACCCAACTCATCAGCTATAGTTACACCGGTGGGGAATAATAATCGACCCTTCGAGGTGAGGCCTCAATACTTAGGCCATTTGCCTGAATTCTATGGAAAAAGAACCGAAGAACCATACTTGCACATTGCAAGTTTTGATTCAATTTGCCAGACTATTGGAGGGTCAGGGTTCACAAAGGATGAGGTGAAGCTAATGTTGTTTCAATTTACCCTGAAAGACAAGGCACGCCAATGGTTCGCAACATTACCTCCGGGGAGTATCTACACTTGGCAAGAGATGCAACAGGTATTTTTGGAGGAGTATTACACAATGAACAGAACCAGTGAAGCTCGGGATGCAATCAGAGCATTCCAGCAACATTCAGGGGAAGCGTTCCATGAGGCATTCACAAGATTTAAGGAGTTACTTAGGAAATGCCCACATCATGAAATTCAGACATGGGAATTAATTAAGGCGTTTTATGATGGGCTACTTCCTGATGATGTAAGAGATCTCATCGCTATCAGCAATGGTACGTTTCTCACGAACACCGAGGCTGCAGATTGGGCATACTTAGAGAGACAAAGTGCCACTTCGAAAAGACAGGCACAATCTAGCAGGAGGGCAAGATCGAGTTCAGCGAAGTCGGTTGATTATGAAGCTGAGGAATGGGTCGAGAAGCTGAGGCATCAAAACTTATTGCTTGAGCGTCAGTTAGCTCAAATGAACCTTGGAAAAGGGGGTGAAGTTAAAACCACCAATACGTTTTCGGTGTGCACTGAATGTGGAGAGTTAGGGCATCAAGTCGGAGAATGTGCTGTGTTGGGTGGTCAGACCGATGAAGTGAATCAAATCTATGGTGAACGAAAGCAATATGATATGAAATCAAATACATATCATCCAGGTTTGCGAAACCACTCCAATTTTAGTTATGGTAATTCTGCTAATCAATTGAACCCCAATTTTCAGGTACCTAACCAAGGAGGTCAACAGTATCAGAATCGGCAAGGAAATTACCAACAAGGAGGTTACCAGAATCGAGGCCAATACAATCAAGGGCCTCAAGCCAACAACCAACAGGAAAATCAAAGCAATTATCAAGGGAGTTGGAGGAATCAAGGCAACCAGCAAGGTAATTCTTCAGGTGGTGGAGGCGACTCGAGTGATTCGAAGCTAGATGCAATCATGTCATTTATGAAGGATATTCAGAAGGATAATGAGGTTAGAGACAAAACTTCGGAAGCAATGCAGAAACAGTTGGGGCAGCTAGCAGAAGATCTAGCTCAGCTGAGAAGAGATCCAGGTAAGTTGCCAAGCACTACCACAGTTAATCCAGCACATCAGTCATCTAGCTTAAAGAATGGAAGAAATGTGCACATCAATGCGGTAAGTGTTCGTCCAACTTTTGACACTGGTAGCGTTGAGGTAGCTCCACCATCACAAGTAGTTAAGGAGGTGTTGGAGTATGTTAATACTGAATCCGATTCTCAACATGATCGGGACCCACCAAGGGATGAAAGGTGGGAAAGCTTTAAACAAGCTAAAATTAACTTGCCTCTACTCGATGCGATTAAAGAGAGTCCAGATCATGTTGAATGTTTGAAGGAGTTAAGTACCCAAAAACGACTTCATAAGTTTCCTAAAAAACTTGATTTGACTACAAACGTGAATGCCGTTTTGTCGGGTACCCTTCCCCCGAAACTCCAAGATCCAGGAGCACCCATTATTTCCGTACAAGTGGGTGAATTTAAAATAGAAAGGGCGCTGTTGGATCTTGGAGCGTGTGTTAGTATTCTACCAGGGAGTCTGTATGACCAATATGATTTTGGTCCGCTACAGAAAGTCAACACCACCGTGGTGTTGGCTGATCAGACTCCCATGTGTCCGAGGGGGATTGTAAGGGACGTAATTGTGAAAATAGAAGAGTGTTACTACCCAGTTGACTTCTTAGTTCTTGATTGTGCCACAAGTTCAAAGAACACGCACCCTCCAGTCATTCTGGGTAGACCGTTCTTAGCGACTGCTCATGCAATTATAAACTGCGTTGATGGAACGGTAAGTATGAGGTTTGGTGATCGCGAATTGCGGTTAAATATGTTTTCGGATGCGACTAATCCTCCCATTTCAGGTGAACACTCAAAAGCTGAAAATGGTGATGAAAATGTCTCTCCTGCAAAGGAGAGTCAAACCAAACAGGAGTGTTTGTTGGTTGACAGGTTTGAAGGGGCAGGATGCGAAACGGTAAGGAAAAAGGAAAGTGTGGTGCATGAGGAGTTTAAAACGGACAAGGGGAAGCGACGAGGGAAGAAGAAGAAAAAGAAACCGTCAGAATGTGATAATGAAAAACGAAGGTTAAAGTTATTCGGTCCAATGTGGAAGACAGTGGACGACTTACCGGAGCATTGGCGGGGTACATACTTAGAGGCCTTGGGACGCAAGCATCCCACTCGACCACCATAAGGGCATATCAGGTACGGTCTGGCTGAAGACCTATAAACTTAGCGCTCTCGGGAGGCAGCCCGAGGATGTAGAGTAGTGTATATTTGTTTTGTTTTTGCATAAGTATTTTTGCAGGTTATCAGGTTATTAATCTCCATGGATGCAATGGTCCAAGTGTGGGGATGTTCGGTGAAGTCCCAATACATTCTAGTTGAAATTGCGGAAATTGCACGAATTAGAGTTCAGACAAAACTGTCCATACTCAATCTCCATTTGGACGGGGATGATCCGCACACTAATTGTAGAGATTGACCCGAGGACTTGTGGACACGGCCGCGAATGAAACGCTATACGGTCGTGGTGGAACATGACGCATGAGGATTCTACACTTTAAACCAGGGGAGTCTGTTCCACTTTTATTATTGCATTTTTATTCGTGTTTTTGGTGGTGTTAAACTTTATGTGTTAGGGAATGTGTTAATTTATTTGTGTTAGGCACAGTCGCTCATGAGGTTTGTTAGTTGGTATTCCTGGGTTCTGTTTTTAAAACACTATACATTGGGGACAATGTCGCTCAAGTGTGGGGATGTATGGCAACCCGGGAAGGCAAAGGCTTGGGACAGAGTTTGAAAGAGGTTGAAAAATGATTGAAAACGATGAAAACTGAAAAAAAAATTGAAAAGTTTGAAAATTTTAAAGAATTTCATCGCCTTAAGTAAACTAAATGGATATGAAAACCGAATGTTTCAATCACTAATGGGTTCCTTGCCGGTAGTAAACTAACATAGTCCCTTGTCATGGTCGTTCCTTTAAGTTTCATGAGAGTAGGTCCGACAAGTGTTTTCTGGATAAAAGAATTGAAAAGAGATGTCTATTTAAGGGTAACATGTTTTAGATTGCATATGCTACGTGTCGGCAACCTTTTTACCCTTCTTTGGTGAGAATTTTGAGCCTGTAGAATGATAGAATGATTTACATAATGACTTTATTTGTTGAGAGCAGGCCATATGTTATTCTGTGTTAGAACTTGTATGATTTGATGCATGCTGAGATTGTGGTTTGACATGTGCACGTAAATGATAAAGGCATTAGGATATCTCTTACACCGTTATGTTTGTTTTATGTTTACCTAACCATTACCCTTAGTAGCCCTATTGAGCCTATTTACCCTTTCGTTTGTCCACCTAATATGAATTGTTTGATACCGTCCGTGAACGACAAGTTATGAATAATTGAAAAAATAAGAAAAAAAAAAGAAAAAAGAAAAAGACAAATAGAAAGTGTTGTGAATATTGTCTATGTTCTTGGGTAGAAACCAACCCAAAAGTTTGTTATGTGCAAATAAAGTTGTCACGGTTTGGTCGTTTATTGTTCGCCACATAAAAATCTATAAATATAAGCCAAATATCTTCCTACCCTTAGCCTAAGCCCAAAACCGAAAGTCCTTTTGATATGTGTCGTGTTATATGATACAGTGGAGGTATGATTGTTATACAAGCCTATGATTACAGGATTTCATGTTTGGTTTTGAGTGATATAAATGCTAGCACATTACACGCTAGTTCAGATATTAAACCGAGAGGAGAGTTTATTGTGAAAGGCGTGTAGCATGTGTTGTAATCCTAAGCATGTTAGTTTTGAATAGACAAGTCTTAAGTTTTATAAATTGCATCACTTGCTTGTTGGACTGTGAATCTCGATTGTGTTAGTCTATGGGACGGGTATGATTTGGGACTTAAACGGTTGCATCAGTATAGGGGTTTAGAGGTATTGTTACGATGGTGAGTAATTCCGTAACGGTTTGCTTGAGGGCAAGCAAAGGTGAAGTGTGGGGATGTGATAGAAGGGTAAATAACCGTGTTTTAACATGTGTAAATATAAGGTTTTAAGTGTTTATCATCATAAAACATGGTTACTTTGAGTGTGTTTCTATTTGTAGGTACCCAGAGCTTAACGGATGGATATTGAAGCTAAACGGGAGGTTTTCGGGAAGATTTATGAAGGCTAGAAGCTTACACACAAGTTGGGAGTTGAAAAATGCAAAAAATGGTGAGAAACCAGTACTTGGCGCAAGAAGAAACCAGTTTGGCGCAACCTGGTGTCAGTTTGGGCGCAATACAGATGCTAGTCAGTCAGGGGCGCAACCTTGTGCCAAGGGGGCGCAACCTTGCGCTGACAGCAGATAGTGACGCGAAAATTCAGGATTTTACTTTATTTTAAGATATCTTCAACCCCAAAACGAGATATTCACTAACCCTAGCCGTTTTCCACTTCCCAAGGACGAATTTTTGAGTTCCCAACCTCAATTTTCATCAATCTTTCATGCAATCAAACATCCAAGACAACCAAGAAGATCAAATCATGACTATGAGTGGCTAGATTCTTTTGTGACCACCTCCGGGTGGATGGTTCATGTATGTGAAACTCAAACCTTGTTTATTTAGTTTTTTGGATTGTTTTTCATAACTTGAAGAATACTTGTGGTTTAGTTTTGTTTAAAAGAATTGTGAGTGTTGCAATTATTCATCTTTTACCATTCGCATTCGGTTTTCTTGCATCGTGAGTAGTTTGGTTATTGGGTGGGTTTTTGGCACTTATGATTTGGTAATTAAATTGCATAGGTTATTATTAAAAACTTGTCTTTGATTATCAATCAAACTAAACCGTTAACAAGACCTTTTGGTATCTATCTAATTAAACAGGTTTGGGTGAATCATTGAACCGGAAATCCGGAGGGGGTTGCTTTTCTTTAAAATTGATAACTTTCTTAATTCTTCTCGATCAAAAATCCCAAAACGCAATCAAAGCAATAGTTAATCTAGGTTTCTACAGTCAACACTAACCACATATTCCCTGTGGAGACGACCCTACTTACCCTTGCTAGTAAAGGTACTTAGGACCAAATTTTAAACTTGTTTTTGACCGACCTTTCGACATCGATCATGGACGGAAATGGTTATGAAAGTGAAACCACAAGGACTGAAATCGCAATTTTTAAACTAATGGATTGAAATAGTGACTTTTGACAAACCATAGGGACGAAAACAGTAATTAACTCTTTTTAATAATCTAGCAATAGAGCTTTAAATTCTAAGTCGTCCTGATTGGAATTGATAATGTCAGAGGATGAATGCGATAGTGGAGTTAAAGAAGACATCATGAAAACATCATGAAAACATCATGAAGGTTTAGTTGACAAAAACTTAATTTGTAACGAACATTATGTAGATGTACTATTGGGACGTGCTCAACTGTCTCAAAATATTAGGCTTAACAAATCACACTTTAACGCTTCTACGTTTAAATTATTTTATGTGTTTAGTTGGTGTTTAGCCACCCGTGAAGCTCGCGGGGTCTTAGGCTAGTAACAATACAATACAAAATAAAATAAATAAAAAGACTTGATTGATCAAAAGGGGTGTATCGCACCTCTCAAGGGGTTGATGCCCGTTAATGCAATGGCGGAAGAGGGCTTTGGCGCCCTTAATAACTAGAGAGGATGGTGTTTGGCACCCCATGCTGATTTGGTATAAGGCCGCCAATGGATTATACACAGTTTGATAATAATATTTTTTAGTTATATCTTAACAAAAAACATATTTTTTTGTGAATTCTTTTAATATTTGATTTATAATAATAATAATGCTATTATTGAATTATGTTACTAAAAATGGTCATTATTTCAAATATAATCTAATTTTAAGTCTTTAAGTTTGAAAATTTAATTAAATTCAAACCATAGTTTTCCTATGTAAATATCACCTACACCTATTCTTTTATAACGAGAGTTGTTAAGCACTTTAAAAGTGTGTTGGGAATTGATTACTATGAACAAGAGATTGTAAGCTTGTGAGATGATTAACATATACACTTACTTGTCTTATTATGATACACAAAAAAAGTTTTCATTATTCAACCTGTGCATTACACGAGACTATAACCTAGTGTACATATATATATATATAGAGAGAGAGAGAGAGAGAGAGAGTAAAATGCCCGAATAGTCCTTGTGGTTTGTCAAATAACACATATAGTCCTCAACTTTTGGATGTGCGTTAAATTTTCCAGTTAAGTCTAAGTAAAATGACAAAAATACCATTGTTTAAAAAAATAAATAATACTACACGGCACCCCATTATAATCTCTCTCATCTCTGTCACCGTCATGTTCCATCCTCACCATCGACCGACACCATCATCATCACCATCACCATCTTGCTTCCGGTCGGCAACCATCACCTTCGTGCATCACCACCATCAATCATGCGGCGTTTCAGATCTCCCCAATCTCTGTTATTCATCGTTCAGATCTACTTGTTTCACCCCTTGGCTCTTCTCCGTTTTTTCGGCGACCCGTCGCCATCTGATTCAGATTTGCGATTGAGGGTTTAACGAGTTGGTGGTGGCAATCCATCCCTCTCTCGTTTTTCAGATGGTCACCGGAATTAAGGTGTTTGAATTTACACAAAAGGTTGTTATTTTTTCAGTTTTGCATGGTTCTGTTATGTGATTTGGAGTTGAATTTTTTGTGGGTTTTGTAATGATAGGTTTAATTATTGTAGTGGGATTTTGGTAACTGTATGATTGAAACAATATTTTGTCCAAACTAATCTAATATGAATGTTTGTCCAAACTATGTGTCTGACATATGCAATAATATTGTGTTTTCATTTCCTTTGAATAAAATGGTGGCTGTGACCAAAATGGCCGGAGAAGATGACTGGAAATGGAGGGTATAAGAAAGAAGGTGGGTTTCGCGATGGGGATGAATGAGGTTGGTGTTTAAATTAGTTTTTGTTTATTTATTTATTTATTTATTTAATTTAGTTTTTGTTTTTTATTTATTAGGAGATGTGTCTTTTAATTATTATTTGCTGATAGTAATGGTATTTTTGTCATTTTATTTAGACTTAACTGGAAAATTTAACGGACATCCAATGTAAGGACTATCCGAGTAACAAAGTGTAAAACCATAGGGAGCATGAGTGTAATTTCAAAAAGTTGAGGACTATATGTGTTATTTTGACAAACCACAAGGACTAATCGGCATTTTACTCATATATAAATATATAAATATATAAATATATAAATATATAAATATATATATATATATATATATATATATATATATATATATATATATATATATATATATGTATGTATACTAGCAGGATGCCCGCGTGATGCGATACTCGTTTTTGGTAGTTTTCTTACAAATCATATTTATTGCAGCATTACTGTGATATATAGACATCAAAAACGAAACAATCGGGTAATCCATTTCATTGTGTTGTGCATGGTTCAGTTAGTTCGACTATTATCCTCAAGCGAAGCCGAAACCAAAGTCATCGATTAGTCTATTTTACCAACCAATCGATTTTCAGTTAATCACTTCGGTTTATTAAGTTAGATTGACGGTTTTGATTTGGTTCATTTAATTTCAGTTATAATAAAAACTGAGCTTCGACTAAAACTTTTGCTTGGAAATATATGAAATTGAGGTATAAATACATGAAATGAAATTATAAATATACGAAATGGAAATATGAAATATATGAACCGGAGGCATAAAAGCTAGAAATATATGAAAATATGAATGATTTGCTTCAGTTCAGCTAATTTTGGTTAAACGAGAGTACAAAAAAATTGATAACCGGTTTTGATTAATTCGGTTTTTAGTTTACATTTAATTCAGTTTTTGCTAGATTTTGGTTCGGTTTCGTCTGTTTTCGGTTTGGTTTAGGTTAACGATTTAGTTATTGCTCACCAATAATCAGTTTTGGTTAATAACCTATAAGTACGCACACGATGCGTCAGGAAACACAGATATTGCCACGATGTGCATTGTTCGGTTGGTTAGATTATTATCCTCAACCGAAATCGAGGTCATCGATTAGTGTATTTTTTTAATCAATCCGCTTTTAGTTAATCGGTTTGGTTTATTCATTTAAATTGACGGTTTTTGGTTTGATTCATTCAATTTCGTTTAATAGCCAAAACCAAAATTGTGTTAAACTTTTGATTAGAAATACAAGGAATTTAGGTACAAATACATGAAATGGATGTATAGGTACATGAAATGGAGGCATAAAACATAAAATGAGGATATAAATATGAAATACATGAACCGAAGGCATAAAACCTATAAATATATGAAAATATGAATGGTTCGGTTTAGTTAATTTTGGTTAAATGAGGGTACAAAAAATAATAACCGTTTTTGTTAATTCGGGTTTTGGTTAATCAGTTTTCAGTTCACTCAATTTTTGGTTGATTTTAGTTGAGTTTCAGTTAATGATTCAGTTATTACTTAGCCTTAGACATTGTTAATCACGTAGCATATCAATTTTTTTAATTAAAAAACTATAACAATTGGGGAGAGAAAAAGAAAAGGTTAGAGAAAGAGGGAGGAAGATTTGCGCATCTGTTGAAGATTGGGGGGTGGAATATGTTTAGGGGCTATTTATTTGCACCCCATTAGGTTACAATTGGGTCTCTTATGGGTTTTTGTGGCTGGTTCGGTCGGTTTTAACAAAAATTTTGTTGAACTGTTAATTACGGTTTAAAAGAAAAAAAAATCAGGCGGTTTTCACGGTATGGGTTTAACCAATGTTTTCAGGACCGGACCGGAGGTCAACCCGGTCGCCTTACGGGGTCGAAGGCCGGACCGGTTCGACCGGATTTAAGACCTGGATTACGTCATAAATTATATAAAAATATATATAAACTATAGAGATCACTTAGCCTTTAATACTCCAAGCAGTTCCTTCTTTTGTAGACGTAAGTTGTAATGCACATATACCAGATCATTTAGGGTCATTTTTAACTAAATAAAAACTAGCCCAACCTTAGCTAGACGAACCGCTGGCCCGACCGCCCGGATCCCGGCCCAACCTCCGTGTCAATGTTGAAACAGGTTAAATGCAGGAACCAGCCCGGTGATGCTTCCAGCTCCCGGCCAAACCCATTCGAGTGTTCGACCGACCGGACCGGTCCGGGTTTAAAAACATTGGTTTTGATGGTTTTGTTGTTTAAGGTGAAAGAAATTTCGAAAGCATAATTTTTGTATTAAGTTTTAAAAATGATAAGGTTTTCTTTATGAATCTAATCTAACTTATAATAAAAGACTCCAAATAATACCACATGTCATTCTCTCCTTCAACCTCATAAATTTTATTTATATTTTTTAATATTTTTTAATACTAATATTAATTAATAACCAATATATAGATATTACTTATTTTATCCTTATCTTTATCTAAAATTAATAAATAACTTCAATTTTACTATTTAGACCCTTTGTTTTTTGTACTTTTAACCCAAAGTTTTTCATCTTTTGCAATTTAATCCCAACTCTTTTTTATTTTCAATTTTGGCCAACCATACTTTTCATCTTTCATAAGTTTTTCGTTTCGTTCTAAATTTTGTGAGTTAACGCACCGCAATGTGCGTGTGGGGTTCAACATTTTTTCGTATATTTTTTCCGTTTGATTGGCCCGTTGCGTCACGTATATTTTTCTGCGTTTGACAAGGTCGTCCAACACGCAGGTCCTGGATGGACTTAGTTATTTTTTTCTATGTTTTACGTTTCGGTTTAATTTCTCAACAACGAGCGTGTGTGATTCAAAGATTTTACGTCTGCCTTTCGCTCGGTGTTATTTTTTTCCCGTTTTTATTTATTTTGTTTTTACGAGCTTTTCCGGTGTTGGTGGTCGCTGACAATTGTATAGTATTGCTACTATTTAATACATTTATATGACAACCGCTGCAACGCAGAGGCTTAATACTAGTATAATATATATACATTACTTTGTATTTCTAAATATTAGATAAATAAGTATAAATGCTAAACAAACGGTTCCAAGGTTTGGATCCTCTAAATTGTTAAATTGTTGGAACCGAACTAAGTACCAAATCGTATATATTTTAAACCTGTCAAATCATCCGACTTTCTTCTGTTTAGACGTCATGGTTGGTTATTTCGACGGATTAGGAACCTGCTACATCTTTTATTATGATTTTTATGTATTATTATCCAAATTATTATCCTAATTTTTGGTTTGTAAATTTTTAAATGAAGTTTTCGACAAGTTCAACTACATTGTTATGGTTTTTTATCTGCATTTTAATAATAAATTGTATTAAAAAAGATGGTGAATCCAATATAGATAAAAACAACAAAATATTTATATAAGATATTAGATAAACTATCAATATGTAGATAACAAGTTGGCGTTAGCCCGCGCGTTACTGCGAATCTTAATTATATTTCTCATTTGCGGATGTTAATTATATTTCTCATTTGATGCGGATGCTGACTACATTATATTAGTTGAAAATAATAGTTGTGACGGTTGGATCATATGTTTGGTTGGAATATAATTAGTAAATAAAATAAAAACATTACATAGTGAAAGTAGAAGATGTATTGTTTCATGATGACATGTGTTGAACCGACATATGTGATTTAAGTATGTGTTTAGAATCAAAATGAACGGATGTGATAAAACCGCTTCATACTTTTCTTGAATAGAGTGAATCAATGCATATTTTACGAACCCGCACCATGGTCGACGTAATAAAATAAAGAGATACAATTTTGGGAAAAAAGCAAGGAAAACATATTTTGATATACTGATATACAGAGTCAATCTAATTGCAATAAAATATATACACAGGAAAAAAACCGAAATATACAATTTGCAAAGTTTAACGCTGTGTTCCCGAGTTAAGTTAAGGAGAGAAAAGAAAGGATTCTCTCATTTTCTTTTCTTTCTCTTTGTTTCTTTCCAAATTGGAAAGATTAATTTTAGGCAAAAAAACTCTTATTTTCTATTCTTTTCTCTCCTTTAATGAAACTCTGGAACACAAAAAAAAAATTATTTCCTTTTAAATCTTTTCTTTACTCTCATTTAATGAAACTTGGGAACTAAGCGTAAGAATCGGTACCGGTCGTATCATGTTTCGAAAACAAATACTGGTATCAAACAAATATCTGTCAGTCATCACTCTTCACAACCGAATATTCCTATCAATTGACATTGGATATAATAAACCAATTACAGTACATAAATTCGAATTCATAAGCAACACAAACTTTCAACTAAAATGAAGGGTCATGCTTGTTCAATATATTTGTCAAGATTTTTTTTTACAAAAACGAATGAAAATAACCTTCAAGTTGAAATGTAGACGATGACAAATTAAAGAAATAAATCATCAACATATCATCTCTATGATGAAACGGAGACATAAATAATTTAACGAAATCCGCATGTAATTTCACTAATTATCATCATCGTTTCAAACTCCAGATCCGATCATGTATTCTTCATAGGTCATATATGATTCCGAATAACTGTCACGGAACGCATATGATAAAAACAGATCCTAATTTCACTATAATCTTCCATCATCAAAACACTCATGATTCCAAACAAATGTCAAATGGAAGATGAAATACTTACGTATGAAGGATAGATAAAAAAAGACATTGATTCACTGATATCAATTTTTGTTCATTCGTGACTTTGGATCTGTATGTTATGGATATCCTTCAAGATATTATAGAAAACTACCATGTCTAAAAATGACTTTGGATATGTATGTTATGGATATCCTTCAAGATATTATAGAAAACAACCATGTCTAAAAACAAATTGTGATTCACTAATATCAAATTTATGAGGAAACACATACTAACTAAGAAAAATAAGGAAAATGCGATCCTATTTTCACTATTTTATTCAATCATCAAAACACTCGTGATTCCAAAACAACTTTCATTCTGACATTGAAACAAAATCTGATTCCAAAACAACTTTCATTCCGACGATGAAATAATACAATAACAAATTAACAAAATCTGAATGTAATTTCATGATATCATGCAGAACATTTGATAATTTCATAGGTAGGAGGGAAATTGGAGAGTCGGAGTCGTGGAACCGGTTTGTAATGTATTAATGAGTATAATCATGATACGGAAGTTTTTGTAAATTATTTAATTTGATGTGGCCTGTAGAAACAGTGGGAATGGAGTCTAATTGGCATATGTCGTCACTTAAACATGAGCGCATATCACTTGGCCAAATTGAATATTGTGCATTGTTTTCTTTTAAATTTTTATGTATGTGTGCGTCTCTCATGTGTGGTTTATAATATAATATAATAATTTTCTAACCGACGCGACTTTTAATCGAAAAGGTATGACCTAACTTACTAATTGTTATTAATTATTATAACCCCCTTACAATTTAAAAATAGTTTGAAGAGTTGTGACTTTTTGAAGGGGTGTGATCCGAACGTCTTAATTTACTTTTTAAACAAAGGGGTATGTCTTTTAAACAAAAGGGTGGATGTAAACAAAAAGGTATGTGTTTTAAACAAAAGGGTGCGTGTTACTTTTTGTATAGATATATATATAATAATAAATTTGTGCCCATCCGGTGAAGGCTCGACTCGGGATTCATCCCGGGTTCGAATCCAACGGGGGGCGAGGGTTTACCCATTTCACGGGGTTCCCACGCATCAGGGGTGTGCTACGCTTTCTAGCGGTGGTCGAGTAGTCGGTCTTTGGACATAGCTCCGAAATGGTGGGTTTACACGTGGAAAGCAGTTAGCCGTTCAAAAAAATAAATAAATTTGTGCCCATGACATTATAGGCTAGTTACATCTTGAGGGTGGGATAAAGCTTAGGGACCATTAAGTCCTAGGTTCGATTCTCACAAGGATGTTTGTCCCAGATTTATGGCACGATGATACTCCGGTTGTCCGTCACTGATTCAAATTTGTCGTTTAAAATAAATAAATAAATAAATAAATAAATAATTTGACATAAAGGTATATTCGAATCTATATAAAACACTACAAAACAGTGGTGGAGCTTGAACGAAAACTCAGTTGATGTCGGACTCTCAAAATCCAAATCGGTGAGAGCCGGACTCTTAAAAATCCAATATTTTACACTACACATTTTTTTCAAAAAATTTTAGTAAATTTAATACTACGAATGATAAATTGATTGCGCCATGATGTTATAATACGAATAATAAAGATGAAAATATAAAACTTGAAAAAAATTGTAACCCTATGTACCAATATCTTATTTTCACAAATCATATGTACATTGTTGATTTGGTCCTATCAGTCGTTCTAAATTTAAACCGCAAATTAGTTTTTAAGAGTGCATAATATGAGTATGGGTTGGCTACCAACTATGCAACTAATAACTTCTACTAATTTATATTCGAGAAAATTGCCAAAATCGTCCATGAGGATTAGACATGTTTGCCAGTTTCATCCAAAACAACTTTTTTATGCCATATTTCCCTCTACGTTTGCCATTTTCATCCAAATAACTAACTTGGTTAAAAAGTTCTTAAACGAGATATTTTAGGTTTCATCCATGTTTTTTTAATTTATAATGTTTACTCTAAAAATATAATAAAGAATTATGTTGTTTTTAATTTATATATATATATATATATAGAAACGGGATCAGGAGAAAACGCTCAAAAGTGTGAGAACGGTGAGAACGCTTCCTGGCCCAACACGTGTCACGCTGCTTAGAAAAGGGCGGGGGGCTTTTTTGTCCTTTCATCTTCTGTTTTTCCAGTTCCGGTTTTCCCAATATTGTTTTAATTTTTGGTTTTTAAGATTTTTGGCGTTAACCAAATTCAATAATTAATGGCGTTTTAATGGTTTCATTGTATCAACATTTTGGCGTTTATTCAAATCGTATGCCATTGTAACTCAGGGGTCAGGAAATCTATTTGAATGGCGTTTTTCAAGGTGTTTTAAACAAGATGGCCCATTGTTCTATTATTTTTTATAAACATTTTGGTGTTTGGGTTATCTTGGCGTTTTACAATTGTTGGATTATATTTCAGACACAGTAAAAAAAAAAATACAAGCGAAGAAAATAAATTAGAAATCATAATCGGGTCTCTCTTCACAATATTCACTGTCACCCGTCTCTCTGTTCTTTAATAGTACAAGAACTGTCACAAAAAATATGGCGTTTTATGTAAAACTTAACAAACCAGTTGGTTTGATTATTTTGCCTGCTCGTCTGTTGAAGTGGTTTTTTTTGTGGATGTTTGGGGACATAGATCTATGACGTGTGGGTGAGTTTTTTGCTTTTTATTCATGTTGATCTTCATCTTTATAATCATCCCACTCTTCAGTGTCATTGATCTCTTCTCCTCATCCAAGCCTTCTTCAAGAACAAAAAATACAAAATGCCATATGACTAGCATATCTTTTTTTTTTTTTGAATTTTTGTCTATCTCATGCAGCAAAATCTTACTGAGTTACTCGCCCCCGCTAACAATTCATTCAGTGAAACGTGACGAATAACAATACTGAATATATCCAAGAAAGCATATTAGCCATCTTTGATTTTTTTTTTGGCGTTTTACAATGAGTGGTATTTAGTAGTATTGGCGTTTGTTTTTTTTTTTTGTTTGATCAAATGGAAGTTGCCGAGACGTATCATTTTATTGGATCTCTTTTTGGCGCCTAAGTTAGGCGGTGCGTTATTATAATAAAGTATTCATCTTTTCAGTTACTGTTTGTAATTATTGTTTTTGACAAGCTTTATCTCTTAAGTCTGTAACATGTCCCATCTTTCAAGTTTGGCGTTTTAGATTCTAATATAATAAATTTTCCCTATCTTCAGTTTTTCTGATTTAAAGTTACTGTTTCTAGTTACATTTTCAAGTTATTTATTTATTTATTTATTTATTTTTGGGTTTTTTATAATACTTTTTCAAACTAATTTTATTATAGTTTGGGAGTTTTTGGGGGCGTTTAACGAGATGATATCGTTTAAACAAGCATTTTGGTTTTTTTGGCGTTTTTATTATATATGGCGTTTTTATTATACAACAATCAACTGAAAAGGAAAATAAAAAAAAGAATGCATAAAAAAAGTTTTTTTATAATATTTGTCCAAAGTAATTTTATGATGATTTGATAAACGCCAAAGGTGCAAGACATTTGTCTTTTTTGCGTTTTTATTAGATATGGCGTTGTTTATTAAATAACAATCAACTGAAAAAAAATTAAACAAAATAAATATTGATCTTCCAAATCTTCACTGTCAACAGTCTCTTTCTTCTTTTGAAGCATCTTCACTGGCTGTTTCGACTTTCGTATGAAATCAGCCTCTTTTTCTATAATTTTTGTCCATCTCATGTAGCAAAATGTTATCTTTTTTGGCGTTTTACCGAGAAAAAGAACGCCACAAAATAAACTATCTTAAAACTGTAAATTTGATCATGCTAAAATCAATAAAGTGTTGTTGTATGGTGATGGATAACATTGTTAATCCTCAGTTAAGAAAGATAACTGACAATGTTGTCCACACCACACAACTACACTTTATTGACAACAATATATTTGATGTTTGGGTTTTCTGGCGTTTATCAGACGAATGGTATATATTAAATATGGCGTTTGGGTTTTTGTGTGTGTTTTTTAATTGAAGGTCTGAGTTGTGGTATATATAGGATTTTTTGGCCTTTTTTTAGGCTGGATTTTACTATAATTAAGTTTGGCGTTTTATATCTAATGGCGTTTTTAGCTAGAATGGTGTGTGATTTTTGTTTTAGCGTTTTATTTTCATGAGATGGCGTTTTGTTTGGAGTAGTCAAAAGACGCTTTTACCCTTAATGAAGCGCCTCTACGTAATAAAATTGATGTTATTTACGAAGATGCCACCGCGCTAATCTAGTCCATAGATTGTTTTGATCGGACGATCCATAAGCGTTCTCACCGTTCTCACACTTTCTACCGTTTTCTCTAAATCCCGACCCTATATATATATATATATATATATATATATGTATATATAGGGTAGGGTTCCAGCGTGAACAACCTTCCAAGAGTGAACTGCGTGAACAGAGATGGACCCTTGATTTCCTTTTTAGTTGTTAAGGGTATGATTGTAACTATATAAAAAATTAGATTTAAATCATTATTTTAATAATTGAATTAAGTTACATCTATCTTAATTTCAATTCATTATCCACATTATGTTTATTTATTAATAAGATAATTATCAAAACAAACAAAAAATCACCAGCTTTCAATTTTAATTTTTATTTCAGATTTTATCAACAGAATTCAAATTTTGATTTTTAAGATCCACGTAACCTTCATATTTCAACGGTATACACATGTGTACTTAGATATAAATAGAACAGTACACATGTGTACTCAGCATGGTACATATGTCTACAGTAATTAACAGGTGTACATCAACATTCAATACAAAAAAAATTCTGAGATATCACAAAACAGACGATATACACATGTGTACATCGCATTAAAAAGAGGGAAAAATCAGAATACACATGTGTACATCGCATTTAAACAAATTTTTATTTTAATAATTGAATTAAGTTACATCTTTCCTAATCCTTGATTTGATTTGTGAGAGATTTATGCAATCAATTTAAGAGGATAATTGATTACTTGATTTATGAGAGATTTATGCAATCAATTTAAGATTGAAATTACACATATACCCTTTTTGTATTTAATTAAATGAAAAAAATTAACCAAATAATTACCATCATGCCACTCACTTTAATCTTAAGATCATAAAAATCAAGCGCCCAGATCAGTTCACGCAGTTCACTCTTGGGATTTTGTTCACGTTTGAACCTAATCCTATATATATATATATATATATATATATATATATATATATATATATATATATATATATATATATATATATATATATATATATATATGCTCGAGCTTCTGCCTTCACAATCAGGAGCCATTTTCTTGTAACCCACTGTAAGAAATTTTTTATTACCCCCTTTTTTTACTTTTTACTGTAATATTTTTACTTTTTACTATTTTTTCTTTTTAATATTTCTGATATAATCTAAAAATTTAGCGCATATATTTCTGTTAATAAATTTATATTTCTGTTAAAAAATTAAATTAGCATATACCCCCTCTGATAATATATATATACCCTATATAGGGAGAAGATCATGCGAGAACCACCTCTTATTGCGAGAACCAATGTGAACACAACCAAAAATGCCTAAAAATAGCTAAAAATCACACAATTTTTTTTAATATTTTTTATATAAAAATCGCTACTTTTCGAAGCAAAAAAAAATTGATTTTAAAAAAAAAAAATTTTTGGCCACTAAAAGTAGCGATTTGAGTATAAAAAATATAAAAAAAAATTTAGATTTTTTTTTTATTTTTTTAGGTTTTTGGGGGTTTAGTTTTTAGCATTTTAGCTTGGGGGTGGGGGGTTTAGGTTTTTGGGCGGTGGGGGAGGGGGTTTAGGGTTTTTTTTTTGGGGGGGGGGGGGTTAGGTTTTTTTAGGTTTTTTGGGGGTTTTAGTTTTTAGCATTTAGCTTGGGGGGGGGTTAGGTTTTTTTTGGGTGGGGGGGGGGGGTTAGGTTTTTTTTTTTGGGGGGGGGGGTGGGGGTTAGGTTTTTTTAGGTTTTTATTAGGCTTTTTTAGCTATTTTAGGTTGTGTTCACATTGGTTCTCGCGGTTCTCACAATAAATGGAGTTCTCGCATGAGCCCCTCCCTATATATATATATATATATATATATATATATATATATATATATATATATATATATATATATATATATATATATATATATATATATATATATATATATATATATATATATATATATATATATATATGTATGTATATGTATATATATATAGGGTAAGGATATTGTAAAAAAGACCAAAAGTGTGAGAAAAGTAAGAAAGAATCTCAGCCATTAGATCTAAATTAATTGAAAAGGGTAAACAAGTAATTTTATTATTAATTCAATTAATTAAAAACTTCCCATAACCGCCACCTTAATTATAGGAAGTATATAACACCATTCAGCAAGTATATAACACCATTCAGTAAGTATATAACACCATTCAGCAAGTATATAACACCATTCAGCATTCAGCAAGTATATAACACCATTCAGCATTCAGCAAGTATATAACACCATTCAGTAAGTATATAACACCATTTAGCAAGTATATAACACCATTCAGCAAGTATATAACACCATTCAGCACTTGAAAGATAGACTTTGTAGCGCGCATATCCTCTCATTGCCTGAAGGCACAGATGATTTTGTGGTTTACTGCGACGCTTCCATCCAAGGACTTGGTTGCGTATTGATGCAACGTGACAAGGTCATTGCCTACGCATCGCGTCAACTTAAAGTTCACGAAAGGAACTACACTACACATGACTTGGAATTGGGAGCAGTTGTTTTTGCGCTTAAGATATGGAGACATTACCTGTACGGTACCAAGTGCACCATTTACACCGATCACAGGAGTCTCGAGCATATCTTCAAGCAAAAGGAATTGAATATGCGACAACGCCGATGGGTAGAACTCTTGAATGATTATGAATGCGCTATCAAGTACCATCCGGGCAAGGCCAATGTTGTGGCTGACGCCCTCAGCTGAAAGGATACTATACCTAAGCGTGTATGTGCGTTACAGCATACCATCCAATCTAACCTTCCCGCTCAGATTCGCGATGCTCAGGTTGAAGCATTGAAGGCAGAAAACATCAGGGTTGAGTCCCTATGAGGGTCGAGACAACGGCTAAAACAAAAGGAAAACGACGCCTACTATGTTAACGGACGCATCTGGGTTCCACTTTATGGAGATTTACGCGAGCTTGTAATGGATGAAGCACACAAGTCTCGTTATTCAGTACATCCTGGTTTGGATAAGATATACCACGATCTAAAGACTACATACTGGTGGCTTGGTATGAAAGCCAGCAACCTACGTCAGTAAATGCTTGACCTGTGCTAGGGTCAAGGTCGAATACCAGAAACCATCAGGCCCACTCCAACAACCAGAGATACCCAAATGGAAATGGGAGCAAATTTCCATGGATTTCGTTACTGGCCTGCCTAGATCTCAACGCGAAAATGATACCATTTGGGTAATCGTAGATCAACTGACCAAGTCTGCACATTTTCTGCCTATCAAGGAAACAGATAAGTTTTCTACCCTAGCAGACATCTACCTAAAGGAAGTGGTATCAAGGCACGGAGTGCCAACCTCCATCATTTCTGATCGTGACGCACGTTTTACCTCTGAACTGTGGCAAGCTATGCACAAGTCTTTTGGCTCACGTTTAGATATGAGCACCGCTTATCACCCACAGACGAATGGGCAATCTGAACGCACCATCCAGACCCTTGAAGACATGCTTAGGGCATGTGTAATCGATTTTGGTAACGGCTGGGAAAAGCACCTCCCGTTAGTAGAGTTTTCATATAACAACAGTTACCACACCAGCATCCAGGCCGCTCCATTCGAGGCATCGTATGGACGGAAGTGCCGATCACCTCTTTGCTGGGCAGAAGTTGGTGACAGTCAAATCACTGGCCCAGAGCTCGTAGTTGATACAACCGAGAAGATTGCTCAGATACGGCAACGA
This sequence comes from Helianthus annuus, assembly GCF_002127325.2. Classification (NCBI taxonomy): domain Eukaryota; kingdom Viridiplantae; phylum Streptophyta; class Magnoliopsida; order Asterales; family Asteraceae; genus Helianthus; species Helianthus annuus. The sequence continues at coordinate 141,968,074 of NC_035443.2, forward strand.
ATGGCGACAGCTCGTGACCGTCAGAAAAGTTATGCTGATAAGCGAAGAAAGACACTCGAGTTCCAGGTTGGGGATCGGGTGCTACTCAAAGTCTCACCTTGGAAAGGTGTAGTTCGTTTTGGCAAACGAGGCAAGCTCAATCCGCTTTACGTTGGACCCTTTGAAATCATTGAGAAGATTGGCAAAGTCGCTTACAGGTTGAATCTACCTGAAGAACTCAGCGGAGTTCACAACGTATTCCACGTGTCAAATCTGAAGAAGTGTCTGTCAAACGAGACCCTCATAGTTCCTCTCAAGGAGCTCACTATCGACGACCAGCTGCGATTCGTCGAGGAACCAGTAGAGATTACGGATCAAGACGTTAAGATTCTCAAGCACACCAGAATACCTCTCGTCCGAGTTCGTTGGAATTCCCGTCGTGGCCCAGAGTATACCTGGGAACGAGAAGACCAAATGAAACTCAAGTATCCCCAACTGTTTAAGAAAAATACAACCACTACTGAGACTGAAGCTACTGCAGAATTTCGGGACGAAATTCCAAATCAACAGGGGGATGATGTGACACCCCAGGAAAAACCAGGAAACCAACGCAACTTAACTAGCTTCCTCAGTAACCATGAGCTAAATTTCGGGACGAAATTTTCTTAACAGAGGGAGAATGTGACAACCCTCAAAATTCCATGTATTCCGTACAATTTATTATTGATAATTAAAGTGCTTGACGATTGTGTGGAATTACTTAACTGCTTTCTGATATCTGTGTTATGCTTACGTGTGCTTGTTAACATACTAGTAGTATGCAGAAAAGTCACTAAATAGTCCGTTATAATTTCCTAAGTGTTAGAAATTAAAAATGTTACAAAAATATACATAAAAGACACCTTACGGATTAATTAAACACTTTAACGGATAAATATCCAACCGAACAACCGGACTTTACCCGGAACATAAAAATATTGTCAATGACATTGTTTTTCCTTTTCTGAGCTAGTTAGGGTCCCCAAACACCCTAACACCCGTTATATTACATAACATACTAATAACTAACTTAAATCCCTAACTAAACATAACTATTACTTAACTATTTAGTTCAAATCAAACCATACCCCCCCCCCATGATCCGATCGGTTTCCCCATGAGGGGACACACCACACAATTTTGAATATTTTATTTGGCTTGTCTAATATCTTGGTAACATTTTACCTAAGGGTTAATAGTAGAAGATGGTTTATAAATATAACCTAAGGATTAGACTTTCATTTACATCAACAACACAAAATTGCATCTCTCCATTTTCCCTCTCCTTTGGATCGGCCGAACCCAACTCCCACCATCTCACCATCTTCGAGTCTTGTTCTTGCCATTTCACTTACATCCCAAGGTGCAAGAGATCATACGAGGAGGCTCGGTGCTTTCGGAATCTCAAGAACCTCTCTACGTTGCTTTTATCCACCTTGTTTTCGCTTTGATTCTTCCCTAGCCTTGAGCTAGTAGTAAGTACTTCTAAACATCCCTTGATCTTATTTAAAGTGGTAAATAAGTGATTTAATGGCTAAAAATCAAGAACACACAAGATCATAACTTAAAGACTTGAAAGTAAGATGAATATGTTGGATAAAGAGTAGATGTGTGTGTAAATCATGTAGATCTTGTGTTGTTATGATTCTTGTTGATTTCATGATGATTTTGCTGGTTAATATTGATGTTTGATGTTGTTGTGATCACTAAACATGTTAACGGAATCAATCAAACACAAGTTAGAAAGTTAAAAGCTGAAAACAATAGGCTATTTGGTTTTTACAGCCAACTTCAGTTGGCTGTAACAGGACAATAACTCAACGAAAAATGCATTTTCTAAAGCCTAGAATTATGTATTATGAAATACGGTTCTAACGGCACTGGAATCATAATTTTTGGACTTCGTTTACTATTTTTAAAGCATCATTTCGTAACAGCAGCTAGAGCTGCATTTTTCTGCTGAAAATATACGTTCTGTTCTCTGTCGTAACTTGAGTTTTGTGTAGAGATAGACCATGAAACTGGTACTGTAGATGGATATTGATGTCGTAGTAATTGTCCCACTGGAATTTCATCAATCCGACATACAATGAATTTTTAGTGAATTATTCCGTGGGCTGCAGTCAGAAAATAATGAATCTGATTGCAGTCCGGAAAATGATTTTTAGTAAAATATTAGTGATGAATTAGATCCCGAGATTTTTACACAATAATATCTGGGTCGTTTAGCATCTTCTGTAAAAAGTTGGGAATTTTTGAAATAAGATAACTATTTTATTAAAACGCTCGAAAACAGCCCAGTTTCGGATAATTAAGTTGAAACGACATAAGTAGTGATTTGCGTGTCTAAATGTCGAATATGTTATCTGTGATTGATATAACATGTTATGTGCCGATAAAAGTGTTATGTGCAATGTCGTATGTTTATTTGTGAATGGGAATAGATGGGGAGGTTACATTGGCATAAACCGTTAAAGTAATGCATGTTATGTGATAGATACGTGTAGGAACTTTGTGCTCTATTTGAAAACCACTAAATGACTAACTGGTAATCATATTAGGACGTGATTGACCGGCTCTGACTGTAAGCTATATTTGAGAATCTAACCGAGCAAACCGAGGTGAGTTCACACACTTTCTAAGGCATGGGATTTCCGGTGGTTTGGGAATGGGTTAAAGAATTAAAACGGAATCTACATATCTTACTTAGGTAGGATATGTACGGCCATCCTCCTCGGGTAGGATGCCATTATTAATCCTGCGTATTCTCTTTGGGAGAACTACGTACGTTCGTCCTCCCTGTGTAGGACAACAACCTTAAACTTACTAGACAAAACTCTATCATAAGTCCCTCATTTTATATCAACTTAATCGCCGAGGCCAATGGCGAGCGGGTCATTAGTTAATAGCGCTATTAGGTTTAACAAACCTCACACCATGCCAGTCGGACGGGCGTGTACTAATGGACTATGGCAAACCATCAGTGATGATAGATACTGATGTAGGGCACAACTTACTTACGTAGTAGTCGATATCATACGGTCTAGTAGTTCACATGGGGAAGCCCCCACTAATCATAAATATGGTCTGGGTAATAAAGAATGAACTGGTTAATCTTACTTTCAACTACGGGGCAACCCCCACGGCAATTACGCCAACGAAAGACTAACCACGTTTTCAGAAACAACTTAAAACTAAACAACCAAACGTGAATTCACTCAACTTTGTTGTTGACTCGTTGTTACATGCCTTACAGGTCGCTAAATGCTTGGAGCTTGCACGAGGAAGGAGTCGTTGTGGTGTACGGACTATTATGTTCCATGCTTAATATTCAAATCCTTATGAACTTATTAAACTTGCGTTTTGAACTTTAACTTATAAACTATGGACTTATGTTTTGGACTTTACGCTTATGCTTCCGCTGTTTAATTTAAAACTTGGTTAACTAGCTTTTGGTCACCAATCGTATTGTGGTTGGCTTTATTTACTTAAATAGGTTGTTCAGTATGATTGGTGGCTCGATCCTGGTCACGTCACGCCTCCAAGCAGTGGTACTCCGCATGGTGGATTTTGGGGGTGTGACAAGCAATATGGTACTCATATTAAAGGTAAAAAAATGCTCGTTATTATGGTGTATTTTTTTTTTAAAAAAGTTGCGTATAAAAAGTTATTGACGTTTAAAAAGGACGGGGGGAAGTTACATGTTCATTACCTAATTTCTAGTGGGTTTAAAAGACTATATTGCCCCTAGATATTTCAAATCAGTCCAAATTAATGAAAATGTTTTACAATTTGGTCCCTATTGATCTCAACCATTAGATCAAAAGATCTAATTCTAATGGCTGAGATTCTTTCTTACCCTTCTCACACTTTAGGCCTTTTTTACAGGATCCTCTACCTATATATATATATATATATATATATATATATATATATATATATATATATATATAGGGTGAAGTTATTGTAAAAAAAGTGTTTTTTGTGAGAAAGGTAAGAAAGAATCTAAACCATTAGATCTTTAATCTTATGGTTGAGATCTTGATGGCAATCTTGTAAATAGTGTAACATTAAAATAATTAATTTTCTAGATTAAGGGTATAAAGGTAAAATTAACATTTTTAATTTAGAAAGTCACATGCAATCCACATGCAAGTTCCCCACTTCTTTTTTAAACGTCAATAACTTTTTATACGTAACTCTTTTTTTTAATTGCACCATAATAACAAGTGTTTTTTTATTTTTAATATGAGTACCATATTGTTATACTTATGTAGAGAAAAAAATTATGTTTCGATTGGATGTTTTAGTCCATGGTGTTTTTTCTATGTTCATAAATGGTGTTTTCATTGTATTGTGATTCAAGGCATTGTGTTTTACAGTAAAACACCATATGGAAATATACAACTAATGCAGAAAACACCATTCAAAACTAATTATGTGCAAAAAAAGACAATGCAACATAATCTCTACAACATAACACCGTACGCAACTAATCAAACTCTAGAAAAGAAACAACTGGTATAAAAAAACACCCTTCAACTTCAATAGTATACATCAAAACACCATGTATGTGACAACTGTCAAATTTGCATGCATCCGTACATTTAATTAATATTGATTTATGCTTAATGACTGTGCTTAATTACAACTGTTGATTAAACTGCTTTCTGATTTCTGATACATACATACACATGCATCACATTCATACTGTCACTCCATTTATTACACATAAACTTTAGTGACAAACTTGATGCACAAAGCACAGTTAGCACACTGAACGAATAACCCAGAAACATGCTGACAATGCCAGCACCTAGACAGACGATGTTTTTGAGGCCAGTATGAGCCAAAGATAGAATACTACACTAGTAGGGAGTGTAGGGAAGTGAGGACCATAAAAATACGTCACTAGGTGATAGTTATAGTGTCGGAAAGTGCCTAAAACACACTTTAAATGCAGAATTCTGCACTTAATAAACAAAATTCAGCATTTAACTATGCTAGTAATGTGCAAAGACTTGGCAAAATAGTCCTAGATACTTTCCAAAGTGTTGGGAATTAAATGTGTCACTAAAAGTAACATAAAAGACACTTTTTGGATTAATTAAGCACTTTAACGGATCAACATCCAACCGAACAACCGGACTTTACCCGGAACATAAAAATATTGCCAAACACATTGTTTTTATTTTTCTGAGCTAGTTAGGGTCCCCGAACATCCCAACACACTATGTAACATACTAGTAACTAGTTACCTAACTAATACTTGATTTTTAACCAACTTAACTAACCATTTAGTTAACACCTAAGCCTAAGACCCCCCCCCCCTCTAATGGCGGATCATATATATTCCCCATGGAGATTTTAATTGATTATTTTATTTGATGTTGTTAGTGGATAAATGAACATATTATACCATGGTTAAAGAAGTAATGGAGCTTATACCCAAGTCCATCATTCTCTCACAACACAACACCAAACAACTCTTGCTCCTCTCTTCTCCCATGGTTTCGGCCGAAAACAACCACACACACCACCACCGTCATTCAAGCTCTTCCAAGCAATCTAAAGGCATCCAAAGGTGTAAGTGATCATACAACGAAGCTTGGTGTGTTCGGAAGCTCAAGGACCTCTCTCGTTTTCTTTTATCCATCACTTTTACGCTTTGAAACTCCCCTAGCCCTCTTGTTCATATTTTTGTTGGTTAATGGCAAAAAGAATGGTGAAATGTTAAGAACTCTAAAGAACATAATCAAAGTCTTGAACAAAAGCTAACAAAATGATGAAGTAGTGTTAAAGTAAAGATGAAATCATGTTATTCTTCTGTTGTTATGATTATTGTATGTTGTTTTTTAGTAAAAATGTTATGGTTCATCACATAGGCTTGCTAGATCATGTTTAAAGACATGAACTAGCAAGATGTGAAGGTTAAAAATGTTGTGGATGATGAAATCATCCACACATAAGTTATGAACTTGATTACACACATGTTTTCTTGAAAAATAAAGACCAAAATGGGTTGTAAACTTGTAGATCTAAAGATCTATGAGTGGTTTTTCGAAAGAACCAAATGAAAAATATTAGTTTTGGTAACACTTGGATCATACATAAAACTTATGCATTTTTAAGGGATAAACAAGTGCGGGAACACTTGTGTAAAAGAGAATTTTACAAAGAAATATTTTTAGAAATCATGACTAGAAGTTGTAAATGTTCAAATCCTTTAAAAATAAAGTTTTTAAGAGACTAACCACATTTTTAAAGGTAACAAGACTCACTAATTATGCTAGTAAGTTACTACTTGCTTTTATAAATATTTCAAGTTCATAAGTTTATGATTTATGCTTATTTTTGTCAAGATTGGTAATTAGAGATAGTATGTTGATGATTGAGAATTGACTGAATGATTTTACAAAAGAAAAAGATATGCTAGTAAGCATGGACGCCTCCATTTACAAAGGAAACTCTGGCGAAATTTTTCTAAAAATTCAACACTTAGAAAATATTTTTCTAACAAGTGTTACAAATATATTTTAACTTGGTTTTCAAAATAAATTTCGCCATGATTTTATTTACAAAAATACCAAGTGCCGGAGGTTGATTTTCGTAAATAAAATTTGATAAATATATATTTAGGAATATATATTTTATACTAAAACCCTTGTGTGAATGTTTGTTTATATTGTGAACTAGTTATATTATTTTTAGGATAAAATAATCTAACTTACAAAATACTATGGAAATTACAACTCCAAAATAATACTAAAACTCTCACGAAACAAATATTTAAGTTACGCAATTTCTATTGCAATGCGAAACACTAAGATGTAACTTATGTAATATTTCAGAAAAAATACTTTCATACTTATATTTTTGATAAATATTATTTTGGAAATGAAAGAAGTGAAAATATGATTTCGTAAATATTACCAAGTATATCATATTTTTGACAACGAGAAAATATATTATTTTTGGGAGTTAAGAATATATTTTCCTAGTATATTTAGAAGGTATATAATTTTTGAGAAATATATATATTTTCTGGGACAATTCATGACTGAACAAAATAAGTTTATATATTTAAGGGAGATTTGAAATATATGGTTTTGGAAATATATTGGGAATATATATATTAACATATTTTTATGTTGAACAATACACCAAAATACGACGCCATTACTTGGCAAGATATACAAATACAAATACGAAAATACATGTATGAGATACCCCCATCCTTGGGAAGGAAATACGAAGTTAAAATACTTGAGAAGTACGAATATGAAATATTGTCTAACAATTATTCCAAACATTAACTAATAATTATAACTTGGAATAATTTTGGGAACACAAGAAACGCAACTCAAAAACCTTCATCCTAAGCAAAGGCACGGCCCGTTCGTCTAATAGAAGTTAGTACACTGTAGGTAGTTGTGTTGGCTGAGGAGACTTGGGTTACACATACTGAAGACGCAATACTGTGAGTTCATGCTTCCCCCTTTTCTCTTTACTGTTTTCAGTTTTATACTTCGGGGGTGAAATACATGCGACAAATATTACAAATATTTATTACATGGTATGGTTAGCGTAGGGAGGGTTTTTACTACTTAGATCATGTGAGTGGGTAGGTGGAACTTAAGGCCATTAATCCTCATTGTAGGACCGAGGGACATGAATGATAGATCTATTCGGGTGTAGCGAGCCCCACTCCTGAGTCCGCTGAGTGGACCATGAGGTGACTATGTGCCTGACGCCAAAATCTTCTAGGTTTGAGTCTTCCTGCATCACTTCACACATATCAATGGCTTTGCAAACCATTGGTGATCTCTTTTTCCTTATTGCTACATACCAGGGACTTACATACATACTTACAACATTTTTCAAAGGTTTATACACACACACACAAACGAACCCATGAACTCGCTCAATTTTTGTTGATGTTTTTCAAGCTACATGTATTTCAGGAAATTTTAAATGGATCTGGCCGGTGTTGGAAGTTTTTATGCTGCGTTAACAATAAAGATGTCATCCATGGTCTTTGAGTTTGGACGGTGTGTCTTATTCCTGGACGAGACATGTTTTCCAAACCTTGGTATTATTCAATAGCTTTTGACGAGTCTTTAATGAACTCATAAACATTTTGTACGATTTGTAAAACTAGAATTTGTAGTCTACGTTTTAAAACAATGTTGTTATGTTTTAAACTTATTTAATGGATGACAATCCTATGGTTTTATCATATAGTTGATGTTATGATTGAATGCAATGATATTTAGAAAGTCACACTATAATCACGCTTCCGCAAAAGTTAGGGTGTGACAGCTTGGTATCAGAGCTTCGATCATAGCGAACTAGGATTCTTTCTTGAGTCTAGACTACGATCATTAGGGCTCTCACGAAAATGTTTTCACAACATGTTTTTCATTGCATACACAAAATGTCCAGATCCAGGGAACAAACATTTTTACAAACAAAAGGCACAAATACACATTTCAATATTCATATTTATAAATTCAGTCTTAGAGGCTGAGGGAGGTTCAGTCTCAGAGGCTGAGGGAGGACTAGCCTTAGAGGTTGGGGATAATTAGTCTTAGAGACTGGGATGATTGGTCTTAGAGGCCAGGGAATTAGTCTTAGAGACTGGGAGTTGGTCTTAGAGACCAGGGAGTTAGTCTTAGAGACTAGGGAGTTCAGTCTTAGAGACTGGGGAGGTTTAGTCTGAGAGACGGGATGTGTTAGTCTTAGAGACTGGGGAGGTTTAGTTTGAGAGATGGGATGTGTTAGTCTTAGAGACTGGGAGATTTGTCTAAGAGACTAGGAAAGATAATGTGAATACATGACTACGTGATAAATTACTCTTATTTGCATACGCTGATTTCTAATGATTATTATGGATATACGTGCTATGACTACTATGTACCGGCATACACGTCACCTTCTTCAGGAACGAATTGTCAGATGATGAAGACCCTACGGCCACCACCACAGATGATGAGACTATACCTGCGCCGGAGATATTTACGACAGACACTGAGAACGACCCTGACATGCTGACCAAGGACGAGGACAATTTCCAATCATCCACGCTGCCAAACTTTGGTGATGAATTACCCTTGCTGATGATTTTTTTGACGAGAGTCTTCCTGTTATTCTTGATTCGGTCCACGACCGCCTTACCATTTGGACACTCTGGTGGAGAGCACCCCTTGACTCCAATCCTCGACAATGCGCCTTCTGTGGACATTCTTCCGAAGGTTGGCTATTCAACGAATAATCGATGATGACATTGGCATATTATTGATGGTCCTTCTGATAACACCTATGATGAGGGGAAAGTTCGAAGAGCACGTTGTTAATATTTTCACTTTCTGAGACCCCTGTTAACAAGCTATCCACTGATTCTAGTATACAGCCAATTTCAGACTCCTTTGAGTCTGTGACATCTGCAGCCTTACAGACAGCCAGATTACAGCTTTCGACTACTGACGCAGACGACGACACTGTTATAACTGCTGCAACTATCACCTGCTCGAGGCACCACACCATTACACGACCCAGAGCCTGCTCCTGAGCTAGCTTCTGCACCTTTACTTGATCATGACCCTGTTTCTTTTGAATTACCAGATAATGCATCCTTTATACCCGACCCAGTATCTGCATCTAATGATCTTCCTATCAGTTGAGACGTTTGTACCGGCACCTTCACCCGCTGATGTCGCTCTTGTGAAGACCGACGTCCATTGCGCCAACATGCCTATTGCCTTCGCTTGGGACTTACCCGCACTCCGGAAAGGCACTCCAGGTCGGCACCCGCGTGACGATCCCTATTACTGCTGCAACATTTTCCACGATCTCACAGGCCGCACCGTTTACTACATCCACCTCTACATCGTTGAACGAGCCATCTCGATGGTTCCTATAAGGCACTATACTGATTTTAGACCCTTACCATCCCTCACATTATGGAGGCCACACACGGGATGAGTACACCACCTGTCACATCAGCTCCAGTTTGAGGATATAAGTCGCAGAATGTTGGAGCTTGAGCTGACACCACGTCCTCCACCCTGTCTATTGCCAGTATACTTTCATCAAGATTCCTTTTGCGCTCTCACCTGCTGCTATTACACCTTTCCCAGGCTTTGATGCTCGTTTCGTTACTGCCGAGCAGCAGATCAGTTACTTACTTCGACATACATGCAAGCTCGAGGAGGAATTCACGCATGTCGACAGTTTACTTTTCTTTCCTCCTCCACCTCAGTCACCAGTATAGTTGGTTTCTGGATTGTGCGGATTGCATTACATTTGGGTAGGACATTTATGATAAGCCGAGATTGTGGAGACTTGTGAAGACCGCATCTGACTACGTAATTTTGATACACTAATATATTTAATGGACAAGGGTAGGGTGACCCTGTGTCCCTGTTGATGTGATACATTTTGGAAGACAACATAATTGTGGCCAGGGAATAATGAGAAGCCAATCATCGTTAAGCATGCGACAATACTTTGTGACCAATGACCAACGAAAGCTCAGTCGTTATGTCTTCGTTAAGCGTGTTACTGACCTATATGTGTGTGCTATAATTATAATGCTACGTGCTTACTTGCTATAAATATAAATTCCAAGTTGCTTGATTATACTATGATTATACTATTACTTGATTGGTTGGTAACCTATTATGTGTATGTGCATATGATCTCTAAACAACTATATGCACTCCCCGAACGAATAAGACATGACCTAACCAATCTTCTTCTCAGAAGATGTCGATACAAGGGAACGTCGATACCAACAACCCTCTGCCAACACCAGCAGAGTCGGGACTGCAAAGACGCATCTCGCAAGCCATCGCACAACTCGAGGCCCTTCGCTCTGAACGCGGTGGAGGTACCTCAGGAAATAACCCACCCAGCGGCTGCACTTACGAGCAGTTCTTGAACCACAAACCTCGAGAGTTCGATGGCACTGGGGGTGCTTTAGCTTTTGTGCGTTGGGTGGAGAAGACGAATTTTGTCTTACGATTGAGCAAATGTGCCCCAGAACATCAGGTCACATACGTAGCTGGACTATTAATAAATGGGGCTCTGTCATGGTGGAACTTTCAGGTTCAGGCAATGGGCGAGACTACTGCGTATGCTTTGACGTGGGACGAACTGAAGGAACTAATGCGCAAGAGATATTGCTCTAGGGCGGAAGTCCAGAAGTTGGAAACTGAATTGTGGAACATGAAAATGGAAGGTCCAAAGATAGCTGAATATGTGCAGAGATTTGGCGAATTATCACAAGTTGCATCGCGTTTGGTGGAACCAGAATCTAGGAAGATCGAACGTTTCATCGGGGGATTGGCACCTCAGATTCTAAGCCTGGTAACAACATCTAAACCTTCAACGATCACCGAGGCTATCAGCATAAGCGTGGCACTCATTGAAGAAGCAATTAGACAAGGAAAATTTTCCAGTGTGGAAGAGAAAGAGGAGACTCCTGTAAAGTCACCTGGAGATAACAAGAGAAAGTTCGCAAATTTCAAAATGATTACTCGGGCGAGTAACAAGAAGAAGGCCAAAAAGGGAAAAGACTATATGGGTATCCTACCTAAGTGCGACAATTGTCTACGATATCATGTTGGGCGATGTAAATATGGAAAATGTGATAACTGTGAGAAGAGGGGGCATCCCAAGGAGACTTGTAGACAAGGTATTGAAAGTGGAAATAAAGGTCAAGATGATAGTGAGAATCACGGAGGAAACGACGACAACGACGAAGGCAAGACGAGTGACAAACAAAAACGTGCTGAAGGTTTTCTTAACTGTGGGAGCAAGAGGCATTTCAGAAAATACTGCCCTAAGAAGAACCAGGCACAAGGATAAAAGCCCAGTAGCAGAGCTAGGGGAGCACGCCAGGAATCCAAGCATGGATATCGGTACGTCCCATATTACTCAACGCTATGCATTTGCACTGCTAGATACTGTTGCAAAATTTAGCTTCGCATCTCTAGGGTCTGAGAAAATACTTGGTTTAGTAGTAAGTAAGTTAGATATCCCCCACTCGATAGAACTAGCTAATGGGAAGGTAGTAGAAGCCAACGAAGTAAATGGGACATGGCAAGATAGGACCCGGAGAGTGTGAGTTCACGCTTGATCTACTGCCAGTGAATTAGGAGACTTCAACAAGGTAGTTGGATGGATTGGTTGACAAATGATCAATAGGAGATTGGTATCCGCACCGCGATGGCGAACGAAGAAACAATCTTGACTCATGAAGCAGGATACGCCTCTGCAAATTACTAATTGCTTGAAGGCACGAAAGTTGTTTGCGAATAGGATATGTTGTTTTCTTGACTCATGTCGTGGACAAGGGAGTCGAAGAAATACCTCCTCAACGACAAGTCGAATTTCGCATTGATTCGATTCTAGGCGCCGCGACTGTAGTTAATGCACTCTAGAGACATACACCTTCGGAAATGCAAGAATTGACAGTGTAGTTTCAGTAGAGGGTAGAGAAGGAAGATAACAGACCAAAATTTCCATTCTGGGTAACCCCAGTTCTGCTTGTCAAATGAAAGGACGACGACTCTCAAATGAACATCAAACTACCAGAAGCCGGACGAGCTAGCCAACGAAAGTCAGTGACTCTTGCTAAGGATTGACGAACTACTTATTGGACTAACTGCGAGGATCCAACCCGTATTTCCCGACCGATCGATGATCGAGCAGCTGTAACGTCAGGAAGAAAGTATACCGGGAGAAGATTGTGGGACAATGACTTGTTTTAAGTGTACATAAGAATGTCGTTTCCTACACGATGCACAGAACGATCCTACACCGAATACAAAACTCTGAGAATCTAGGAAACATGTACTTAAGACCATCGGGAGCCAGGTCCAAATTCACAAAGGTTGTTACTTAGAAACCACGTCCGTTGACTCAAGCAGACACCATTAACCTGACATATATGCCAGTTCTGTTGACCAAACCGAAAGTACTTGAATTTCTTTTACTTCTAGCGAGTAGACGTTTGCATCTCTACTCCCCTTAGTGGTAGTTGCATCGCGTTGATTTTCTTCGCAAAGAGCGAACACACATTTGTTTCGATACTTGGGCATTTCTTCATTTTAGCAAGTACTCATTGTTTCAGTACTCGAAAACCTTCATGACATACATGCATCATTTGCTACGCATGTGGTTTCATTTCAAACAAACACTTCATTGAAATTTAAATATTATTTAGCTAAACCTAATTACTGATTCATGTTTCGAATGACCTACATATTGTTATTGTTGGCTCTTTTGATACCAAGTCAACACACTTTCTTGAAACTGCTTTCTTTCAAGATTACGTGCATAGTTCATCATCGTAACCATGCTAGGAATCCCTAGTTGATGCATACGTTATTATCGAATTACGCCAGAACCAAGTTCAATTGCTTGAACCTGTTCATTTCGCATATTCAGTTTAAGACGGAATATGATGTATTGAGAGCATCATATTCAAATCATTGGCAAAGATTCTTTTGTTTCGAGTCATAGTAGACTTGTTTGGTCTACGACTTCACTAAATCATTTGTCGGTTACGACACTTTGTGGGGATAATTTCACAACAATTGAAGCTTGCGCTTATTTGGTCACTCACTTCATACACGGATTTAATTGACTATTTGATAATTCGCCCTAAATCCGTCTTGTTTATCACAATGAAATCAGTCTCAACACAGTTGTGTGTTGAGGCAAAGGTACATAAATTCATTTCATATCACAGTTTACCTCCTAACGATTCTTTTTGATCGGTCGAATGCCTTGCGATACTTATTGCTTTCTCACCTTCGATCAAAAACAACGACTCTTTGATGTTCCATATTCAACTGAAAACTCTATGACACTATGTAAATCAATCTTCAGGCTTGTTTCGGTGCACTTTTATTTGATTTCCAACACGGTGAATTTGTTCAGTCACCACTATACTTGAATTATGTCACTACGACACCTCGTGGTGTCCTTACAAACTTGTAGCTTGTGCTAATCATGGTCAACCGTCTCACACAAAACTGCACATACTTTCGTTGACCTGTCATTTAAACAATTCTGATGCAACTACGAATCACGACAATGATACACCAGATTCGCTTGTATTTCATTCGGTGTACTTTCGAAATTTAAGAATGTCAACACACTAAACCTTACTATCCATTTACTCGGTAATTAGCAGACCATTTTACTATTACATTTGAGTTATTGATTTTGAAATCTTATAACGGATGCTATGGTTTGAGAATCTTATTAGCCAAAACTCCCCTTTTGCGAAACCCCCCTGCTAGCAGGATTACACTAGATTATATGTCAATTATGTCTTGTACCTATGACATCAAATGCTAAAAGCACACACCTTTTAACCATAGGATTCGGGTTGTTATATCTTCTTGGACTCACCTGATGTGAGTAAGGTTTCATTCGTTTTAGTGATTATTACCTCGGTATTATTCATATACACACGCGTGTGACGTATCCATAAGGAGTTAAGATAGTACAAATTTCGAAGACGAAATTTTCTTAACAGGGGGAGAATGTGACAACTGTCAAATTTGCATGCATCCGTACATTTAATTAATATTGATTTATGCTTAATGACTGTGCTTAATTACAACTGTTGATTAAACTGCTTTCTGATTTCTGATACATACATACACATGCATCACATTCATACTGTCACTCCATTTATTACACACAAACTTTAGTGACAAACTTGATGCACAAAGCACAGTTAGCACACTGAACGAATAACCCAGAAACATGCTGACAATGCCAGCACCTAGAAAGACAATGTTTTTGAGGCCAGTATGAGCCAGAGATAGAATACTACACTAGTAGGGAGTGTAGGGAAGGGAGGACCATAAAACTACGTCACTAGGTGATAGTTATAGAGCCGGAAAGTGCCTAAAACACACTTTAAATGCAGAATTCTGCATTTAATAAACAAAATTCAGCATTTAACTATGCTAGTAATGTGCAAAAACTTGGCAAAATAGTCCTAGATACTTTCCAAAGTGTTGGGAATTAAATGTGTCACTAAAAATAACATAAAAGACACTTTATGGATTAATTAAGCACTTTAACGAATCAACATCCAACCTAACAACCGGACTTTACCCGGAACATAAAAATATTGCCAAACACATTGTTTTTATTTTTCTGGGCTAGTTAGGGTCCCCGAACATCCCAACACACTATGTAACATACTAGTAACTAGTTACCTAACTAATACTTGATTTTTAACCAACTTAACTAACTATTTAGTTAACACCTAAGCCTAAGACCCCCCCCCTCTAATGGCGGATCATATATGTTCCCCATGGAGATTTTAATTGATTATTTTATTTGATGTTGTTAGTGGATAAAGGAACATATTATGCCATGGTTAAAGAAGTAATGGAGCTTATACCCAAGTCCATCATTCTCTCACATCACAACACAACACCAAACAACTCTTGCTCCTCTCTTCTCCCATGGTTTCGGCCGAAAACAACCACACACACCACCACCGTCATTCAAGCTCTTCCAAGCAATCTAATGGCATCCAAAGGTGTAAGTGATCATACAACGAAGCTTGGTGTGTTCGGAAGCTCAAGGACCTCTCTCGTTTTCTTTTATCCATCACTTTTACGCTTTGAAACTCCCCTAGCCTTGTGCTAGTAGTAAGTGCCTTAGATCTTCATCTTGTTCATATTTTTGTTGGTTAATAGCAAAAAGAATGGTGAAATGTTAAGAACTCTAAAGAACATAATCAAAGTCTTGAACAAAAGCTAACAAAATGATGAAGTAGTGTTAAAGTAAAGATGAAATCATGTTATTCTTATGTTGTTATGATTATTGTATGTTGTTTGTTAGTAAAAATGTTATGGTTCATCACATAGGCTTGCTAGATCATGTTTAAAGACATGAACTAGCAAGATGTGAAGGTTAAAAATGTTGTGGATGATGAAATCATCCACACATAAGTTATGAACTTGATTACACACATGTTTTCTTGAAAAATAAAGACCAAAATGGGTTGTAAACTTGTAGATCTAAAGATCTATGAGTGGTTTTTCGAAAGAACCAAATGAAAAATATTAGTTTTGATAACACTTGGATCATACATAAAACTTATGCATTTTTAAGGGATAAACAAGTGTGGGAACACTTGTGTAAAAGAGAATTTCACAAAGAAATATTTTTAGAAATCATAACTAGAAGTTGTAAATGTTCAAATCCTTTAAAATAAAGTTTTTAAGAGACTAACCACATTTTTAGAGGTAACAAGACTCACTAATTATGCTAGTAAGTTACTACTTGCTTTTATAAATATTTCAAGTTCGTAAGTTTATGATTTATGCTTATTTTTGTCAAGATTGGTAATTAGAGATAGTATGTTGATGATTGAGAATTGATTGAATGATTTTACAAAAGAAAATGATATGCTAGTAAGCATAGACGCCTCCATTTACAAAGGAAACTCTGGCGAAATTTTTCTAAAAATTCAACACTTAGAAAATATTTTTCTAACAAGTGTTACAAATATATTTTAACTTGGTTTTCAAAATAAACTTTGCCATGATTTTATTTACAAAAATACCAAGTACCGGAGGTTGATTTTCGTAAATAAAATTTGATAAATATATATTTAGGAATATATATATTTTATACTAAAACGCTTGTGTGAATGTTTGTTTATATTGTGAACTAGTTATATTATTTTTAGGATAAAATAATATAACTTACAAAATACCATGGAAATTACAACTCCAAAATAATACTAAAACTCTCATGAAACAAATATTTAAGTTACGCAATTTTTATTGCAATGCGAAACACTAAGACGTAACTTATGTAATATTTCAGAAAAATACTTTCATACTTATATTTTTGATAAATATTATTTTGGAAATGAAAGAAGTAAAAATATGATTTCGTAAATATTACCAAGTATATCATATTTTTGACAACGAGAAAATATATTATTTTTGGGAGTTAAGAATATATTTTCCTAGTATATTTAGAAGGTATATAATTTTTGAGAAAAATATATATTTTCTGGGACAATTCATGATTGAACAAAATAAGTTTATATATTTAAGGGAGACTTGAAATATATGGTTTTGGAAATTTATTGGGAATATATATATTAACATATTTTTATGTGTAACAATACACCGAAATACGACGCCATTACTTGGCAAGATATACAAATACAAATACGAAAATACATGTATGAGATACCCCCATCCTTGGGAAGGAAATACGAAGTTAAAATACTTGAGAAGTAGGAACATGAAATATTGTCTAACAATTATTTCAAACATTAAGTAATAATTATAACTTGGAATAATTTTGGGAACACAAGAAACGTAACTCAAAAACCTTCATACTAAGCAAAGGCACGGCCCGTTCGTCTAATAGACGTTAGTACACTGTAGGTAGTCGTGTTGGCTGAGGAGACTTGGGTTACGCATACTGAAGACGCAATACTGTGAGTTCATGCTTCCCCCTTTTCTCTTTACCGTTTTCAGTTTTATACTTCGGGGGTGAAATACATGCGACAAATATTACAAACATTTATTACATGGTATGGTTCGCGTAGGGAGGGTTTTTACTACTTAGATCATGTGAGTGGGTAGGTGGAACTTAAGGCCATTAATCCTCGTTGTAGGACCGAGGGACATGAGTGATAGATCTATTCGGGTGTAGCGAGCCCCACTCCTGAGTCCGCTGAGTGGACCATGAGGTGACTATGTGCCTGACGCCAAAGTCTGCTAGGTTTGAGTCTTCCTGCATCACTTCACACATATCAATGGCTTTGCAAACCATTGGTGATCTATTTTTCCTTATTGCTACATACCAGGGACTTACAAACATACTTACAACATTTTTCAAAGGTTTATACACACACACACAAACGAACCCATGAACTCGCTCAACTTTTGTTGATGTTTTTCAAACTACATGTATTTCAGGAAATTTTAAATGGATCTGGCGGGCGTTGGAAGTTTTTATGCTGCGTTAACAATAAAGATGTCATCCATGGTCTTTGAGTTTGGACGGTGTGTCTTATTCCTGGACGAGACATGTTTTCCAAACCTTGGTATTATTCATTAGCTTTAGACGAGTCTTTAATGAACTCATAAACATTTTGTACGATTTGTAAAACTAGAATTTGTAGTCTACGTTTTAAAACGATGTTGTTATGTTTTTTAAACTTATTTAATGGATGACAATCCTATGGTTTTATCATATAGTTGATGTTATGATTGAATGCAATGATATTAAGAAAGTCACACCATAATCACGCTTCCGCAAAAGCCAGGGTGTGAAAATGTACATATAAAAACACCATGGAAGGATTACACATGGTGTCATTAAATAAACTCAAATACTAAACGAAAATCACCCATGCAAAAGACACCATACAAATAATATCTACAACATAACACCATACGCAACTAATCAAATTGTTATTAAAAGAAATAACCGGTATAAAAAAACACCCTTCAACTTCAATTGTATACATCAAAACACCATGTACATATAAAAACACCATGGAAGGATTACACATGGTGTCATTAAATAAACTCAAATACTAAACGAAAATCACCCATGCAAAAGACACCATACAAATAATATCTACAACATAACACCATACCCAACTAATCAAATTGTTATTAAAAGAAACAACTGGTATAAAAAACACCCTTCAA
Source organism: Helianthus annuus (assembly GCF_002127325.2). Lineage (NCBI taxonomy): Eukaryota > Viridiplantae > Streptophyta > Magnoliopsida > Asterales > Asteraceae > Helianthus > Helianthus annuus. The sequence continues at coordinate 141,986,820 of NC_035443.2, forward strand.
CTTCAACTGTATACATCTAAACACCATGTACATATAAAAACACCATGGAAGGATTACACATGGTGTCATTAAATAAACTCGTATACTAAACGAAAATCACAATGCAAAAAACACCATACACTGTAACATCAAAGGGGCAAAAACCATATTCATCAGAAAACTAATCAGATTGAAATTCAAAATTCGAATTCCTAAAATAACTACCTAAATTTGGTTACATTTATTTAATCCTAAAATAACTACCTAAATTTGGTTACATTAATTTAATCCTTAATTAGAATTATTAGTACAATTACCATTATATCCTTGATCTAGTAAAATGGATAGGGAAAGATCTAATGACTGATATTATTTCTTACCCTTCTCACACTTTTGGTCTTTTTTACAGGATCCTCTACCTACCTATATATATATATATATATATATATAGGGTGGGATTTGGCTACAAGTCCATTTTCCTACAAAGTCTACAAAGTCATAAAACATCATAATTTATATATTTTTATGTTTAGGATAATTTTATCATTTATTATGTGTATTTTTATGAATACATACATGTTAAGAGTAATTTTATATTTTTTATATATAATTTTATAATTACACATATGTAAACTAGTTTTTTTACATATATGTAATTAGTTATTACACATATATATAATTTGGCTATTACACATATGTAAACCACTTTTAACATGTATGTAATCATAAAAATACATATAATAGATGATAAAAAGATCCTAAATACAATATATATACATATATAATGATTGTTTATTAGGAGTTCTAAAAGTTTTGCAATTATTTTGAGTTCTGAAATGAACCCAACCCTATACACACACACACACATCATTACAACCATCTCTCTCTCTCTCATCTCTTTCTTTTCTCTCTTTCATCTACCATCACCGCCACCACCATTCCCCACCACGGCACTACCTCCACAACCATTTTCACATCTTTCTCTCTCACTATCCGTACTCTCTTCTTCTCTCTACTATGTCTCTCTCCAACCACCACTATAACTCCTAACTTCAACTTCACCACCATGATTACCCACCTGCAACTCTCATCTGATATACCACTAAAGCGCTATAATCAGAACCACCCATCCAAATATCACCATCAACCACCACCTTCCAATTTACCACTTGCGAACCTTAGATCTCTAATTTCAGACCTATTTGCCTTTGTTGGAAATGAACATAAGGAAAGAGGAATGGGTTTGGTTGCGAGATTCAAGAGGCTCAGAGGGTAGGAAAAGGTGCAGGGTCACCGGTGTTACTGTTGTCGCCATTGTGGTGGTACTCGAACTGGCGTGATTTATGTTTTCCGATGATGATGACGATGGCGGCAGTGTTGGTTGATGATGTGGGTGAGTGGTAATAGGTGGTGATTGTGGTGGTGATTGAAGAGAGGGAGGGAGAGAGAGTAGAGAGAAGAAGAGAGTATTGAGAAACAGAAAGAGAGGAAGATGTGAAAGTGGTTGTGGAGGTGGTTCCGTGGTGGGGAATGGTGGTGGCGGTGATGGGATGGTAGATGAGGGAGAGAAGAGAGAGATAGATGTGATGTGTGTGTAATTTTATATATATATATATATATATATAAGAATTACATAATTTTGTATTATATTTTATAGAGTAAACATTATAAATTAAGAAACATGGATGGAACCTAAAAATATCTCATTAAGCATAACTTTTTAACCAATTTAGTCATTTGAATGAAACTAGCAAAAATTGCCAAACGTGGAAGGCAATATGGCAAAAAGAATTTGTTTTCGATGAAACTAAAAAACAGTTCTAAAGATTAGGGTCGATTTTGGCAATTTACTATTTATATTCGTTAAGGGTTACTTCACATAAATATTCGATTTATATGTATCATGTGTGACTATTTTATTTTTTGAAAAAACATATATTGTTTTAACCATTGTTAAATAATAAAAAAATAATATTCATATATATATATATATATATACACACACTATACTAGCAGGATGCCCGAGCGATGCGGCGTGAGTTACACACTGCATTGCGATACTCGTTTTTAATAGTTTTCTTATTCATATCATATTTATTGCAACATTATTGTGATATAGATACATCAAAAGCGAAACAATAGGCTAATCCATTTCATTGTGTTGTGCATAGTTCAATTAGTTCAGCTATTATCCTCAACCGAAGCCGAAAACAAAGTCATCGGTTTGTCTATTTTGCTAACCAATCGGTTTTCGGTTAATCACTTTGGTTTATTGACGTGTCGCGAGCGTACGGATTTTTAATGTATTTTTAGTACCTTTTTACTCTTTCATCAAACTTTAAATTATAAAACACGATATAAAACTATCACTCTCTACAACACGCTAGGGCAAGTGCGCCCATCGTTGGTGTAGTATAGTGATGGTAAGATACCGAGGTCGTCCAAGGACACAATAGCTTTTAATACCAGAATATCGCCGACGTCTAATCTAACCAAATACAGATAGATTTTTTTGTTTTTAATAGATAAAAAATAAAGAAACAAAATAAATAAATAAAACAGATAGACAAGATAGAATCACTTGGATCTGACTCGCCATTTATGTATCCTCTGATGATTTTCTCGCTCTGGGTTTTTTAAGAGATCATCTTAGTTATTGTGGCATGTCCCTCTTTTGGAGGCAACGCTACCCTCAGTCATATTGGTTTGAGTCAGCAGGGATACAGTGCCGCAAGGCCGGATTATTAAAAGATAATTAAGTAAGTTATTAATGAAAAAAGTGACATGTCCCTCTTTTGGAGGCAACGCTACCCTCAGCCATATTGGTCCGAGTCAGCAGGGATACAGTCCCGCAAGGCCGGTTTAAAGTTTTAATAGTAGTTAATTTATAAGGGATTACAAGTCGTTCTTACGTCCCTCGATTTGATGCTATCTGCCTCAAGGGAAGTCCTAATAAGCTTGAATCAGGTACTCGTAGGATCTATACATTGAACGAGGCAAGAACTTTACCCAACCACCCTTCTAACCCCCTTCCAGGCAGTTAACGCGTTTTATATAGACCGTAAAGACATGAATGAGTGAATCAACAAAACATGAAGAAATGATTAAGTAAAGTTCATATTCAATATAAAAAAACTAATTATTAAAGTCATTAATACAAACCCAAATAAAAAGTAACCAAAGCTAGGAAATCAAAAGTAATACATAAATGATTTTGTCTTCACCAAGTGATATAAGAGATTAGCCAAGCATGGCCTTTGTTTGACAAAAACTCTTACTATCAATCTTGGATCCCGAGACTACACACACTTTAAGGATTGATGAGGGATGAAAGTGGTGGATGATGGTGGTATTGTGGTGGTGGAGTGGTGGCAGGTGTGAGAGAAGTGGTTTGCCAAGAGATAGATTGCAAATGAGCCAAGCACCTCCTTTTATACTTGAAAACAATAGCTTCACACGACCCCGTGCCTGGTTGGCACAGCCCCGTGTCCTTCCCTTCTATGTCTTCATTTAATGCTGATGTCAGCTCTTCTGCACACACGACCCCGTGTGTCAACGGCACGTCCCCGTGTCTTCTGTACTTGTTGTACGAACCCAGATTTGCAAATTTGAGAGTTGACCACGGCCCGTGCTTAGGAGACACGACCCCGTGTCCCTTGTCATTTTCTGTTTGTCTTTATTCTCTGGGAATCTTGAATGGAGCACGAACCATGCCCGGCTGGCACGGCCCCGTGCTTGGGTTTTGGTCTTGTTATTTTTGTCTTTGGGGTGAAGCTTGGAGGATCAGTATAGTGTGCCAACTTCTTTTCTTCGTATTTATGTTGGTTGTTGCCGTTAATTTGTTCCTTTTGCCTGTTTAAGCTCTTTTAATCCTGAAAATCGAAAGTAAACAAAGAAACACACTTTTTCAAATTATAGTACTAAAAAAGGGTTTTTTTATACCTCATTTGATATGATCTATATGTTGTATTTTATGCATATTAAATACTCCCACACTAGAATCTTTGTTTGTCCAGTTGTCCTCAAGAAAAATTCTTATATTATTGCTTACACTCCCAAATAGAATGGGTAGAAGAGAAGTTTTGGGTCTTGTGTATAGAGTGTCGGGAATCCAAGTTCATTATTTATTCTCGTTTTTATTTTATTTACAATCCTATTTGACATGATTTATTTGGAACTTTTTAAGAAAAATAATTATTTATAAGCATAACATATATTTTAAAATTTCATTAAACTATATTTACATTCACATAGTGGCCATTCAACACTCTAGCCGAAAATGTATAAGTGAAACACTCGGTCCCGGTACGGAACTTACTCCTACCATAAGCTTGACAATCAATCAAACCTCTTCCTTTTTGACTTAATCTTTGCAAATATCAAGAGGACTTTGAAATGGTAGGTTTTTGGTTAAGGGTAGGGAAGTTTTATTAAAAGTGGCTAAAAGCGAAAAAGGTTGGTTTTCTTTTGAAAATTTTATTTGTGACTCTATGAACTAACTAAGTGTTTTTAAGCAATATATTTGCTTATTTATTTCAAGCGCTTTAAAGGGGGTGACCTCGGGGAGGTCGACACCATACAAGTTGCTCTCATCAACTATCGGCACGATGTTGGATGTGAATTCTAACACATTTTAAAGTGGCAAATCATTAGGTTTTTTTATATAAGTTGTGCGTTTTTTAATTTTTATATTATGTAACTAGTTTAAGAACCCGCGAGGTTCGCGGGTGGACTAAAACACAAATGAATAAGTTTAATTTATTGAAGTAATCGTTTGAATTAAATAACCGTTCAAGTAATAATAAATTAGTAAACTACAATGAGACAAATAATGTAATATCTCGAGATACATGATGATGCAAATTTGTGTAATATTGTGTTTATGGAAGATAATGGATAGCGAATTATAAGTGAACGTACTGTTTATTTATGTAGAATTTTAGGTTAATAATTAAGTATGTGTATGAGTATACATGTTTTGTATTACATTAACAAAACTGATTAAAAAACAACAAAAAATAAACATTAAATGACTTCAAAAAAATGTTATGATGATTTTTAGGGAACAGTTACATGGAGTGAATGATCGAACGATAATTGAGTACATGGAGATCACAAGTCACGAAATACTTCTTTGTAAACTACATTTGTCGTTTTATTAGTAGGTTTGTCGTCATTGTCCAAAATCAGAAGTTTAACTCCTTGTCTGGTTTTTTATTTCATATAATTGGATAACCTCTTCATAATAACATTTTATTGGTTTTTGATATTTTTTTTTTAAAAAACACCACTTTAACGTCCTTTCTACCACGTGTTTTTCTTACCACGCCGCCTTGCTAACGTGACTGCTACGTGACGCTTAATGTCTCCTCTTTATACCCTCCCACGCTTAATGTTTGAACCTCAAAGCACACCCAACAGTTTATATACCCATGACCTTCACGGGTTATGGGCTATGTTAAAAAAATCTGTCTATAAAAGTATTTTTACTTATGATTTATAACCTGATATCTTTTTCATACTAACACCCATGTTTGGCAAACCTTACCAATAAGAAAAAAAAAACAAAAATTGAATTACTTAGGGCATTTACTTCAATATGGCAATAAGTAATAGAAATTGCAATACTATTAATTCTCTACAAAATACCTATTTAATATTAGATGGATACGGATCCGAACGAAACATATAATATCTACTGGCATTAAAGCCCATGTAGATCATTATTTTTGTTCTAGGCCTTTCCAAAGTTAGGCTTCACGTGTAAGGGTTTAAACTACATGATTAATTTAAACTAAGGTCCAAAATCTTTTACTATTTTCTAAAATGCTTTCAATATAAGATATAAAGCAAATGAGAACTTATAAGCAAACTCCCCTGCAAAGCATGATATAAACATGTAACAGAAAAAACAAAAATATAAAACCTTTTTTTTTAAGTAGTTAAACGGGTCAACCCAAACCCGGACCTGTTTTCAATACAGGTCAATCCGAACCCGACATGTTTTTTTAAAACGGGTTGTGTTAATTGACCCAAACCTTTTTCTTTCATGTCGGGTTTGTGGATCGTGTCAAGAATTGCCGCCCCTAAAACAATATGTGATACATAAGACATTTTATTCACCAGCACTATGCACAGGTGTTTAGTTCTTGAACAATCACAACCAAAAAACTAAAAGCATTTAAATGGGTAAGAAGCAAATGCAAATGTCAGTGTATTCCCAAATCTATATAGGCTACAAGTCAACCTAAAATCAATGCAACCAACCAAACACGATTACAAAAAAGACCAACATTTTAACACAATCATACCCTCAGAATCTGCAGCTTCGACGCAAAAGCAATGGCAACCAAATCCGGTTGCGAAGACGACCACTGCAACTGTTCAATCTCGGCACCCGCAGTACCCATTAGGGAGAATCCACTTTATCCATTTCAATCTCTGTCATCGAAGGAAAAAGGGCACGCCAAAACCGGATCCAACCCTTCTTCAACCGGCTGCCCCATAGAACTCAAATCCCAAATAAGCGCTTGTGAATCATCACCCGCAATACAAATATGACATGAAGTATGCGGCCCCCACGCAATCGCATTCACAACCGCCTGATGCCTCTGCAGCTCCACAACCGGCAACGTCGGAAACCAAATATCCAACACAGCCAACTTCGCGATATCCATTATAATCGTCGCCATATACCTCGGATCCTGCTTATTCCACCCAAGTCGAACAAACGGCGTATCCGGCTCAGAACTCTCGTAAATAATCGTCGAATGCTCCTAATGCCGTAAATCAAACACCCTCACTGACCCATCAGCCGAAACCGAGCCGAAAAAACTTCATAAAACCGGTTGTTGTTTCTTTATTAACACTTAACACTGGTGGAGGCCCTCGTGCATTCCCTATTCACAAACAATATTTTGAAACAATAAACTGAATTGTATAGAATACAAATTGTAAATGAAACTGAATTGATTAAAACTACCATCGAGCAAAGTCTTAAAACTTCAGTAGAAATTAGAAAACACTCTACACTTTGGAAAGGAGTGTAACCTGGCTTTTATAAAAAATATTTCGACCCATCTTGCAAAGAACAACCAGGAGCGACCCGTTTACCCATAAATGAATCAATCTAATACATATGTTATTGTCAAATGAACATCTTCATATATTGAAGGCATGTTGGGAGAAAGGCTGCAAGTTTGTGTACTTTGCTAGCAGAGCAGCTAATATGGTAGGACCAGATTGCATTCGTTTTGTGTTTGGATTCATAAAATTAAAATTGCAACGCTAAAATTACAACAATATCTTAAGTACCAACACAAATATATAACGTAAAATAATAGACATTATATTGATTATTAATATTATTATTACCTTGTCAAATTGAACGGGTATATTTTTCGTTTGTAATCTCTCGAGCATTTTCATCTCAGTATGCAAGAGAAATAAGACCGACCGCCCTACACAATCATAAAAGGCTGTGCGGCCTACTCTATGTATGTAACTTGCCGCATCCTCCGCATAAGAGAAAAAATAGATTTAAACCCCAAAAATAGTGCATGGTAAGACTGCAAATCAGATGTGAAAAATTCGAGGAATTAAGTTGCGAACGGCACAATGTGAGTCAGATATAAAAACCAGGCTAAAAGAGGAACGTGTCAAACAGACTGTTATTTGTGAGTCATCCAAGGTATACTTCTTTAAATTGTTATTGTAATATTTCTACTCAATTATAATGAACGGATTAACACACTAAACATTAAGAAAAAGTGTACATATGAACTATTTTCCGTTTTGACCCATACGAAAAAAACGTGTTTGAATCATTTTCTATGTGGAATCCTTCTCTTGTTCACAATGACCAAACCATACATGTGGAGGAACAAATGTGTCCTGCTATTATTTAGGCTTCATTATTAGAGACTTCAATATATTTGAATTATTATCAAACTAAATATAGTTATTTTGTTTTACGTATTTAAAACTTAAAAACAAAATTACCAGCTTTGTGAGGGAGAACAATCCAGATACATCTAGTAGCATAGTTTTCAATGAGGTTCTTGAGTTTTGCATCTTCTTCCAATGGCGGATCTAGAAAAACGTCAAGGGGAATGTTTCAAAAATTTCTTTTCTATAGAGGCAGCGAAATCGAAAAAACGTCATTTTTTCCAAAATTTACGCTACCGTTGGAGCGTCAAGGGGTAGCAGGGGCTACCCCTTGTGTCAAGCTATATACGCCCATGTCTTCTTCGGTAGACCAAGGACCCCTCTTTACATTTTCTTTATCATAACATGGAGCCCTGCCCATCTTTCACTTCTACAAAAGATAGCATTTCATATAATGAGGAGTTGCATTTTCATCTTCTCCGATAGCAAGGTAACAACCTGAGGATCTTTATGAATCAAGACCCCATCTTCCCCATATGCATCCTTCAAAAACACAACCCAATTTGAGAAATTAAATCATTTGGCGATACAATCGATGCAGAGATTTAACATAAATTCAAGCGAAATAATCAAAAGATTAACGGATTAGTACATAAATAGTGTTTCAGAAAAAGTAAAATTTAATTAATTAAAAAACAATTCCAATTTACCCATAATATGATAATCTAAGCTTTATAAAGTAAATAAAAGTAACAAATTGTTCATGTTTACATGTAATAGAAGAGGAAACCAGATAGATAAACTAATCTGTAGTCCTGTAGCAACATTTGACTTTTGAGGTTAAGTAGACAAATTTAAAAATTGTTATCTTCGTGCTTTACTCTCAAATCCTAAAAATTTTGTTCCTGTAATCAAGTAAGCAGGTCCTTAAATTCTTTAATGCAATCCTTTGTAGAACAAAATACACCTCAACCATTTTTCCATTTAATTTATAAACATCTTACATATTATGTACAATTAATTGCTCACTTTGATGTAAGGATCCACACTTTTCAACCATTTGCCATCTACTTTTTCAACCATACGTATTGGTAACCAAAGTATCACTCATATGACACAAAATAAAAAATAGACATGTAAAAAAACAAATAGCAATTTTCATGAGATGGAGATATAAGTAATAAAAATACAGGTAACCACAATATCACCCATATAACACAAAATAGATAAATCAAAAACAACTTATTTAAATGAATAGCCAATTAGTAGGTAGGTATCACCTTGATATGAATCTTTCTTTCAATGCTTTAAATCTTGTAAAAGCATAGTGCTTCCCAACTTTTGATGTCACTGTACCTTCAATACCTGAAAATAATTTCTTAGAGGATGATTAGAAAGGTTAAAAAGGTCACCAATACATTCCTAAACCTAAGGGGGCGTTTGGTTCAATAGCAGCCTGCAATCGATTGATCATAAATATTCAGTGAGTTACTCAACCATATGATAGAAATCATGTTATAAAGAAAGAAAAAGTAAATACATGGAATCTTCTTGATGGTAATTCGAGCTCGTTTAGCCCGTTTTAAACTTATATGAGCACTTCTTCCGCCACTGAATCGGTTTTGATCCTACAAAAAAGCAAAGCAAACTAAAAAACATAAACATATAATTTGTACATGAAATAGTAGCTTTAAGCATGAGGGCAGGGCACAAGCTATAGGTGGCAAAAAAGTATGGGCCAAACGGGTCAAAACAAATTAATACTCAGGACATTTTGTTTAGTCCTCATCCAAAATTTCATTTTAGATAATATAATAAATCTGATTTTCAAATACGCGTACTAACATATTTCTTCAATTGTTTTGAGCAGTAAAAACCACTATAGGGTGACTTTTAAACTGTTTGACCCGTTTCTTTGTGAGTTTTAAGAAAAGAAAAATACCATATTGTAATCTTCAAGCCAGATGTCCTCCTCACAAGCAGAGAGCCACCGATCTATGCGGTCCATGATTTCTTTTCGGCTCAAAGCTGCATTTGATACTTCACTTATTTGCGCTTCAATTTTCGCTAAAAGTTCACCCGGTCCACCAGCCCTAAAACACAAAACACTTGGGCTTCAGTTTTCTAACATTTAACAGGTATATTATTTGCAAAAATATAAAAAAAGGACAGAAGATATGTTTGCAGGCCCAAACAGCCCGACCTATACTAAAAGATTATTCATTTTCATCCTGCTTGTTTTGAGTTTATTGAGCCTCTCGACCTCTTGTGACGCCTGCCAAGATTGAGGTTTGTTTAATAATATAACCAATAAATATACAACAAAATAATAATTAAAAAAAACTGAGACATGGGTACGAACTTGTTTAATAACCTCGGTTGAAAGATATCCTGGTTCAACAACTTCGGCTTCCGACACTCGAATAATGGATGTTACTCTTGAAAAGTGTTGTTTTTCTTATCTTCTTGTGTTCATTATATTCCAAAGTTCAAATAGGGATGTTACAATATCTTTTAGCTGTATTTTATATGAAAACAGATTATTGTTTGCTATTGAAGTAAAAATATAAAAGCTAAAACTTTTATTCCTATCAAAATTATAACAAATGGATAAAAAGATGTTTTTTATGACCGTAGCCCGTTACCAGCCCGAAACATCCATCTTGCCACCTCTAATGAAAACTTCAACTAATGTAGGATCAAAGGGTTAAACAATACCTTCTCAAACCGGACTTTTGTCTCTGTTTGCTTTAATAAACTAATAAAGTATATATCAAACTACTTCCATCTCAACAGTCACTGCCAAAATACATCATTACTCCTAATCATATTAAAAACAATTATGTTCTTTATATTAATTCCTCTATTCCAGAAAAAAAAATATTGGCTTGTTTAGTTTCTATATGATCACAAAGACAACAGTAATCCACTATAAACTGTTTGCATATGCATAATAAAATAAGTACACATTTAAGCTACTTAAATTGTTGAAATGGCCAAACAATTGTCAAACAGAAACCAAATTTCCTTATAGTTATCTCTGAAACCCCTAATTCCCCGCTTGTTTCAGGTTTTCTTGTCTACTGAAACCACACAAATTGAACAAAAATAAATTGGTAAGTGCTTAAATCAACAAAAATCAAAACCCTAACCCTAGTTTTTGCAATCAAATAGGAAGCAAGAGAGATGAACTCACGGGAGTAATCCAACCAGCTCCTGAGGAATCCGTATTTATGCTTGAATCAACAAAATAAATACAATTTGTATTTTCTTCAACAAAACCCTAACGCCGCCGATTCTATTTGAAGATTAATAGAATTTATGCTTGGTCGGTGTATGGATCTGTAGGAATCATTGGGAGAAGGGTTTATGCGACAGGGGATTGAAGAAGAAGATCTAGCAATGAGGATGAATTCAAAGAAGATGCAGAGATAGATCTATGAGTATCACAAAGCGGCGTGAAGGAGAAGAATGAGACATTTAGGTTTTGAGAACAATTATATATGATCCAAAATCCGACCCGAAGAATCATGGATCCCGCGTCCCATATGTATTGCCGCTCAAATGAAAAAAAGAGGAGAGCATCAGAAGCCACGTGGCATCAAGCAGCCTAAGTACATGCCAAGTGGCACCAAAATGTATTGTTTTAATATACATAATAGATGTTTATTTTGTGTGTTTTTTAGTTTTAATTTTATGTAAGGTTTTTTTTTTTAATTTTAATGTTATGTAATGTTTATATATTAATGTTATTAGTTTAATTTCTAGTAATGTTTTTTTTAACAAAATTTTAATAGATTTTATAATTTGAATTATAAAATAAGCACAAAGGTTGTGCCACATGTCGAAAAACGCCAAGCATCAACGTCGCGTGCCACACCGTCGGTTTAAACACCACGCCATGTTATGAGGTTTGGTCCACGTGTCGCATAATGCCCCGTCTTCAAGCTCCTCCACACCGTGTGGTCTAAGAGGGGAGTTGACATGACAGGGTATGATTGGAAGGGATGGAAAGGTGACTCCTCCCCTCGAGGGGAGCAACCCTTACACCTTAGGGAACCATGACAACGTTTTGTTGAAACAATACAACTCTTCGTGAAAGCGTGTGTACAAAATAGGTATCTACATGAATATCATATCACAGAAGACTTGAAGTATAAAGCAACATATAAATTGTGGAACAATTATAAGATTGTATTGTAATCCAGGTGGTTAAAAGCAGCAGTAGCATGTAGAAATCTTAACAGTCTTATGGTGTTTTCCACTTTTCCTAGACCCGGACAAAAAGCGCGAAGCAAAAGTAATAACAAAACGTACGAATAACGAATAGTAGATTCAAAGTTCAAAATGACAACTTTTACCAGTTTCTTCTATAATAAGTTGTATAACCATAAATGTTCAAATATAGCACATCCATCAACTTCATGGAACAGCATCTTCTATCTTCAACATCTTATGGTCGCAATGTCAGCAAGATTGATCCTTAGAAAACCGCTGTGTTTGTTCATCTTCATCGGACCATGCTTCCACCTCATCATCATCATCTTTATGATCATCATTGTGCATTGCTCTAGAGATGTCGTTTAAAACACATTGTTCCTCAATTGTCTTCCTCAACATCTGTATTTGTTCATCTTCATCGGTCGATGCTTCCACCTCATCATCGTCATCATTATGATCATCATTGTACGTTGCTCTGGAGCTGTCATTTGAAACACATTCTTCCTCCTCGGTTGTCTTCCTCTCGTTCTTCGACAAATAAGGTTTCAGCTTCCCAACATCTGACAATCGCACCGGTTTGAGGAAGAACTCTTCAGCTCCTTCTTCTAAGCATCTGTCAAAAAGACCAAGTTACATAAGTTTCAAAATGACTAAAACACCCTTCAATGACGCCAGACTGACAAATCGCATGAGATTTCAAAAATGGAAATAGTTTGTATGGGAATCTTGATTCACCTATTTATCCTTGCCGGAATATTATCAGAAGACATGATCACAACTGGTATGTCTTTCAATGATTTTGATTCCTGCAAGTACCATAAACATTTTAAGGTTAGTTCATGTCAAGAACCGACAAGATTTTACTCAAATGGAAACATGATCTACGTCATCTACGAAAGATCTTCGAATAAGACGATTTTTTGACACAAATAGTAAGTAAACAAGATCAAATCTCACCTTGATCTTCTTCAAGAGTTCAAAACCAGTCATCCCAGGCATACAATAATCCGTAATAACCATGTTCACCTCCACTTCCTGGATTCATTCAAGAACATAACAAAACCAATATAAGAAAAAACAAAAAGACCCATGTAACAGATTCAAAAAAGAAAAGAAAATCGGATAAAAGGGTTCATTTTGACTTTTGGGAGTCAACCCTAGGCTTCAAATTCAGGTGTAATACAGGATTCTTTTTGTTTTTTCATTAATTTTTTATATTCCTAAGTGATATTAACAATTTTTCCTACAAAAACAATAATTCTTGTAGATCTTCAAGATGAAGAAACTATAATCATTTGAACATTAGAAGTCACATGTTGACTTGACTTCTTCTAGATTGTAGGTAAAGATTCATAGAATTCATATACAAGAACATGAAACAAAGATCATAAACCTTAACTAAAACATAGATAAAAAGAAGATCCAAAATTGAATGAAGATCAGAAAAAAGGGTTCATTTTGACTTTTAGGAGTCAACCCTAGGCTTCAAATTCTATTATAATACAGAGTTCTTTTATGTGTCTTTTACCTAAGTGACTATCAATTTGTAAATCTTGTAGATTTTCAAGATGAATAAACTATAGTCATTTGAACATCAAAAGTCACAGGTAGACTAGTAAAAAGATCCATAGAATTCATATGCAAGAACATTAAAAAAGACAAAAAAGATAATGAACTTTAACTCTTTAACAAAAAACTGAGATAAAAAAAAAAGATCCATACTGGATTGAAGGGACAAGAACATCAAACAAGGATCATAAACTTTAACTAAAACAGAGATTAAAAAAAAAGATTCAGAATTATAAGAAAATCATAAAAAGAGTTCATTTTGACTTTTAGGAGTCAACCTAAGGCTTCAAATTCTTGTATAATACAGAGTTCTTTTAGTTTCTTTTACCTAAGTGACATTATCAATTTGTCTTACATCAAACAATAATTCCTTGTAGATTTTAAAGATCAATAAACAATAAGCATTTAAACATCAAAAGTCACAGGTTGACTAGTAAAAGATCCACATATTTCATATGCAGCAATGCAAGAAAATTAAAAAAGACTAAAAAGATCATAAAAACATGAACTCTAACAAATTAAACAGACAAAAAAAAAAAAAGATCCATACTGGATTAGGAGAAAAAGATGAAATCTTTTCCATCTTTTCAACATCTTTGAGACCCAGAAACTCCAAAGCCTTACTTCCAGAATCCACAGCAGTAACTGCAACAAAACATCAGAAAAAAAAAACATCAAATCTGAATGTTTAAAACATACCCATTTGATAAACTAACAAATGTATGATCTTACCATGATAAGAAAAGGTTTTCAAGAGGCGCTCTATGAGCTTCCTGTCAAGATTGCTGTCATCAACAGCAAGAACATGAAGAGGTGTTTCAGAGATAGCAATGAGACCCATTTTGATCACTTTTTTGAAGAAAAAATGGGAACTTTGTGGGTTATAAAAGGACCCATTTTGATATTGTGATTTGTGGAGGTGTGATTTGAAGATTTTGACAGTTTGGAAAAGAAGATTTGGCCAGATATGATTTTCCGGATCGTTTTGGGATATTTTTTTATTTTATTTTATTTTTCAGTCATGGAGAACAAGCAAGGAAGTTTCAAATGTTTTTTTATTTGATTTGCATTTGCTAGTCATGTTTGATTTTTTGTCCAAATCAACCACTTACTTATGCTTTTCACCATTAAATTTAAATTTATGAACGTGATATACATCTAGTGTTAAAGAGAAAATTAGGGTTGTTTACGTATCTGGTTTTAGAAAAAAAAAATTAAGTTGAATTGTGAATTATGGTTTCAGAAAACAATAAATTATGGTTTCAGAAAACAATAAATTAAACATGTTATGTTTAGTTTGATGATTTGACTTGTTTTTCCCCTAAAAAATCGTAGTTTGTATTAGTTTTTTAAATGATATTAATCGATTGATAAGTGGGTCATACAAATTTCTATACGACTAAACTAATTGATTTATATCGATTAGAATGATAAGTCGAATTCAGTTGTTTATGAAATTTTGATGAAATCTTGATTTTTTTTTGATCGACAAGAAGAGAATAACAAGATAAATAAAGAGATACACTTGGGATTTGTTAAATACTTTTTTTATTATTTGAAATATATAATTAATTTTATTTTTTTAGTGACTAACTCATAAACCATCTAATTTACTTTTAAAGCTACACTTTGGGCGAAAATCTTCAACCAAATAATTTTTATACAATTTGATAATGCTAGTCTACAAGCCACTTTGTAGTACGTAATTAAAGAAAATCATTATTAATCAAGTATTTATTATCTAAATATCGAAGGGGAGCCCACTTCTAGAAAACGAGACCGAAGCCCTGATCCCGTAGAGGACGTCGGTCCTTCCTCGGGAAGGCGACAAGTAGATTCGGAAAGTAAAAATCTTGTGGTAGGCCCGTCACAGCAGGTTCCATTATCGGACTCAAGCACATGTAACAGTTTCGAGGAGCGTGTGCTTCTCGAGCCCATGCCGGATTCGTCAGCTTGCGAATTTGTGGCACCGTAGTAGAATCATTACCAATGGCACGCAGTGCGCCTAAGTGCGAAAAGACAGTGCAAGCTTTGTTATGCCGAAACCTAAATGTTAAGTCAGCAACACTTCCAAATGCCACTTCTTCCCGTCGCATCCGTCTTCAGGACGATCTAGTCACAGGTTTTCACTTCTCAGTGAGTGAAAGATTTGTCCCCGGGTCTACGTTGAAAGCTTCTATAGTAGAACTCATTCGGGAGGGCTTGGTGGAGAAAAACCTAATTTTTGGTTTGTTGAACCTAATTTTTGGGTTTTTTTTAATATTGTTAGTGTACTTTGGGAATTTAATAACGTGCTTTATCATTTTATCTACTTTGATCATCATACCTTTTTATGTGATTTGATTATTTAAGATATTATATTACAATGGAAATGGATTTATAAACGCACCATATAAAAATTTAAAATGCTAAACTAATCAATTTATATCGATTTGAATTATTGGACTAGTTAAAATTTTTATGATATATAGAGAAAATCTTGATTCTTTTCTACTCAATCCTTAGAAAAGAAGAAGAGAATAACAAGATCAACAAATAAAGATACATTTAGGATTTGTGAAATGCCTTTTTTAGTACGTAATCAAATAAAAATATTAATCAAATCTTTATTGTTTAAATAGACGTAAAAAATAACCTAATTGTGGTTTGTTTTTTATTTTTTATTTTGTTAGTGTACTTTATCACTTTATCTATTTTGATGATTATCCTTTTTTATGTGATTCGATAACTTGCCATTTTATTCATGATAAGAAAAATATTGAAAATCTCAACAAAACATAATAATATATCATAGAACACACTCAATACGCAACAAACACTATCCTCACCAATAGTTGTCTCCCCACTTTTGTTGTGTCATTGTATTTGCGTGTTTGTTAAATGTCTTGTTCTTTATGTGTGTTTTATTGAGTGTCAATTTGGTGTTTTGTGAAATCAACCTTTAAATTGGTAAGGACATTGTTTGAGAAAATTAATCTTAAACTCGTCCCTCACTTGTTAAATTTAATTGCTTTTCAAACATGAATCAACAAACATAATCAATCGTAATGTGTGACGATAGTTGCGTAATGGAATATTGATGAGTACAATGTGTGTTACTAGAGCCGACCCAGGGGACTATTTGAATGGGAGGGGCTAGGTGGGCGAATGTCCAAGGCCTGATCTCTCATGGGGACTATTTTTTTTATTATTTTTTATATTTATTTCTTATATATATTTTTTATAAACAAAACATAAATATAAATGTCCAAAGCGTATATGTTTTTAAACCCGTTAAGGGGCTGTTTGGCAACATCTGAATGGTTAAGTGCTGAACCAGTAAGATGTCTGAACCATTAAGTGCTGAACCAGTAAGAGGTCTGAACCATTAAGAGCCAGTATAATGTTTAATCGTTCAGATGCAAATGTCTAGCCAATTCAGATTTGAGGTCTTAACCATTCAGACTCTGTATAATGCTTAACCATTCAAAGGCAAATGTCTGAACCATTCAGACATCTGCTTGCGAAACAAACAGTCTGAACCATTATGTGACACCCCAGGAAACCACACAACATAACTAGCTTCCTTAGTGATTACGTGCTAGATTTCGGGACGAAATCCCTTTCAAGTTGGGGATGATGTCACAACTGAGCAAAACCCGCAACAACTCTGATTTCTTACTTCGTTTCTCTCACACTTGACGCTTGCCAATTTCGGGACGAAATTTTCTTCAAGTTGGGGATGATGTGACAACCCGAACTTTTAAGGTTAATCTCACTAACTTTGATTCCTCGTTATTCCTCCTTCACTTTCATTACGACTAGTAAACGCGTCACATTTATGTTTAAAGGTATTAGTGAAGCCTATCATGTGGCCTTTGTTAATCAGGCCCAACTCATGTGTTGTAATCTAAGCCGGCCCCAACTTGAGTATTAATCGGCCCACAAATGCTCATCAGCCCACATTTATATATATCGAATATATATACACTGTTAGTTAGGCTGTTTACTTGGGCTTGAGCCCATGACCCACAACCGGCCCCAAGACCCTTGTTTATTAGCTAATCAACCCAATCCCTTTATAATGTGATTAACCGGCCCAACACCTATACGAATTATAATCTAAGTCAAATCTAATCTAGTTTAAAAGCTATAACAAACCCCATATTCCTCTCTACCTCTCCCATACGTTCGGCAGCAGAAGATTTACCCACCCCCTCTCGACTTCTGTGTTCTTGGATACATTAATCAGGTTAGCATATGTTCTAAGTTAATTATATGACTGTGTGATTTTAAATGTATAAAGGTTTATGCCATGCTACTTGCTTGTTAAACGATGATTAGGGTTCATGCTAGCCTATGCGTAAATTATGAGGATGTTAGGGTGGGTTAAGTCAAAGGGGTATCTAGTAAATGGCGGCCATGTGAGGGTATCATACTAGTCAACATCTATTCATCCTGGTTGAATAATCGGTGGTCCATGCATCAATTAAATAAAAGTATTTGATAAAGGGTTTAGGGGGCTGTGTGTCATGCAAGGGTTGGACCGTTCAAGGGCCCAATGGGGCGGCTGGTCTAACCATGTGTGTGTAGTTTGTATTGTTTAATTATACATGGAAACAAAAGAATTAAATAATGTTGATATATATAAGTGTCTTAGAGGTCCAATGAATAGGTAGTTAAGTGATCTGATGGATTGGATAGTTGTATGTTAGATGGCGACATATGTATTTAAAGGATAGTGATGTTATTATGCATGGATGTGTGTGCTGTTTTGGAAAGTTTAGGCAATTAAATAAGGGACCTTCATAATTGGCGGCTGCATGTGTTAAAAGAATAGCATGACTACCCTGAATGTTCAGAACAAATGTCGGCCATAGTTTCTTAATATGAGTATTTTGGTTGTTACTTGGTTATTGTGAAAAAGAAAGAAACTTGTTTACACAAACTGATAAAATAAGTGCTCGGTCATATGCAACAAAAATAGGTGGTTATATTATTGTGAATTGGAATACATAGCAACCGAGAAATTATGTTGGGCCACGAGAATTGTTGCGGGGGCCCAAGTTCACAAACGTTAACAGGCCGCACAGTTGATTTGATTATATGTGTGTTATTGGGTTGTTAACTGTTAATGGTTTGATATATAACGTGTTAACTGTTAAGTCAAGAGTATGGGGCAATAAATACTAAAACATGTATACTTATTCATTTCTTGCTAAGTGGAATAAAACCTGTTGTGCTGATTAGTATGTGCAATTATCATAGGCCGTGGTTGACCAATTTCGTTTAACGAGTAAATTAATCTTACCGAGCAAAACTAAGGTGAGTTCACTGCACTTTTCTCAAGCATGCGTCCCGGTGGTTTGGGACAACGGGTAAACATTTGGAAGGGAAACATTGGGTAAACAACTTAATCGGTTTTGGTTATTGCCTGGAGGGCAATGGGGGTGATTAGTTGATAGCGCTATTAGGTGGGAAACCTCACACCGGGCCGTAAGGACGGGCGTGAACTAATTATCTGGGTATGGCTATGGTTGTTAGAGGCACACTCCTCGGATACATATGGGCACTCTCCCTAGGGTATCTAACGAAGGCAACATAGCAATCGGTCGTTAAGGGGTACCCACTCCCCGGATACACATGGGCACATTCCCTAGGGTATCTAACATGAGCAACATTGTAACGCAACATTGAATCGCATTAACATACATATGGTAACATAACTTGTTAACAAAACCTTGAACTCACCAGCGTAGTCTGACACACTTGTTTACATGCTTGTAGGTGATTACTGAAGGGACTTGGGAGCTTGCTGTCTGATGCTGTTGGAGTGGTTGTGGTCATAATAAACCGTTATCTTAATTTGCTTTTGATACATTACACATTGATACTTTTATGCTTCCGCTCAGTACTTGGTTTTGATTTAACTTTTCAGACGTTACATTAATTTCAATTGGGTATTTCAATACATTATAACTTGTGTTTGTTATGATTGGTGGCTCTTTGTGAATCGTTACACCTCCATCAGGGACACGCCTTAGGTGGTAATTTGGGGGTGTGACAGTTTGGTATCAGAGCCACTGGTTATAGAGAACTCGGTTTTAAAATGTTTTCATAAAACCAGACTATAACCGAATTGATCCAAACGATGACCATGACACTCAGCTTCAGACTGCAAGGTTCGTTCCTCCTTAGCTTATGCTTATATGTCTAGTAAACGTAACTATATATATAGCATGCACAATACGACATGGTAGACATCATGACACATTGATAGTGTAACATAACACTTACATCTAGTAAATTCTCATCTTGTTGGTAGTGCTTAATTTGTGTTGATTGGAGTGGGAGAAACTTCGAACATAAGTTAAGAAGCATTGAGAGGAGCATGCAAACCGCCTTATTATCATGGGTGCACACATAATAATAACGCGTGGTGCATGCAAATCCCAATGAGGCTTAACGAGTGTAAGAGGGGTTCTTCCCTGTTTGTGTACGAACATAGTAGTTAATCGCCCTTAACGTGATAACACTGAATACTTTTCTCGTTCTCGACTTCTAAATTCGTTCCCTTCTCCTATTATAGAAACATGAGTGGACGAGGACACGGTCGTGGTAGCATCAACATGACTCAGGCTGAGTTAACCAACCTGATAAACACACGTGTGGCTGAGGCTCTGGCAGCCTACCAAGCTGCGCACCCAAACAACCAGCCTGTCTGTACGTTCAAAATGTTTATGGATTGCAAGCCACAGACCTTCAGCGGGACGGAAGGGGCTGTGGGACTTATAAGGTGGTTCGAGAAAGCTGAGTCAGTGTTTGCTATGTGCAACTGCCCTGTGGGGGACCGCGTGAAGTATGCAACAGGCACGCTTGAGGATGGTGCCTTGACCTGGTGGAATGCCCAGGTCCAACTGCTAGGTATTGAGGCGGCGAACGCCACTACGTGGGATGATTTTAAAGAACTGATGAGAGAGGAATACTGTCCTCGAGATGAAATAGCGAAGTTAGAGAATGAGTACTATCATCTGACAATGGTGGGGTCTGAAATCGAGGCGTATGTGAAGCGGTCGTATGAGTTAGCTGATTTGTGTCCGAACTTGTCCCGACCCATGTCCCGAAGAATCGAGTTGTTTATTAAGGGGTTACCTCCACGGGTGAAGGGTTTAGTTACAGCAGCAAACCTCAATAACCTAACCCAGATCGTTAGACTGGCACATAAAATCGTTGACCAGGAGGTGGAGAGCGACTCACTGCCACCACGTATTTCTAAAGCTACTACTGCCGCCACCACCGCCACTACTCCTGTCACTGATAGTAAACGCAAGTGGGGTGAAATGGACAAAGCGCCCAACTCGGCTCAGCCCCAAAAGAAGACAGACACTGGCAGTACTCGCGGCTTTAGCCAGTCATCCTCAGTGAACCAAAGTCAGAGGTCTTATGCAGGAAAGAAGCCTCAGTGTGGCAAGTGCGGCTATCATCACTTCGGGCAGTGTGGACGAACATGTAACAGGTGTGGTAAAGCAGGCCACGAAGCCAAAGATTGTAGAGCCCCACAGCCCGGACATCAGCAACAACAGAACCAGCAGCAGCAGCAAGAGCAAGGCAACAGGGGATGCTTTCAGTGTGGTGCGGAAGACCATTTCAAAAGAGACTGCCCCCAGCTGAATCAGAATCAGAACAACAACAACCAAGGAAATGGGAACAACAATGGGGGTAACAACGACGACAATGGTGCTAGGGGACGTGTCTTCGTGATCGGTCAGGGTGAGTTTCTACTTGGCGACTTTTGTGTTACTGTTTTATTTTATTCGGGTGCCGATACTAGTTTCGTGTCTTTAAAGGTTAGTCAAATGCTTAATCGTGCCCCAACACTTTTGAACACCAAGCACATAGTAGAACTAGCAAGCGGTAAAAGTCGAGAGGCCACACACATAGTTTAGGGTTGCAATCTTGTTCTTGCTAATCAGACCTTTTCCATCGACCTCATTCTTATTGTTCTGCGGAATTTCGGGACGAAATTCCAAACCAACAGGGGGATGATGTGACACCCCAGGAAACCACACAACATAACTAGCTTCCTTAGTGATTACGTGCTAGATTTCGGGACGAAATCCCTTTCAAGTTGGGGATGATGTCACAACTGAGCAAAACCCGCAACAACTCTGATTTCTTACTTCGTTTCTCTCACACTTGACGCTTGCCAATTTCGGGACGAAATTTTCTTCAAGTTGGGGATGATGTGACAACCCGAACTTTTAAGGTTAATCTCACTAACTTTGATTCCTCGTTATTCCTCCTTCACTTTCATTACGACTAGTAAACGCGTCACATTTATGTTTAAAGGTATTAGTGAAGCCTATCATGTGGCCTTTGTTAATCAGGCCCAACTCATGTGTTGTAATCTAAGCCGGCCCCAACTTGAGTATTAATCGGCCCACAAATGCTCATCAGCCCACATTTATATATATCGAATATATATACACTGTTAGTTAGGCTGTTTACTTGGGCTTGAGCCCATGACCCACAACCGGCCCCAAGACCCTTGTTTATTAGCTAATCAACCCAATCCCTTTATAATGTGATTAACCGGCCCAACACCTATACGAATTATAATCTAAGTCAAATCTAATCTAGTTTAAAAGCTATAACAAACCCCATATTCCTCTCTACCTCTCCCATACGTTCGGCAGCAGAAGATTTACCCACCCCCTCTCGACTTCTGTGTTCTTGGATACATTAATCAGGTTAGCATATGTTCTAAGTTAATTATATGACTGTGTGATTTTAAATGTATAAAGGTTTATGCCATGCTACTTGCTTGTTAAACGATGATTAGGGTTCATGCTAGCCTATGCGTAAATTATGAGGATGTTAGGGTGGGTTAAGTCAAAGGGGTATCTAGTAAATGGCGGCCATGTGAGGGTATCATACTAGTCAACATCTATTCATCCTGGTTGAATAATCGGTGGTCCATGCATCAATTAAATAAAAGTATTTGATAAAGGGTTTAGGGGGCTGTGTGTCATGCAAGGGTTGGACCGTTCAAGGGCCCAATGGGGCGGCTGGTCTAACCATGTGTGTGTAGTTTGTATTGTTTAATTATACATGGAAACAAAAGAATTAAATAATGTTGATATATATAAGTGTCTTAGAGGTCCAATGAATAGGTAGTTAAGTGATCTGATGGATTGGATAGTTGTATGTTAGATGGCGACATATGTATTTAAAGGATAGTGATGTTATTATGCATGGATGTGTGTGCTGTTTTGGAAAGTTTAGGCAATTAAATAAGGGACCTTCATAATTGGCGGCTGCATGTGTTAAAAGAATAGCATGACTACCCTGAATGTTCAGAACAAATGTCGGCCATAGTTTCTTAATATGAGTATTTTGGTTGTTACTTGGTTATTGTGAAAAAGAAAGAAACTTGTTTACACAAACTGATAAAATAAGTGCTCGGTCATATGCAACAAAAATAGGTGGTTATATTATTGTGAATTGGAATACATAGCAACCGAGAAATTATGTTGGGCCACGAGAATTGTTGCGGGGGCCCAAGTTCACAAACGTTAACAGGCCGCACAGTTGATTTGATTATATGTGTGTTATTGGGTTGTTAACTGTTAATGGTTTGATATATAACGTGTTAACTGTTAAGTCAAGAGTATGGGGCAATAAATACTAAAACATGTATACTTATTCATTTCTTGCTAAGTGGAATAAAACCTGTTGTGCTGATTAGTATGTGCAATTATCATAGGCCGTGGTTGACCAATTTCGTTTAACGAGTAAATTAATCTTACCGAGCAAAACTAAGGTGAGTTCACTGCACTTTTCTCAAGCATGCGTCCCGGTGGTTTGGGACAACGGGTAAACATTTGGAAGGGAAACATTGGGTAAACAACTTAATCGGTTTTGGTTATTGCCTGGAGGGCAATGGGGGTGATTAGTTGATAGCGCTATTAGGTGGGAAACCTCACACCGGGCCGTAAGGACGGGCGTGAACTAATTATCTGGGTATGGCTATGGTTGTTAGAGGCACACTCCTCGGATACATATGGGCACTCTCCCTAGGGTATCTAACGAAGGCAACATAGCAATCGGTCGTTAAGGGGTACCCACTCCCCGGATACACATGGGCACATTCCCTAGGGTATCTAACATGAGCAACATTGTAACGCAACATTGAATCGCATTAACATACATATGGTAACATAACTTGTTAACAAAACCTTGAACTCACCAGCGTAGTCTGACACACTTGTTTACATGCTTGTAGGTGATTACTGAAGGGACTTGGGAGCTTGCTGTCTGATGCTGCTGGAGTGGTTGTGGTCATAATAAACCGTTATCTTAATTTGCTTTTGATACATTACACATTGATACTTTTATGCTTCCGCTCAGTACTTGGTTTTGATTTAACTTTTCAGACGTTACATTAATTTCAATTGGGTATTTCAATACATTATAACTTGTGTTTGTTATGATTGGTGGCTCTTTGTGAATCGTTACACCTCCATCAGGGACACGCCCTAGGTGGTAATTTGGGGGTGTGACACATTAACTGTTGAACCAGTAAGAGGTCTAAATCATTAAGAGTCTCATTAAGAGGTAAACAAACAACCCCTAACTTATCCTATTTAGTTTTTGCCTATATGGGAATAAATCCAATTCTCATTTAACCCAGTTAAACCCAGTAATGTTTTAAAATTTAAACACATTTTAAAACACATAAAAGGGTAAAGTCTAAAAATCAAAGCAACGGCAAATTGGCAAAAGGGGTGGTAATCGCCTGAGAGCTCATTTTTTTCCTACTCGCCTAGGGCCTAGAGATTCTCAGTGATAGACTTGTGTGTTGCATGATCTAAGATATGTCGATATGTGTTTGTTTTGTTATGGTAGCGGTAGTAACTAGTAAGATGATACTTATGCATGTAGCTTTTATACATGGTTAGCTAAAAGTACTATATTTTGTTAACAAGAACATGTTTGTTGATATGCTAGAATCGCAAGGATAAGACAAGTAGATGAAAAATATAATAAAAGTACACATTGGTAAAGAGAGAACATGCGGATGCAAATATAAAAGTAAAAAAGATCCAATCCCAAAAATTCCAAAGATGAGGGGAGATCCGAAAGGATTTTGTATATAAAAAGTAATGCTTTAAAAAAAGAACAAGAGGAGGCTATACATGGGACTATTATAATGACTGTTGGAGGTTTTGAAAAGCTAATTAGAAGATTTTTTCTAACAAAAACTTAAGATTGAAGATATTATTGAAAATGTGAAATCGCTAGGGTTTCTATGGTTCAATAATGGATAGAAATTCAAGTCCGTTCAATGGGACAAATGGCGTAAGTTAGTTTTGATGTAGGTCTTTTTGTTAGGGTCAGTGGTGTTTGTTTGGGTTTTAAATGGCTTTGTTAGCATCGACGATCTTCGAAGTTGACACTCTAAACTTGTTCACCAATGACCCTTCGAAGATGATGATGGAGACCAAAGAAAATAACATGAAAGCTAAAGTGGTATCATCTCATAAACTACGAGTAAGAAGAATTAGGTTAACGTTTGAGAAATCTAAGGGTGAAAGGAGTGGGAGCAGTGAAGCATGCGGCAAACGGTTTTACCGAAGGGGAACACCGCCGCAAATAGGCAACTCACCGTGCGGTGATGATTATATTGGTGACTACTCACCGCACCTCCACTTGACCGTTTGGAGAATTATAGCCGTTGGAATTGGTAGGTGGGCAACAGCTTTGTTGCCGTTTTTATAAAAAAAAATTAATTTCATATTTTTACACTATATAAACCCAACCCAGTTTTAAACCTCTCATTTCTCCAAAACTAATCTCTATACCTATTTTTATTTAAAATGGCGGATGAAATACCATTGTTTTTCCACCCGATAGCAGTGACGACGAGTTAGCTTGAACCGATAGTAGCATAATTTTTTTTCCAAAATCTCATCGAGCAAGCCGAACTACAAGACACGGGCACATCTAGCAAGAAACGATATGTTCGTCGTGATCGTGAGAGTGACCACGGAACCCTTATGGCGGATTATTTTGTCGAGGACCCGAAATACAACGATGATATTTTTCGTCATAGGTTCCTTATGTCAAAACGTTTGTTTCTAAAAATTGTGAGTGAAGTGGAAGCGAATAACCCGTGGTTTGAAGAAGGCGTGGATGCGAGAATGAAGAAGAGTTTTACACAGTTGCAAAAAGTTACTTCGGCTATTAAACAACTTGCAATCGGTAACCCTCCAGACGAGAACGACGAGTATTTACATATGGCCGAAAGGACTTCCCGCGAGTGTCTAGAATATTTCTGCGAAACGGTATGTAAAATATACGCTCCCGAGTTATTACGTAGACCAACAAGCCACGACATGGCGCTTTTGTACCAAGCTCATGAGGAGAAACATCACCTTCCCGGTATGGTCGGTAGCCTTGATTGCACCCATTTCGTTTGGAGAATGTGTCCCACAGAGTTTTGAGGCCAATATATGAGAGTAGATCACCAATACCCGACAGTTATGCTCGAAGCGATGACCTCTCAAGATTTGTGGGTTTGGCATGCTTTTTGCGGTCCTCCAGGTGCACAAAACGACATCAATGTGCTTCAGCAATCTCCATTATTTCTTACCGAATGAAATGGAACTGCGCCAAAATGTCCATTTTACGTTAATAACCACTTATACAAACGTGGTTATTATCTCGTGGATGGAATCTACCCTACATGGTACGTGTTTGTCAAATCATTTCCATATCTTCACCTACTAGACGAAAAGAAGTTTAAGAAGCAACACGAGGCGGCAAGAAAAGACGTGGAACGGACTTTTGGTGTTTTGGAGTCAAAATGGGGTATAATGAATTGGCCAATGCGTGCTAGGAGTGTGAAAAAAATAGGTATGTGGTGTATACATCTATTATTTTACACAACATGATTTTAAAAGATGACGGAAACGCGATAGCACCAGTACACATTCGGGATCCTCCAATCGAGTCCACTCTCAATGACAGTGTGTTAAACGAGCTTATGGATGAAGATACGCATTGGAGACTAAAACATGATCTCGTTGAGCATCTCGGAAGACTAGATTTACCCCATCTATTGGTGGAATCCGACAAAGAGTAGTAATTTTATTTAGTTTAATTAAATGTAATTTTAATTATTTTTAATTTAATATAATGTTTTTTTTAATTTATTGTACTTTATTTTGTTAAAAATATGTTTTATTTATTAATTAATAGTTTATAAAAAAGGATAAAAAAATTACCTCTACCCAAGAGAGGTGACCACCCTTATGTTTTTTTGGGAAGAGAGAACTTAAAGAGAGAAGTTGACATGACAAAAGATGATTGGGTGGGTGAAAAGGTTACCTCTTCCCATGAGGTGACCACCCCTTTCACCATAACAAGTATTTCACAAACACTTCGTCGACTTGAAATAAAGGATAAGATACTCGACATATCACACAAATCCCTTTATGGTTTCAAATCAACAAAAGTCGTAGTAGTAAATAGTGGTGCATGCTAAAAGCAAACATTTTATGTTACACATGTTTAAAATACGCTCATCTCCCTCCTGAAATGTCTTCCTTTGAAAACCCATCTCCATTAACATCGCCAGAAAGGTATCGATTTCATGTGGGAGGTAGCAGGATGTGAGAAAGGACGAAGGGGCAACAATCATTTTCTTCTTTTTTCTGTAGAGATGAGCTCGGTACCACCAAAAGTACCGATTCGGAAAACACCAAAAATGGGTACCGGTACCAGTACGGTATTTTAATATAAAAAGTGGGTAAAATATCGTACCATACCAAACGGAAAGTACCGACCCTGAAAAAATGCCAAAAATGGTTACCGAAATATAATCTGTACAATACAATTTGGTACTAGTGTTTTTCAGTGCCTAGTACCGATTGCTCATTCCTATTTTTCTCTGTGTTTTTTTTTAATTCGTTGCCATTTCATTCAAAAAACCATATGGGTTGGTGGTCTATTGAAAAACATTTAGCACAGTGCACATAAACTCAAGCTTCAAGTGTGTTTTATAGCATTTGTTGGCACTTCACCAAGAAAACCACATGGGTCAGTTGTATATAAAAAAACCTTATTTACCATAATAACACATAAACTCACACTTCATGTGCTATATCCGCATAAGAAAGAAAAAAAATGTACACGCCCACCTTAGAACATTTTTAACTTTTTATGAAAACATAAAATTACTTCATGGGTGTTTTACTTTTAGGGGGCGACATCAGGACATTGAAAAATGATAAAAGGGTCATATTGACTTCCGATGCTTCTCATTCATGAGATGTTTAACTAAAAGATGCAATTAAAATTTATAAAAGTTAACAATTAGTAGACCAAAAGTCATCCCGTTACATAAAGTAAAATGCTAGAGAGAAACAAAAATAAATGGTAATTATCATATGAGACTGCAGATCCATCAGGCAATACACAGTTTCAAGATTAAATCAACATAATCATCATCAGCCAGACTAGGATTAGCCAATAGTGCCCACTGAAGAATATTTCCACAATTAAACCACTGAGTCATGGGTTATTTACAGTTATTCAAGCGCCTGCAAAAGACGCACACAGTGAGGGTTGGGTAATGCAGATTCCATTTAAAAAAATGTTTTGTCCAATTAGAATTCAGTTGTTTGAATTCATAAAAACTCGTATTAATATATGGAAAATCATTTCAAACATAAGTGTGTATCACAAAAGCTAAATTTTAAAAAAAATAATACCTTAATTTTTACTACATTTTCGCACAAAACCGAGTTGAGCCAGATAATTGCTTTCAGCAAAATCATGTAATGTTCGTCGAGCTCGAGCACCCTCATGCACATACTCTTCCTTCAACAACTCTCCACATTCAGCAGTATCCTGCAATCAATACGCCATTGAAAATAAATGCACATAGCAGAGTATTAGCAACAAAACTTTACTTAAATTTCAACAACCCTGCCCCTCTATATGTATGGATTAAATGCAGAAAGTTATCATAAACTAAAAGAATTGTGGTTGGTACCTGCAAGAATTTCAACATCTGTTCTTCAATTGTACCATGCATAGCCAAAGTTTCTACATGGATAGGTCGTGTAGCACCCATCCTGTGAGCCCGACTGATCACCTGCTCTTCCATGCTGTAAAAATTCCAAAAGAATTACTAGAATGCTACTTCTTATAAGAGACACATTAACACTGCTTGAGCCAAAAAGCAAACATTTTTATTAACTTTGTACTGACTACTGATGCCTTGACTACCTGGGTGCAATTATAAAACTATACCATTAAAATAACAATCTACACTTTCTTAATTAAAATGTTTAATGAATTTTAATACAACGTGTTACATTGGCCCATTTCATATTTAGTTAAATCTTTAATGTGAACAGATTTTCATATAGGAGGAAAAAGTTTCCGTATGTTAAAACAAGGAGTTGCAACAATTTTGGGAAATTATATATTGCAAAATTAATACAATAAAATAGTAAGATTCTAAACAGAAACAGATACCTTTTATCCCAAATGGGCTCCATCAGAAAGACATGCGTCACAAAACTCAGATCAAGACCAAGCGCTGCACTTCCGTCCATCAGAAGAGCCAGACACTCATCATCATGCTGGAAGGTAGCCAGTGATTTCACCTACATACATGCAACTCACTTAAACTTTGTATTTAATATATAACTCCATTAAATAATGCATTAAATAACTAGATTATTACCTTGTTAACAGAATGCATTGGACTGTACATTCCCACGAATTTGATGCCAGCAACCATCAACTGAAGAATGATTTAAAAACATGATAAACATCACATTGTTTTTCAAGAATTTGAATTAAAAAAGTTTGTGCTCCATAGAAGTTAAGAATTACCTGCTGTTCAATAACATGTATATGCTCAAGAAACTGAGAAAATATTAGCACTTTCTCTAGAGATCTGTTGTTAGATCTAGCAGAAGCCTCGCTTCTCCTAACAGGAGACAGAAGTTCATCGATCTCTTTTGCATCGTTGTCCGCACTGATACGGTTCTCCGTTTTTTTATTAGCTTCCTGCAGATCTTTCAGCTTCTCCACTAGATATGAAACTTTACTGCTGGAGGTTGACTGCCAATCAGGATTCCAGTCGTCCTAGACGTACAGTTATAGTTACATAGTTCAGAACAGACGGTATAAACAATAATAATAACACTAACAACGAAACTTGTAGATAATGGAAGCTTGCCTGTTTGTAGGAGGGCTGTAACTCGATCAGATCCTTCGGAACGGGCCACTTTGGATTGGGGTTTTCAGGACGGGCTAACGTTTCGGGACTTTGCATCTCGTATAAATTGTCACAGCCGGGGAATGTACACTTTTCACTATTTAAAGCCACACAATCCAGACACAATAGATGCCTACATGGTGTTATGACAGGTAAGCGACACCACTCGTCACATCTGTAGAGAACGGTCAATCACGATAAACATTATCAGGTTAACGCTTGATCAAAGTGGCATGATAACCATGAACTAGATGCAGGAAAATGAGGTCACGCAGATTGAGTAACGGGTCAATGGATTAGGGGTTTGCAAACACATTCTGTAATTCTGTTCCAACTTTTTAGAGTAAAATGCCATTTTTGTCCCTGAGGTTTGGCCACTTTTGCGACTTTCGTCCAAAGGTTTTTTTTTCGCATCTGGATCCAAAAGGTTTGAAATTTTGCCATTTTCATCCGACTCATTAACTCCATCCATTTTCTCTGTTAAATCAGGGGCTTTTCCGTCTTTTTAGGCATTTTTATTAAAATAATAAACACTATAAGAAATAAAGATCCACCTCTGTTGGCTTTCTCCCCACCCAAACCGTTTAATCATCACAAAAATGTCTAAAAAGACAAAAATACCCTTGACTTAACGTTAAAAAATGGATGGAGTTAACGAGTCGGATGAAAATGGCAAGATATTAAACCTTTTGGATCCAGATGCGGAAAAACAAACATTTGGATGAAAGTCGCAAAAGTAGCCAAACCTCAGGGACGAAAATGGCATTTTACTCCAACTTTTTATATAAAGAAACAAAATAATAATAATATTATCTGATGATAAAAAAGTAATTTAATTATGATAATAATATATCTTTCTGAATAAAGAAAGTGGTGCAAGTGGTTGTATGCACTAAAAAAAACCCTTTGGGCATCCGTTGAACCCATTTCCATTATAACTTAATTGAGCCGTTAAAGACAAAAACATAAAATGAAAAAAACGTACCTCATACAGTTTCCACCGAATAAAATGTTATATCTTATGAAAGAATATTCCTCGGAAGCAGGATCCAAACCATTTTCCACCAAGATATCCATTGTTTCCTGAATATCTTGTCCGGCTTCGGTTACTTTTATATGTCCAGCAACACAGCAAGATAGCCGCACGTTTCTGATCGTAGTGCTTCTGAACTTCCATTGCTTCGGATTCAGCAAACTCTCAACATGTGAAGGATCATTCCAGTCAGCCATTAGTATATTCCTCCGCACCGTAACCACTAACTCATTGTAACTTTTCGCATGCTCTTCGTTAAAGTTAATAAAAGTAACCTTTTTAATGCAGGGAGGAATCATTCGTAAGTCTTTTTTTCTAGCACTTATCATGCACCGACTGAGTAACTGTAATAATCGCGTTCGACCCTCTTCCATTTTCGCCTCAAATGGCCTAAGAATGCCGGATTCCCACGAACTTTGATCCAATCCATACGCTTCTTCACGGAGGAACTTAAGCATGGGTTGAAGATTCGAGAGTTGACTGTTTGGAGTATTTGGAGTCGGTGTTCCGGTCAACAACCAACGGTTAGAAGCGGTCAAAGAAACCGATAACTGTAACTTGTTAGTCAAATTCAAACTCGACCCAAGTGTATGCCCTTCATCGAACATAACTCTGAGCCAGTGAACTTGCATCAAAACACTTCGCTTTTTCGGGCTCCACTCGGCGCTTAAACGACTGAAAGTAGTAATAACCACATCATAATCCCATGCGATATTATGCACCAAAGGCTTCTTATGATCAGCCCATACATACACACGCAACTGACCGGATTTCACATGCCTTTGAATTTGATTCTTCCAATGGTCAACCAGATTCGCCGGAACTACAATTAACGTTGCCCGGGATAAATAGAATCTGACCGAATCAAGCGGCTCACAGAGAGCGATTTTGAGTGCAGCTACATCGAAAGCTAGGTTGACTAAATTTTTCGGATAGTGCCAACTTATTGTTTCCTTGTATAACTTTTTTACTAAACCGAACGCTTTAAAAATTTTATGAAAACCGCGAACTTCGCCAGTGGCTAGCACGCGAGTTCCGGTTAAAGGGTGGACTAATCCAGTTGTTTCCATTTTTAAAAGTTTATCTTGTGTTAGTTTAGCCAACCAAAATAACTCCTGTTCAGTATCCTTATCAATCGATGAATAGTGCTCTTTCAGAACACTAGCAAAAAACGAAACGTTTTCCTCTTTCCCTTGTTTAGTACCTTTGGTGTAAAATCCAGGCAAGTATGTTACCGAATGATGAGTGTCAAAAGGCTCTTCGGGAACCTTACAACTCTGGTAAGAAGGATCGGTGTTCATACTACAAAACCACGCAGCCGAAGAATCTGTGAATTGTGAATCCACTAGCTTCCGCCATTTTCGACAAGCATCACACTGAACCCACATTTCGTTAAGTTGAACGTAGTCTCCAGTTGCCTTTTTATGTCTCTTTTGTAATTTTCTTGATAGTACAAATGATGGTGAATCATCATTGTTATCATCATCATATTCATTCAGAAGATTTCTCTTAACCGTCCAGCTTCGGGTGCACTGAACCGTACTAGATTCAGCTGTGAAACACAGTGTCGGTTCCTTCTCGGAAGAATTCAACTTCGATTCCTCCATACATCTAAGCCCTCTTCGACCAGTACGACCCGATGAGGTCTTTTTAGCGGTGAGCACACTACCACAGCTGACGCTATCACCGCCAAGCTCATAATAGCCACATTTCTGGTCATCTTTTTGCTTACACCAGATTATTTCTACCCCTTCTGGCGGGTCCGCAAGAGTTCCTAAAGTTTTCAAAATCAGCGACAATGCGGTAATAGTCTTACCTAGCCCGGGTTCGTCACAAAACATACCCCCGCGAAAGTCTCGAATCGTAGGAACGGTGCCGATTAGGATTTGTCCGGAAACGATGTTTATACTGAAATTAAATCCGTCTTTGGTTTCGAATTTCATGTACATCGGATTTGAAAAAGTTTCCGGGTCTCGCTCTCGTTTTAACATCCACTCGACTGCTGACTGTTGATGGGGATAAAGTTTAAGCTTCATAGACGGCATTATCGTTGATGCTAATAGTCTTAGATGCCTACAAGTAGAGGAAACCCTAAGAAGTTCAAGAGGGTCAAGTGCGGTTAAAATATTAATCAGAACATCATCTGGAAAAAGCCAAAAACCAGTTGTGGAACCGTCATCTGCGGGATTTACGCTGGAATGGACGAGATTTCCTTGCGTTGACACGCTAGGTAGACTGCTAAAGATCTCGTGAAGTTCGAAGAGTTTTTTCCGACTTGCATCGGGTGCATTACAATGCTGGTTGCATCCAAGAACATGGCAATCTGAAATATTCCATATACGATCAATATCGAGATCAGATTTGTCAAAATTCAACATCCTGTCCCTCGCTTGCCAATCACAACTGCAAAGGAACTCACACTAGGTTAGCATTCATCATACACAAATTTCAAATTTTAAGTTTCAAACTCAAGTGGCTTTTCGTTTTTCATAAATACACAAATTTCAAATTTTTAAGTTTCAAACTCAAGTGGCTTTTCGTTTTTCATGAAGGTAAGATGTCATTTAGTGTCTCTCTGTACTCAAGAAGATGTCATTTACTTTATGTCAGGGTCCTTTTAGTAAAATTAACAACTGACATTTTTGATCGAGTAGAAATTAGCAACACATTTTAACTTCAAATATATCACTTATTCCATATTTCCGTTCTTGTCAGAACTAAATAAGAAAGAAACTAATGCTCTTATGTTTCTTAAAATTTCACCAAAATTAGCAATTACTCTTCTTATTCTCAGTGAGATACTTGAGGTGTTGATGTATGCTTTGATTTCATCCTCTATGTTTTCATGATTTTAACCACTTACCAGAGATAATATAATTACATAGTTGCCCCTGCTTAGCAACCTAGGATTATGTGTACCGGTGACTACGTATGTATTATGTGTACCGGTGACTACTTACGTATGCGAGACAAAAACCACATTAAACTTGTTGTAATTTGGTTCATTTGCTACAATGCTGTGTGTAACCGACTAACGCCCACCGGCATACCTAAGGGTGTTTCCGGGGGCAGATCATGCCGATGAAGGAGGAGATTTGGTGGGCCCCAATGTAATCAACCAATCAAATCCTCCCATTTCTTTTTAATTTATTTCTTTAAATATTATTTTAATGGGTTGCGTGTAGTGAAAACTTGCGAAACCATTTCACATTAAAGGTGAAAAAAAGTGATTGAGAGCTCATGTCTATGTCGCAGTGAAAACAGATTAAACCAGTACACAGCCTAAGCTTTCACAAACTAACTAGTAACTACTCATTTTCACTAAATCCAATAGCTGGTTTACCCTCTATGGTACATTCTCCACCAAAATCAACATTATATAAGCACTTAAAAGTAACAAATAACGTCACCAGAACTCACATAACCACACGAAACCACAGTCCTAGGGCAAATCAATCAATGTAGTAAACTAATGCAGCATCAGATAACCAACATTATCGAAACTACTAACCTCAAATGACGAAACAGAGCTGCAGCAGTCGACTTCGACCGCGGAAACTGCCATCCGGACCACACCGCAATCGGCAAATACACATCAACCACCACCACAGCCCTAACCTCACCTCCACCATCTCGTTTTAAAACTCTCACCACTCTAGAAACCACCTCCACACACTTGCTATTCACCAACGCCTGAATCTGATGCACCACACTCACACTCCCCTGCACTAACCCTAACTTCCTCAACTTCTTCTCCGATCTCTGAACTTTTCGCTGCTGCTTACTCGTACCTTCACCGTCCGAATTTATCAACGACAGAACGACGCCGTTCGACGTTACAAAACCTAATTCCGATCCAACTCGTGAACTATCGATGCTTAGGGTTTGTGTAATCGCATTGTGGACGATCTGATTACGATTATCAGAAGGTGAAATTGAAAGAACAATGCATACATAACCGCAGAGCTTGTGATCCGGAATGTTGTGATCGTCCATTAATGGAAAATGATAATTGGGGGTTTTTCGGAATTGAAGGGTGTGAAGGCTAATTCATGATTTGGAGAATCGAATTTGTTATTGGATTGAGGTTCCTGTGGGTGGGTTTTTGTTACGAAGGCTATTTGGGAATTTGGGTTATAATATCGGGGATGTATGATATGATATATATGGACGGTTGGTTATTGTTTGTAAAAGTACAGAAACGGTCCTTGTGGTTAGACTTTTTTGTTAAATATGGTACCTACTATTTTTTTCTCACTTTTTTTAGTCCATGCTATATTGGGTAGTATCCTTTTAGATGAAACTTATTAGGTAACTTTTATATTTGCATCGAGATTTTTGCTGTTTATATCATTGATGCGAATTTATATTTATTTTCTTAATTTTTAGTATAATTACTATTTTATAAAAATTATATGAGTTTATCCATATTTTGATATAAATTATACTTTCTTAATCTTTCGTATAAATTTTATAAAAACAGAGCCATATTATGTTTAAAATTTATCAGTCGATATTTTTTTTTACTAACTAGAGTATTTATAAAATTTATATCGAATTGAAAATAAAAGTAAACATAATGTAATTGTCTTATTTTTTATAATTTATACTATATAATAAAAGAAACCATTTTAGGGACACGTGGCGCTCTATGAGATAGTCTTAATAGTTTTTCTAAATATTTATTATGGAAAATCAGTTATTGATAATATTAAATTTAAAATTTAAAATTTACAGAAGAGATTTTAATAATAAAGACAAAGATAACTGATAATAATTATAATAATTATAATCATATATTAATTATTAAAATCTAAAAAATATATTAGCGTTTTAAATATTTATAAAGATAAAGATTTTATTTAATTGGTAGTTTTAATTGTTTTTATATTTTGATAATAAGGACACGGATAACTGATAATCACATATTATAATAAAAAATTATTTTAATCAACTGTTTCGTTAAAAGGATTTATTCAATACATGTAGAACATATATATTTTTTATACATGTGGTATATTTAGAATCCTACTTTTAATAAAGGGTCTTATTATCCCGTTTTAACTCCAATGAAATAAAAATATTAAATCATAATATCCAGCTTATCTCTTGTATATTTAATATTTTTACTAAAATATTTCTTTTCTTTTTTTTCTGTTGATTATCCAACATCAGGTATTACGTAAGTTTCTAAACTAATAATAAATAAAAAAAACAAAGTAAAATGTTATAAACCATGTAATACACAACTCTCTAACCTAATAAAAAATAAAGTGAGACGTTACAATAAGTAAATATTACCTCAAGTCATTTTGTTAGAAAACACAATGTGATGACTAAATGTATTACCGGATTACATTATTCGTGTAAGACACGTGTTTATTCAAAGCGTGCAATACACGAGTTTTTAAAAAATGTAACTATTTTATTACTTAGTATATAAAATTATATTTATTCAACCCGTGTAATACACGGGGTTCTAACCTAGTGTATTATAGATTAAAGTTATAAAGAATATATATAGGGGAAAGTTCTCATTTAAACCTTCTCACATATGTATGTATGTATGTATGTATGTATGTATGTATGTATGTATGTATGTATATATATATATATATATATATATATATATATAGAGAGAGAGAGGGGCTCATGCGAGAACCACCCTTATTGTGAGAACCTTGAGAACCAATGTGAACACAACCTAAAATAGCTAAAAAAACCTAACCCCCACCCCCCAAAAAACAATAAAGGGTCTTATTATCCCGTTTTAACTCCAATGAAATAAAAATATTAAATCATAATATCCAGCTTATCTCTTGTATATTTAATATTTTTACTAAAATATTTCTTTTCTTTTTTTTCTGTTGATTATCCAACATCAGGTATTACGTAAGTTTCTAAACTAATAATAAATAAAAAAACAAAGTAAAATGTTATAAACCATGTAATACACAACTCTCTAACCTAATAAAAAATAAAGTGAGACGTTACAATAAGTAAATAGTACCTCAAGTCATTTTGTTAGAAAACACAATGTGATGACTAAATGTATTACTGGATTACATTATTCGTGTAAGACACGTGTTTATTCAAAGCGTGCAATACACGAGTTTTTAAAAAATGTAACTATTTTATTACTTAGTATATAAAATTATATTTATTCAACCCGTGTAATACACGGGGTTCTAACCTAGTGTATTATAGATTAAAGTTATAAAGAATATATATAGGGGAAAGTTCTCATTTAAACCTTCTCACATATGTATGTATATATATATATATATATATATATATAGAGAGAGAGAGAGAGGGGCTCATGCGAGAACCACCCTTATTGTGAGAACCTTGAGAACCAATGTGAACACAACCTAAAATAGCTAAAAAAACCTAACCCCCACCCCCACCCCCCAAAAAACCTAAACCCCCCCCCCCCAAAAAAAAAAAAAAAAAAAAAACCTAACCCCCCCCCACCCCCACCCCCTCCCCCCAAGCTAAAATGCTAAAAACTAAACCCCTAAAAAACTTAAAAAAAATCTAATTTTTTTTTAAATATTTTTTATGCTCAAATCGCTACTTTTAGTGGCAAAATTTTTTTTTTTCCTTTTTTGGCTTCGAAAAGTAGCGATTTTTATATAAAAAATATTAAAAAAAAACTGTGTGATTTTTAGCTATTTTTAGACATTTTTAGTGTGTTCACATTGGTTCTCGCGGTTCTCACAATAAGAGGTGGTTCTCGCATGATCTTCTCCCTATATATATAGAGTAAGGTTAACATACAAAAAGCCTTATCATACATCACGTAGGAGACAATGGTAACCGTTAGATCAGGGGTATAATCACGCATGGGACCACATAATCACGCATGGGACCACATAATCACGCATAGGACTATAATCACGCACGTTCTATGATAATAACGCACGTTATATTTTTTGTCATGTATGTTAATGTAGGTTAAGCCTTGAAGTACATTATACTTTCTCTATATATATATATATATATATAGGGCAAGGATAAATCGAAAACCCGGTTGAGTTGACTAAACCCTGAAAACCCATTAACCACCATTGATTAAGCTTGATGGATGGTTGAGATTCATTTTGGGCACTAGTGAAATTTGAATTCCTTTGTGACTATTTTTTAATATAAATCATGTACCTAGAGGGGTAATATGGGAAAAGCTTAATATACTCTCGTAGAAGAGACAAAAGTCTGCATGAGTGTAAGAAGCTTTACATCAATCAGCTGCATCATTACACCCCTAATCCTAAAAACCCTACATCAGTCTACAATTTCAAAAACCACAAAATATTACCAGAGACTCACATAACTCTCTCATACTCTTCAACAACCCCTCTCAAATTAACACCAAAATCACCGGAGAGTCACTCTCTCTCATCATCTTCACCGGAGAGTCGCTCTCTCTCATCATCTTCATCAAGCGTATAACTTCATCGACGAAGATATTCAACAAATCACCGTAGAATTTCAACGTTCACCGGAAGAAAAAAATCAGGCTAAAAACGAGAGGGGTTCAGGTGCGTCGCTCTCTTGGTTGACTAAAATCATCAACTTTGTTTTAGCTATTCAGAATTAGGGAGTTTTATAATAGAGATTATAGGGTTTTTTAAGACTTTTGAAAATGCTGGATTGCTTTATACCCATTTGGGTTTTTCTTAATTACAGGTACCATTAGGGGTTTTTGTTGGTTTTAAATAATCTCACTTGTTAAAAAAGAAAGTTGAAAATTTTAAGTAGTTATGAATTTTCTTTTAGAGATACAGAGCTGGGATGTGTGAAAATAAAGAATATAAACTTTTAAACAGTTTTCAAAGTGCTCGGTTTCTTCATACATCTGGCTTTTCTGTTAATGACAGGGTAACATTAGGGGGTTTTGGGGATGAACACATGATCAATTTGGGGGTGGGGTGGGGGTGGGGGTGTGGTTTGTGGGTTAATTTTGATTGAGAAAAAAAAATTACACTGATAGTGTGTACTTGTTCATTCTAAGGAAACAAAACTCTGCTTGCTATAAACTGATCTGGGCCATAGTGATCTACTGTTGATTGGAGTCCTATATTTGTTATCTACTGGTGATATGTGTCTGTTAGAAAAGTCATGTGGTCCATATATTGACTGCCTCTTTATCTCATACTTTTGCAGGAATCCGTTGTAACAGCTAAGAATAGCAAAACAAATCCAACCAAAAAAATGACCACATGTGCTTATAAATTACAAAAACTATGATCAATTATGCTTACAGATTAAAATCCATTTGTCTTTATTGATGTTGATTACAAATAAAAAATGCAGCTAAAAAGGTTCGTGATACCCCAGTGCTTGAGAAGCGCAAAAACAGGCAACAAATATGTACGTAACTACTTTTAATTCATTACATGTTTGTTGTCATGTTATGTCTAATTTCCATAAGCTTTCTAAAAACAGTGACACCGGATACTAATACATGCGGACCAGCAATGCGGACAAGGGGGGCTAAAAAAGGTTTAAATTTAGTCTTTTTTTTGTTAAGAAATATTTTGGTAAAGGTTGTTAGTAGTTCGTGATCTATATAAAACTTGTACAAATGTAGTTAAGGAAGCACATTGTGAGGAGAAGGTACGCAGAAGAAAGCTAATAAGTACGTAAAAAAGCATTTTCTTTCTTTCGATTGTCTAATAGTTATGTTTTATATAAATAATAAAACAAATATGGTGCCTCAGTTTTACCAGATAGTGACTTGGACACTCCCATGGAAAACATTGAGAAAAGAAATAAAGGTACATTTTTTAATGTATGGAAGCTTTGGTTACATTCTTCTTGAATCTAATATTTATGTGTACATGACTTTGTAAAACATTTGTAAGGCGAGGGCGATCAGGACGGGCCGGCAACACGTACAAGAGGAGGTACAAAACTGTACTAGACATGATCTTTGAGAGTCTAAATAAAATGAATATATGTTTCAATACTT
Organism: Helianthus annuus; assembly: GCF_002127325.2. NCBI lineage: Eukaryota > Viridiplantae > Streptophyta > Magnoliopsida > Asterales > Asteraceae > Helianthus > Helianthus annuus. Next base: position 142,026,762 of record NC_035443.2, read on the forward strand.
GGCTTAGGTACTTTAATGCTAATTGTTTACAAAAAAATGTATATTTACAGCTCAGCGATGGCGTGAGGATAGCAAACCAAAGAAAAATGTCAAAAGGAAACTAATAAGTACGTAAACACACCCCACTACTACTTTCCTTCTTTTATAAAATATGAAAATCGTAACCAAAAGTTGTTATCTTAGTTTCAGCAGATGGTGACTCACAGATGACTGCAGATACAGCTCTACCAAAACAGGATGCAATTGCTGTAAAAAAAACAAAAAAAGTAAAACATGATCGGGTGGAAACCCGAAGTGGCAAACACGCAAAAACGACGCATAAGTGGCCTAAATTAAAAACACGTTCGTCACCTATGCAGTTGTTCAAATGCATCAAGTCTCTAACGAGGAACCAACAAGAAGACGTTAATAGGATGGGTTTTGGAAAAATGTTGTCATTCAACATCAGTGGGATACCTCTAAAAATTGCCCACTATGTTGTGGACCACTTTAACCCAGAAGAAATGGCTATTGAAATGCCATGTGGGTCAATAGATGTTGATGTTGAGTCTGTCCATGACCTTCTAGGGATTCCTAAGAAGGGCATAGACATGCAAAATGTACGAACATATTCAAAGCTTGATGTTGCTGTTGAAGCATGGAGAAAACGATATCGTAAACGATTTGTGGCACCAACGAACCTGGCACAATCTATACTCACAAGTGATGAAGCCAACAGTTTTCATTTCCGATTGGACTTCCTGATGTTATTCTTAACCGTCATGGTTGAGTGTAACAAAAATGGGCGAATGAAAGAGTGGATTTTGAAAACTTTTACTGGAGACACGGATTTCAGTAAAATCAATTGGTGTGCCTATCTGATCCAACAAATCAAATCATGTAAAGATGGCTGGAAGAGTTTTGATCCTGAATCTCCATTTTCTGGACCACTCACACTTTTGGCTGTAAGTGTCCTGTTTAACAAAACTTACTAACAATATAGGCATACAACATTTGTTTTGTTATCTTACCACTTGTTTTTTTTTTTCGCCGTTATACAGTTGCTATATGTCGACAGAGTTAAATGCACAGGATTTCCAGTTGACCGGACAATATACCCAATCGTATTCTGAAACAAATACGAACTGAAAAAAAGAGAACGGTTTGAGATAAAAAGAGGTGGCTTTGGTGGAGAGGATTTGCATGAAGTTGGTGTGGTTAGACGGGATCCAAGAAAAACAGAGTTACATGCTAATGATGAAGTTCTGAGTGTAAGATTAATAATTATAACCAATTACAAAATAATTATGTTCTTTCGAAAATTAGTTAAAAACGTATTTTATAACTTTGTTTGTAGAATGAGATTGCATTGATAGAAAAACATTTGGACGTGATGGAGGCGAAAATAGTTACGGTGGAAAAAAAATTGGAAGTAGTGTTCAATGCTCATCCAGACAACGAGCAAGTTAAAAAATTGATACAACGATTTGAGAAAATTGTACACTCAAAAAAAACAAGCATATGGCTGTGGCCTGATTCCCCAAGGAAAAAAATTGCTGGGGTCCTCATGTCTCTTAACAAGACAGTCCAAAACCCAGATAATGATTACACAGAAGGTACAACGGGAAAACGGATATATATCACTTCATTGAATATGTACTCAGTTTTTCTACAAGCTGTTACTAATTTGAATATTTTTTTTAAATGCAGACCCTGAAGATGATGTGCCAAAAGCGGCTGCAGTGGCAAAGATCAATGGTATGACCTTTTTTACAAAACATATTTATCTTTTTTTATTTGCAAATAATCGTTTACACGAAAAAACTATTCATATGTATTTGTAGCTCAAAAAAATAGAGTGCGAGATAACTTTTTTGGTAAGACTTACTGGAACAAGAATGTACTTATCGTACTTCGTTCAGATTCGTTGAGCCATAAACTGCTTTTTACATTCTTCGTACAATCAATTTACTCCTACACGTTAAAAATTTATTTAAAAGATGGATTAACAAGCTCCATTTTGATTACATTTCCCCGAAAAAAATAACAGTACCATTAAAAACGCCTATGTATAGTAGTTCAAAAACTTAGGGTACATTTAATGTATCATGGGCATGTACTGACTCTTTAAACCCAATCATTTCTAACACAAAAATAATGATAATTGACATATTCGAATAAACAGAATCATGTGGATGTGCGAAATAAAAAACGCAGTGCAGCGACTGATAATTTACTGAAAAAAGGTAAGGTGCAAAAAAAATATAATACACGCGCGTGTGATAATAAACTGATACTATTTTTTTTAAACGTATATAACATCTGGCAATGATCGGGGGAATGGCGATGGTAAGCGAATGAAGAATGATGTGTCGGCAAAAGGTAACTTTAGTGATGACAATCCTAACAAAAACGTTATGTGAGGAAAAGCTAACAATAATAAACTGATACTATTTTTTTAAACGTATATAGCATCTGGCAATGATCGGGGGAATGGCGATGGTAAGCGAATGAAGAATGATGTGTCGGCAAAAGGTAACTTTAGTGATGACAATCCTAACAAAAACGTCTTGTGTGATAATAAACTGATACTATTTTTTTTAAACGTATATAGCATCTGGCAATGATCGGGGGATGGCGATGGTAAGCGAATGAAGAATGATGTGTCGGCAAAAGGTAACTTTAGTGATGACAATCCTAACAAAAACGTTATGTGAGGAAAAGCTAACTTTAATTTCTTTATTTGAAATAGAAACTCCACTATAGAAACATACACGACAACATACACGTGCAGTAATTGTAGATAGAAAAATAATAAAAAAAAATAATGACATCAATGTTACATTTCTCTACAGATGAAAAAATGTAAAATGTTTAACTAACAATAAAGTAAACCACCAAATGTATGTCCTAAATTGCAAACTAAGCGTAACATGTGTGTATGTGACCACATTAAAATAAATAGATCGGGGTAAGGCTGACAAAACACCAGAGATGATAGATGGAGAAAGGTGCGGAGATGCCACTACAAAAAAAAATGCTACATGTGGAGACATAGGCAACAAAGAAAATGAGGCAAAAGATCAAGAGACGATAACTACAACAAGTAAGTTTTACATCTTACATATAACCCGTCACAAGTGTAGAAAAATCAAGAAAACCCAATCATACACAAAACAAACTAACACGTATGTGTCTGTGTACATGTGAATGAATATAAATAGACAAGAACAACGAAACACAAAACATGCAAGGATTGTTTGATGCGCCTACCTTTCACCTGCTCACACAAGACACCGAATTAGGTGACTCATGATTCCCCAAAAAAAATGAACATGTGTTATTTCTGTACACAACGGATAATCCGACTTATCAAAACCAAAAAAAAATTGCAGGTGATGATGTCGATGATACGCATGACAAAAATCAAGAAGGTGAGTTCTACATTTTTTTTACTTCTTTCGAAGATTATAATAAACTTGGCATTTTTTTATTAAATACTAACAAACAAAAACTAAAATTGAGCAGGGAAGGGAACGGCTGAAAATGATATCACACGTAATGCTTGGATAAAGGAACTTGAATCAAGACGAAGAAAACCAGTTGGTAGGTTCAACCGCTCATGTGATGACCATGAACACGAAATGGGAATAGACATTACAACGGAAGAACAGCGTATTTGGGATTTTCTATTCGATGTGAAGTACTCAATGTAAGCTTCAGTTTAAAAATATTAAAAATATTACTTGTTACATTATGCAAAACTTTGGTCCTCTGATAGATTATGGAATGTTTTTGCTCCAAATAGTATGTTTTTTTTAAAAGTAGTCTATTATGTTTTAAATGTATAACTGCATATGATTTTTCATAAAACAGGACACGGGGAATGGTCATCTCCTTGTCTAGCGGGGTAACAAAAAAATTTGGTCAATCTGCTGGGTAAGTTCAGCTATAAAAGATATACATAAAACATAATAGTCCTAGTTTCTTGATATCCAGAATCTAATTTACATATCTAACATTGTCTTGCGCAGAGATGTTATCTTCGAGAGTATATACGGCTTAGAACTCACAAAAACGCTGATGCGCACTTTGAGGAGGAAGTGAAGGTCTGCTCTGATGTAGTTGATGCTTGGGTAGATGTGATGAATTTTGAAGAACTTGACAGAACCGACGGCTGCCCGACGCGGGTTTATTTTAGCACAACTGTGATAGTAAGTATTCATACTATATTACTTGATCTTTGACTGTGATTTTGGATTTATTAAGTCTTTGGGAACGTTGTAAGTATGTCTATCTAAATGCATCTTTTGAATTATGGTAATTCGGGGCTTGCACCACCTTATTGACACAACTTATTTGAAAAAAAAAAAAACAGGACAGCTGGCTTTTGACGGATTCTACTTGTGATGATGATGAACGTATGCAAACGTTCGGCGAAAGGATGGTCGTCGGCGGCGCATATGATTTCATTGGGATCAAAATGGGTTTCTTTCCAATCCTCGAGAATGATGAATATTACATGCTTGTTTTCGATCTGGAAAACGGTGAAATAACCGTCATAGACCACAAGCCTGATCGCACACCCTTAGCTGGCATTAGGGATCATCAAGACTACTACAAAAAAGATACACCATACAAAGTGGTTAGTCATTTTCTTTTCCCATAAAACATTAGGATGAAAAACAAGAACTCATACAAAAACTGATTAGTTTATCGTTTTTTTTACAGAAGCATATGCTGGACAATTATTTGGAGCATTGCAAACATCCGTTAAAGGATAAAATTGCACCAGCCAAGATTAAGAGGTGTGATATCCATTGGGCGACAAGTGCACATCCAATGGATAGTGCAGTATTCCTTATGCACCACATGCAGAATTTTAACGGCGTTGGTAAACACTTTGAATGTGGTTTTAGTAGCAACTGGAAGCAAAAGCAAAAACAGATTCTTACCCTCCGAAAAAAATTCGCTACACGCATACTACTCTGTGATGTGAATGTGATGAAGGGAAAGGTTCGTGATGCTGCATTATCAGTGTAAGTTGCTGCTCCGTATGGTAATGTTATGTTTTTTTGTGGATGGGACTATGGTGTACAACTTAAACAATTTAAACTCGTACTTTGTCAGTTGCCTATATGTATCTAACTATTAATGTCTGTCGTTGATCCGGACAGCTTAAACATTTTGGTGAAGCATAAGTAAACTACTGGAAAGTTTGACAAGCGACCATAACTATCAATATGTGTGTTCTTTGCTATAATAATTAGCGTTAGTCAAGCGGCCATAACTATCATTACAAATTACTTTGTTACAAAAAAATACCTTTCTTTGTACAACAAACAGTACCAAAAATAATGTAACAAGATATATTAAATCGAGGGGCGAGTTACCTGCTATGCAAACCTAACTACTCATTATAATATATTTTCATAAATAGCAGCTTTGAATTGTCAAATCTGCAAAAAAAGTACACGCATGTACCCAAACCATATCCAAGAAATATATGATAGTACCCATTATTATAATAATATATATAAAGTACAATCTCGTATAAATGCCACGTTATGGGGAATACTCTTATAGTATTTTTATAAAGAAACAAAAAGTGAAGTCTTACAAAGTAGTTGTTATGGGGAATCTAAGATGGACAAAAAGCCAAGATAGTTCTCAAAATTGTACTTATGGGAAACGTTGTACTTATATCTTATCTCAATTGTAATACTCTTATAGTATTTTTATAAAGAAAAAAAAAAGTGAAGTCTTACAAAGTAGTTGTGCCAACTTGGAAGTGACTAATCTGCATAAGAAGTACATACATATCGAACACTATATCCAAGAAATATATAAAAGTACAGTCTCATAAATTGCCCCATTATGGGGAATCTAAATTGGACAAAAAGAAAGCTTATCACTTATTAATGTTTACACCAATGAAAAGGCATAAATAATAAAAAGGAAAAATATGTGTACTTCTATCTCTATCTTATGTCCAATTAAAAAAGGAATAAATCACTACTTCTATCTCTAACTATATTCATTGTTAATGTATCTCTGTCATGATTTCATAACTATAGTACATGCATCTAATAAATTCGAAATTGACTCTTTGCGTGTAATAATAAAAATATAAAATATATATATACACCTATCACATTTGGGTAAACAAAAAACGATGGAAAAAACCAAAAGTTCAAATCTTTAAAGAAAATTGTAACTCCTTAAATCAATAAAATAATTATCTTCTATGTTGGTCAGTGTAGTACATTTAATGTTGATGTAAACTGATGTAAACAATCTAATTAATTTTTCCACCTAACATCATTTTATTGTCTATAAATTAAGGTGAAATGTAAACATTAGTTTCATCACTTGTTCACCATAAAGAACTAAAAAAAACCACCTTATTATGTCTAGTCCATCATCACCATCGAACTCAAAACGGGTTACCAAACGATTACGGAGAACTCTTTCATTCGAACTCCAAACTCCAAAATCGGATTGCAACCCAGAGTGTTCTCAAATCACAAAAACCCCTTCCATTCCGTCAACGCCGCACACTGTTGAAGAAAATCTGGATATCGATGCTAAGCTTATAAGTGATCTCCTTACTAACACTAAACCTAAAGTAACAACACATGATGAGATGTCGCTAGATGATGCACTTTTGGATGTTGACTGGGAATCATTTTACTTCACCGCACAAGTTACCCCTGTCAAAAAGTCTTCATCTGTGGTGCTCGCAAACCAAGCAAAACCAGTCAACGGCACCCAGGAGACCTCCCCGGCAGTTGATCCAAAAACTATCGATGATCCTGAAGATGATCCTATAGATGATGATTACTCTTGTTACTCTCAAAACACCCTTATCTCATGGGCCAACCACAACCCGTGGGAGAGTGAGCTTAGCCCAGAACCACTTAGCGCTGAAATTGAGTATGGCACACCAAGATCGTTTCTTGACTAAATAGTGGTGTTTACATCAAGTTGCTATTATCGGTGTGAAAAAAAAATGTGCCCCAATTTTCCCTCTCTCTTACAATATAGGGGCTACTTTACTTATCCTATGTTGTTTACCATATCTAGTGTTGAAGTTATTATGTACTCAACTATTGAGTTAAATCTATGTTTTTTCCAGTGTATCTTATTCAATAATTCGTGTCATTATTATATGATTTAAAAAAAATGATATCTTAAAAAAAGGGCATACATAGGTTACACACTTTAGGGGAAAAAAATAAATAAATAAAAAAGAGTCACGTGATCAAATCTAAAAAAACATACAACGTTGTTGGGGAAAAAAATATATTCAAGGAACGTTCAAACAAAGGCACATGATCAGACACACATAGAACAAAAATGTACAAAAAAATCTCGCTGATAAAAATGTATCTCGGATACACCAAAAATGTACAAAAATCAGAGGCAAAAAAAAATGTAACATGGTAAAGACAAAAACCAAAAAAACACTAACATAAAAAATTCTCAGATTCAAAACATCAGAAGTCTACATAAAATCTTAGGGGGAAAAAATGTAATATGGTAAAAACAAAACCCAAAAACCCATAACATAGAAAAATCTCAGATTCAACCAAACATCAACAAGTACATACTAGAAAATGTCATTAAACATACTAATTAGCATAATCCAACTAAGTACTAACTAATTCTTAATCATAACAAACAATCCTAACAAGTAAGCTGCCAAACACTAACGCTAATATCAGTAACCATATAACCCTATTCTTCTTCCGAATTTCTTGTTCGCGGGTAAACAGTTCAGCTTGCAGGTTGTTGATGTTCCTCAAAAGACCTGGTATGATCCTAGTTGACCGTAAGCACATCGGTGGGTCGACCCAACCAATGAAAGGGCAGTTGCTAGGCTACATTAAAAATAATGGGCAAAAAACACGATTAGAACACACATTTACTTATTAAAACCAGGGTTCGAATTTTTTACCTTAAATGGACATGAATAGAACCTTCTTCCTGGGTTATCGTCGGTCCATGATGTCCGGATAACAGCAATCCTCCCACATGAACACCTTTTCATCTTTTTTGAGAGATAGATGAATTGTATACGAAAAAGAGAGATGAGAAAATCATATATTTAAATATAGTTTGGGTAGTTGGAGATGGAGATAGTTGGAAGCCTGTAGTTGAAATGATGGATGTAATATAAAGATATGAACCAAACATTTGTAGGTCTCATTGTAAATATATCCTTTTGTCATTACCCACGTCCATGTACTTCCTACTTTTTTTACTTTTCATTACTTTTTTTAACAAATGGGGCTTACCCCCCTAGGAAAAAGTTTACCACATATCTACTTGAATAAACCAAAAACATAATAAAAAAAAAATAATAATACATCCCAACAAAGAAAGTAACAACACACAAACTAGATAGTTTTTTTTTCCATTAGATATTACACCACAAAAGATTACAAAAACATTAGACACATAAATTACTCCTTAGATAATGTTGATAACCTGATACTACACCTAATTTCTAATTAACCTAAAAACATACATACATCTTAAAAAACAACATAATTAATAAAACACACCAACAACACCTAATTTCTACTTGAGCTTATTCATGTGAACCATTTTTTGCACTTGCATGGGTTTGCTGGCACAGGGGAAACTGATATGTTTATTGGGAAATATGAATCCCACTCAATTTACTCATCCACGAGACATCATCAACCCAATCGCTGGTTGTGGGATCTTCAACATCTCTTTTTTTTGGGTATATTGTAGGCTCACCCTTGGGCACTACTCTTGGCTCCATCTTGACTGTAGCGTTAACAGTAGGCTCGTTTTTCGGTATTGCTCGCGCCGTAGGCTTCACATCGGGTTCAACCTTGGGGGTCGAAAAACTACTTCTCTTCCCGCGGGGGTGCCCATCACTGGTAAAAATCTCCCTAAGCGTAGGTATGGGCATAGCGGGTAGAGGGGTTGTTTCAGGAATATCGCCAACGCCGACTGGAGTCGATGCATACTTTCGAAGTCTCTTGCCAACATTAATGAACTCATTTTTTTTAGGCTTGAGATCGATCGCCTCAACATCCGGAACTTTGGAAACCAAACATGGCCTCTTGTACATTGTTATGCTTTGTGTGTGATAAGTAGGTAACAATGCTTTGGGGATATACACATTGGGGGATGCTGAAACTTATTTATAATGAAAAAGGATGGTGGTGATTAGATATGAAAGTAAATGACAAATTAAATGCATCGCCAGGTAAAAAAAGGAAAAAGTAACAAAAAGATACATCTTGTTGTATGTATTATGTAAAAATGTATCTACGGCTAGTGTTTTGTAAAAAAAAATACAAACAGAAAAAAAAAACAAACTACTATATGTGCTTAGAATTTTTTTTTTTGTTACTGGCTTTTGTAACGAAAAGGGTCATTTTCTAACTAATTATATACGTAAAATGGATGTAACGACCAAAATATGTAACATGGTATAAAAAAAAAACAAAAAATCCATAAGATTGAAAAATCTCAGATTCAAACACAGCAAAGAATCTACAAAAATACTCATGGTAAAAAAAATGTAACATAGTAAAAAAAAAAAAAACTAAAAAATCCATAGCATAAAAAGGTATCAGCTTCAACGAAACATCAATGTAACACCTCGAATTTTTGTGCCCAATAATGTGCTAACACGTGTCATTTGTTTACACGTGACATTGATATTAAATAAAGGACTAATTTTGACAAACCTTGAAAGTATATAAATTCGAGGGTTATAAATGTCAACAAGGGTAAATATACTGTATAGTAACCCTAAATAAATGCTTGAACCTTCAAACGAATGTATCATAGATCGTACGAAAGCGAAACACGAAAGAAAGTGAGAGATTACAAGCTACAGGGGTTAACTGTGTCAACATGTTTAATTATACCTCTGAGTGACCCTTTAACGTTCCCAAGGCTTTGTAACGGTATTATACACTCACTAAAATATAATATATAAATTTCGCGAAGTTTCGTTATGAAACGAGAAAGTTACGATCGAATTCGTAGGAGAAGGGTTAAAAGCGTCAATAATGAAAGTTAAGGCTTTCTGAATAATTAATAAACTAATCAGGGACTTAACAACGCGGGTAAATAATACGAGGTCCTTAGTTGTAATTAACCGAGGGCCAAACCGCAAAGTTACCCCTTCAAACCCGAAAGGTCAGGTAAATCATTACGAAAGATTTCGTTATTAATTACTGGATTCTGATAATCATGACAAAAGATTTAAAAATCCTGAAATTTTAACCTCTCGCGACCCGCGTGAAAGATTGGGTTAAGTTGAGGCGGGCCGCGAGCCCCCTAAGATACGCGTCTGATATTTGAAACTCAGGCGACCCGCATTAAACATGCATGGAACTCTCATGCGGGCCGCGTGGGACGCCCAGATGCAGAAACATTGTGTTTTCTTGCCTTTTGAGCTTGTGAATGATCAAATCTCCAATAAATGAGGCATGGGCACCCTACACTTGACCCATAGCTCCAGGAGACACATGCCCATCATCCATACTCCTCTGTAGTGTGAGTTGTAATGATCTCATGGCCTTGTGAACACTATAAATAAGCACATTTGGTTCATAACATTCACCACAACACAAACACTTCTATCTGATCATTCTAAGAGCTCTCTAGCATTCTCTTCTGCTCTCTAAGCAAGATACCACTTCTGTAAGTCGTTCATAACCATTTTGGTCTTACATTTCCATAGTTGTAGCTTATAAACTCAACCGTCGTAACTAACGGTTGTTATAGCAATAACTCACAAATGGTCCAGTGAATTGTCGGATCAAAAGTAGTTTTGAGTTGGTATTTATGTGGGTAATAAACCTCCAATACCTCCCAGACCCCCAGTTCCGCAACAAGCGCCACAACCACGTTTCTCTCCTCCTGAACAGGAAGAGATACTCCATCGACTAGATCGTGTGGAGAGAGAGTTTGAAGAAGAGAAAAAGAGCCACCGAGGATTTCTCAAAGGCTTGGCGAACCTACTAAAGGGCAAAAAGAAGAAACGTGACCATTAGCCCTTAATAGTTGTACTAATGTAATTTCTATTTTGAAATAAGTCCCTGCGTGGACACTTATCGTATTTCAGTCCCTACGTGGACTTATCTTTTAGTCCTTACATGGACTCCTATCTTGTATTAGTCCCTGCGTGGACTTGTCACTCATTTTAAACCTCTATGGAGGTATGTACTATTTGAAAGACCCGTTTTAGGCAATATGTAATTGTATTTGAGATTTTGGAATGTATGTTATGAGTTTTGTTTTAATATATATGAAATAAATCAAAACCATTCCTTTTAAATTGATCTGCCTAAATAAAGAATCTTATGAGTGAAACCTAGCCTGGTGTCTTTTAAGATCCGGTCAAGATGGTAGGACTTAATTAAAAGATTCAGATTCCTTGTTAACCGCTGCAAGCATGTTAACAACCATGGCAGATGTGATTCGTTAAAATCACGCGCGTCATTCTTATACAATAATCCTTTAAGGATTTCAAAGCCCAACTAAATGATTTATAAATCGTGGGTTAAATCACCTATGCAAGTGATCAATCGTATTAAAACATCCATTAGTGATGTAGTGCCTACGGGCCAATCTTATTAAAACATCCATTAGTGATGTAGTGCCTACGGGCCAATCTTATTAAAACATCCATTAGTGATGTAGTGCCTACGGGCCAATCTTATTAAAACATCCATTAGTGATGTAGTGCCTACGGGCCAACCATATTGAAACATCCATTAGAGGTGTAGTACCTATGGGCCATAATAATTGTCTTATAAAGACAAAAGGCAGTGGTGGTCTATGACTCTCTGTCAGAAAGAGATAAAAGAACTACGGTTCAAATCTCTATGCCTTTGATTCTCTGAAATCTCGGCTAATAATATAAAACATCCTCGTAATTAGGCTTTACGCCGCCAATATTATTGTTATAGCTAAAATAGGATGTATTCAAATCCTAAGATTTAATGAGTAATAAGTTAACCAAATATGGTCTCTGTTACCATGGTCGACAAATTGTCATAAAAGACAATTATATAATAATCTCCTAAATAAAATTTTGTTATCTTCTGTAGCAGATTCAAGTTACAATGGCGGATCCCAATGGAGAGAACAGCCACACAAATGAAGATGACTACGACAATGCGCCAGTGCATCTAACAGGCGCACAGCTAAAGGCTCTGATTGACAATGCTGTTCAGGCAGCTCTTGATCGTCAATATACTGAGTCCCAAGGCAGAACCGTATCAAAACCACCCTCTAAACCAAAGACACACTCCAAACCACCCTCTCAACCCAAGAAAGATGACGACAAACACTCGTCCACTGAGAACAGCGTTCATCGCGATAGAGAATATACTGATGCATCCAATGCTAAGGGTTGCACCTACAAATACTTTGTATCTTGTAAGCCCCGGGAATTTACAGGGGAGAAAGGTGCTGTTGATTGTATCACCTGGCTAGATGAGATGGACACTATTGTGGACATCAGCGGGTGTGCAGAGAGGGATGTGGTGAAGTATGTGTCCCAGTCATTTAAGGGCGAGGCCCTGGCATGGTGGAGAGCGTTGGTGCAGGCATCGGGTAAGTCTGCTTTGTACAAAATGACATGGGAGGAATTTATTGCTCTCATTAAGGAAAACTACTGCCCTCAGCATGAGGTTGAGAAGATCGAGGCTGACTTTGTGTCACTGGTAATGACGAACCTGGACAGCCAGGCATATTTGACGAGCTTCAATACGATGTCTCGCCTGGTCCCATACCTTGTGACGCCAGAACCCCGAAGAATTGCCCGTTTCATTGGGGGCTTGGAGCCCGCAATAAAGGCGAGTGTAAAGGCCTCTCGGCCGACGACCTTCAGGTCAGTTACTGACCTCTCCTTGTCTCTCACCTTAGACGCTGTCCGTCTGAGGACACTAAGGAACAAGGAGGCTGAGAAGAGAAAACGTGAGGATGATACCTCACGAAGATCAGGGAAGAAGCACCGTGGAAACGGTGAAGGCAAAAGAGGGTCGGAGGCAAAGAAAGATGGGCAAGCTGGTGAAAGGCCCAACTGCAAAATCTGCAAGAAACCCCACTCTGGGAAATGTAGATTTGCATCGAACTCACAGTCGCAATCAAAGACTCCTTCCTGTGGACTATGCAAGTCCAAGGATCATAAGACTGTGGAGTGCAAAAAGATCAAGGATGCAACCTGCTATGGTTGTAATGAAAAGGGGCACATCAAGAGTAACTGCCCTAAGTATGCCAAGAAGGCGGAAGAGACCAAGAAGTCAAATGCGAGAGTTTTTCGCATGGATGCAAAGGAAGCGGTCCAGAACGACAACGTGCTTACAAGTACTTTTCTCGTAAATAATATATTTGCAAGAGTACTATTCGATTCTGGCGCTGATAAATCCTTTGTAGACCAGAAATTTTGCCAACTACTAAATATGCCTATCAAAACCCTTGATGCGAAATACGAAGTAGAGTTAGCAGACGGCACGATAGAAACCGTCTCAACTGTTCTAGAAGGATGTGAAATGTCCATTAGGAACCATTCTTTTCCTTTATCTCTACTTCCCTTCAAATTAGCGGGTTTCGACATTGTGCTAGGCATGGACTGGTTATCCCATAATCAGGCCCAAATCATTTGCGGCAAAAGGCACATAGTATTAAAGACTCCGAGTGGTGAATCGCTTACCATTCGAGGAGATACGCAGTACGGATTACCCGAGGACGTATCTATGCTCAAAGCTTCAAGGTGTTTAAACAGAGGCTGTGTAATTTACATGGCTCAGGTGATAATAGAAGAACCTAAGCCGAAGATCGAGGATCTTCCGGTCATTTCTGAATACCCTGAAGTTTTTCCTGAAGAACTACCTGGTTTGCCACCAGATAGACAAGTGGAGTTCAGAATAGACATCATCCCTGGAGCGGCTCCGATAGCAAGAGCGCCTTACAGGCTAGCTCCAACGGAAATGAAAGAACTGAGGACCCAGTTGGATGAACTGCTGACGAAAGGTTTTATCAGACCTAGTTCATCTCCCTGGGGAGCACCAGTCCTATTTGTAAAGAAGAAGGACGGATCGATGCGGTTGTGCATCGACTATCGAGAGCTAAATAAAGTTACCATAAAGAACAGATATCCTTTGCCAAGGATCGATGATCTGTTCGACCAACTGCAAGGAGCAAGCTATTTCTCGAAGATCGACTTGAGATCGGGCTATCATCAGCTAAGGGTCAGAGATGAGGATGTACATAAGACAGCATTTAGGACTCGCTATGGTCATTACGAGTTCCTAGTGATGCCTTTTGGGCTCACGAATGCACCGGCTGCGTTCATGGATCTCATGAATCGCGCCTGCAAGCCGTATTTAGACAAATTTGTCATAGTCTTCATCGACGATATCCTTATATATTCCAAGAACCAAGCTGACCACGAGAAGCACCTCCGTTGCATTCTCAAATTACTACAGCATGAAAAACTCTACGCCAAATTCTCGAAATGTGAATTCTGGCTACGAGAGGTTCAGTTTTTAGGTCACGTTGTGAGTGAGCGTGGTATCCAAGTGGATCCCGCTAAGGTAGAGGCGGTCATGAACTGGCAAGAGCCAAAGACGCCTACCAAAATCCGTAGCTTCCTGGGGTTAGCAGGATACTACCGGAGGTTTATTGAAAATTTTTCGAGGATTGCTGCGCCCTTGACTTCCTTAACCAAGAAGAAAGAAAAATTTATTTGGGGCCCAAAGCAGCAAGAGTCCTTCGAAATACTGAAGCAAAAGCTAAGCAACGCACCTGTGTTGACCTTACCTGAGGGTACAGAAGAATTCGTAGTTTACTGCGATGCATCACACACAGGCATGGGGTGTGTGCTTATGCAGAAGGGCAAGGTGATTGCCTATGCTTCAAGACAATTAAAGGTGCATGAAAAGAATTACACCACCCATGACTTGGAGTTGGGTGCCGTTGTATTTGCACTAAAATTGTGGAGGCACTACCTTTATGGTATTAAATTTGTGATTTATTCTGATCACAAAAGCCTCCAGCACCTGTTCGACCAGAGGGAGTTGAACATGAGGCAGCGTCGTTGGATGGAAACCTTGAATGACTATGATTGCAAGATCAGGTACCATCCCGGCAAAGCGAATGTGGTCGCTGATGCCTTAAGCAGGAAAGAAAGGGTAAAACCTATTCGAATCAATGCCAAGAGCATTGAGGTCAAGAACAATTTGATTGAGAGGATATTAGCTGCACAGCGAGAGGCTGTGTTGGAAGCTAATTATCCTAAAGAAAAGTTAGGAGTAACTGAGGAGCAGTTGACTCTTAGCAAGGATGGAATCCTTAGACTGAACGGACGTATATGGGTTCCGATTTATGGAGGACTACGAGATGTTATCCTCCAGGAAGCCCATAGTTCCAAATATTCAGTCCATCCTGGTGCTGACAAGATGTATCAAGATTTAAAGGCAAATTATTGGTGGATAGGCTTGAAAAAGTCTGTGGCCGCCCACGTAGCAAAGTGCTTGACTTGTGCTCAAGTCAAAGCCGAGCACCAAAAGCCGTCCGGCTTGCTACAACAGCCTGAACTTCCCGAGTGGAAGTGGGAATGCGTAACTATGGACTTCATAACCAAGTTACCCAAAACCAGGAAAGGAAATGATACAATATGGGTCATAGTTGATAGGCTGACTAAATCAGCTCATTTTCTACCCATCAAGGAGACGTATAGCTCCGATATGTTAGCCCAACTTTATGTGGATAAGATTGTAGCCTTACACGGCATACCTGTGTCTATTATCTCCGACCGGGATACTAGATACACGTCTCACTTCTGGAAGAGTTTCCAGCAATCTTTGGGCACGCGTTTGAACTTCAGTACGGCTTACCATCCACAGACGGACGGTCAGAGTGAGCGTACCATTCAAACGTTGGAAGACATGCTTCGTGCATGTGCGATCGATTTAGGTGGTAACTGGGATAAGAACCTACCCCTAATCGAATTCTCCTACAATAATAGCTACCACACCAGCATAAAGGCTGCGCCTTTCGAGGCATTATACGGTAGGAAATGTAGATCGCCTGTTTGTTGGGCGGAAGTAGGAGAGGTCCAATTATCAGGACCAGAGATTGTTTTCCAGACAACGGACAAGATTGTCCAGATCCGGGAACGTCTCAAGGCTGCCCGCGATAGGCAGAAAAGCTACGCTGATCCAAAACGTAAGGATCTTCACTTCGAAGTAGGTGAAAAAGTGTTGCTTAAGGTATCACCCTGGAAGGGGGTGATGCGTTTCGGCAAGAAAGGCAAACTGAGTCCGAGATACATAGGACCTTTTGAGGTCATTGAACGTGTCGGATCGGTCGCCTATAAGTTGAACTTGCCTGAAGAGCTCAATGGAATTCACAATGTGTTCCACATCTGCAATCTCAAAAAGTGCTTCGCCGATGAATCATTGGTGATTCCACACACAGACGTGCATATAGATGAGAGCTTAAAGTTTATAGAAAAACCTTTGTCGATTGAAGATCGACAGGTGAAAAAGCTTCGAAGAAAGCACGTACCGATTGTAAAGGTCAAATGGGATGCTCGTAGAGGTCCCGAATATACGTGGGAAGTCGAAGACACAATGAAAGAAAAGTACCCCTATTTATTTGAGTAAATCTCGGGTCGAGATTTATTTTAAGGGGGTGAGGATGTAACACCTCGAATTTTTGTGCCCAATAATGTGCTAACACGTGTCATTTGTTTACACGTGGCATTGATATTAAATAAAGGACTAATTTTGACAAACCTTGAAAGTATATAAATTCGAGGGTTATAAATGTCAACAAGGGTAAATATACTGTATAGTAACCCTAAATAAATGCTTGAACCTTCAAACGAATGTATCATAGATCGTACGAAAGCGAAACACGAAAGAAAGTGAGAGATTACAAGCTACAGGGGTTAACTGTGTCAACATGTTTAATTATACCTCTGAGTGACCCTTTAACGTTCCCAAGGCTTTGTAACGGTATTATACACTCACTAAAATATAATATATAAATTTCGCGAAGTTTCGTTATGAAACGAGAAAGTTACGATCGAATTCGTAGGAGAAGGGTTAAAAGCGTCAATAATGAAAGTTAAGGCTTTCTGAATAATTAATAAACTAATCAGGGACTTAACAACGTGGGTAAATAATACGAGGTCCTTAGTTGTAATTAACCGAGGGCCAAACCGCAAAGTTACCCCTTCAAACCCGAAAGGTCATGTAAATCATTACGAAAGATTTCGTTATTAATTACCGGATTCTGATAATCATGACAAAAGATTTAAAAATCCTGAAATTTTAACCTCTCGCGACCCGCGTGAAGGATTGGGTTAAGTTGAGGCGGGCCGCGAGCCCCCTAAGATACGCGTCTGATATTTGAAACTCAGGCGACCCGCATTAAACATGCATGGAACTCCCATGCGGGCCGCGTGGGACGCCCAGATGCAGAAACATTGTGTTTTCTTGCCTTTTGAGCTTGTGAATGATCAAATCTCCAATAAATGAGGCATGGGCACCCTACACTTGACCCATAGCTCCAGGAGACACATGCCCATCATCCATACTCCTCTGTAGTGTGAGTTGTAATGATCTCATGGCCTTGTGAACACTATAAATAAGCACATTTGGTTCATAACATTCACCACAACACAAACACTTCTATCTGATCATTCTAAGAGCTCTCTAGCATTCTCTTCTGCTCTCTAAGCAAGATACCACTTCTGTAAGTCGTTCATAACCATTTTGGTCTTACATTTCCATAGTTGTAGCTTATAAACTCAACCGTCGTAACTAACGGTTGTTATAGCAATAACTCACAAATGGTCCAGTGAATTGTCGGATCAAAAGTAGTTTTGAGTTGGTATTTATGTGGGTAATAAACCTCTAAAAGGGTTCCCTCTGATCACCACTCTAACTATGTCAAATATCGAGTCAAACGCGCACTTAAAAAGTCAACAGAAAGTCATTTTGCCGTTTTCTACATAATCTGTAATGTATACGTTATGAAACCTGTTTTGATGTTCATAAATCATGATATTAAGCATATAAACTTGTTTGCGCTCGTTTGAATCGACCATTTGCTATATTGACCCGGTTCGGAGCCGAATGTCGCAAAAGTTTGACTTTTGCTTTGACTTCAGTTCTGACCCGTTTTAGTGAGGTATAGATATACCTTAGGACTCTCTTAGGACCAGGTTACATGGTGGTATAAACCTCTGTGATCGGTTCATGAGTTATCCGAGTCTTTTGCGCATTTCCGTTAGTCGCCTAAAAGTTGACCGTAACGCCATTTAGAAAATAAAACGAGTATTCCGGACACGTGAACGGACCAGAACCTTGCTTATTAAATTATAAGCATGTCCTTAAAGTTTCACGTCAATCCGAGGTCTAGAATGAGAGTTATGCTAATTAGCGCAATTAAAGTAAACTTTTGTAAATAACGGCGCAATTAGCATAACGCCTATCTAAACCAAGATTTCGTCACCAAAACTTTTACCCACTGTATTAAAATAATATTTTGGGAATTTTAAAGATTTTTAATAATTTTTACCTCGCTCATAACCTGCGGTTATGGCTACGGTTCGGTAAATACCGAATATGCCCTTTTCGGCCAAAACTTGAGTTCCACAAGGTCTTTTGACCCGATTCCAGTTGCTACTGATTTTAAATAATAAATAAAGTATTTTAGACCTTATAAACTGATCGGGAAACTCAGATTTCCTGTAGAACTCGAAAAGCCCTTTTAAAGTCTTTAAAATGACCGAAAAGTCCCTACGGGGCGTAATATTAACTTAAACTCGTTACGGGCATCACGGAAGGTATCCTACTGATACCACAACCTCTTTGAGGCATATCGACTTAGGAAATAAGCGTAAGACTCTCATGGTTAACTGTTTCGCCTATTGCACGTCCGGTTCGGCTTATGAAACTAGTTTTCATAAATTAGCCGATACGGGTCAAATTATATTATTTGAACCCCAAAATCCAGAGTGTGAACCTTGAACCCATATAAAACAAGTCTCTGAACTTGTTTGGGGCAGAATCACATTCCATTCTCGGTTTTCGCCTTTCGCGCGATTAAACCATATCTATATATATCGGAACCAACCGGTCTAGGCTACGGCTAATATAAGGACCCGTTAGGATTCTAAGAGGTTAATTAAAACCTTCGTTCCAGATTAGGAGCCCCGGTAAAAGCTATCGGCGATTTAATCGAACTAAGGATATATACTTGCAAAGGTAAATACTTTAACTTATTTCCCCTATATGGGCTTGGGTTACGGTATATTAATACCGCTTGATTGAGCATTATATTTTTCCATCGCTTAGGTGGTTAATTAAATAATATGATCGGCTCATTTAAACAGTTTTGTTTCTTAAAAGCCTTTGGGGGGTTTAATGACCGTTGTCCCGGATATCCTTGGCATCATTTTACGAAATGGCCATGACCATCGACATCCCGGTGTAGGCGTACACCCGGTATATATTGTCGACATTAAATTAAAAGACGTAGCCGTTGGTTTTTATACTACGGTTTTACGCAATGTGGTGTGTCTATAAATCTTTAACCCGGCACGACCCGGGCTACTGAACGCATAAAAGAACATGTAAAACGTTCACAAGATTTTAATAATTTTCCCAAGTTATAAAAGAGTTTGTGCCTTGTGCATTCAAATCAATTTTAAATAAACATTTTCAAATGTGTCAGTTGAATGTATTTACCAGTGTAAACTGACGTATTTTCCCCAAAAAGATTAAGTGCAGGTACTATACGAAATGGGCTGGTATAGGCGTCCTAAGCATCGTACATAGTCTCGCAAACTCGATGCTGCATCTGAATGAACAATATTTATTATTTTTGATCCGCTGTGGATATATTCAACTTCTGTAATACATTTGATATTACAACCAGAGGTTGAAGTTTATATATTTATCTTATGCTTCCGTTGTGCGTTATATAATTGTGTGGTTTGACTATATTGTTGCCAACATCGTCACGGTAATCCCCCACCGGGCCCACTGGTGAGACACGTGGAAATCGGGGTGTGACAATCAACAAGTACATACTAACGAAAATATCATTAGCATACTAACAAAGGATAAATCCAACTAAGTACCACCCATTTCTTAATCTCAACAAACAATGCAACGTTTACTTCTAACACAAAACATTAGGGATATCATTTCATAATGCAACTGATCAGTTAAACCATAGTCATTAAACTTAAAACCATACGACATACTAAAACCACATACATCCTAACATGCAAACATATGCATGTGCATCGATTTTCAGATAATCTACACATGCAAACATGTGCATGTCCAAAAGGGGTGATCAAAGTTTACTTGTGCTCCACTAAATTGGAGACCAAAAAGCTGGCGTCATAAAAGTTTTCAAAACACGCACATCAAACACATCAACATAAAAATACCAAATCAAGTGGACTCCTGACTCGCAGAGCTTGAGTCCTCGTCCTCTTCCTCGTTACCCGATTTATTCTTGTTCTTCTTTTTCTTGCAATTTCTTGAATCATGCCCAGTCACGTACTTCATATAGGTTCGGCAAAGCCTGGGTGTTTTGGGAGGTTTGACAGCAGAGTTGCTCGTTCCATCCTGAGGTGCTCTAGACAATCGCCGGCGTTTGCCGCGTCCTTTGTTCCTGATCCTGTCTGGATTGTCGAGAGTTACCTCCCCATCTAAAGAAACACCAAGCAATTCTTCAACAGCAGCATAGTTATCATTGTTGGCTTCGTCATCAACTGGTCCTCCATTTAGTAACTTGCATTTCAGTTCCTTTATCTGCTCAGCGAAAGAGGAAAGTCCTCCAACATCGCTTCTTAATGCGTCCACACATTCAGTTACGATCTCAAGAATCTGACTTCTTGCAGCAGCTTGTGGACGAGTGTCAACGCCATATCGACTCTCAATAGAAAATAAACTTTTAGGAAGCACGTCCCTAGACCAACGCTTAACAACATACTGGGCCGGGATTCTTTCAATATTGTTTACCCGGTAAACACAAAAAATGTGCCTACACAGATATCCAATACGGATGAAGTTGTTGCATGAACAGGATACCGACTGGTTACTCAACTCAAGTATAACCTATAAAAACACCAAAACACATAATTAAGCTTCTATGAAAAAAAGCATAATGAATAGCTTAAAACAAAAAATGCAACTATAAGGATACAACAAAGTTACCGTGAATGTGTTGGTTGCATTGTTACGTTTGTCCAATTGATTCACATAGTAAACACAACCATCATCACAATCCTCCGTTTTAACAATGTAACAAAACAGCTTCCCCTTGTATATCTCTTTTCTTACTTCTGTAGAAATTGCATGTGTATACAACTCAAAAGCATGCTTCTCAATAGCTAGGTCAGTACTGTCCATGAATACACTAGATGAAGTTTTAAACTCTGCAACACGTTGCCTGTAACGCTGATTGTCTATCCTAGTCTCGTAACATAGCATGAACTGAACTAGTGTGTTAGCGCTAGAAGAGTTGACCTTGAAGCTTGAGTTAGAGCTTTCACATCTTGATGTAGTCTTCATCAGACAACACATTGGGATGTCACGGAAGTAGGCAGGTACCCATTGGTCCCTAATTGAGTACATGTCATTCAACCAGTCGTGATCTTGTAACCCATATTCCTCCATCAAAAGTTGCCAACGCGTCTCAAATGTAGATGGCTTCATGTGAATACTCCACACCAAACGATGCATCAATGCTCTTAGCTCAGAGTTTTGTAACAGGTCTCCAGCAATCTATACATATGAAAACACAAAAACTGTTAAAATAAATGAAACAAAAAAAAACTTCTCAAAATAGATTCATAAATTAATAAAACCTTGGTGGGAAGTTTCTTCATAATATGCCACATGCAAAGGCGGTGACGAGAGTCTGTGAAAACCTCTGAAATGGCAGCTTTCATTGAAGGATCCTGGTCCGTCAGAACTAACTTTGGTTGCTTCTTGTGTGCCTTCAGAAATGATTCAAGTAACCACTTGTAAGACTCAGTGGTTTCATTGAATAACAAGCCAGCACCGAATGTCACACATTGTTTATGATTATCAACGCCTGTGAAAGGAACAAAAATCATGTTGTACCTGTGCGACAAAGAAAAAAAAAACAAAAGTTAAATAATATGTTAAAGGGAAAAAAAGTGCAACTATCCAAAACCTTACTTGTTAGTGTGATAAGTCGCATCAAAAGCTAACACATCCCCAAACACCTCGTAGTTTATCTTGGAAATTTCGTCTGCCCAAAAAATCGATCTCAATTGCCCTTTCTCAACAACAAACTCATAGTAAAAGTCTGGTAAGCTCTCAGATCTTTCTTTGAGACGATCTATAACAAGTTGCGCATCACGATCGCCAATATAAAGCCTAACCGACTGGCTCCAGTTCTTAAAATCAGTTGGCGTGCCACGTACATTGTGATGTCCACCCATCAGGGACACTAAAACTCTGTGAGAAACAATCGGACCAATTCTGTTCAAACTCATGTTATGGATAAACTGTTTGGATGCAAATGGTAGTTTCCTTGAAGTCCTACTTAGGTCACGATTGAAACGCTCAACAAACGGATGATTATGGTGCTCATTGAACCCTACCACTGTGCACGTAGAGCTGCCCTCACAAAACTTAACCAGTATACTAGCCTTGCAATCTGTCACTGTGAAATTACTTTGCCTAATAGTCAAGCTTGAATGCTCCAAAGTATCAGTTTTACGCTTAATCTGTGGTTTTGAATATTTAGTACACCTTATGTACTGGTGAGTGACAACCCCCTTCCATCTCTTGGTTTGCCCCTTACGAATAGAAAACCCAGAATACACAGCATAGTCCTTGTACATACTGAACACATCCTTCCACGTTTCATAAACAGAACCAACAACAGGCTTTAAAACAATAGGAACATTAGGACACCACATTCTAGTCCCATTGGGTGTGTGGTGAACATAAAATTCCTCGTCCGCATGAACACCTAGAAAAAATGTATTGTTTAATAAATTATAACACGTATAGGTTAAAAAACAAATTTACTTGTAACATGAAAACATAACAAACTGATACTGTAGTTTCCAAAAATACAACATTAACACGTTTTCCAAAAAATTCAAATAAAACGTGGAAGTACATTTTATTGATGACGCCAAAAAGTGTAGATGCTATTGCATTTTTTTTATGGTGACCATATGTCATACTTTGTTAACGTATCCTTACTAAATTATTATTATGGTATGCGATAGTGTCACCTTTTCAATACATACTATCATATATAACCTAACCATAGTACCAAGTTCAAGTCCTTTGTTTCCAAAAAAATATAAAAACTTAATACAAGTGTAACGACATGTTTTCTAAAAGCTTGTTTCTTAAAAAAAATGGTTACACTTGTTTTTGCCTTGGAAAAAAAATACCACATTTTCAACCAAACTACCCAAAACATCATCTGTTTAATAATAATAATAATAATAATAATAATAATAATAATAATAATAATAATAATAATAATAATAATAATAATAGTAATAATAATAATAATAATAAACTACAAACATTAAAAAAATGGGGTGTTACAATAAAACTATAGATAAAAACAATGACCTGTGGATAGCAACTGAGTAAAAGTACAATCTTGAACACCATCTTCATCATCATTTGGTCCATTTTGATTCAGAAGTGAGGCTACACATAAAAAACAAAAAAAAATAAGCAACAAGAATCCAATGTACATCTAAACAAAGAAATCCTTAATTTACACAACAGAAAAAAGAAAGGAACCAACATGAATCGAACGAAAATCTACACAAGCATTTAAAGCTGTACATTTAATGAAACAGAAAATAAAATCACTCACGTGGAATCTCTGAAGAAATAGGTTCAGGATCTGGAGAAACTCTACCCTCACCCAAAGCATCTTCATCTTCATTAAATGCAAAATGAAGTGAAAGATTATGTGGGACAACATTTAAGGGTGAACCGGGATCATCATTGAGGTTGGGTAACTCCGTACCGCCGGCAACAGTTAGATGTTGTTGGCTGTTCGAATCAGCCATGTTAAATGCAAAATCTCTTCAATGGTGAGTAAGGATTCTCTCTTTAACACATTCTCTATCTATGGTGTTAATAAATGAAATGAAAAAGCTGATGAGAAGATATGATATTGGAAGGTTGTGAGAGTAAGAAGGGAGAGAAGAAGAAAATCTACAAAGTACTATAAGCATTTATTAAAAAGCATGACAAGAAGGAGGTTTGAAACAAGGAGAAAGTCTGCGTGTGCAGACATCACCAACCCCATCAATAGATGTCAAAAATGAAACATATAAAATTACTATCATGCCCTTGCTTCTTTCAAATAACAATTTAAACGTGGATCAATCCTAGCCACATATTAGAGTTTTCAGGGTTTAGTCAACTGGATTGAGTTTTCTCATTATAATTAGCCTATATATATATATATATATATATATATATATATATATATATATATATATATATATATATAGGGTAAGGTTCATGCGAGAACCACCTTATTGCGAGAACCGCGAGAAGCAATGTGAACACAACCTAAAATAGCTAAAAAAACCTAAAAAAAACCTAACCCCCACCCCCCAAAAACCTAAACCCCCCAACCCCCCCCCCCCCCCCCAAAAAAAAACCTAACCCCCCCCCCCAAGCTAAATGCTAAAAACTAAAACCCTTAAAAAACCTAAAAAAAACCTACCCCCCCCCCAAAAAAAAAAAAAAAAAAAAACCTAAACCCCCCTCCCCCACCCCCCCCCCCCCCAAAAAAACCTAAACCCCCCCACCCCCAAGCTAAAATGCTAAAAACTAAACTCTCAAAAAACCTAAAAAATCTAATTTTTTTTTTATTTTTTTTTATTTTTTTTACTATTTTTTATGTTCAAATCGCTACTTTTAGTAGCCAAAAAAAAAATTTTAAAAAAAAATTTTTTTTTTTTGGATACTAAAAGTAGCGATTTTTATATAAAAAATAGTAAAAAAAATAAAAAAAAATTTTTGGGTGTTTTTTAGATTTTTTTAGGTATTACTGTTTGTGTTCACACTAGTTCTCGCGGTTCTCGCAATAATGGGTGGTTCCTAACGGATCTTTGTCCTATATATATATATATATATATATAGAGAGAGAGAGAGAGAGAGAGAGAAAGGGGGTGTATGTTATTTTCTGAAAAGCTCTTCTTGTCCTCTTATGTCTGCGTCGCGCAGATGTTTGGGTCTGCAGATTGTTTGTTTTCTCGAAGACATTTCATTAAAATAGCTCTATGCATCCTCTTTTTAGTGTAGATGTGGGATGATCTCTTCTAACCTCTTCTTGCCCTCAAACCCAAACATAACAAGAAACCCTAGCCCCATCTCCTCCACCCCTCTCCTCCCCATCGTCAACCCCTCCACTACCGCCGCCACCCCTTCACAGCCGCCAACCCTTCACCTCCGCCAACCCCTACTGTAGCCACCCCTTCCACCGTCTCCCTCCCACGGCCGCCACCCCTTCACAACCGGCCTCCTTCCTTCACAGACAGCCTTCATAGGTTTGATTTCTAGATGTTCATTTATATGAAATGCTTATTAGTCTAGATGTTCATTATTATTCAGCAGCCTGCATAAGTTAAAAAAACAAACGGTCTTCTTTTTGCAGATTGTAGAGGTTTGGTCCACCTCTTCTGCTACAGATGTAGTCCACAGACTGCAGACGTTTTACCTCTGAAAAAACAAACAGCACCAAAGTGTATCTTACAAAATACCTTAACGTACGAAGCGTACAAAATACCAGAAAGGAAATCTCGCATGTTGAAAAAAAAACAAAAGATCGCATGTTAAAAAAAATAATAATTTCGCATGTTGCTGAAAAAGAAAAAACAAACTCGCATGTTCAAAAAAATCGCATGTTTATACTGCATCTCGTACGCAGCGTACGTTAAGGCAATTTGTACAATAACCGGCCTCTATATATATATATATAGAGAGAGAGAGAGAGATAGAGAGACTATCTCCAACGCTAGAGAAAAATGGAGGCCTGCCACCGCCCTTGATGGCCTGGGATGATGTGGTTGGATGACTTGGATGAGAGAGACGGAAAAGATCCGAAGGGAAGGGCGGCAAGAGAAGGAAAGGGACAAAGGGTAGTTGTGAGAGGGGAGATGGGACCCATAGGTCCGGCGCCCGTTGCAGAGGAGGGGGGAAGGGCGGGGCAGATAAGTTGGCATCAGGCAGGGGAGACTGGCGAAGCGGAAGGGCTTATGCGATGTGGATAGTCTAATAACTAACAAGCCCTTCCAGGCTTCCACCATCTCCTCCTTGGGTGGTGGCAGCAATGGCTACACAAAAACTTGCACCAAAACTGTATCAATTGTCAATTTCAAAACCACCACTAACATCCATTAACGTGACACTACAACTCAATCATGTGCACAAGAAACTTAACCATAACAAACTATGAAGATTCAACATCAAACTTGATCATTGTAATCAAACAAATCTCAATTATGTAAAGTTATAGACCCTCACTTGATATAACACTAACTATTACATACTTATCCAAACTTAGTGGCTACAATACATACACTAAAACAGTAACCTTAACTTAATTTCAAAGTGCATCATTACATTAAATCATTAGCCATGATTCAATAACCAACTCAACACATCTCTCCTAGGTAGAGAGTGCACCTACATACATACCAGTGCAACATATTACAACACGCGTTATCGAATATACATTATCCGAACTACCAACTATACATTTCAACAAAGTTGAACATAACGAACCAACATTATACGCAGGAAACGCAGAGCTCCAATCCCTGGTTCCAATTCTTAAACTTATAAATCATATGCATATTAAAATTAACCATAACCGATTAATCGCTTAAAATCAACCAATCAGATTCAAGACGAAGAACATAGAGGGCAACGAACCAGCCCGTTTTCGTTACAGTCAGGACACCTCACCAACCGATCTTCATCTTCATCTAACACCTTCTTACTCCCACTACAATTCGCGCACGGCATGAACCTAACATCCCCACACGCGTCACACACCTGCCACGCCCCGGTTGACCTAACCCGAACCCCGGTCAACACCTTCGCCAGCTGGCCAGTCTCATGTAACTGCCTGATGACGTCAGCACCACCAACATACTCCCCCTTGATAAACACCTGAGGCAAGGTAACTTGCTTCACACGCAACACGTTTAACAACTCATTTCTATACGCAGAGTCCATTGAAACATCTCGTTCGTCGATATAAACCCTAAAGAACTTCAAAATCATTCTTACTGCGTAACAATCTTCGTACGTTCTTCGGATTCCACGTAAGCTCGTGAAGTAGATCACCACACGATCCTCTGTTCCAGCTAATCGAATTGCAGACGGTCCGTTTGATGAAATTGACTTTTCTGGTTTCAATTTCGTTTGCGTTTTGGATTTTGGTGCCCTACGAGCTTCGAATATGCTGCATAGGCTCTTGACTTTGCCTTTGATTGAATCGGGGAAGTTCTTGACGGAATCGGAGCGTTGTAGTGAAGAATTAGGGTTAGGTTTTGTGGAATCGGTGGGTGTAGAGTGAATAGTGTACGATCGGTTGAAGATTGAGGAAGATGATGATTTGGGGTCATCGGAACCGATCATGTTTAGGGTTAATTGAATGGAAAACTGGATTTCTGGTTAATTGAATTCGTAAAGTGGATTTCGGGTGCAATTGAATTAGGGATTTCGATAGAATTGGGGAAATTTAGGTGAATTTTGGGTGAAATTCTGATTAGGATGCTTGAATTTGTGGTAGAGATTGAAGGGTTTTGGCGTGTATTCAAAGAGAGAGAGAGAGATGCCGGTGAGCTTTTTGAAAAGGTGTGATGTTTTTGTTTTGGGGTTTTTTATCATGTGGATTTGGTTACAAGTCAATTTGAGTTGCTATAGCCTATATCTATTTTTATGACTGCGAACTGTTACTAACGGTTAGGTTTTTATAAAACTAGGTGTTGCCCGCCTGTGTTACGGGGCACTAAGCTAAATATTTCTCTTTCATATACGTCAGTGTTTCGGTTACTTGTACATACTACTTATAACACAATCTCAAAAAACATTACATCGAGAAAACCAATTAAAATAAAACACTATCAATACTTTTGCAAAAAAACTGAAACGATGGAAAGACTATAATTTTTAACATGGGCAAAACTGTAATTTTTCAGAACAAATGAGCGTGTGCCACGCAACCGCCTGACAGGAATAAAAATTACACCGAGTCAATAATTAAAACAAAACACTACCATAGATTTGTCAAAAAAAAAGTAAAACGAAAGCATGACTGTAATTTTACACTGGGGGCAAAATCATAATTTGACAGAAAAAAACAAAAAAAATGGCAAACCTGTAAATTTGAAACCGAGGTCAAAATCGTAATTAGGATGGAGAGAGAAAACAAAACCAATGGCAAAACTATAAATTTAAAAGGGGCAAAATCGTAAATTGACTAGACCAATGGGGAAGTGCCAGGCAGTTGTGGGAACAAAATCATAATTTTTGAAATGGGAACAAAATCATAATTTTGAAAAGAGTGCAAAATCGTTATTATATTTTAAACTGGGTGCGAAATCATAATTTTAAACTGAGCGCAAAATCAAAATTTTGAGATATGGGGAAAAACAGAATTTTATTTTGAACTGTAGGCAAAAACGTAATTTTGAGCTGAGGGCAAAATTGTAATTTTGAGCTAGGGGAAAAACATATTTTTATTTTGAGCTGGTGGCAAAACCGTAATTTTAAACGGAGGGCGAAACCGTAATTTTAAACTGAGAATAAAATTAAAAATGAGTTTTTGAACTGAGGGCAAAATCGTAATTTTGAGCCAGGGGCAAAAATATAATTTTGTTTTAAACTGTGGGCGAAAATATAATTTTAAGTAAAGACCAAAACCGTAAATTTAAACTGGGAATAAAATTAAATTAAAAATAGGTTGGTCCAATAGGGAAGTGCCAGGCAAGCTGCCTGGCACTATTCCCTGAACTTGAGATTGTATATGTAGTAAATCCTATAATTTAAAATAAATAAAATGTTACAGGAGTATCGGTTTGGATAATACTGATGATGGTAGTAATGTTATTTGATCGGTATCGATT
Source organism: Helianthus annuus (assembly GCF_002127325.2). Taxonomy (NCBI): domain Eukaryota; kingdom Viridiplantae; phylum Streptophyta; class Magnoliopsida; order Asterales; family Asteraceae; genus Helianthus; species Helianthus annuus. The sequence continues at coordinate 142,055,947 of NC_035443.2, forward strand.
CGTTTCGTTTCCTTATTGGCATTGAATTAACAATCAGTATAGTTTATGACAAAAAATATAATGTTATTCTGAACACAACTCGGTCTGTTATGATACCACTACTTGATATTGTTTACGATACACAAAATGCTTATGTATAATAGTTTAATTACACATCGATTGAAAACAATAAAAACAAGTATTAGTTTCGGTTCCGATAATACACATAACGGTGTTAATGTTGTTCGGTCGGTATTAGTTTTGTTTTTCACCGTACGGATACCGTATCGGCACCTGATATAGCTTACTGTCATGGAGTCATCTTTTCAGGCCCCGAGTGTCAGCCATTTTGTCTCTCTAATGATATGGGTCATTGGTTTCGTCTTACCTTGAACTTAATAGGAGAGTGGCGACAACTCTCGACGAGTGGTGTGTTCGTCATGTAAACACAACTAGTCACCTACACCTTTCAAAAAAAAACATTGATGTCATTTGAAAATTTTCTATTACACATTCTATATAAACCGTAAGTTTGATTGGTGTCGATGAACTTGTATCGCCCAATGAGACTACGCCACTGCTCAACATATGTTGGTTTTTAAAAGAACTACTCTCTTTCTATAGACACACAATAATACATGTCTTGTGCGTCTACTTTCCCGTCTAACAACATTGATTAACTTAAGGGTAAAAGTTTATATCGTAACACATGTATAGTATGTGGTTGTTGTAATAAAAAAAAGATTAACACATGTAATAGTATGTGGTAGTTGTAATAAAAATAAAAGATGAATATATAACTTACAGAAATAATTATTTAATTGATGACTCAGGAGAGGTTAATAACAAAATATAAATATTGTATATATCTAGGATCCTTCTTTAAATTATATACAAAGCAAATGGTCCTTTCATCCTCACTTTAATCTAATTTGACCCAATTTTAACGTGCTATTACAACTATTTTACTCTCAATATCATCACGAGGGTTGACTCTTTTTTACTTTAATCAAAACACCTAATTCATTCCTCTCCTTTTTTCCAAAAATTAATCATCAAATTCTTAACCACCGCATGATTGTTTTTTTAGAACGGTAACCACCCTAATTTGGATCACTAACGAATCACTAGAGTATTATCGTGCTATCAGCGGAACCATTCGATTATATTCATCTCCACTAGGCAGTATCATCGTGCCACCAGCAGAACCATTTGATTATATCAATCTCCACTAGGCAAAAATGCATATACATCAATTCAGAAGGAAACCCAATAAATTTGAGAAAAAAACCCTCTTGTGGGAATCGAACCCACGACCTAATGGTCATAAGCCTTATCTCACTCCAAAGATGTCACTAGGCTATAATGCCATGGGCACTACCGCATGATTGTGATGATTAATTGATAAAAGTTCTTTTCTAGCTTCCCTATTAGAAGTTGATTTTCTTACCTTATGCCTATTTTTATCAACACGCCTTTGTGTCATTAACTCATAATCAATTGTTTCGTAAGCTCTATAACCGGTTGTTTTATAATTGGACCAGATCAACGGTCCAATTGGTTAAACCGGGTTGATTTCAATGCAGCAGTCCGATTATAGGCCAATAGACCGGGCATCAATGAACCAGCCTGCTCTTTCCAAAGTGGAAACAAAAAACCAGAAGAATCGGTCTATAAAAAAGAAATAAAAACTAGGGTATAACATAGAACCTCATCGCAACAAGACACCTTTTTTTATAGTAGATAAATTCTCCTTTGGCTTCCTTCCACACATGAGTGACGCGATGTGGAATAAAAAAATAATAATAATAGTTTTGTTTAATAATTAAGCATTTAGTCGTTCACATACATACATACATATACATTATACGTGTAGATTGCTACTTTATAATTAATAATATTTTTAATCAAGTCGTTACACAACGTAATTTTTCATTATTGAAGGGGTATGGTTCCAAAAAGTCCCTAATTAGATCATTGTTTCTTCATTGGCGCCCACCGATTTTTTCTATAACCACCCTCATCTTCTTTTATTTGAGCCTTTGACACCTCTTTCTTCCTTCGACTATGACTGGTCAAGGAATCATCCCAGAGTTCGGTTTCGGAACCAACTCTAACACGGCGTTGGGCGAAGGAATCCAAAACTTCCAAGCCCAACAAATCGAAGAAATCGGCGAAGTTGAAATCAACAATACTGGGGGTCCGCGCGGGAGCTTCACCCGCATCACCCAAGTGGTCACCCCAGGGAACGGAGAAGGACCTTCGAACACAGCGCCACCTCAAAATGTATCTGCATTACTTGGCTTACCAGAAGGCGAAACCCCAGCCTCGTGGTATGCCAAGAACATCGCCACTATCAATGCAGCATACCAATCGCTCATCGCGCAGCAAGCAGTTTTGACGGCAGAACCGTCCTTGGTCACCCCTCAGAGTCAGGGGGTGCGCCAAATGCCCCCACCAGCCAATATACAAGGCAGAATCAACAGGCCTCCCCCTACAAGACGTTTAAGCGTACAAGACACGCGCGATACAAGAGGGGAAACGGATAGTTACTACGACTATCCGTCGAACCTTCAACGAGGCCCTGTTCACAGCCGGCTCACGCCGCGCAACATGAACAACGAATGGGAAGAAACGAACCCATATGATCCCACATGGGAAGGTGACGAAGAATCGTCAGTCTTTAATCGTTTACAAAAAAACCATGAGTACTACAAGCCAAGACAACACATTGGCTACACAGAAGAAGCTGAAAGAGATTTCCGCCTGGCATACAGACCAGCGGAAGCTGCGGAACACTCCAAGTTTATCCCGAAAATTGCACTCGCGCCGCTTTCACGAGAGAAGCTACCCCCAACTGTTGGGAAATTCAATGGGTTGACTGACCCAGACGATCACGTCAGAACATTCACGAGTGTGGGCTGCATGGGAGGTTGGAACATGCCCATGTGGTGCCACCTGTTCATTCAAACTCTTACCGGAGCGGCTCGCGCCTGGTTTGACAGCCTTCCGCCTGGGAAGATTAAATCATGGACAGATTTCAAGACGCAATTCTTAAGCTACTTTAGCCAACAACGTCGCTACCAACGTGACACAGCCGAAGTAGAAGATATTTGGCGAAGAGATGGTGAAGGTCTGGAGGACTTCATCACGCGTTTTAACAAAGAGTGTCTGGAAATAGGCGGCGTCAGTGAGCAACTCATGCGCTGTCACTTCAAAAAGGCTATACGCTGCGATAGTCTCATTAGAACCATCACAGGCAAAGATGGAATGCCAAAGGAGTGGGATAAACTAATGGAAGCCGCAAAAATCGTCGCGCAAACTGAGGAGTCCCTTGCTGGTGGAAAGGGCTACTACCCAGAAGATCGATTTTCAAGAGGAAGTACGCGCGATAACAACAACAAGCGTAACAAATATAAGAGTCATGACTGGAAGTCTGAGAGACCAAGAGGCCGTGACGACAGGCCGCGCTACAGAGAAGATGCGCGAGAAACGATTGACCGAATCGGTTACAAGAAGGCGGTCAGAGACGACAATCGTGACACACACTGGACTCCGCTCACAAAAACTCCAAAGAAGGTATTGATGACGGAGAATGTCGATTTCAAGGCGCCCAGACCAATGACAAACAAGAAAGGGCAAGACCCCAACTTGTACTGCGATTTTCACAAAGATTCAGGGCACCTGACCGACGACTGTTATAGCTTGCGCCAAGAAATCGAGAGAGCGCTCAAAAGCGGTAAGCTAAGCCATTTAGTGAAGAATGTACGCAAGGAAACCCGTCAACTCCAGCGCCACGATGAAGGGAACCACAAAAAGGTCCGACGACTAGAGACTCACATGGTCAACGGACCCAGGTATAGCGCGAAAGAGAAAGGCAAACGCCCTTATGAACCTTCTTGGCAAGAGCAGCAAGTTATATTTCCGATAGTGCGCGGCGGACCTCGCGCCACACGTCCTGTGGTCATCACCGGCATAATCGGGCATTATGAAACTGACTACATATTCATAGACCCGGGAAGTACTGCCGACATCATTTACGAACAGTGTTTCAATCAGTTGGATGAAGAGGATAAAGCGCGACTCGAACCTGTCGATTATCCTTTGTCTGGATTTTGCAACGAGATGGTTTTTCCTCTCGGACAGATCAGTTTCCCCGTCACGCTCTCTGACGGGAAACACTCAAGAACAACAAATGTGAACTTCATGGTAATGCCAGTGAAATCGAGGCATGATGTGCTTATTGGTAGGGAAACACAAGGCGAGCTAAACATGGTGACTTCAACGCCTCATTCTGCGATAGGTTTCCCAACCAAGACAGGAGTAGCAATCATATATGCCAAGAAAGAAGTAATGTCAACTGAAGAGCTGCGCCCAACAAAGGCGGCAAAGGTCTCCACGACCGAGCCAGAGAAATGGGTTTTAAACCGAAAATACCCTGAGCAGACTGTGACAATTGGCCACGCCATTTCGTCAGACATCAGAACACGTCTAAAGCAACTGCTGTTTCGAAACATGGATATATTTGCCTGGACACCGGCAGACATGACCGGTGTCCCGCGCAACATCACCGAGCATTGCTTAAACACGTACCCATCTGTCGAGCCAAAGGTCCAAAGAAGGCGCAGCCTAGGGGCAGACAAGACAAAAGCAATGAACGAGCAGGTATGTGAGCTGCTTAAAGCCGGGATCTTGCGAGAGGTAAGATATCAGAGTTGGGTGGCGAACCCCGTGATGGTCGAAAAATCAAACGGCGGATGGCGCATGTGCGTAGACTACACAGATCTCAACAAGGCGTGCCCAAAGGATTACTATTCCTTGCCTGAGATCGATAAAAAAATAGATTCTCTCGCGCCATACCGATGGAAGTGCTTTTTGGATTGCTACAAAGGATACCATCAAGTGCAGATGAAGCTAGAAGATGAAGACAAGACAGCGTTCAGAACAGATCTTGGAATCTTCTGCTACACAAAGATGCCTTTTGGCCTGAAGAATGCAGGCGCGACATATCAACGCTTGATGGACAAGACCTTTGCAGGTGACATCGGAAAGCATATTGAGGTTTATATCGATGATCTAGTGGTTAAAAGTCCTGAGGAGGACCAAATGTTGAAAGACATCGAGAAAACGTTCAACTCATTGCGCAGCGTAAATATGAAGCTAAATCCAGCCAAGTGTTCCTTTGGCATGGAAGAAGGGAAGTTTCTAGGCTTCATTGTCACAAACGGCGGTTTCAAGGTGAATCCAGAGAAAGTACAAGCTATTGAGCGAATGCCCTCACCGCGAAACATCAAAGAGATGCAACGCCTGGCCGGCCGACTGGCCGCGCTTAATCGTTTTCTCTCCAATCACGCCGCAAAATCGTATCCCTTCATCAGCACATTGCGCAACTGCGTAAAGAAGCAAGAGTTCAAGTGGACACCGGAGGCAGAAACAGCTTTTCAACAAATGAAAGCATGTCTGATTGAACTGCCCACCCTAACGGCGCCATTTGAAAAAGAGCCCCTTGTGCTGTACTTGTCCTCCTCGGATAAGGCAGTAGGGTCGGTATTGCTGGTAGACAGGAACGGAGTGCAAACCCCGATCTATTACGTCAGCAGGGTACTCACAGACCCAGAAACAAGATATTCCACAATGGAAAAGTTGGTTTTTGCGCTACTACACGCCTCTCGAAGGCTGCGCCGATACTTCACAGGGCATGTGATAACTGTGTTGACAAACTTCCACATTGGTACTATATTACAGAAGCCTGAGACATCAGGAAGGTTGGCTAAGTGGGCCATCGAACTGGGAGGCCATAACATCTTGTATAGGCCACGCCCAGCCATCAAGGGTCAGGTCTTAGCCGACTTCATCACAGAAGTGCCGGCTGATAAAATCAAGGAATGCGAGATGATAGAGACTCCCAAGGAAAATACAACAGAGGAGACTTGGATGCTTTACACCGACGGGGCATCAAATGAAGATGGCGCGGGAGCAGGTTTACGCCTAGTGAGCCCAGAAAAGCACGAGTTTACTTACGCCATTAAGCTAGACTTCAAAAACACCAACAATGAAGCTGAGTACGAAGCTTTCCTGGCAGGCTTACACCTCGCCATCAAGATGGGAGCAAAAAACTTGCGCGCACACGTTGACTCACTCCTGATAGCCAGTCAAGTAAATGGCATATACGACGCGAAGGGAGAAGTCATGGCTCTATATCTGGAACAAGCGAAAGAATTGCTCCAACAATTCGAAACTCACAAGGTTATACATATCAATCGCTCAGAAAACAAGCCTGCCGATGCCTTGAGCAAGCTTGCCTCGACTTCCTTTCAACATCTCGCCAAGGATGTAAGGATAGAGGTACTCAAGAATCCATCGGTATTACTGCGACAAGTGAACGTGATCGAAACAGGGCAGCCATCGTGGATGACCCCAATCATCCAATACTTGCAAGAAGGGGTGCTCCCTGAAAACAAAGCGGAAGCAAGGAAGATCCAAAACAAAGCCCTACAATACGAAATGAACGGCGGTATTTTGTACCGAAAATCCTTCCTAGGGCCACTGCTACGCTGTGTGGACCCTCAGGATGCGAATTACCTGATAAGGGAGATCCACGAGGGGATCTGCGGCATTCACTCCGGACCACGGATGGTTGTCGCGAAGATCATGAGCGCCGGTTACTACTGGCCTGGTATGCATGTCGACGCAATGAAGGAGATCCGCAAATGTGACTCTTGCCAGAGGCATTCTCCAAAAACACTGCGCCCTAAAAATGATCTTATCCCTGTATCCACCGCATGGCCCTTTCAGCAATGGGGAATTGACATGGTGGGACCCTTCCCGGATGCTCCCGGCGCCGTAAAGTTTATCATAGTGGCTGTCGACTACTTCACCAAGTGGGTAGAGGCCAAAGCCCTTGCATCCACCACAGCTATGATTGTGCGCAAGTTCATCTGGGAGCACATCATATGCAGATTTGGCCTTCCGCTCAAGATCGTAACTGACAATGGCACCAACTTCGCATCAGATGATCTCAAGAAGTGGATGAAGGAGATGAACATTGAACACACTTTCACATCCGTTGCGCACCCCCAAGGCAACGGACAAGTGGAAAGCGTGAACAAATGCATCGTCGAGGGAATAAAGGCCAGATTGGGAACAAGGCGACGAGGATGGGTTGATGAGCTCCCAAGCATTTTATGGGCTCATCGAACCATGCCAAAGACGAGTACCGGCGAAACCCCCTTTAGCTTGGTATATGGCTCAGAGGCGGTTATCCCGGCGGAGATTGGCCTACCCTCACCACGCATGGCAGCGGTCAACTCAGTTGACAATGAAGCAGAAAGGCGCCTGGACTTGGACCTGTTAGAAGAAAGGCGCGAACTCGCGCGAATCAAAGAGGCCAAGTACAAAACCCAGCTGGAAAGGTACTACAACACAAAGGTCCGCATTTGTACCTTCACCCCAGGGGAATACGTCTTTCGCGACAATGAAGCGTCAAATGCGGAACGTCCAGGGAAGTTGGCACCTAAATGGGAAGGCCCATATCTGATACATGAGGTCTTGGGCAAAGGGGCCTACAAGTTACGCACCCTAGATGGCCACATCTTACCAAGGACATGGAATGCGCAGCAACTGCGCAAATGTTATATGTAATCTATTCCGGCCTTGCGCCCCATTTTAATTCCCTACGTCGGCTATAAGCCACTAGCAATTATGTACGAAGGCCTACGCGCCCACTTTTGACTTAATGAACGCATACGACATGTTTTTCTATTACATTTTTTCGTTACAAATGCATGCTAAACTTCTGATTAGCGCGAAAACACTCCAGCATCTCAGAGTTTGTTCAAATCGCCTCCAAGGTCCTCCGCAAACAAAGCGCGAGACCGGGCGGTAACCTTTTATATAAAGGACACTTCCATTTATTCGAGCTAATTTAACCTAAGTTTTATAGCAATGCAATAATTGCAACGGAAAAAACGAAAATCTTTCATATCATTTAAAACTTGCGCAACAGCGCAGCATTGTACATTCAACTACCAAAAGAAAATTACAAGGTGCATAAAAGCCTATCAACAGCCCACCCTTATCAACATGACGGTCACCATCATCATCGCCGTCATCATCGCCATCATCATCGCTATCATCATCATTGCCATCATCATCGCCATCGCCACCATCACCAGCTGGCTCTTCATCGGATAACTCGACAGTAACTGGTGGATCGAGGACCGCTTTAAGGCGCTGGCACCAGTCGTCTTTCTTCAAGGATTCCACAACCAGATCCATGATAGGCAAGGAAAGGTTGTCATACGAGTTTTCAGCTTGTGCAAGCGCAGCATCAGCACGATCAGTCACCGAGCAATGGCTTACATCAAATTCTTGCCCTAGTATCTGCTCAACGTGACTGGCACATTCTAAGTAACCACCTCGGTGACCCACCGCACGCGCTGCATCCGTAAGACCAGCAACGGCGCGATCTAGCTCACCAGCATTCAAGATGGAGTTGGCAACCTTCAACAAAAGAAAAGCGTTAAAGATAACCCTTAACAAGATAGAAGCATAAAAAGTACTCACCAGCACTACTCCACGAGTGCGCATCCATTCAGCTTCTGAGACAAGCGTATCGACGATGCCTTGAGCCTCGGAGTAGTTGGTTTGGGCCACATTCAGCGCAGCAGTGCTAACAGCACGCGCCTCATCAGCTGTAGCAGCCTTAACCCTCTCAGCTTCCAGGTCGATCTCCAACGACTCGCATCTGTCAATTTGCTCGTTTAAGCGACGTTTGAGCTCCGCAATCTCAGCGTCCTTGGCGTGGAGATCTCTGTCCTTGCTGGACAGCTGTAGTTTGACCTCAGACAATTCAACCTGAAGGCCGACAAAACAACTTAGGCCGATTTGTTAACAACACAGCAAGAATAAAGGAAAACAAATAAACTAACCTCCACCTGCTGTTTGGCAGCCTTCTCTCCCTGCGCCTCCTCTACCTTCGAGGTCAAGTCAGCAACTTTAGCCTCAAGATCAACTATCTTCTGTCGAGCCGCATAGGCGCGCTCGTTGTCTTGGGCACAAATACGTTTAAACTCGGCCTTCTCTTTGGCCAGTTGCTCTTCAACATTATGAAGTTTCTTTTGCAGGCCCTCGCGGCCCCATGCTTCGGCCTTCTTATCAGCTTCAAATTTGGCTCTCTCCTCACCAAGAGCAGCCTTGGACTTTTCAAACTCAACAATACGTTTTAACGAGCGCTCACGATAAGCCTCCCAGTCGGCGCGCTCTCTAACCATCGTTCGCCATTCACGGACTATCTGGTGGTTGGCAGCACGAGCGTTGGCCTCTCCAAGTATAAAGGTGCGATATAACATTTCATGGGGTTTCGCCCTTTGCCGGTTAACTTCTGCAGGGGTAAACGAATTCAAGAACCACTCGCGGCAAGGGGCAAATTCATGAAATGTATCTTTCTGCTTTAAGCTCCAAGGGGCTTGGTGAGGAGCATCGCCGCGTTCTTCTTCATTATAAGTCTTATAATAGATATCGCCGACGGTATCCTTCGCCCCGATCACGTTTGGGTTAAAACCCCCTGCACCACCAGAGCTCGCGCTGCTTGAAGCATGTCGACCCGCACCCTTAGAAGTAATGACAGGAGCGGAGTGGGTAGGGTTTGTAACCTCAGGCCCTTGAACATTAACAGGCTGCTCCATAGCCTTCTTTTTTTCTAACTCCTCAAGGGCCCTCTTCTTCGCCGCTTCGGCCACCCTCTCCTCCTCCGCCTTCCTTTTCCTCTCCTCCTCTTTCTTTTTCTCCTCTTCCTCCTTCCTCTTCCTCTCTTCTTCATCCTTCCTCTTCTTCTCGGCAACCCTCTTCTTCTCTTCCTCTCTCTTCCGACCCTCCTCCACCTTTCGCTGTGCCTCAGCAGCCTTCGCGGCATCCTGAGCAGCAGTGTCAGTGGACTTGATGGTAATCTTGGGCCTCTTCGCCGCAGCCTCACTGAACGTGACACCCTTCTCAGGGGTCTTCTTCTTGATTTCTGAAAAAATAAAGCAAGTGCATTTAAACAAAGAGAAAAGTATTAAGAAGAGAAGCGAAGAACATACCAGGAGAAAATTTGTATAACGAGCGCAGCTTGCTCGTTTTCCCAACCGCGGGAATCACAACAGATGTAGGGGCGGAAGCCACACCAGTCGTGGCTTCGCTCCTACCCCTCTTCCGCCCAATAAGCTGGGCACCAGCATCTTCTTCTTCAGCTTCGTCATCTTCAGGAAAAGATGGAGTCGCGCCAGCTTCAGGGTTACGAGAACCCGCGCTCCCAGAGCTTTTCGACCCACCAGCACCAGTTTTTCCCTTAGCTACACGTGACAAGCCTTCAAATGAGTCACTGATGATCACATAATCATCTAAGTCACGTTGACGAAGGCGAAGAGTACCTTTGACAGCAGCAGTTGTCGCGCGACTAGGGCCAGTGCCCTTGCTGGTCACTTCAGGCTCCACCTTCTTCTTCTTCTTCACAGGTTTCTTTTTCTTCTCCTCAGGGTCAATCCCCAGGTCGCGCAACACACCTGCAAAGATTTTAGACCAGGAACTTAGCTCGCCGCTGGAAGAACCTACTGACTCCTCGCTGGAAAGATAGAGAGTCTCTTTCCCAGCGAAAGTCACAGAGCGCAAAGGACGAGGTTTAGGGTATTGCGCACCTTCAGTAGTGGTTGGCGGCGAAGCAAAGGCATCAGCAGCTGGGAACATGAAGTTGCCTCTAATCTGGTCATACCAGCTTTCCTCATCATCGCGCAACGGGCGAACGCCCATGGAGCCACCAAATGTCGAGAAGGCAGCTTGATAGAGTTGCGCTTCTACACATGGAAGTAAGTAAGTAACAATTAAAGCAAACTTACTTGGAAAAAGAACAAAGAAATAACTAACCTTGATCGCCAAGCTTCAACACCGGAACCTCCCTGCTGCTAGGTGACCACTGGTCACTCATCTTCGCTGCGACCAAAACGTTTTCCCCAAATACCCGATTCGGGGTTGGGGTTAGCTGCTGGTACCACAGGGCGTTTTTGGGAATCGGTAGGTCTTCCTTCGGTATTGCCTCGGTCCAGTCCCTAAAGGGCATGGCAATCGGCAAAACCTCCTCCCGGATAAAGAAGAACTTAGGTTTCCAGTCGTGGAAACTCTTCGGTGGGTTTAACAAGATCTTCTTAGCCGCACCACGGCTCGCAAAGGAGAAGAAGCCCATCGTCCTTTGCAACTGATAAAAGGCCCGGAATTTATCCACCAACGGCTCAATGCCATGAGAATGGCACAAAAACTCGAAGTGTCGTATCCTAACCATCCCCGGTGGGCTCATCTGCGATAGATGGAAGTTGTAGTGATGGAGGATATTGCCCAGGAAGTTGGTCGCCGGCAGCCGGAAATTGCCCTGAAGAAAGAAGTCTTCATATAAAGTAATATATCCGGGTGGTGCATCAGCCGCGGTTTGGCCCTGAGCCGGATACCGGGCATCCCACTCCGACGGGAATCGAAAGCTTCAAACAATTTGTTCAAAAAGCCCTAGATCCCATCTGAGGACAGGAACTGGCCCCTCCTCAGTAACAGCAACTTCTTGGTGTTCTTCGCTCATATCTGAAAATTCTGGGAAAAATTTTGAAGATTTGAAGAAATCTTGAAGATATGAAGAACAGATTTGAAGATTCAAAGAGAAGTTGAGAAGAGAATAGAGAAGAAACGAAAAGAAGTGAAGAGTCTCTCACCTCTCTTCGGATATATATACCCATCGCATTTAATGCGATGGGTAACCGTGCCGCGTTCGCCGCTAGGCTAACCAACGAGGGGCTGCCACGTCAAGCGGGAAACCAGGGGTGACGGTTACCACGCGCGCGTGGGCCTCACTCTCCTGACACGAAGTGCAACCGCCGCAGACGGCATGATGACACCCGTGCCAGAGGTCAACTCAAACGTCGCACTCAACGACTTATCCCACCAACTTGTCAGAAGTTCAAATTTCGAAGTTTCCCGCCATAAAAACAACAAGTAACTTCATGCAAAAGTTACATGAGCTGCGCCAGCTACATGTCACCTCCAATAAACCCGCGCACCGATCAGACAAACGGCAATCCCTAAAGACCTGCATTGGTACTTGCGCAATTGAAAATAACATTTTCCACATGCGCCACACCAATCAGGATCAAAAGAACATTTCCCCTATTATACTTATTTATCCTAATTTTATTAAGTCCAGAGCTACAACCACTTGCGTTGCGCATGGTGCAGCACTGGACTGGGGGGACTTGAAGGGGTATGGTCCCAAAAAGTCGCGCAAACCTCCGCCCAGGTTGCGCGCGGAACCATACTCCTTATTTCAGAAAACTTATTAACAGTATCCACGCGCGACTTACACGCGTTGGAATTTGTCCCGCGCGAGGCAAGGCTCACAAGAGGCCCAGATATCAGCACTTAGCATAAAACAATGGAACAAATGAGCATGCTAACCCCGCGCGGGTTAGTTTGTTGTCCAACAAGAGCCACTCAGTAGGGAAGCGCACGGCTACCTACAGTGGTACATAAGGTACAAGTGGCAGTAAAGGAGCCAATGAGCGTCTAGCAGGCTCTGGTCAATCGTGCGCCACGATCGCCTGACGAGAAGTACACAAGGACGCCTACGTGGCACCAATCAGAGGACGGAGACAACTGTCCCACGATCTCCACTTGTCTGCTGATGACAGAAGGACAACAAGGCCGACAACAATGACACGTGGCTCCAATCAAGGTGCGCCAGCACCGACGAGCATCTAGAAGCCACTAAGCGGTCAACGCCAGTGAGACAAAGAGCATATCCGTTTTGTTGTCCGCTTCTGGCCCAAGGCCCATCAGCCCATAACCCCTTACACCTCTCCGGCTATAAATAGAGACCTCATCCCACAGGTTAAACATTCTATTCCCTCGGCTCTCACTCTTTACACTTAATTACTATCAAAGCAATCGCTTATTCTCACGCCGGAGCCTGGTTAAGAGGGAAACCCCCACATTCCCCTCTTAACGAGTAACGGTGTTCTGTTTTGCAGGATTGATTACCAAGTCGGAGCTCAAATATCCTTAAGAAGATTAACCATCATGAAAGGAACATAAACCAATCTAATTAACTCCCTAATTAGATCATTGTTTCTTCAATTATTTAAGGGGAAATGGACTGTATCACCCTCAACTAAGCAAAATTGGCCAATACCACGCCCAACTTTCAAGTTGGCTCCCACCACCCCCAACTGGACATTTGGGTTGCTATGTCACCCCGTCGTTACTTAGCCACTAACCTGGTTAGTTTTTTATCCTACGTGGCAGTTTTTTATCCCACGTGGCACGCTGACGTGGATCTGAAGCATATCATTTTAGCTATTTATATTTAACAAAACAATAACACAAGGACTAAACATATCACTTAAAACATACTACAAGGACCAAATAGCAACTATTTCCATACATCTATTATTTCACCACTGATTTTGAGTTTCAAAATCTCCAAATTCTCTCACAACAAAATCCAATTTCTAGAGAGAGAAACAAACAGGTTCGTCCCCACCACCACGTCCTTCTCACCACAGCCACCACCACTTCATTCTCACCGCAACCACCACCACCTTTGCACCACCGCCACCACCATCTTGTCACCACCGCCACCACCACCTTGTCACCGCAGCCACCACCACTTCATTCTCACAGCAACCACCTGATCACCATCACCATCCCCTTTTTTCCCCAAAATCAAAACCCTATATTCAACTCTCGATCCACCAAATCCGCCCAAAATCAAAATCCTAAATTCAACCCTCATCCCCATTTTCCCCAAAATCAAAACCCTAAAGAAAAAGCAACGTTTTTGCCTGGTTTTGACTCCATCGCTGCTGCCGGAGAACGGAAGCCAAAGAGACCATTTCCTGTGGCGGTGATGGTGGTTGTGGTTGTCGAAGTAGTTGTCGCTGCCGCTGCAGAACTAAAGCCAAAAAGACCACTTCCTGTGGTGGCCGTAGTGGTGGTTGAAGTAGCTGCTGTGCCTGTTGGTGGTTGATAAGGGAGCCATGGTGGTGGTGGTGGTGGCGGTACTTGAACATGGGAGTATGGTGGTGAGGTAGATGACAGAGGAGGATGGTGGTTCTTGAACAGGGGAGTATGGTGGTGGGGTGGATGGCAGCAGAGGATGGTGGTGGGGTAGATGACAGGATGGTGGTGTAGGGTGGGGCGGATGGTGGTGGTGCTATGTGTGTATGAGAGAGAGATGGGTGAAAAAACATATATACACACCTAAACTGATTTGTGTGTATATATAAGAGTTTTTTTATTTTTAATCACTTTTTTTTATTTATTAAATATAAATAGCTAAAATGATATGCTTCAGATCCACGTCAGCATGCCACGTAGGATAAAAAACTGCCACATAGGATAAAAAACTAACCAGGTTAGTGGCTAAGTAACGACAGGGTGACATAGCAACCTAAGTGTCCAGTTGGGGGTGGTGGGAGCCAACTTGAAAGTTGGGTGTGATATTGACCAATTTTGCTTAGTTGAGGGTGATACAGTCCATTTCCCCATTATTTAAAGAGTGCTAAACAAATAAGGTTGGTGTATAATTGTTTAAAGTGTGTGAGTCATGTAAAACACGTGTTAAAACATTAAATAGATATGTAATGTCAGGGGTTGGTTCCGATACAAACTATATTTATCCTACAAACCGTAAGAACTAATCCTAGCACTAAAAAAAGTTAAAGTAGCACATACCAAAACAATACATACATAAAAGTAGCACTTTTGAATTATATTAGCACATGAAAATTAATCAAGATAATTGATTTTAGCACATATTTGAATGATAACAGCACTTTTCTTAATCAGCACATTGAAAACAAAAGGAAAATCCAAATAAAGAATTAGTTGTTTGTTAGCATATTTATACGGGAATTCAATATAATTGATATTATTTAGTATATTATTTTATCATTTCTCTATAATTGGTTTGATGCCACATGACACTTTTTAAATGGTTCTTACCGTTTGTATGCGAAATGTGGTTTGTATTTGATCCTACTCCTGTAATGTCATTCGATTTTTTAAACCAGTTCGATCATCGTACCAGTACAACTTATTTAATAACTAATTTGGTTATGAAAACATTGTTAATAACCATCTTTTCATGCTTTATAAGGAGATTTGGCCAGGTTATAGTTTTATTAAAAATTATTTACCAGCTTATTTATTTACCAGCTTATTTATTTAGTTTTATTAAGAATATGAAATAGGACACATCTTGGAAATTCTAGTTTAAAAATGTCTTAATCAATAATTTAACCGATTAATCAAGCTATCTATACATGATATGAATAATTTAAAGATTATTATTCTCAAATTAGCTAGATATTTAAATGTAACACACACGTCCAAACAAAGTAATTGTAACGAGCATACAAAAAATTTCAAATACTTCGCGAGTCCAAAATAGTCTCAACCGCAAAATTTTGGTTCCAAATGACTACTGTATACGTCTTTATCATACAAAAATCTTTTTTTTTTTCAATAAAACTGTTTATTAATTGTCTTGGTAGATCATATTTCAAATATGGGTTTTAGATTAAAACAATGAGCTCGGTAGTTAATTATTTTGTGCTTTATTAGTGCATACATTGCTCATAATTACAAAGCATCTTTCTATTGTAATAAAAACAAGATGTGATTTAACTATTATACCACTAGGGTTGGTGGTCCAGTGGCAAGACAAATCCTTTTAAAACACTAAGTGTGAGATCTTTGGTTCAAGTCTCACAAGAAGCAACAAATTCGTCGTTAAAAAGAATTATTTAACTATTCGTTGCAGTGACAATCAACTAGGTTACTAAGTATAATGTTACAAGAAATATGACAATCAATATAAAACGGGGAACAAAAGACATACGTGCGATAAAAGGATCTAGTGTTGATCGACCTTGGTTACATTCTATGGTCACACACGGTATCCCTTAATGGCTTAATCATCTATATAGAACGTCTAGCGACTAATTTTTGCTTCCACATACACCCTTTGAGATAATTGTGGAACTAGATATGATTATTTCATGATTAGTTATCCACATGATCTTTTCTATTTTGCCTTTAGATCTTCAAAGTGTCTGTGAATAACTTCTGACTCGTCACCACATGGTAAGTCTACATGGTCAATGTAAGATGCGCTTGAGAGCTTCATCTTATTGACCAAAAGGGTTAGTGTGGCTCACTACTCACAAAATTTATATATAAGGTTGACTCAACAAAAAAAATTTGAAAAAAAAAATTATGCAACATATTCAACTTTTTAAAAATACTGCTAAATTTTTATTTAAACTTACAACTTTTTAAAAATACTGCTAAATTTTTATTTAAACTTACAAGTGCATTAACTTTTTTTTTGAAGAGTGTAGATCAGATGGAAAACCCACTACCGACTTGCAACCGAGACGGCAAGCCACCCGGGTTCGAGACGGGCACCCTACCAAAGCAGAGCTAGGCCGCCCTCTGGAGCACATGTATTCCAGCGGTGCCACAACAGAGGCTCGAACTCGGAACCCATCGTGCGGGAACCTCCCTAAGGAGTAAACCCTCACACCTCACCTGCAGACCACGGGGATCGAACCTGGCTCTCCAAGGAGAAACCAAATCCTTTCCACCGCTGTACCAAAGGGTCATCGGCTACAAGTGCATTAACTAGTTGGAAGAATCTTAGTAAGTCATCCTGAATACATACACCACTTTTTAATGCAAGACTTTGCCTTTTGAAAAAATGACAATAAGTTTGTCTAACTTTACCCAAATAAATGTTTATATCCTCTTTCCATCAATTCTGTACTTTTCAAGATACCTTAAAATTCAACTACCTATTTTGGTAATATCTTAAAATGACTTTTAACATAATATATGTCATAGAGCAAAATTTTCAAAAGATTGTTGTTTATAGTTCAATCGTCGGCCGTCGATTGGCTATGGATGACCATGGACCATTCGTCAACTTTCGAATTGTTACGGGTTTGTTATATATCTCCATGTTGACTTATCAACACTAATATGAAGTCTTACAACTTAACAAACTTGAAAGCTTTTCCTTCCTAGAAGCACATGAATTGTATGTTTCCAACACACATTTGATTACTTAGTTACATTACATTGTAAAACAAGATAAATAAATAATCATTACAAATAAAAAAGGCAGTCTACATCACAAATATGGTACAAAATAGGTTGAACAATACCACTATAACTGGTGGACAACATCAAACCAGAATAATATTGACGTCGGTGCATATATGGCACGTACCCGTTGCAATGCAAGTGTTCCGCTAGTCAAAACTGCTTTCGCGCCACCTTTGATTCGAGTTTGAGAAACACACACACTGTCACCATTCTTCTGTGCAGCGGATGACAATGCCGCCTCGCAGCCGCCAGCGGTGGTGATAATAGCATAGGAGAGATAGTCTAAGGGGTTCGATTCACATTGCAGATTGCAGTCCTCGATGATCAGTCTACCGCTCCTATGAAGCAAGCAGCACCCCAGCTCCGCCTTTACTGTTAGGTTCGCCAATTTGCAAGTCGACAGACACTCCAATGCGCTGTAAATCATAACAAGTGATGCCTACATATTCTAGCAGATTACATCCCAAAATGCCTATGACAATAATGTCTAGATTTTTTTGGGTTAATAACTTAATAGTTAATATAATTAAAACTGATATACTTTCTATTTTCACAAAAAAAATGTCACTCGAATTATTTTTGTAAAAAGTATACAAAATAATCACTAAACTAGCTTGTGTATATTAAATTCCCTAAACTTGTCTTAAATGCATGTAATTTTGAGAAAAAATAATGATTTGTTAACTCTTAAACTGGGCAAAATAAGATGGTATATATATTTTTTTCTGCAAGAATGGTGATGTGATTTTATCAATTTTTGACCAATGTAAAGAGTTAACAAGTTATTACATTTATAAAAGAACATCACAAGTACGTACATTTTAGAATAGTTTAGAGACTTTAATATACAAAAACTAGTTTAAAAACATTTTTTGTGTATGGCATTTTTATAGTATTAACCTTTTTATTAAATAATGGAACTTTGGGCAACTTTCGACACGTCTAGGGGGGGGGGGGGGTCTTTGACAAAGTAACATGTGCTCGAATACCTTTGGAAGATTACTTCTGTCCTTCTTTTAATCTTTTTTTTTTTTCCTTTTAATATTCACGAAAGTCTTGCTAAACAATAATTAGGTAAGGCAAATAAAGATACGGAAATATGCGAACCTGTCTGATCCACGGGAACATACAAGTGTTGTATCATCAGGAACATCACCTCCTCCAATCTAAACATTTGAATCGTAGGAAATAGTAATATTTTATCTTGGAAATCAACTTAAGTGAAATCTAGCTAAAGGTCATTATGCAGATGTTATGCAAGAAACGCAACACAGAAAATAATAAAGACTCTGATAGGGAACAGATTTGATGTGTCGAAGTTAACATAACGTAACATAACCAACATAACGTATTGTTGAAGAACATTTTTCTATAAATAAAAGAAAGAGTAAATTACAAAAATCATCCTTTATATATGTCACTTATTGCAAACTGTGTCCTTTATCTTCAATAATTACAAAAAACGTACTCGATGTTTGCAAACCCTTGCAAGTTATGTCCTTTAGCCCTAACTCAGTTAATTTTTGTGGTTAAATCTGACCAAATAGACCCCACATGAGGGTATTTTTGTGGTTAAATCTGACTAAATGGACCCCACATGAGAGTAAAATGACCAACATACCCTCATGTGGGGTCCATTTGGTCAGATTTAACCACAAAAAATTAACTGAGTTAGGGCTAAAGGACATAACTTGCAAGGGTTTGCAAACATCGAGTATGTTTTCTGTAATTATTGAAGATAAAGGACACAGTTTGCAATAAGTGACATACATAAAGGACGATTTTTGTAATTTACTCTAAAAGAAAGCACAATGTTCTCGAAGTAAAGATTAACATTTGGCCAAAAACGACAAGAGGGTAAGTAAGTAAATGAAGGTTTGACAAAGCAAATAACATACCAAGCACAATGGTTTATTGATTTGAATATTCGAAGCAAAATGGAATCCCCCTGCTCCAATCAATATGGTGTCCCCTGGCCTGAGTGGTTGTAATTTGAATTCCGGCTTAATATTTATCTTGTAATTATAGAAATCGAGACCCATCAAAGCAAACTACATACCTTGCAGCAGAAACAGCTTCTTCAATACTTGGAAAGACCCCGGATTCCGTTAAGCTTTTGACAGCGCGGTCCACTCTCAACCATAGGCGAGGGTGACATGCCAAGAACAGCCATCTGTGGCAAACGAGGGCTGTGTTATACCGATCTGCAAACTCAACACCAGTTTGTGACATTATATGAAATCATAACAATTCTACTTGGTCCTCTATTAGATGGCATACTGTGACTTCAAACATCAAGCTGACTACTTTAAGTTTCAATAAATTCACTAATACCAATATACCATACTATGTAAGTTTTGAAGAAAAGATCACCAACTACGTCAGTCATTTAAATAGAAAGAGTTGACGTGGAATAAGTAAATAACATATACTAATAATTTTGGGAGAGAGAGGTCTTGGGTTCAAGTCCCAAGTTTTCACCATTGTTGTCGAAGGAAGTGAAGGAGTGAACTAACTGAAACGCAAGACTGATTTAACTATAAATACAAGTTTGTCTTTAGTGTTTTTCTTTAATATTAGGCCTCTTTGTTCCTGCTAACCGATAAAAACATGAAAAAAAAAGTTGAGTTGCTGTAAGAGATCAAGGTTATTAATGGTGGGCACTGGGCAGATCAGGAGGGTTGGGTAATGACACAAAATGAATAAGTGTTGCGTGTGCCAAAACAGATTGGATTGTGCCTACACATTACACAAAACACCTTTTTTAACCATGTTTCTCAGTTGGATTAAACAATCATCCGTAAAAATGTAAAACAGGGTTACAAAAACAAAATTATTACAATAATCATAAACTTCTTATATAAAATGCAATATAGGAGAATTTATGCATTCCGAATACACTTCGAATGGCTTTCAAGTTTCGACCAGTCATCTTACTTGGCTTTTAGTTAAATTCTTGAACTTAATCCGTTAGACATTCAAACAGAAGTACAGAATAGAACCCGAAGTAACCCATTTGTAGGTAAACGCTATGCAGTTAATATCGGTGATATATCGGTTATATCGGTCCCTTAGTAAAATATCGGTGTCAAATATCGGTCAAAATATTGGTACCGATATTATCGGTGATATTGACCGATATAACCGATATATCACTGAATAATCCGTTGACATTAAAACAGAAGTACAGAATAGAACACGAAGTAACCCATTTGTAGGTAAACGCTATGTAGTTAATATCGGTGATATATCAGTCCCTTAGTAAAATATCGGTGTCAAATATCCAGTCAAAATATCGGTACCGATATTATTGGTGATATTGACCGATATAACTGATATATCACTGAATTATTGGTATTAAATTGCTATATATATAAATTCTGCATTATATTAAAATTACCAATACCCCACGGATATCTCACCGAGATAACCAATATTTCAAATATCGATCCTTGACCGATATCCGATATTTTACTGCATCAACTGCATAGGGTAAACACTGAAAACTGCCACCAATAATCCAGTATTTGCATAAGCATGTACAGGGACGAGAACCGTCTCGCAGCCTATTAAAGGGGACATGTTTGGGTTATTCATTGAACATGTTCCGCTAGGGTCCTGTAACGAGTCAGAATTGCCTAGGTGCCCCTAAAACTGGTAATGCAGTCTCAAGGTTCTTCCTTTATTAAATGGCCATAGATTTTAAAAGGGATAGGGAGGTATAATTCTTTCCTTTCTTCAAATGACAGGCTTATATAACTAACTATTTACGTTCTGGTGAAGTATATATCAAGAAAATTGACATGATCACGTCTGAAAATACTGCAAACCCAAAAGAAACCAAGACAAACGCACATACTGAACATGAAGATCCAACAAAACATCAACCAACCCCATTCCATTACCCAAACATAACAAAAGGATAGACCGATATAAGAAAAAAAACAAAGAGCTGCAGATGAAAGCAAAGTCTAGGAAAATGACAAGTGAGCGGGACCAACGTCGCCTATTATTTTGAGAACAATTGGACACAAACCCTGATTTAAATCCATAACGAATTGTCAAAGTGAGCCTGGAATGATTGGCTAAAAGTTCCACCACTTATAAGTTAACTAAGATTTGATAACCCACCAAGAATGCAAGAAACGATTGGAACTTGGAACGTGTTTTCTTGTCTCACACGTATCAAGTCCAAGACAAACCGACAGGTAGCCTTCAAAGAAGCCGATCCACTTAACAAGCACCCGTCAACCATCGGCTTCCATACTGTTCTATCCAACATAGTTGGACCTAACCAAGAATCATCAAGAAGTACCCTACGTAACATTATCAACTTACTTCTCTGCACTACATTCTGATACTAATACACCTTGAAAATTAGCAGATAGTTTACTTGGGTTTAATTCCGTGTTGTACCTGGCAAAGTTGATGTTTCATCAGTTCTATACTTCTATTTAGTTCTCAACTAGTTGCATTGTTTGGCACTTTCGCTATCTTGGTTATCAATAAAGAAATTTTCGTATTTTACTAAAGTGTTTTTAGTGTTTTTCTTTAATATTAGGCCTCTTTGTTCCTGCTAACCGATAAAAACACAAAAAAAAAAGTCGAGTTGCTGTAAGAGATCAAGGTTATTAATGGTGGGCAGATCAGGAGGGTTGGGTAATGACACAAAATGAATAAGTGTTACGTGTGCCAAAACAGATTGGATTGTGCCTAAACATTACACAAAACACCTTTTTTAACCATGTTTCTCAGTTGGATTAAATAATCATCCGTAAAATAGGGTTATAAAAATAAATTACAATAATCATAAACTTCTTATATAAAATGCAATATAGGAGAATTTATGCATTCCTAATACACTTCGAATGGCTTTCAAGTTTCGACCAGTCATCTTACTTGGCTTTTAGTTAAATTCTTGAACATAATCCGTTAGACATTAAAACAGAAGTACAGAACAGAACCCGAAGTAACCCATTTGTAGGTAAACGCTATGCAGTTAATATCGGTGATATATCGGTTATATCGGTCCCTTAGTAAAATATCGGTGTCAAATATCGGTCAAAATATCGGTACCGATATTATCGGCGATATTGACCGATATAACCGATATATCACTGATATATCACTGAATAATCCGTTAGACATTAAAACAGAAGTACAGAATAGAACACGAAGTAACCCATTTGTAGGTAAACGCTATGCAGTTAATATCGGTGATATGTCGGTTATATCGGTCCCTTAGTAAAATTAACACAACCAATTACTAATAGGATTAAACAACAGACGACTGGATTTCTTAGTATTAATTGAAGGATTATAAACTGCAACTATAGGAATCGATAAAGTAAGCTAAACAATAAGAGATTAAGAAGATGGTGGGAAGATAGAGACAGATCTGAGATGGGAAGAGAGACTCAATTTTCATAAACATTCATCATGCCTCCTTCCTTCTTCCCTTTTGATTATATTATGTAGCATTCCGTTGTGTGCCCCTGATTCCATTTACTTTGATGGGCCGCATGAACCGGGCTAGTTAATTGGGCCTTGTATGGGCTTGGTTCATGACACGGTGTCAAATATCAGTCAAAATACCGGTACCGGTATTATTGGCGATATTGACCGATATAACTGATATAACCGATATATCACTGAATTATTGGTGTTAAATTGCTATATATATAAATTCTGCATTATATTAAATTACCGATATCCCACGGATATCTCACCGAGATAACCTATATTTCAAATATCGGTCCTTGACTGATATCCGATATTTTACCGCATTAACTGCATAGGGTAAACGCTGAAAACTGCCACCTCTAATACAGTATTAGCATAAGCATGTACAGGAACGAGAACTGTCTCGCAGCCTGTTAAAGGGGACATGTTTGGGTTACTATTTGTACATGTTCCGCTAGGGTCCTGTAACGAGTCAGAATTGCCTAGGTGCCCCCAAAACTGGTAATGTAGTCTCAAGGTTCTTCCTTTATTAAATGGCCATATATTTTAAAAGGGATAGGGAGGTATAATTCTTTCCTTTCTTCAAATGGCAGGCTTATATAACTAACTATTGACATGATCAAGTCTGAAAATCTGCGAACCCAAAAGAAACCAAGACAAACGCACATACTGAACATGAAGATCCAACGAAACATCAACCAACCCCATTCCATTACCCAAACATAACAAAAGGATAGACCGAGATAAGAAAAAAACAAAGAGCTGCAGATGAAAGCAAAGTCTAGGAGAATGACAAGTGCGCGGGACCAATGTCGCCTAAAGTTTTGTGAACAACTGGACACAAACCCTGATTTAAATCCGTAAGGAATTGTCAATGTGAGCCTGGAATGATTGGCTAAAAGTTCCACCACTTATAAGTTAACTAAGATTTGATAACCCACCAAGAATGCAAGAAACTTGGAACGCGTTTTCTTGTCTCACGCGTATCAAGTCCAAGACAAACCGACAGGTAACCTTCAAAGAAGCTGATCCACTTAACAAGCACCCGTCAACCATCGGCTTCCATACTGTTCTATCCAACAAAGTTGGACCTAACCAAGAATCATCAAGAAGTACCCTACGTAACATTATCAACTTACTTCTCTGCACTACATTCTGATACTAATTTCTATAAAAACTTATCAACCAGTAAGACTCAACTTATTATAGTCATTAAACATATAACTGCCCCTATATCTAAACTCAACCTCAAAACTTCAATCAAAACTCCCAATTCCGAAAAAAAGGCAAATTGGATTTAAATAATCCCAGCTTTCTCAATTTGGCCGATAATAATCCCAACTCAGTTATTGGCCTATAATAATCCGAACTGGTCCACTTTGGCCGATAATAGTCTGCGTTAAATATAGCTTAATGGAGTTAAGTTTTTTTCCGAATTACAAACTGATGTTTTAGGGCTTTTGATTTAGAACAAGGATACGAGTTGATTGATGTAAAATTTACCTCAAAATACTGCCCCCAAACGACGAAAATGATGCTTCAATTCGGGTGTTTAAACTTCTAATTAACAAAAATCAAGCCAAGCATCGTTTCGAGGTAAGTTTTACATAAATCGACTCGTATCCTCATTCTGATCAAAAACCATAAAACATCAGTTTGTAATTCGGGAAAAAGCTCAACTCCGTTAAGCTATTTTTAACGGCGGACTATTATCGGCCAAAAGTGGACCAGTTCGGATTATTATCGGCCAATAAATGAGTTGAGATTATTATCGGCCAAATTGAGAAAGCTGAGATTATTTAAATCCAATTTGCCAAAAAAAATGATACTGGCATAAAATTGTAACAGACTCATAACCTAAAAAGTTAAAAAATGGGCACATAGATTGCAAATTAACAAGCTTTTTACTATAAAAATCGAAAACATATGACACTAGCATAATATTTTAACAAACCCATAACCTAGAAAGTTAAAAATTGGGCAAATAAACTGCAAATTAAGAAGCTTTTTACTATAAAGATAGGAGATGAAACAAAATTAGGGAAAACAAACCTGGGATTGGGGATAAGAAGCTGAAGATGTGCATCAAACAACCATCATCAAGAGTGTTCACATGAGTAGAACGAGATGACCGTCGGATCCTCGGTGTGTTTCCGTCCATGTAACCGACGGCGGTACTTGACGCCGTTAAGTGGGGGTTTGGTTTCGGAGGGATTGATGAAGAAGATGCAACCACCGCCTTTAGTTTTAGTTTCACATCGATTGACCGAGAAAGTGTTGTGTGTACGGTACACACAACAGTTAAACGAGCCAAGCCCGAGTTTGACCAGGCTTGAGCTCGTTTAACATATGAAAACTCGAGCTTGAGTTTGGCTCGATTCAAGCGTTTATTTCTAGAAGCTCGAGCTCGGCTCGTGGGTAATTTTTATACATATAATTTAGTTATTTTTTATATTTATATAAATGGTAGTTATTATTATATAAATATTGTTTAATATATTAATAAAAAAATATATAAACAAAAAGCTCGTTTAGGCTCGCGAGTCGGCTCGAGCTCGATAAGCGAAGCTCGGGTTCGGGCTCGTTTACTAAGTGAACTTGTTTTTAGGCTCGGGCTCGAGTTCGAGCTCATTTAAGCTCGACTCATTCGAGCTTTTTTTCGAGCCGAGCTCGAGTAGCTCGGCTCGTTTACACCCCTATGTGTACGTCACCTATGGAGTTAGTTTACGTCATGTATGGAAAAAAAATATTTTTTTAAAGTAGATTACCAAAATCATCTCAGGGTTTAACTAATTTTGTTATTTCAGTCCAAAAATATATCTTTTGTATCCGGGTCCCTAATGTTTCATTTGTGTTGTCATTTTGTCATTTTCATTCAACTGATAAATCGGGATAGGATTTCCTGTTAACTTGTCTTTTATATTGTCATTTTCTCATTTAATTAAAATATATTATGGCATAAAATGACGATTATACCCTTCATTTAAATAAGGAAAACGACAAAAATGAAATAAGTTAACAGAAAGTTGTAACATAATTTGCCAATTTATTGAAAGTGACAAAAAAATTATAACCTCATAGACCCAAATAACGCGTATGTTAGTTTGTTAAAAACTCGAGTGGATTTAGTTTAAACTAGTTTGTGTTGAACTTGTTGGCTTGTATAAGGGTCTGAGTTGAGATCGAGCGGAAAGTAGTTTGCTTGTATGATAAATCGAGTTGACTTGCTCGTATAAATAATTATTTTTTCTGTATATTGAAAGTTTGTTGAGTCTTGTATAATTATATTTTTTTTGTTCAATATTGTCATTAAAAAACCATACAAAGAACATCAATATGGAGAAAAAAATAGTCAAATCACCAGGTACAAGGTTGGCTTGAGTTAACCAGTCGGATATGAGTTTAGTTTTTACTCGACTGAAAATATCGAATCGAGTTGTGTCTTGGCTCGTTTTATTACTGGTTCCTTGAACACAACTCGCCCAAGTATAACTAAAAATAAATAAATAGCTTTTAACAATAGTAGTGGTTAGGTTTTTCCACTTATTTTCTTATAAAAATTAATCTTATAAGAAGTAGATATTTAGATTGGTGAATCATGGGTGTTCATCAGGATTTGTGTTCGAACTTATTCGAATCCAAAACTCCAAGTAACGATTTGAATAAAAAAAAAAAAAAAAAAAAAAAAAAAAAAGAAAAACTAGTTTCATTCAAATCATGTGAGTTATGAGAATACAGATAATAAAAAAATAAACAAAAATGTTTGTATTTTTATAAAAAAAAAAAAAAAAGTTAAAAAAACTATACAATCTGCTTAAGTAGGCCTGTAAACGAACCGAACGTTCATGAACTGTCCATGAACTTGTTCGGCGGGAAGTTCGTTTATGTTCGTTTATTTAATAAACGAACGGACACGAACAAAAAAAATTGTTCGTTTAATTAAATGAACGAACATGAACACACCTTGTGTTCGTTCATTTATGTTCGTGAACGTTCGTTTGTGTTTGTTCATTTATGTTCATGAACATTTGTTTAAATTTTAGTAAATACATAAATAGTTAGATTTATATAAATATTAGGTTTTCTAACTACTTATATTAAAATGACTAATTAGTATATTTATGAACTCTAATTTAGATGTGTTTTCGGATGAATTGTAATATATTAAACTTGTTTGTTCAATCATGCTAATTTATGTTTGTTTATATTTATTCAAATATGTTCAGTTAATTTTTTTATTTATGTTCGTTTGTGTTCGTTAATGTTTGTGAACTGTTCGTTTAGGCTTTAAACGAACGAACATGAACGAACATGAACATGTTCGATTTCTTAATGAACGAACACGAACAAAAAAATGTGTTCGATTATATGTTCGTGTTCGGTTAAAGTTAAATGAACGAACATGAACATGCCTATGTTCGTGTTCGTTCGATTCGTTTACAGGCCTATGCTTAAGTTCATATATGATTCAAATCAAATTTGATTTTAGTTCAGATTTTAGTTCGGATAAAAACCTCATTTAAATGTTGCAAACTAGAAGTCAAATTTGATTCAAATCAAATTTCTATTTCTAAATTCGATTCAAATAACTAACATCATAAAATCCCTAATTCATTGACCCCTTGTCATTATCAAAAATTTCACCCTCGATCTTGAGAAGTTGCCGTACATAACACCGTGGGTATGGTGGGGTGGGGGTTTGAGGCATGGGTTGACACGTTTGAAAACTCAATTCACAAACCCACTTTGTAGGTGGTATGGTGGGCGTGGCTTGGCTGGCGTGGCCAAGCCACATCAGCTTTTTTTTAATATATATATATATATATATATATATATATATATATATATATATATATTTATAACCATTGAAAACTACATAAACATACAAAATAATTATCAAAATAAAAAACTATCATTCTTCGTTGGTTTCGAACCCAGAAATCGTTGATACATGATCCACTAAATCAGATCGAAGGTTGTGATGTATATCCCTTGACTTGATCGAAAATTCATTTGCCGCTTTATCTTCGTCTGTTACGTTACCTGGTTGGGGGGTCATCGTCATCATAGTAGGTAACGGTCGCTCTACCTTCATCCTCCAAAATCATGTTGTGAAGAATGATACATGCGTGCATCACGTTTCCAATCTGATCCTTGTCCCATATTCGACAAGGCATTGCCAATATTCGCCACCTTTTATTCAAAACACCGAATGCTCGCTCGACGTCTTTACGTGCAGCCATTTGGACCCTGTTAAACTTTAATCTCTTTGGATCTATGGTACCGTGTTTTGTGAACAATTTTACGAAAACCCTCCACTCTGGGTAAATCTCATCAACTAGGTAGTACCCATACACGTACTCAACCCCGTTTACAAAGAAAGTTCCTTTGGGTCCTATACTATTTACCCGATCATTGAAAAGGGGCGAGTGGTTTATGATGGTAATATCATTATGTGAACCTGGCATACTGAAGAACGCATGCCATATCCAAATATCTTGGGACGCAACTGCTTCAAGCATGATGGCTGGCATCCCGTGAAATACACTCGTGTGAGCGCCTTGCCATTGGGTAGGACAAAGTTACCAAGCCCATTTCATACAATCTAAACTACCTAGCATCCCGGGTAGCCCATGATAATCTGCGTGATGTTCCAATATTTGTTGCATGTCACTGAACGAGGGCTTTCTCAAATATCTTTTCCTATAAAGTTCTAGAATACACGAACAAAAGTTGTGAAGCCTTTCTCTAGCTACACGTGCAGACATTTTTAAATAGTCATCCATAATGTCCGAACTATTGTCGTACGCTAACTGCCTAAGTGCGGCCGTGACCTTTTGCCATGTACTAAATCCTAATTGCCCGGTTACATCCGGTTTTTGTTGGAAAAAAACATACTTCTCCTCAAGATCTTTAGATATTCTTAAAAATAAGTTTCTACTTATACGAAAACGATGCCTAAACATTTTTTCATCATACTTAGGTTCCGCTGAGAAGTAATCGCTTACCAACAAATTGTTAGCGGTGTGCCGTTCACGAGCGATGTACCTTCTCCTCCGTTTAGGTTGTTGAGTCTTTTCCTCATCGTCTTCGTCTTCCACAATAGCTTTCACCACCGCCGCGATCGTTTGTAGAAATATTTCCGCATCATCGTCAGATGATGATGACGATTCACTATAACTTGAAGAACTCATGGCAAGATTGTGTTTTATATGTTTGATATTGTGTGAGAAAAATGTTAAATATGGTAAGGTATTTATAAAGAAATTTTTTTTTTAAAATAGCCCCCAACGGCTAGTTTGGTTTGGCCATTGAGAGCCCGCTATGTCAGCTTGCTAGACCTGCCTCACGCCCGGCTTGAAACCCAAGCCCCAAGGGCCACGCCCTAACTCAAGCCCACCTAAGATGATGAGTTTTCCCCCAACCCAAGCCCCATACCCATAGTCTAAGCCACAATAGTGACATGTCGCTGTAAATCTCGAAAAGAATCTATCGATTTTATTTCTTTTAAACATTACCAGGCAGTTTTATCAAGATTAAAATTTTATTTTATTTTATTTGATCACAAACATATTACTTTGATTCATTATTGTTAAAACTCCTCATAACATATTAGTTAGTTACCTTTTTGTTATCGGGTTATTTTTCGACCCCTGTGTGGTGTCCCAAAATCCCCAGGGACAAGTCAACTTATCCCGCTTTTTTGTGTGGGTCATTAATTTCGTTCTGTCTTAGACTCATTAAAAGAGCGGCGTCAGCTCTCGACCAGTGGTGCGTTCGTCGTAGACACGACTAGGCACGTACTCTTCTTCATTGACACTGATTCAATCCCCTAATAAAGTCATGAACTAGCCAGTGCCCGTAGCATTCCGACCTTTAAACAGTTAGGCCTGTAAAATATTAAATATTGATACCTTCCAAGTTAGAAACCACATTTTAATAATAAAAAAAAAACAAAAATAAAAACTCGTCAAAACTATACTAGAATTTAGAACTCTTTTTAAGCAATACTTATTATAACAACACATGTTTTTATGCTTCTCCAATTTATCAAACATAACCACAAGCATTAAGCGGGGTAAAAAAAAATAAAAATAAACGGCAAATAAAGTAGGAGTCAGTGGTGAAGCTTCTTCACCTACTATATAAAATTTTTTAGAGTTTTTGGGTAAAATTTACATTACGAAACGAAAAAACAGGGGAGGTCGGGACACCCTGGCCCGTATTATGCTTCACCCATGTTAGGAGTTTATAGAATGACACGTTACCACGATATAAATCGACACGAATTTAAATGAGTTCGGGTTATAAACGGGTCGCACATTAATGACATGACTAACAACGTGTCTAAACAGGTTCAACCTGCTTAACCTGTTTTTATGACATGCCATAGCATTTTAACTTATCGTGTTATATGTTTTAAGGAATATTAGATTTTAATAATCCCAACTATTCGTCGTTGGCCGCTAACATTCCCAATTTTAAAAATAATCAATGACGGTCCCAACTATTGACATATTGGCCACCAATGGACCCTGGCTAACAGAACCCTAACCCCGTTAGTCTTCGGCCGCCGAAAAAACGTTTTTGTCACACCCAAACCGATGGCGGAATCATCGGGGCGAGGCACTGAGCGAAACAGATTGTCCAGAAGTTTCCACAACAACTATTATATAAATTCAGTTTACATGACACGTCCCATACCGTGTCCCAAATAAATAACAAGTTATCATAGAAGGCAACTAGGCAAATAACTCCGTTCGACAACTCAGATTCAATTATTACAGACAATTGTTTATTATTTCTAGACTCCCTAGCCTCGATTTCATCACCATGCGCCTAAGCATCCTAGCAACTTAAGCACCTGTCACATACGTTAAAATAATGTCAATACATAAAATGTAAAGGTGAGCACACAAGTTTAATAATAGCATATAGAGTTCGAATAGTTTACGCATAACCAGGTACGTACACAGAGGAAAACGATGCATGTTTATTATCGACATGGGACCATCGATACCAACGATTGCGGGTTGACCGTCCGAGACGGTTCGCAATACATGATTACCACCGTAATCCATGCAAGTAATTGTCCTTAACAACCCCCGTATGAACGGGTGCTGAGTCCAAACTATAGTACTATGTTGCTAAGGCAGGTAGATAGCACTCCACGTGTAAATATAATAAACATCATTCATTTAGTCAAGTAGCACATGCAATTTGGTTAGCGTTCAAATAGTATTGGTTTGATTGTGATTTGATAGGTAACGTATGTAACACCCAAAAGTGCTAAAAGCAAAAAGGGATCGAGTATACTCACAGTGATTGATTGTGGATTGAAGGGAGCGCTGAGAGTAAGATTAGCTTGAATAGTTCGATAGCATAACGATAAGTAACGCAGAAAAAGTAAACGAGTATGGATGGATCGAATGGGCTGGTCGATCGAACGGCCGGCAGGCTCGATCGGCTGGGCCATTCGAGTGGATTGTTTCTTCCTCTGGTGTGTTTGTGTTAGAGGATTTGAACTTTTGAAGTTTTTGTTGCAGTATTTGAGAACACTGAAGTGTTCCTATCTTTCAAGTCGTTCGATCGAACGGTTCGTTCGATCGGCTAGCTCACTCGATCGGCTAGCTCACTCGATCGGCTAGGAGCTTCAAAGTTAGTCCCCAACTGAATGTCACTCGATCGAACAGTATGTTCGATCGGCTGGCATTCCCTACTACGGGCGACTGTAGGGGTGTGCATAAAACCGAATTAACCGACCCATGACCGAAATAACCGAAAAAACCGAACCAAAAAAACCGAACCGAACGGAAAACCGACGGGTCGGTTTTTAATTTTTTGATAACCGATAATAATGGGTCGGTTATGGTTTTCAACACAAGGTACAACGAGAGTTCCATTCAAAGTTCTACTTCCAGTTCAGAGTTCCAGGTTTTGTTCTCGATTACGTATTCCAAACGATTCTGATTGTTCTCGACTGATTCTCGTTCTTGTTTATAAAGTTGTATGATCTTGTATGACTGATTCTCGTTCTCGTTTACAAATGTGTTGACTGATTCTCCTCTAATTATTCTCTTTTGTGTTGACTGCATATTGCACCTTTACGTTTATGATTCTCCTCTGATTCTTGTATGACTGATTGTTGTATGACTGATTGTTCTCGTTTGTGTTGATTGATTCTCCTCTAATTCTTGTATGACTGATTGTTCTCGTTTATGATTCCCTCTGATTACGTATAAAAGTTGTATGATTAGTTTATTATTCAATATTGCACCTTTACGTTGTATGATACATCGCTGCTTAGAGTTTAAACCTTATTTGTACCGACACAAGGTACAACTGTGGAAGCAGTTGGTACATATATGAACATGAATATAGTGAATAAACCATGTGCAAATTTTGGCCCAATGCAATGCATTTATTGGGTATATAGAATGAATTGTCATATGTTAATGGTTGTGGTACAAATGTGGAAGCAGTTGGTACATATATGAACATGAATATAGTGAATAAACCAGGTGCAAATATCGTTTTATTCGTTGATTAAAGGTTTTAATATTTATAGATAATATTGTTTTGAGCTAAGTTTTGCTATGCCCAAGTTCATGGTTAACCGACCCATAACCGACCACCATAACCACCAAAACCGCCATAACCGAAACCGCCATAACCACCGGTTATGGTTATGACTTTTCAATAACCGATATCTCGGTTATGGTTATGGTTATGACCCAAAACCGACCCAAACCGACCCATGCACACCCTACGGGCGAGTTATGAAAACGATTAAGTGTTGAAGCATAGTATCTCATGATCCGAACAGTGATGTTTACCAATTGAGTGACTTATTCGATCGAACATCACTTCGTCAATACTATACTTCAAAAGTTTGGAGAAGTGAGACACCATGTGCTAGCCGATCGGCTGGCCCGGTCGATCGGCTGGTGTGTCCGACCGGCTGGGCTGTTCGAACAGCCTAGCCGTTCGGCCAGGGAGTCTGACCTGGTCGGCTTTTCGTCTAACACTTGGCTGTTTGATTATTTGTCATTCTTTCAAGGTATCTTGACAATGTGTTCAACTATAATAACCTCCGTTCCTACTCGTTTCCTTGGCTCGAACAGGAATCACCCAAGTCCGGCCGGTGAACGGTTCGGAATGTCGGTTTAGAGTTTAACCCAAAATCGGTGAACCTTGTTCATAGATCCCGAATCTTGAACCTTTTAACCGTTTGAATGATTAGTTAGCCGGTTCAAGCTCCGTTTCTATTGATTTGAAGGCATTGAGTGTAAAAGAGTTGAAAGAAAGTTGAGATTCCTTCTTTCAATCCTTCACAACTTGGGGATGTTTAGATCTTTGGTGGACCTTAACTTGTTTATATGGAAATCGGTTAGAACTAAGCCAATCATAGTGGAATGAGGCCAAAACATGATGTTCTTCAAGAACACCATGATGACATCACCCAAGAACACTTAAATCTTGGTGATTTCACGGTTAGAATCCAAGTTTTGAAAGATAAAGAGGTGTAGAATCAAGTAATGATAAAAAACGTACAAGAATTAAAGTGGAAACTTACCGGGATTGAAGGAAATCTGAGAAAAGGTGAAGAAGATGGCTGGTTCGGTCGGAGCTTTCCAAAAATGGAAAGTATGACAATGACAGCCCTATTTACAGGCTCCAAAAGAGGAAAGTGGCAGCCGATCGGCCAGGAGCTCCGATCGAGTGGGCTGCTCGATCGGCTGGCCTGTTCGATCAGGTTGCCTCCTGTTCGATCCGCGACACACTTTGGGTATTTTGCGACGATTTCCGATGTTTCGATTTCGATGGACGCTGATACGAATACGATAGGGTTCCTAGTCAAATTACTTTTAATCCCAACCACTATATCTAACATACAATCTTCTATAAGTCACGTTTCGATGTCGTTTTTGATGGTGTTTGATTGCTTTTCGAGTTTCGATTCGATCTTCGATTGATTTGCTTGAATACCACACCAGATATAAAGTAAAACACGCACAAGTAACACATAAAGCACACACACACGTATAATCAATACCACAATTCGTATAATTCGAGTCTCGAGTTCGATGATTGTTAGATCGGTTTAATTGCTGATTAGTTAACTTTATCGCATTGTTACTTCCTATCATTCACAGTCGTAGATCGGTTCGCGTTAAAACACATTCGATTACTTCGATTCTTGCTGATTACAACACTTACTCCACATAATACAACTAAAACACAAAATCGACTATTTACAGTCAAGGAAGGTCAAAGTTGACTTGGACTTTGACTTTGACTTTGACATTCGAAAACACGGGGTGTTACAGCCTCCCCTTGTTTAGGGAATTTCGTCCCGAAATTAGGCTCGAAGGCTACACAACGCCGTGATTTACCAATTTGATGCTTCAGATCTATTTATTTAAACAACTGTGGATACTTGGCCTTCATGTCGCTTTCGAGTTCCCAAGTGAACTCCGCGCCTCGTTTGCCTTCCCATCGGACCTTTACAATCGGGCTGCGAGAGCGCCTGAGCTGCTTGGTTTGGCGATCCATGATTTCGACAGGATTTTCCACGAAGTGTAACGTTTCATTGACCTGAAGATCGTCGAGCGGTACAATTAGATCATGATCAGCAAGGCATTTTCGGAGGTTAGAGACGTGGAAAGTCGGGTGGACGTTACTGAGTTCCTCCGGAAATTCGAGTCTGTAGGCGACTTTTCCGATTCTTTCCAGAATCATAAAAGGTCCAACGTATCGAGGCGCTAGTTTCCCTTCCTTGCCGAATCGAACTACACCCTTCCAAGGTGATACCTTTAGGAGTACGTAGTCACCAACGGCGAATTCCAGGGGCTTGCGTCTTTTATCGGCGTAACTTTTCTATCTGTTCCGAGCTTTTACCAAGTTGTCTCTTATCTGGTGGATTTTTTCAGTCGTTTCTTGTAGAATCTCGGGACCGGTTAGTTGCGAGTGACCGATCTCGTGCCACACAATAGGCGATCGACATCTTCTACCATACAAAGCCTCGAAGGGTGCCATTTGGATGCTGGCATGATAGCTGTTATTGTACGAGAATTCCACCAATGGCAGGTGTTTGTTCCAACTACCACCAAAATCTATAACACACGCTCGGAGCATGTCTTCAAGAGTACGGATCGTTCTTTCAGTTTGTCCGTCGGTCTGAGGATGGAATGCAGTAATCAGATTAAGCGACGTACCAAGGGCCGCTTGAAACGTTTCCCACAATCGCGAAGTGAACCGAGCGTCACGATCTGAAATGATATCACGAGGTGTACCATGATTACGAATGATCTCATCAGTGTAGATTTGAACTAGTCGTTCCACCTTGTAGTCTTCTCGTATTGGCAAAAAGTGGGCTGACTTCGTGAGACGATCAACTATGACCCAAATACTGTCGTGACCTGATGGCGTGGGCGGGAGTTTCATTATGAACTCCATAGCTATACTCTCCCACTTCCATATAGGTATCGGCGGTTGTTCGAGTAAGCCAGAAGGTCTTTGATGTTCAGCCTTGACTCTTGCGCAAGTTAAACAGCTTCCAACGTACAGAGCGATATCCCTTTTCATACCCGGCCACCAGTACTTATAACGAAGATCCTGGTACATCTTGTCTGCGCCGGGATGAATAGAATACCGGGATTTGTGGGCTTCATTCATGATAATCTTTCGTAAGTCAGTCCGCTTAGGAATCCAAATTCGGTCCAGATAATAGAATATCCCATCTGGTTTACTTACTAACTGAGCCCCATCGTGATAGATCATCTCTCTCTTCAATGTACGCTCGTTAAAGCAAGCATGTTGAGCTTCTCGGATGAGGGTTTCGAGGTTATGCTGGGCTTGGATGTTTCGGGTACTGAGCACGTAACTCTTTCTGCTGAGCGCGTCGGCAACCACATTCGCCTTGCCTGGGTGATAACGAATCTCACAGTCGTAATCGTTGAGAAGTTCTACCCATCGGCGTTGACGCATATTAAGCTCTCTCTGATTAAAGATGTGTTGTAAACTCCTGTGATCAGTGTAGATCGTACACTTAGTGCCATACAGGTAGTGTCGCCAAATCTTCAATGCAAAGACAACCGTGCCTAGCTCGAGGTCATGGGTTGTATAGTTCTTCTCGTGGATCTTGAGCTGACGAGATGCGTAGGCTATAACCTTATCTCGCTGCAAAAGAACACAGCCGAGACCAAGGTTAGAAGCATCACAGTAGACAATGAAGTTGTCGCTTCCGTCGGGCAGCGTAAGAGTCGGTGCGTTGCACAGCATATGTTTGAGAGTTTGAAAGGCAGTCTCTTGTGCGTCTCCCCACACAAAAGGCTTGTCCTTATGCGTAAAAGCAGTAAGCGGCACAGCGATCTTAGAGAATCCCTCAATGAACCGTCGATAATAGCCCGCTAGTCCGAGAAAAGAACGAACTTCTGACGGGTTCTTAGGCGTAATCCAGCTTTTGACAGCTTCAATCTTCGCAGGATCGACATGGATACCTCAACTATTCACTATGTGACCCAGAAATTGAACCTCCTCCAACCAGAATTCGCACTTGGAGAACTTGGCATAGAGTTGGTTTCCCTGAAGTAACTCGAGAACCAAACGTAGATGTTGCGCGTGTTCGGCTTTCGATTTGGAATAAATCAAGACATCGTCGATGAACACGATGACGAAACAGTCAAGATAAGGCTTACACACGCGATTCATGAGGTCCATAAAAACCGCGGGTGCGTTGGTTAGACCAAAGGGCATAACAACAAATTCGTAATGGCCATAACGGGTTCGAAAAGCAGTTTTGGGAATGTCTTCCTCTTGAATCCGTAGTTGATGATATCCTGAACGTAGGTCGATCTTAGAGAAGCATGCTGCACCTTGTAGTTGATCAAACAAATCGTCAATTCGTGGCAAGCGGTATCGGTTCTTAATGGTTAGCTTATTCAACTCCCGATAGTCGATGCACATCCGGAACGATCCATCCTTCTTTTTGACAAAAAGGACTGGCGCGCCACAAGGAGAGGTGCTTGGGCGAATAAAGCCTTTTCCGAGTAATTCCTGGAGTTGGTTCGAGAGTTCCCTCATTTCGGATGGAGCGAGTCGATAAGGGGCTTTGCAACGGGGTTAGCTCCAGGAATGAGGTCGATACGAAAGTCGATATCACGACTAGGTGGTAGTCCGGGAAGATCATCAGGGAACACCTGAGGAAATTCACGAACCACTGGAACATCTTTAACTTCAACTTTCTTTTTCTTTCCCTTCTCCGCTACTACAATGTTGGCCAGGAAGGCTCGGTATTCCTTGCAGAGATACTTGCTGGCTTGAATACACGACATAAGCTTGAGACCTTTCGACGATGTTTCACCGTACACACACAATACATCACCATTCGCGAGTGAGAATCGAATCATCTTCTCGAAGCACACAACTTCAGCATGGTTTTCACGAAGAAAGTCCATGCCTATTATGACATCAAAGCTTCCGAGTTGTATCGGAATAAGGTCAATTGGGAAGATGTGATTGTTGAGTTCGAGGGTACAATCACGGAGTACTGAATTAACGGCAATAGTTCTTCCTGTAGCGACTTCGACTTCGAATGACGAGGACAGATAAGAGCGCTTACGACTAAGGAGCTTCTTGAATTCAAATGACACAAAGCAGTTATCGGCTCCAGTATCAAACAAACATGATGCATAAATACCATTCACAAGGAACGTACCATTAACCACGTTGTTATCCGCCTGAGCCTGACGGGCATTGATGTTGAAGGTTCGGGCATGGGCTGCTTGCTGCTGTTGCTGAGGCTGCTGTTGTTGCTGCTGCTGCTGGGGCTCTTGCTTAACCACCCTGTTTGGGCACCTGTTTGCAAAGTGGTTAGGGTCACCACATGCAAAGCAGACTCGAGCATTGACTGCTGGTGCTGGAGCTGCTGGTTGGCCTTGAGGGGCGGGGAGTAGAGCTTGGTTGACAGTAGCTTGAACTAGGGCTTGACGAGGACCATAGCGACAGTTCGCAGTGAAATGACCGTAAAGGTTGCAGTGAGCGCAAAAACGACAAGCTAGACCCACTGGATGGTGATACGAACATGTCGGGCAGAGTGGGTGAGGGCCTGTGTATGCACGTTTTGCTGGCGGTGCATTGATCACTGGAGCTGAGCGCTGGTGCTGCTGCTGTTGAACTGGTACAGCTTGTAGAGGAGTAGCAGTGGTTGCGGCAGCACAGCTCTTGTTGCTGGAGCTATTGTTGTTCTTCTTCTTCCTTCTCGAAGACTTGGAGGATTGAGCAGATGAGTCGGTGGGTGTTGCAGTGGCTTGATGCAGAGACTTGGTTGGCTTATCCCAGAAACCAGCCTTTACTCGCTTATCATTGATCTCAGCGGCGAGTAGGTAGGTTTCTTCGATCGTTGCTGGCTTGGCGGCGTGAACAAAGTCGGCTACACAGTCGGGTAGGGCTCGGATATACTTCTTGATGGCTTGATCTAAGGTTTTGACTTAGTCAGGACAGCTAATGCTAAGCTGCTTGAAGCGAGCAGTGAGAGCAGCGTTGTCTCCATCCTTCTGCTTGATTCCCCAGAACTCGTCCTCCAGCTTTTGGCGCTCATGAGGAGGGCAGAATTCTTCGATCATAATCGCTTTCAACTCCTTCCATGATAGCCCGTAAGCTGCATCATTTCCGCGCTTGTTTCGTTCGGCCGTCCACCAGTCTAGAGCACGGGACTGGAAGACGCCTGTAGCATTGAGGGTGCGGAGATGTTTAGGACATCCGCTCTGGCGCAGAGTGACTTCGACTGAGTCGAACCAGTGAAACATGGCTGTTGGACCATCTTCGCCAGTGAACTCCTTTGGTCCGCATGCTTTGAACTGCTTGAAGCTGAAAGCAGCCTTGCTCGATTCCTTGGGGATTTCAGCTCGGGATTCTTCGGACGATTTGCTAGCGTTTTCATACACCTCACTCACAGCTTTCGCCACGGTTTTGGAGATGATCGCAGCGAGGCGTCGGTCTCTCTTCTCTTGGCGAGTCAAACGGTGTCGGGATCCAAACGACGACATGGTCTGCATTAGACAGCATCACGAGACTCAACACAACGAAATCGAATCTCACCTCACACGTCTAGACTACTAAAGCTTAGAATTACGTCGAATCACATATTTCGCATCATACAAGCACATAATCACAGATACACATAATCATGGAACACAGAATCACAGAAGCAAAGAAGCACATAAGTACCTAAAGCGCAAAACACAGAAACATGTAAATACCTAAGCCCTTAATCACCGAAGCAGTCAGAAAACAGAAACCTATCCTTCAAAGTTCGCGTGTCGTTCGAATAGTATGTTGAATAGCATCGTATAGTATAGTTTGACTTAGTCGCATAGTATAACATAGTATGATACTGTCTAGATTCGTGATAACTGGGTGTCGAATTGAGACAGAATCAGCAAATGCGAGTCGTGTGTGTTGATCTTAGTGGTAGTAAAATCGAATATTACCTCAAAATAAACAGAGGAAGCGTATATAAACACAAAACAGAGAAAGCACACAAAAACACATAAAAACAACAAGTCATCAGAGTACGCGACTGCGGTTCTCAAAATCGAAACACATAGAAATCGAGAGGTAGATTGTCTGCGGCTACTAGACATCGACTACCCAAGGCAACTCGACTATTCACAGTAAACTTGTCATCACTTTCGACTCTAGAGGTCGTGTTTCTGCCTCGATTCTTAGGCATTCCACACGCGTTCCCTAGGTCATACTTGTGATTTCAGGTCGTTGGAGTCCGTCGGAGCCTTGGTGAGATGAATAAAACACGGAACAAACTGCTAAGGTGGGGGTTTCACCCCTTGGCTTAGCAATTTCTTCCTTGTTTTTAGTAAAATTCGAGAAGAATTTTCATCAAAATGGGGGTTTCACACCTGATTTGGTATAATTCTCCTCGTTTATTGGCGAAAATATTGAGATGAAGGAGTAAAATCCCCATAAGTCAGGAAATTTAGTCGGGAGTTTGCGGTTTTCACACATATTCCTGACTGAATCGCCTGACGTTAGTTAAAAATTTGAGTTCAGTGATAGTGAAGGATTACAGAATAAGGCACATAACTGGGTCTGATGGTTCCTAACAATAGTCTAGGTCTCTAAGACAGCGACCCGGACTAGGTTGTGTTCGCCTAATTCCCTATAGTTATGGCTCTGATACCAATCTGTCAAACCCCAACCGATGGCGGAATCATCGGGGCGCGGCACTGAGCGAAACAAATTGTCCAGAAGTTTCCACAACAACTATTATATAAATTCAGTTTACATGACACGTCCCATACCGTGTCCCAAATAAATAACAAGTTATCATAGAAGGCAACTAGGCAAATAATTCCGTTCCGACAACTCAGATTCAATTATTACAGACAATTGTTTATTATTTCTAGACTCCCTAGCCTCGATTTCATCACCATGCGCCTAAGCATCCTAGCAACTTAAGTACCTGTCACATACGTTAAAATAATGTCAATACATAAAATGTAAAGGTGAGCACACAAGTTTAATAATAGCATATAGAGTTCGAATAGTTTACGCATAACCAGGCACGTACACAGAGGAAAACTATGCATGTTAATTATCGACATGGGACCATCGATACCAACGACTGCGGGTTGACCGTCCGAGAGGGTTTGCAATCCATGATTACCACCGTAATCCATGCAAGTAATTGTCCTTAACAACCCCCGTATGAACGGGTGCTGAGTCTAAACTATGGTACTATGTTGCTAAGGCAGGTAGATAGCACTCCACGTGTAAACATAATAAACAGCATTCATTTAGTCAAGTAGCACATGCAATTTGGTTAGCGTTCAAATAGTTTGTGTTTGATTGTGATTTGATAGGTAACGTATGTAACACCCAAAAGTGCTAAAAGCAAAAAGGGATCGAGTATACTCACAGTGATTGATTGTGGATTGAAGGGAGCGCTGAGAGTAAGATTAGCTTGAATAGTTCGATAGCATAACGATAAGTAACGCAGAAAAAGTAAACAAGTATGGATGGATCGAATGGGCTGGTCGATCGAACGGCAGGTTCGATTGAACGGGCTGTTCGGTCGGCTGGTGTGTTCGGTTGGACAGTCCTGTTCGATTAGCCGGCAGGCTCGATCGGCTGGGCCATTCGAGTGGATTGTTTCTTCCTCTGGTGTGTTTGTGTTAGAGGATTTGAACTTTAGAAGTTTTTGTTGCAGTATTTGAGAACACTGAAGTGTTCCTATCTTTCAAGTCGTTCGATCGAACGGTTCGTTCGATCGGCTAGCTCACTCGATCGGCTAGGAGCTTCAAAGTTAGTCCCCAACTGAATGTCACTCGATCGAACAGTATGTTCGATCGGCTGGCATTCCCTACTACGGGCGAGTTATGAAAACGATTAAGTGTTGAAGCATAGTATCTCATGATCCGAACAGTGATGTTTACCAATTGAGTGACTTATTCGATCGAACATCACTTCGTCAATACTATACTTCAAAAGTTTGGAGAAGTGAGACACCATGTGCTAGCCGATCGGCTGGCCCGGTCGATCGGCTGGTGTGTCTGACCTGGTCGGCTTTTCGTCTAACACTTGGCTATTTGATTATTTGTCATTCTTTCAAGGTATCTTGACAACGTGTTGAACTATAATAACCTCTGTTCCTACTCGATTCCTTGGCTCGAACAGGAATCACCCAAGTCCGGCCGGTGAACGGTTCGGAATGTCGGTTTAGAGTTTAACCCGAAATCGGTGAACCTTGTTCATAGATCCCGAATCTTGAACCTTTCAACCATTTGAATGATTAGTTAGCCGGTTCAAGCTCCGTTTCTATTGATTTGAAGGCATTGAGTGTAAAAGAGTTGAAAGAAAGTTGAGATTCCTTCTTTCAATCCTTCACAACTTGGGGATGTTTAGATCTTTGGTGGACCTTAACTTGTTTATGTGGAATTCGGTTAGATCTAAGCTAATCATAGTGGAATGAGGCCAAAACATGATGTTCTTCAAGAACACCATGATGACATCACCCAAGAACACTTAGATCTTGGTGATTTCACGGTTAGAATCTAAGTTTTGAAAGATAAAGAGGTGTAGAATCAAGTAATGATAAAAAACGTACAAGAATTAAAGTGGAAACTTACCGGGATTGAGGGAAATCTGAGAAAAGGTGAAGAAAATGGTTGATTCGGTCAGAGTTTTCCAAAAATGGAAAGTATGACAATGACAGCCCTATTTATAGGCTCCAAAAGAGGAAAGTGGCAGCCGATCGGCCAGGAGCTCCGATCGAGTGGGCTGCTCGATCGGCTGGCAAGATGCGAGCCGATCGGCTGGCCTGTTCGATTAGGTTGCCTCCTGTTCGATCCGCGACACACTTTGGGTATTTTGCGACGATTTCCGATGTTTCGATTTCGATGGACGCTGATACGAATACGATAGGGTTCCTAGTCAAATTACTTTTAATCCCAACCACTATATCTAACATACAATCTTCTATAAGTCACGTTTCGATGTCGTTTTCAATGGTGTTTGATTGCTTTTCGAGTTTCGATTTGATCTTC
Organism: Helianthus annuus; assembly: GCF_002127325.2. Lineage (NCBI taxonomy): Eukaryota > Viridiplantae > Streptophyta > Magnoliopsida > Asterales > Asteraceae > Helianthus > Helianthus annuus. The sequence continues at coordinate 142,098,135 of NC_035443.2, forward strand.
GATTGATTTGCTTGAATACCACACCAAATATAAAGTAAAACACGCACAAGTAACACATAAAGCACACACACACGTATAATCAATACCACAATTCGTATAATTCGAGTCTCGAGTTCGATGATTGTTAGATCGGTTTGATTGCTGATTAGTTAACTTTATCGCATTGTTACTTCCTATCATTCACAGTCGTAGATCGGTTCGCGTTAAAACACATTCGATTACTTCGATTCTTGCTGATTACAACACTTACTCCACATAATACAACTAAAACACAAAATCGACTATTTACAGTCAAGGAAGGTCAAAGTTGACTTGGACTTTGACTTTGACTTTGACATTCGAAAACACGAGGTGTTACAGTTATTGTCTAGAAAAAGGTTTTTAAAGGTTCGATCTAAGGTTACAAAGAGGTTTGAGACAAAAATGTTGAGTTTTCCGGCCAAAAAGAAGTTTCTCGGCGAAAAAGGAGTTTTCCGGCGAATTTAATAAGTGGCGCTTTTAGTAGAAAAAGGTTCCTAAAGGTCCGAAATAAGGTTACAAAGAGGTTTGGGATGAAAATGTTGAGGTTTCCGGCCAAAAAATGAGTTTTCCGGCAACAAACGTTTTTTCCGGCGACCAGAGACTAACGGCGTTAGGGTTCTGTTAGTCAGGATCCATTGGAGGCCAATATGTTAATAGTTGGGACCGCCAGTGGTTATTTTTAAAGTTGAGACTGATGACGACCAACAACGAATAGTTGAGATTATTAAAATCCAATATTCCATGTTTTAATAGGTGGACCCAACACGTTTATGACCCTTTTATCAAAATAACATAGTTTTATAATTTTATGTCTACTTAAATATATTGTATTTTGTGGTAACTTTAGTGTTTCATGTTATCTTGTTATATTTTTATCTGTGTTTTGTGAATTGTATAAATAATCATGTTAAATGTGTCATGTTATTGATCTAGTATATTTAATTATGTTAAATGAGTTGTATTGTGCCATTCATGTCATTGAACAAGTTATCTTTAATCGTGTTAAACTTCGTATACATGTTTATTAAACATGTTTGTGTTGGATTTTTAAGAATATGACACGCTTAATTAAACATGTCATTTTCAGATTCCCTAGTTGTCGTGTTGTATTTGATGCGTTTAATACGACACAAAACATCTTACCAGCTCTGTCTTTTATCTAGTTTAGACTTACATAAGCCTAAGGGCGTAGCTTTCTGGGGGCGGGAGGGGGCGGCCGACCCCCCGAACTTTTCGCTCAGTAGTGGAGGGTATGTAGTTTTCGTATAGAAACTTTTGGGTATATACGTTTTGACCCCCCGGTTTTATAGAAATTTTTGGTATATACATTTTCGACCCCGCGGTCGAAAATCTCAAGCTTCGCCACTGCATAAGCCAACCAAAAATAAGTCAATGACTAACCTAAACATTTTGTGTTTGATCTTTAAAAGTTAACACCATGGCATTCAAGTTGTCAACCTCTGATCTTTGCACGACCGTGATCAAGTATTGATCATTTTGATTTCCTTTAATCGTATTATTTTATAGACAAAATTGCAGAAAACAACCTTTATGTTTACCCCAAACTGCACTTTATACCTTTTACTATGAAATCCGCCAAAACCAACCTTTACGTTCATGTTTTGTTACAAATCACAACCTTTACACCTAACCCAGTCAAAAAAGTCAGTTAAGTTGCCCCACGTGCGATGCACGTGAGGGCATTTATGTCTTTTCCTTTGTTTTTAGGTTCCCTTTTAAATGAAAAACCCTAGCTGTTATCCTCCATCTTTCTTTATTCCTTTCTGTGTTCAAGAAACCCTAGGTTTGCATCAACAACTCGAAAAAATCATTCATGGAGACGATCTACTGCAGATGTGGTGGGGAGGGCATAATTCTAACATCAACAACTCGAAAAAATCCAGGCAGAAGATTCTACTCATGCTCTAATTTTAGGTGTCGATCATTTCTTGGATGGGTGGATCGAAGCCAACCTCAAATGAATGCAATGCAAGAGATGGAAGCTGCAAAACAAGAAATTGAAGCCGTGAATGTAATCCTATTGGACAAATTGAAAGCTAAAGAAGATGAATCAAAACGTAGGAAGACTTATCTGGTTTATAGTTGGTTATTTTTTGGTCTTGTTGCAATTTTTAGGTTAGCTTTTGTTAAGGATGTGTAGTGCAAATGATGAAGTCTTTGAATGTTTGTAATTTTTAGGTTGAAATGAATTGAGGTCTTTTGTAATCCAATTGATGTTTGCTGAAATGAAATAAAGTCTTTGAATGTTTGTATATGGTAATTGTCATGAATGTAGTGCAAACAATGTAATGAACAAATTACCAAAGGTTTGACATCCGACAAATGACAAAAAGACCAAACATTTATGCATTCAACAAATGACCACTGCAAACCAAAAGACCAAACATAATGAACCGGTGACCATCCCTAACAAAAGCAAGCAACTTCTTAATATCTTCATCATTACTTAATAATGTGAGTCCATTATCAAGGTCATTCATTGATGGATTAGATAAGTGAAAGTAATGAGGGACATCATGGTTATAACCTAGCTTATCCCTAATCGACTCTAATTGTGCAAACCTAAACTTGTCACTGTCAAGCAAATCGAAGAAATCTAGGTCATCATTCATATACAATCGTCCTGGAGGATCAGTAAAATACCCTCCATGATACAAGTGTATACTAAACAACGTTGGATAATCACCTACAATGCAAGTTACAGGACATAATCAGTGATTAATAACAACTTAATTTTGACCTAATACACATAATTGGAGTGAAGAAGTATTACCGTATATAAGGTCTAGTGCAAGATCATCATCAGCACGACGTACTTGAATCGGATCAGGATCCATTTCACCTCTGCTATAAACGATTGTGATGAAGATGAGGGTTTACGATTCTTGTGGGTGGGAATTTGATAAGTCTCTTACAATTGGGGGTAATTTGATATCAGTTAGGTGAAGGAAATAAATACAAAGGTTTAAATATAATATTCATTGTAAAAGGGGTCAAAAGAAAAGACATAAATGCCCTCACGTGCATCGCACGTGGGGCAACTTGACTGACTTTTTTGACTGTGTTAGGTGTAAAGGTTGTGATGTGTAACAAAACATGAACGTAAAGGTTGGTTTTGACGGATTTCATAGTGAAAGGTATAAAGTGCAGTTTGGGGTAAACATAAAGGTTGTTTTCTGCAATTTTGTCTATTTTATATAAACAATAATTTCTAACACTAGATTCCTAGTCATATATAAATTCTAAAACCAAGAACTTAGTGTTGTGCATAAACCCGAATATAACCAACGATTTAGTTTTTTTTTTTTTTTTTTTTTTTTTTTTTTTTTTTTTGTCAAACGGTTTTTCGGTTCGGTTTTAAATACATGCATCCACAACATCGATTTAATCTAGCCGACGACAACTATTTAGCCTAATTGAATTGATCTAAGGCTATGGGGTCTGGGGCTTGGGTTGGGGCGTGAGTTGGAGGAAAACGTCCAAGCCACCACCCCGGGTGGGCTTGGGTTGGGTGTGGCCCTTGGGGCTTGGGTTTGAAGCCGGGCGTGGGACAGGCTAGCAAGGTGACATAGCAGGCTCTCAATGGCCAAACCAAACTAGCCATTTCACATGCCCCTATGTGTCAACTCATGCCCCCATCCCAAGCCCCATCATACCCCATGGGCGTGGATTTGAGTTTGTTTTCCACGTGTAACTCATGCCCCAACCCAAGCCCCAACTCAAATCCACCATACCCCACGTACTAACCAAACAAAACCAATCTTCTATATTTACTACGTGTCACAATACCGAGTATGGTTGTATCATGTTTGCTCAAAGCATTACAATACTAAAGTTTGTTATACCAATCCTTTACTATCATTAAAGATTGCGATTGAAGCTTCAGTTTTTATCATGGCTTGCAACAAGCACATTTAGGTGGGTATTTAAACTTTTAGGTGACTATTTTTCATCATGTTATATATGCTATGAACTAGGTTATAACCCACGAACTTTGCGGGTAGAAAAATTTACTTTATGTTAATCGAACTATGTCAGAAACTTGTTTTATAATTGTTTTGAATTGAAAGTTGTCGTCATTAGGGTTGTGAGTAGGGTCAGAAACTTTGGGCAAGAACCGGAGGCAGAAACTTGCCTCACTGAATGACCCACGACACAATGAAAAACTTTTATTTATTATAATAGATTATTAGAACTTTATTAATGTTGTGTCCGTTCTTTATTATAACACTTAACATGTACCAAAAACTAAAAAAACTATCATGAATTCTCCAAGGCTTTAATACCACCACCGTTACCAACCTTTGAAACACACAAACACGATAATTTTGACATGCACAATCACATTGGATTTCAATATTGGCTTACGAATAACATAAAATATCAACTCCTAGTCTCTTATAAAAGAGCTAACCAACACATTTTTTTAGGAGAGGTTGGAAGGAAAAGAATCGGATAACATGCAAATTTTATGTTTGTTGTTTAAAGGGCATGTGGTGGAAGGATGACGCAGAGCCGCATAAGATGGGTGCGACATGGTGGTGATAGCAAAGATTGCGGTTGTATTTATAGACAATGTAATGGTTTGAAATGAACATATATGCTTTTCAGATTATTATTCGAATACATGAATAATTAATGTATATTTTTTACTTTGTAAACTTATTAAAATAATTAAATTATAAAAAAGGTTAGAAATATAAAGGTCGGAGAGTAGATTGGTTATTTTATCTCTAAAATGCAGGACAATCTATAACATACACCAAACCATATAAAGGTCGATGGTAGTAAACACCAAGCAAAAAAACAATTTGTGTCATAAAAAATACATAAGATTGGGCTATGTTAACCTAGGTATCGATGTGGTTCCTAAGAAAAGAGGCGAGTGACTAACAACAGTGATCAAGAGTCGGGTGGTTCTTGACCATTCACGTATGTTTTAGTCTTTTAAGTGGAGTCGAGCACATAATGATGTGGACGACAAAGTTATGCAAAAATGGTATTGCCCAAGTCCGAATATCCTTTAATTGCTAAAAAAATTGTGGCATTTCCAACTGTCCAACATATAAAATAAAGACACTATATGGTCAAATATATTTGAAATCGCTACAATAGATTTATATAGTATAATTGAGTTATGGATAGAATTTAGAAAACTGACATCAAAACGATGTAGTTCAACCCTCAAAATGACTTGTTTATTACCAAAGCATAAATGCCTCAGCAAGTTGCTAAGGGAACAATACAACCAAACAAAAAACACAGTCACAACCAAAGAAAAACAAAAGGAACATAAAGTGGCTGTACCACATCAGACAAGCCAAGTTTGGTCCAGATCTTCCAACAGGTAAGCAGGAGTATCGCGTAAACCACTGTAAATACATGTTTCATGCTTTCTCCCTGAGCCTCGTGTTGTGAGACTTCGGTCTCAAAACGTTGCAACAAATCTCTCTCCCGTAACCATCTTCAACACTAATGACATTGTGATAACTGGGTCAACACTGTATCACCAAAGCTAACATGTTATATATGCTATGAATAAGCAGCATTAAAGTTCATTTCTTTCTTTTCAAGTTATTTTTTTTAATTAAAAGTATCAGATGCTGATTTTTTATTATTATAATAACTAGGTTAGAACCCCCTGTATTACACGGGTTGAATAAATGTAATTTTATATATTCAATAATAAAAAAATATCTTAAAAAACCATGTGTATTACACAGATTAAATAAATGTAATTTTGTATACTAAATAGTAAATACTAAAAATGTCGTATCGTTAAAAAACCCATGTATAATCGGGTTGATTAAATCTACCAAATGATAAAAAAATTACATCCTTAAAAACCCCGTATATTACACGTGTTGAATAGATCTAAAAAGAGTTATATCTTTAAAAACCATGTTTATTACACATATTAAATAAATGTAATTTTGTATATTAAATACTAAAAATGTCGTATCTTTAAAAAAAACCCGTGTATAGTAGGGTTGAAAAATTTACCAAATAATAAAAAAAATTATATCCTTAAAAACCCTGTGTATTACACGTGTTGAATAAATCTAATTTTACATAGCAGATGATAAAAAGTTATATCTTTAAAAACTTTGTGTATTACACGGGTTATATAAATGTAACTTTGTATAGTAAATAATAAAAAAAATTAATTTTTAAAAACCCCGCATTTTACACGAGTTGAATAAATATAATTTTGTATACCAAATAATAAAAAAGTTATATTTTTAATAAATTAAGATAACATTTAATATTAATTTATTATTTATCTTCTATATCTAATAAAAGAAACCTTTTTGTGTACGCGTGTCATTCTATTAGATATTCTATTAGATGATCTTGATGTGCTTTTCCCGCCTAAATGTATTTTATCATGGGTGATCATAACCCTTTATTTTCAAATGGATCTTATCGATATCTTTATCCCTGCTTTGACATTCATATCCCTAATAACATCATAAGAAACCCTAATGTTCTCAACTGCCATATCCTCTATCCAGACTCTAATCTGCAAAATCTTCACAACATTTGATCTTTTCGTACGCCAATTTCCCACTTTCTCCTAACCTCAAATCGACCACTTCATCAATCAAGCATCCGATTCCAAGGGTTCTCATTGGTGCCGCCACTTTCACATCTGTCACACCCCAATCGATGGCGTCAGGATGAGACGAACAAATTGCTCAAACTTCATAACGCTATGTGACAATATAGATTAAATTCAAATTTCGTAAAATTGCTAAAAATGTCATACAAAAATCAAATAAGACAACATTGTTTCAAAGATACATTGACAAAATAGATTTATCTAAATGTGTTTCTAAGTCCACCTAAATCTTGTTTCTTCACCCGGCATCATCTTGTCTATCGAACCTGCAACATGTATTAAAATAGAGTTCAATGCAAAAGCAAAGGCGAGTATACAAGTTTGATACATAGTATAATATAGAATAAAATTGTTTAACATGCTCGTATCCAACATGAACAACAATATGCAAGTTACTAGTACGCTGAGATTGTGTAATAATATGTTCAAACCCAAGTTTCCAATGCGTTAAAATAGCCTATCCCAATAGTTTCACGGGAGGTAAAACAGTTTAACTTAACAATACCCCAAGTCTCGTGGGCGGTGCATTACTCCTATAGCGCTATAATTGTTAAGGTGGGCTAGCAAAGTTAATGAGCATATATCAACACAAATAGTTTACGTAGCATACGAGATTAACAAGCATCAAATTGTTCAAAGTTTCACTCCCAATAGTCTAGCGGGAGATTAACATGTTTCAATATGGATAAAGTGTGCTTCAAATAGTTTCAAGTGTTTTCGTGTTTTTACATAGAATACATGTTGCACCCAAAAGTGTTTAAAAGTAAAATGGGTTCGAGTATACTCACAAAATTGCATATTCTTTCCGATTATCCAATGTGACGAAGTTGTTGAGACTAAAAGGTTGAATATGTTCGATTCGGAATTCTAAGGGATAATGACATTAGGGTTTACGGGTTTGAAGTTTATGAAATTAGACATATGAAAATAACCATCTATCACATATGATGCCTAGATGATAAACTTACTAACTTGACAATGTCCACTTGTTCATCATCAAGAGTTCGGTTTGTTTGAATGTTATATAGGTATTACATAGAGTATACTATATCATATATGTTAAGCGTGAGGTAGAAGATTAAAGTCTTCATTTAGGTACCTCTAAGTGTCATAGAATTCATACATACGGTAGCAAGAACAAAGCTTCCATTTAGGTACCTCTATTGTTCACCACTACACTTGTTGTTATAAACAACAAGGAGGATCATGAACTTACAAGAAATAATGATATAACAACTAATCTATGGAAAAACATCAAGCAATGTGTGGATTTTTAAGTAGGATAGCCCAAGCTAATCCTAAATCACACAATCATCAAGCTTTATACTTGAACATCACTTGTGGGTTAAACCCTTGAACAAAACAAAAAAGTTTGTGAGGTTTTAACCTCTGATTTAACATGTCTCAACCTTGTTTTTAAGCCTAACTAACCATAGATGAGGTTATAAGCATTAGGACATAGGTTTGAGATGAGTTAGACTCAAGTTCAACTAAGATTAACAATGTTTTAGATGAAAACAGAAAAGTCAGTCAACTTTGGAGCCTTTTTAGTGACGTTCCAGGGCCTGGTTTTCCATGGAAAACCAATGGAAACGTAGCTAAGGTCAAACCAAAGAAGTAGGAAAAAGAACGAGTGAATCGGATAAGAAATGAGTGAGTTATGCATATTTTTGTGAAGGTTGGTGTTTCTACTCGAACTTGAGATTTGCAGTTGATTAGAGACTAATTTGGGAGAGTTTAGAGTGATTAGAAAAGTGTCAAATGCTTGGAGAATGATGGGTTTCTATAGGGAAGAGTTTGGTTAGTTGTTAGGTGAGTAATTAATGTTAAAACCAAGTTTAAAACTCAAAAATACTCAAAATCGCGCTAAAAAAACGAGCTGGTAAAGGGTCTGGTCATAACTTACGCGCTGGGCTAGTTTGGCGGGCCGCGGAGACAGGTTGGGCCTGTTTGCGGGCCGCCTGGGCTCCAGGTAGCGAGTGTTTAAAGGATTAAATGGGCCGGGTTTGCGTGTGTGCTTGTGAAGCTGCCGACCCGGGTTCGAGTCCCGTGGTCTAGGAGTGAGCAAATGGGTCTGACCCACAGGAACCGGACCGACCCGACCCGGAACCGGGAACCGTTTTGTATCAATATCAAGTAGGGCTGTTCGAAAAGCTCGCGGCTCGGAGCTCGCTCGAAGCTCGCTCGGATTTAGCTCGGAAAAAGCTCGCTCGATTTGGCTCGGTTTAAAAGTGAGCCGAGCCGGCTCGGCTCGGTTACAAAGTGAGCCTAGCTCGGCTCGGCTCGTAACGAGCCGAGCTGGCTCGGTTCGACTCGCTTTGTAGCTCGGCTCGGTTTAGCTCGAATTATTTTACTTATAATAAGTTTTAATTTTATATACATTATAATATATTACAAAAAAAAACTGATTATTATTTACATGTATATAGGTTTGTAATTTGATATTTATAGCATATTTGAAGATTGATTACCATACTAATGAACTAGTATTGTATTTTATTGAAATTAAAACTTATTTTGCGTTGTTAAACTTGATTTTGGTTTGAATTGTGTTAGGTTGAACTTATTTTGAATATATTCTTTTAAATTATTGAATAATATTTTAGGCTATTAAATTTTAAGATGTATATATTAGTTTTTTTTATAAAATCAAGCTAAACCAAGCCGAGCCGAGCTAGCTCGGTTTAAAACCAAGCCGAGCCCGAGCTTAGATTTTCAGCTCGGTTTCAAATCCGAGCCGAGCCGAGCCAGCTCGGTTTATAATCGAGCCGAGCCCGAGCTTGGCCTGGCTCGGCTCGGTTCGGCTCATGAACAGCCCTAATATCAAGAACCTTAACCGACCCCTTTTATGTGGGTGCGGGTCGGTTCCGTAAACGGGTCTGATGGTTCCCAGAACCGAATTTAAGGCCCAGAACCGTATAAAGGCCATAAACAATTTTGAATGGACTGTGCATCAAATATATCAAAGTAACAAAAACATAAACTTGTAAATTAATTTAGCTGCTATGTTGCCTTTATAATTATAAGTATTAATAAATTAATTTAGTTTTTGACCCAAACTAATCTAGCTGTCATGTTGCCACTGCCACATACCTATCCCTCATTTTGACCGAAACCAATGAACCATATAATATAAACAACATACAGCAGATCATCAAAAATTATAGCAGCCTAAATTGGAAACACCAGAAGCAATGTAGACCCAAGTAATGAACAGTCAACCAAAACCCGACGACTACACGGAATATCAAATTCAAAGGAAACGAAAAAACCGAAACAAAGTCATTGCGAAAGAACGAAACACAGACCGACTCAAAGGAAACGAAAAAAACCGAAACAAAGTCTTTGCGAAAGAACGAACAAATTAAACCATAAATAAAAATTTCAAATACGTGTTCAAACAAAAGATTTGTTTGGTCTTTCTCCAATCCTCTCTATCGTTGTTATACACTTTTGCCGTTAACCTTAATTCAATCTTCATCTTTTCAATCCTCTCATAAACATCTAAATAAAAGTAACAGTTAGAAAAAAAAAACAAACGAATATGGTTAACAAAATAATAACACATACCTTTTGTGAACTCATCAAATTTCTCATATTCTTCCTCTTCATTTATTTCTTTTCTCCCGGGTCGAATCCAGTCCTGTGTGCAAATTAACGCCTCAACAATGGTGGGTGATAACGAACTTCTGTAGCATTCTACTACTCGCCCGCCAGTGCTAAAAGCAGACTCAGAAGCTACGGTTGAAACTGGGATAGCCAATATATCTGAAAAAAAAACAAAACATTTTAGTTGAATATACATTTACAAAATATATAAATTTATAAAATAAATAATTACTACCTTTTGCCATCCGTGCCAAGGTTGGATATCTAGTGGAATTTACCTTCCACCAAAGCAATATATCAAACTCGTCATTCATTAATTCAAGATCTTCTAAGAGATATTTTTCTAATTCTGTCTTCTTACTAGAAGACTGTCCAGCAACACCACGAAACTGTTCAAGCTTACCCATCCATTGTTTCTTACCCCGACCTTGTTCAACTGTATTAACTGGAATGCTTGAACTGGCTGGTTCCAAATCCTCATATTCTCGTAGCAGTTTGTGCATCTCAGATTCCACCCCATCAACCATTTCTTTGACCTTTTCTTTAAATTCTTTATCTGTCTTTAACTTACCGTCTTTTTTCATCAACTCACAATTTTTCGCACAACCGTACTCTATTATTGTAAGTTTCACACGGGGATCCAAGATAGCCGCAAACTCAAACAACTTATTACTCTTACTATTATCATAATCTTCATAATATTTATCAAATTTGTGTTTCATCGTTGATACCATATTCAAAAATTCAAAATGTAGTCCCGGTTCATTAAACATTTGATTAAGGTTATCACCAATATCTATAACCTCGGCATATACCTCATGTGCTATCACGTAATTTGAACAAGACAAATCTATTGTTTTTCTTTTGAAAAGTTCTAGTATTGTTGTCATTTTTTTTTGCATACATCCAGTCACTACGACATGGTATATCTTTACTAAAACTAGCATCCTTGCGGCCATACATATCAATTGCCTTTTCTAGTTCAATAGCTCTCTCCAACATATCATAGGTGCTATTCCATCTAGTGCTAACATCTAGAGATAACAAACCTTTTGTCTCTACTTTTGAAGCAGCAACACATGCTTTAAAGTTGTCAAGCCTAGTTGGTGATGCTCGTATGTGTTTAACGGCATTATGTATAACCTCAATGGTGTCATTTTGTACTTTCAAACCATCCTGGACTATTAGGTTAATAACATGGGCTACACATCTAACATGCAAATGCTTCCCTTTATCAATTAAATTTGGTAGCCTATTTTTTAATATTGTAACCGCAGCATCGTTTGATGACGCATTATCCATGGTAATGGTCATAACCAGTTCTATCCCCCATTCCTCAATACACTCCTGAAGGGCCCTCGCTATATCATCACCCTTATGACTAAGAATTGGCTTGAAGTTTATAATTCTCTTATGGTATCGCCAGTTTTCATCAATGAAGTGAGCAGTTAAACACATATAATTAATACGTTGGACCGATGTCCATGTATCCGTTGTAAAAGATACTCTTTGCTTATTTTTAACAAAAAAATCTCTTAGTTTCTTTTTCTCATCCAAGTATAAATCAAGTATGTCACGAGCTACAGTGAAACGTGAGGGGACATTAAAACTAGGGCACAATGCTTCCATAAACTCTCTAAACCCTTCCCGTTCAACAAAAGAAAACGGAAGCTCATCCACAATAATCATTTTAATCAGTAACTTTCTAACCTTAGTGGGATCGAACTTCCAAGTTTTTAACGTACCTTGGCCATCTTCAGTTTTTTTTAACCACCAAGTTAGGTTGATCTTTTGCCTGATTTTCCGGATTTTCTTTACAGTTTCTAACATGCTTATTTAAGGATGAGGTTCCGTTCGGTCCAGAATCTGCACACAACTCCGCGGAACAATAGTTGCATCTACCTTTTCTTCTACCATCCTCATCATAGAATTCTGTCATATGGCTCCAACAAAACCTTTAAGCTTCCTTTTTCTTGTACTCACTTTTTCCTTCCCAGCTTTTGCTCTTTTAATGTTTTCTTCGTTCTCGCCACTCGAAACATTATGCGGATCCATTCTATTCGAAACATATACAACATTATGATTAAGTATCAAATAGCGTCAAATTACACTACATTACATTATAAATTTACATGTGTCACTAGCAAATTCATTCGGTTATAATGAATAAATTTAGTCAAACGTAAATTAATTAAATTCTATTGTTAGTCAAACATATGTCACGAGCTACATATTGTTAGTCAAACATCTATGTGTAAATGCCTGGAACTGACTCACATAGATAACCAACCGATCCGAACAGTAAAACACCGAAAAACAAAGTGGCAAGTTGAAGACCATTGCTGGAAGTAGCCATTGTTGGTTGGTTCGTTGATGATAAAGTGTTAATAATGGTTGTGAAGGAAACCATGATTAGAGCAGCAATGGGAATTTTGTTTCGGTGTTTGAGTTAAACCGTGATTCCATGCATCCTAACTTATGGTTTATCCGAATATCTAATATTTTTATTTAAGTTAAACCGTGATTCCATGCATCCTAACTTATGAGTTGCAGTTTTACATACATGAACACACATATACATACAATAATAATTTGCATACATACATACCTCTGCCTACAATATAACCTCTTGAAGAAGAACTTGGATGAAGATGAGAAGTCGAATGAGTTGGTTTTCAACTGTCGTATGTTTATTGGTATAAATAAGGGTTGATTTCTTTGTTTTGTAATTTGATAAGGATTGCTTTCCTTAACGTTGATCTGTTTCCTTTAATAAGGGATATTTATCAATTTTTTAATAAAGTATCCTTATCAATTTAAAAAAAAATGTTTTGATTGGGTTTATGTAAATCGGTTCCAATGGTTCTTAATCGGGTCTTTGACAGGTTTACCCAGAACCGACCCGGAACCGTAAAAAGGGCATTTACCAGAACCGAGACCCGAACCATGAAATACATATATGGGTAACATGGGTCGGTTCCAAACGGGTTTCATGGGTTTCGCGGTTCCGACCCGTTTAATGCTCACCCCTACCGTGGTCTACAGTCTTTCCTTTTTGATGGTTTTTGTGTTTTAAAACATTACTTTCAGCAATTACATAATCAGCCCCTGAGGTTTAGTTTAGACAATTTGCACAAATAACCCTTGACTTTAATTAACCAAGTTATATTATAAAAGAAGGAAAATTAACTTTATAGTTTTAAACTAAGTTAATTTACTAACTTTTATTTTTAACGAGACTAACTAGATATTATAAAATAAACTTTTAGATAACAAAATTAATTAATTTAATTAATCTGAATAATGACCATATTTATAACGAATAAAAATCTTTAAACGATTATTTATTTCACGAAGCTTTCGAGTCTCATTCTTTTCAGAGTTTTAACTAGTTTAACGAGTATCAAGTATCGATAAATATAGAATCAAGAATAATATTTCATTCAAACGAGAATTTCATTGTGATTCAAGTCTCGGATTCTACAAAGGTTACATCGAAACGATGATTACAAGAACGCAAAGTTTCCAAGAATAGGATTATACACAAAGGTTTCCAAATATAGAGGGTGCGAAATAGCAGGGCGTTACAATATCCTTCACAATTGTTAAATCAAGGTATGAAACTCATTTAAATCAATTGTTAGATGTTGGTTCTTTAATTAAGGCTCATGTGAATTTTTTATTACTAAGATTTTAGGGGGTTTTTGGTTCTGGAGTTAGGGCATCACAGACTTCTTAAAAAGCTTGCACATGTATGTCAATCACTTTGGTTAGGAAGTATTTATAGCTTCTATTATAGCTCTCCTGTTGGGTTGTTATCCAATGTTAATTAACCAACTGGTACAGATTACTGTGTTTACATTGTGCTTATTACCTTTTTTTAATCTTGGGAAGCATGTAAAATGTATGCATTTGGTAAAAGTTAATAGCTGGGTATTTGTTAAAAACTTATAATATCCTAAGTAGCAGTAAATTTGAAGTTTGTTTGTCTATTACAGGATAGCGTGGATGCTATGCTGTTTGCTGAGGTATCGAAGACGTTCATGGTTAGAACCTGTATAACTGTATTATCCCGAGGTATCAATTATCAAAGACGTTCGTGATTATGATTTTGACAGTTGTTAATCTATATTTGTATAAAATTATTATAATCATGGTTAGAACCTGTTTTATTGTTTAATTTTATGTACTGTTATCGATCTTACTTCCATCCTGATATTAGACAAAATGATAGGTGATCTTGCAACAATTCCAAGCTGATTATCTGTAGCTCACAATCAACCACCATTTATGTGTTTTGCTTCAAGAATATGCATGTAACATCAACCAGCAGAGAGTAAAGACATGCAATGTTAGTATTTATTCGCCAAAATGACCTGACATGTGAGTGCATTGTTCATTATGTTTTATTAATGTAACGAGGAATTGATAATATAATGTAATTTACCGTTTTATAATCATAATAAATTTATTTGAGCAATTGGAGTGTCAGGAAGACTAATTTATTAAGCCTATGTAGATAAGCAATCTTTCAAAAACAGAGGTGCAAACTCAGACCAACCAACAAGTCATACGAAGGAGAACATTGGCGCGTCTATGGACTCGAAACAACTTCTTACACATTCCGTTAGATACAAATCATGGAGTAAACTCTTAATAAAATATCTCCGTTTACATGATGGAGAACAGAGTTTTATGTTTTCTTAAGCAAATGGTGCTTCAATGGTTATATTTAGATTACAAGTGGTGCTTCTTGGATTTGAACATGGTGTAATATTCAACTTTGTATGACATTTTCTCGCTGTTTGATTTTTTTATATCTTTCTTCGCTGGTTAAAAGAAAAAACAAAATAAGGGTTAAATTACATTGTACAACCCGTGTATTTACACGGGCAACTAACCTAGTATATTTAATATAAGATAAGTAGGAAAGAGAGGTATTTGTTTTAAAAATATATTAAATTAATAATTTAGATTTGAGGATAATATTTTATTAAAGTACGATAAGATTTAATATTAATTTATTATTTATTTAGTTAATATAAGATAAGCATAGATTTGAGAATACCTTCAATAAATGACACGTATCCAAAAATTGGTTTCTTTTATTATAGTAAATAGATTAACTGCTATGGTTCCACATAGACAAGTAATCTGCTAACTTATGGTAAAGCCAAAATAATAATAATAATAATAATAATAATAATAATAATAATAATAATAATAATAATAATAATAATAATAATAATAATAATAATAATAATAATAATAATAATAATAATAATAACAACAAGCTCAAATGTTCATCAATGACCGATTAACTAAAATTTTAAACCCAAAACTTCATATCCAGATTCATTATCCATGTCCAGTTTTTGTTGGTTTAAAAAAAATTCAAGCCCAAATTCCTTAGCTGTTAAATGGTCCATATATTAAACTAAATGGTCCATATATTAAACTAAACTCATACAAAAAGCCGATTGACTGAAAATAAATTGGTTAACATCCTCCAATAATTATTTTTTATTGGTTAGGGCTCAAAACAGAACAAGTCGACCCGTGCACATCCTAACACAACTTATTCACAACACTGCTAATAACATATTGCACATCCTAACACAGCTTATTCACAACACTGCTAATAACATATTATTCTATAAGATCATACACTAATCAACTTGAACAACTCAAATGTGCTTTAAACTTCACCAACTCAATCAACACTAGACTATCTTTATTGGTAGAGAGAAAATGAAATCATTTGAGGCGTAGGTGATATGGAGATGAGACGGAGGTGAAAGAGAGGAGAGAGACGAATATTTTTTTTAGCTCATGTAAAGAAGTGTTTGTAATGCCCTGCTTTTTCCCTACTTTCCATAATTAGAAAGCTCGCCTTGTAATGCTATTCTTGGAAATCTTGTATTCCTTGTAATCTTCGTAATCGTTGTAAAATCCGAGACTTGAATCATAAATAAAAATTCGTATTTCTTTAAATTCATACATGCTTCATACATTCGAATCCTTATTCGTAATTCATACGCGTACGATACTTATTTACGATGCATATACTTAACCATACATGTCCATACCTGTCCTTATATTGTTGATACTAAAAAACCCTAATAATATGCTTTATTACACAACGATTAATCATCTAATATGTGACATATACTTGTCACTTACAAACATGTTATATACTTATACATCACACTTTTTACCTAGTTAAATCATATTTTATTTCATATTATACCTTGTTACAAGTTAGGGGGAACATTGTTGCATATTATTACACAACTTAATTAACAAAATTACTCATTATAATTTTTTTTTTTAAAATAAAGAAATATGGCAACCCCAAATCAGCGAAATTCAGCCCCATATGGTTGGGTTTTGTGGGCTTGTTTCAAGGTTTAACCCCTTCTAAACACTTCCAAAGCCCAACCCATTGAAACCCTAATCCCTGCCCTATATAATAAGCACTTCCCCACTCCTTATTCCACTTTTACAAGCCTCCAAACACTTTAAAAACTCTCCCAAACTCAGCTGAGTTTCAGCCACATTTTTTAAAGTTCCAGCCATAAAAAGTGAGTTTTAACTCACTTCCACTTCAATTTTCTTCTTGTTTCTTCTTCTACAACACTTGGATAACCTCTAGAAAGGTTCTCACAAGTTTGTTTGGGCAAACTAAGGTGAAACCTCACCATTTTTGAGGTCCAAATTGCACCTAAATTCTGCTCATTTTTATCTTTATGTTTTGGAAGAAAACTCATGTTTTCTTCATACATTCCTATGTCCTTATGTCACTAATCAAGACTATGACTATGTGTGCTTAAAAACAAGGTTGTAACATGTAAATCCAGAGGTTTAATCCTCAAAAAAACTTTCTGTGTTAATAAGGTTTTAACCTACAAGTGATGAACAAGTCCTACACTTGAAGTTGTGTGATTATTTGGATAGCTTGGGTTATCCTACCTACAAATCCACACATCACTTGATGTTTTCTTAGTTAGATAGTATGTATTTCAATTCCTTAATGTAAGTTCATGACCATCCTTGTTGCCTTATGACAACTTGTGTATTGATGAAACACAAGAGGTTCCTAAATGGAAGATTTATCTTCCTACCTCATGCATGACTTCTATGACATTCTTGTATGATAATGGACTAGAACTTATAAATATATACTATATAGAATATATAATACTTATAGTAACCAAACTTTTGATTATAATCTAATGGTTACTTGTCAAAATGATAGGTTACACCATCTAAGAACATAGTACTCGTTACGATTCTAATGGGTACTTTAACCCATGAAAACATTCAAACCCACATGGGTTTCATAGTGTCAATAACGAGTGTTATATTCTAGATGGTTATTTTCTCATATATTTACTTTCCATATACTTTTAAATTCTGAATTCCAACTCTACACATACCTTGAACTCCAAACCGTATACATTCAACTTCCTAAACTCATTCAATCGTCAACACTTGGATAATCAGAAGAATTAGCAATTTTGTGAGTATACTTGAACCCCCTTTTTCGTTTACCACCTTTTGGGGTGTAACATGTTCATCTATAAAACTTACACTTAAACTTTATTCTTAAATGCACAAACATTCCTGATACATGCATGCCTTACTTGATTACTTGATACTTTAAACTTGGAGTTATACGTTTTGTGTTAGACTTATCATTAACTTCGTACGAGCCTATCCTTGACATATATAGTGCTATAGGATTAACGCACCGCCTGTAAACTTTGGGTTATGTTAAGAGCTTATTGCGTTTCATCATTGGTTTGATTAGTTAAACACATGCTCATTTTGTTGTTTATCTTGTTTCAATAACTTGCCATGTGGAATTGTTTAAAACTTATCTTTTTATGCTATGTATGAAGACCTATATACTCGCCAATACATATTGGTATGAACTATACTTTTTAACATGTTACAGGTTGATGATGACGATGCCATGAAACTGAAGTAGTGATGATGCCTAGATACACATATAGACGTTTTAGGCTTTAATATGTTGTATAAATTTTTGTACTTGTTTGTTTTATTGTTTTTCTTGTATTGAACATGTTGTATTTCAAGTTCCATATATTGTAACATTTTGTTATGAATGAAATCAATCTATTTTTAATTCTATTGCCACAATTAGCGTTATGTGTGATAACAATCTTTTTTCGTCTTATTCCGATGTTTCCGCCATCAGTTGGGGTGTGACAGTGTTGATGAGAAAGAATGAACGAGTAGAGAGAGAAATAAAGTGGATGATGAGGCGGGTGCTTTTGTTTGGGGGGGGGGTGGGGAAGGTTAAGGACATGTTTTCTCTCTTTCTACCAATGTGGATAGTCTTATGTTTACACTTTACGAAAGCCTTCGCCAACTATCACATCATCCCACTCACCACATACTTTCTTCCCTTCTCTCTCTCTTTTAACTTCTCATCACAAAACTTATCTGGTTATTACTCCTCCTATTCATAATTCCAAACAAACTCATTACCGGATGCCAATCACAGGCAGACCGAGATAGAGAGTAGCGGGTTTTGTTAAGCTACTATTGCCTCTGATACCTTCTAAAAATTTGATTAAGCTCTCTCACTGCCTCTCATGAAAAATAATAATGAGTCCACCGCTGATGACAATCCCACCTCCCATTAAAGATCCTCTTATTAGAATGACATAATAATAATCGTAATAATATAATATACACTTAATATAAGTTGTATCCGATCACCAAAATATCACTGAATAGTAATATCCATATCGGGTTAAGTTATTCTACAAAGGCTTCTAATTGTAAGAAGTGTAAGAAGGATTTATAGAGTGACAAGTGTCCAATAAGCTAAACTAAACCCACTACATCACCACCAAAAACCTAAACACCCACCCCACCCCACCCCACCACCACCCAAAAACCTAACCCCCCTACCACCCAAAAACCTAAACCCCCCCACCACCACCCCCCCCCCTTCCGGGCAAAAAAAACTATACCTCACCAAAAAAAACCCCCAAAAAACCTAACCTAACCCACCCCCCACCCCCACCCCCCAAAAACCTAACCCCCCACCCCCACCCCCAAAAACCTAACCCCCTCTCCCCCCCCCCCCCAAAAAAAAAAAAAAAAAAAACCCTAAAAAAACCTTAAAAAAAACTAAACACCCGCCTCCACCCCCACCACCACCCAAAAACCTAAACCCCCTCCCCTCCCCCCACCCCCTCGGCAAAAAAAAAAAAAAAAATTTTTTTTTGGGGGTGGGTGATGTGGGGGGGGGGTTTAGGTTTTTGGTGGTGGTGGATGTTTAAGGTTTTTTTTTTTTTTTTTTTTTTAGTGGGGTTTTTTTTGTATAGTGGGTTTTTTTAGGTTATTGGACACTTGTCACTCTATAAATCCTTCTTACACTTCTTACAATTAGGATCCTTTGTATTTGATCCTAATCCATATCTATAGAATGACATAATAATAATAATCGTAATAGTATAATACACTTAATATAAGTCACATCCAATCACCAAAATATCAATGGATAATAATATATATAGCTATATGATCTCACTAACCTTATTTTATTTTCCCTATTAATATCTAATTTTGCTTCAACTTATCACATAAATCATTATTAGCTGTCGGTGACCAATCCTTCCCTCCACAAAATTGTATTTTTTTTTCCATTCACTCATTACCCCAATTCACACTTATCTCAGTTCATTTGACCAAACTAACAACATTTTAGTAGCATTTGAAAATAAATATTGTAAGAATGAGAAAATAAGATTTGTTTTATTTGAAGTTTGAACAAGTATATGTTGGTCCCACCTTCGTCAAGCCTCCTTCTTTGTATTCTCTCGAGAACTACCTCTGTCCTTACTGCACACGCTTGACGCTCCTCTTGAATATCCAACCCTCTCACCCTCTTTATTTTGAATCTTTTCTTCTGTTTCCAGTACACCATTCAATTTTCTTGCTCAATATTCATTATTATTTACCATTTTACCCTCAACCACCCGCATTCATTAGGTTTTTTACCCGGTCTACCCCAATTTTGGGTTCGATTTCAGGTACCCTCTTTCTTGTTTCTCAATCTTTTTGGTTGTTTGTGGGTTAATTGATACGGGTTTGTGGTTTTCTGAGTGATTGAGTGTTAAAAATGGAAACTTTTTTTGTGGGTTGATTGTTTTGGGATGAATCTTGAATTTGGGGTTGTGGGTTTTCTTGAATTTTGTTTGTTTCGATCTTTAGCTTTTTAAGTCATATAAGTGTTAAAAATTGAAACTTTTTTTTGTGGGTTATTTTTTTGGGATGAGTCTTGAATTTGGGTTTGTGGGTTTTCTTGATTTTTGTTTGTTTTGTGATCATTTTTATTGATGTACGTTTATGGTTTTGCGGCTGTTTGGGTGTTGGGTTTATGTATTTTAAGTGATAGAAGTGTTAAAAATTGTAACTTTTTTTTCGGGTTTATTATTTTGGGCTGAATTTTGAAATTGGGGTTGTGGGTTTTCTTGATTTTTGTTTGTTATATGATCTTTAAGTTTAGTGTAGTTGAGTGCAGGTGGGGTGGATATAGGTTTAGGTATTCATGGTAATCTTGGTTATGAAATTGGAGAATTTGTGTTTGTTTTGGTGTTATTTTGATTCATTTTGCTATGAACAATTGTTAGTGGAATTATTTTGTGTGAATGAATAGATTTTGAATGCTTGGTGGGTGGCTTTTTGATTCATGTTTTAGTCATGTTTTAAGGGTTAACTGTTAGGTAGAGTTTAAAGATTGATGAGGATGTCCATCATATTTGCTGTGATCATCATGGTGACCTATCATGCCATTAGGTTTGCTCAAGGTTTAAAAGTACGGAATCGTGCCTCGAGACGAACCGATACAAAAAGTCAAAAACAGCAAAAACATACATCATAACTCCCTGAGGCGCAGCTTTTCTTAGCGCCTCAACCCTATGAGGCGCACGTACAATATAACCCCCTGAGGCGCCGCCTCAGACTCGTTTTTCGGGCTGCCTTAGCCTTTTTTTTAGACCGTGGGTTTGCTAGGTTGATCATGTTGACAGACAAACAAACGTACTGAGTAAAATCCCACTCATGGCAAGCTATTGGTAGGGTCTGGGGAGGGTAGGATGTGGGCAAACATTTTCTCTATCCCGGGAGATAGAGAGGCTGCTCTTGCTGAGATCCCTAGCTCCAAAAACCTTTTCTTGGCGTGTAAAGTATAGTATCCTCTATCCAGATAACATAAAAGTGTGGCACTGGGAATTAAAACAACAACAGAAGAAAAAGTTCTAAAGAAAATAGCAGTAAACTATCGATAACACAAAATGGTGAGAAAACTAATAGTAACAGATAAAAGTTCTAAAAGTCTGCCATGAGTGGAAGCAAACTTCTAAAAATTCTAACTAAATGAAAATTACGAAGTTTGTTTGGAAGTAAGTAAGAAAACGTGTTAAATTCAGATCATGGTGAAACTTTGTGGTATATAATTGTGATCTTGCTAAATTTGTTGCATGTATCTTTATGATTATATTAGTATGTCTGTTGGCTGACACTGTTGGTTTTATTGGCATATATGAACGGAAGAGCGTATCATGTCGGCAATATCTTATTTCGACGACTTGCGAGAGAATCCGGAGGTTATTGATCCTCCTCAAGTTGAAGATGCAATGGATGTAACAGAACACGTACATGTTCATGACCCTGTTCAAAACGCTTTAAAACCTAATCAACTCGCAACTAGTAGTGTGCGTGATCTATTGGAGTGTCCGGTTTGCTTGAATGCCATGTACCCTCCTATCCATCAGGTCATAAAATGTTTACAAAAATCATAGTTAATCAAGTTCCCATTTTTACAATTTTTTTTTTTATTTTGAAATGCATGTAAACTGATATTTTTCTTTTTTTTTTTTGTAGTGCTCGAATGGTCACACATTATGTTCGGGCTGCAAACCGCGTGTGCACAACCGTTGTCCAACATGCAGGCATGAACTCGGAAACATTAGATGTCTAGCCCTTGAGAAGGTGGCCGCATCGCTTGAACTTCCTTGTAAATATCAGAGCTACGGGTGTTTCGGAATCTATCCGTATTACAGCAAGTTAAAACATGAATCTCAATGCATTTTCCGACCCTATAACTGTCCTTACGCCGGCTCAGAATGCACTGTTATCGGCGACATCCCGTATCTCGTAGCCCATCTAAAAGACGGCCATAAAGTTGACATGCATAATGGCAGTACGTTTAACCATCGTTATGTCAAATCAAACCCTCATGAGGTTGAGAATGCGACATGGATGCTTACGGTATGTTCAACTGTCTTTGTTTCTACTAAGGGTGTGAATTTCTGACACGACCCAAAAACACGACACAAACCTAACACGAATTCGTGGGTTTTGGGTTTAGTCCAAACAGGTTCGGGTCAATTTCAGGTTGAATCCGGGTCCCATTTAGCTAAATAGGTTGGCTGTTTGGCCCGTTTAACCCATTTATATTATATTTTATTTTATTTTTTACTACATGTATTTTGTCATTAATTATATTGGGTGGGTGTTTTCTTCCGTAATTATAGTATTTTATACATTTGTGTTTTTTTAGTAAATTTTGATTTTAATATATTAATTTGCGAAAAAAAAAAAAATTCAGGTTGAATGGGTCGTGTTCGGGTTCTTCATATGTATGACACGATTTTTGGGTTTGGGTCGTCTTCAAGTTCATCTAAACTTTTCGGGATCAGGTCGGGTTGGACCCACCAACCCGTGAACACGGCCCGTTTAGCACCCCTAGTTTCTATTGATTTTGAAGGGTATGTTAGACATTTAGTTGATGATCAAACATGAGTTAATTAAAGATCTTGTTTTTTTTTTCTGACACTTCAGGTATTTAGTTGTTATGGCCAGTACTTCTGTCTCCATTTTGAGGCGTTCCAGCTGGGAATGGCGCCCGTTTATATCGCGTTCTTGAGATTTATGGGGGACGATGACGAGGCGAAGAACTACAGCTACAGCCTGGAGGTTGGAGGGAACGGGAGGAAGATGACGTGGCAAGGAGTCCCAAGAAGCATACGAGACAGTCATAGAAAGGTTCGTGATAGCTTCGACGGTCTGATTATTCAGCGTAATATGGCGCTTTTCTTTTCGGGAGGTGATAGGAAGGAACTGAAGCTGAGAGTTACTGGTAAGATATGGAAAGAACAGTAAAATGAGTTGTGAATTTGCTAGTGTTGGTGTTAGGTTGTTGTAAGGAGCAAACTCTCTTTGCTAGTGTGTGTGTGTGTGTGTGTTGGAATATTTATTTGGGATGAAAATGAAATTTTGGACTATGGAAATTAGAAGGTTTAAGAAGTGTATGACTAGTTATTATGTGAGTTTATAAACATTGATATATATTAGAGTTTGCGCGTTATGTGGTGGTAATGAGAAAGGAGGCCGTTGGTGGTGGCTTACGTTATAACACCCCGACCCGGATAGAGCTGACATGTCATGAAGATGATAGACAATTGCGATAATGAAAGACTTCTGTGTAAACGGAATACGGAAAATTTAACTCACTCTCCAATTTGAATACTAAGATCTTTTTCCTCTTTGAATTTCCTCTTGAATTTTTAATTTCGTTTTATTAAAAAAACACAAGTTTAAGGTTTACAAATGTACAAATTAAAATCAAAATTTAAGAAGTGTAAAGCATGTTTTTATTT
The DNA here is from genome assembly GCF_002127325.2 of Helianthus annuus. Lineage (NCBI taxonomy): Eukaryota > Viridiplantae > Streptophyta > Magnoliopsida > Asterales > Asteraceae > Helianthus > Helianthus annuus. The sequence continues at coordinate 142,122,111 of NC_035443.2, forward strand.
AACTATTTCGAGATTCTCTAATAAGTTACTAGAATTACCACCCGCCGCAATGTGGCGGGGATTCATTAATTATATATCATGTTAGATGAAAGATAAATGTTTATCATATGACTACGAGTCTGTGTGTAAAACCGAAAAAAAAAATAACTAAGTCGATCTCTGACTCGCACGTTGCGACAGACCTATCAAACGGGGGAAAATCGACGCGCTAGAACGGACATGTCAAACAGGAAAAATAGATGAATAAACGTTGAACCCCACACGCACGTTGCAGCGTGTTAACTCGGAAATTTAGAACGACACGTTAAACGGAGAGCTTATTAAAGATGAAAAGTACATAAGAGACTAAAGTTGAAATTAAAAAAGTGTTGAAACGGAGAGCTTATTAAAGATGAAAAATACATAAGAGACTAAAGTTGAAATTAAAAAAGTGTTGAAATTAAATTGCAAAAGATGAAAAGCTTTGGGTTGAAAGTAAAAAAAATTAAATGGGTTAAATTTCAAAAGATGAAAACTTTTGAATTAGAAGTGAAAAATCAAATTAATCAAAGGGGTTAAAATACCAAATATTGAAACTTTAGACTTAAATTGCCAAAGATTGAAACTTTAGAGTTAAAAAAGAAATCAATTTCAGATTATGAAAACAAAAGAGATAAATAGATTTAGTTAAATTGATGTTTAAATTTATTATTATTATTATTATTATTATTATTATTATTTAATAAAAGAGATAAATAAAAAAATTAAGGGTGAGAAATTACCAGAGAATGACACGTGTCCAAAAAAGATTTTTGTTTATTTGTATAGAAAGATTTGCACATAAATGATATCTTTAATTCTAATATATATATATAACTAGGTTATATTACACGGGTATAACGAAGATTTAACAATTATAAAACGATATTTTAAGACATTTTTTCTGATATCTAAACAAAATTTTGTTTTATGTATGATCAAAACTTGTGATAAGCATTTGAACCATTGATTAGAAGACAAACTCTATCATCGACTTTCTCACGACGTGAACCCAGGTTTTATTTAAATAACAGTGGTCTTAATTTATTAGTTCTAAAAATATTGTTGAAATGTTTAGATTAGGCATGCAGCAATTAGCCAATTAGATAAACTTATAGCTACAAAATAAAATTTAAATTATTTCGATAAGTATAAATTATCGATAATTATTAAGTTATATAACTTTAAAATTTAAATATATGGACTTGAGTTCCATCTCAAAAGGATGGTTGTTTTTGGATAAATTTATTAGTATGATAAATGTAGTTACTATTCTTCTTGTATTCTAAATATATTAAATAAATAAAATATTTGTTAAGCAAGAAAATCGTTCCCTCCGATCCACCCTCGTTATGAAAATGCTCAATATTTGTTTCAATTATTAAGATATAATTTCTAATCTAGTAATTAATATAAATAAGATATGGACTTGAGTTCCATCTCAAAAGGATGGTTGTTTTTGGATAAATTTATTAGTATGATAAATGTAGTTACTATTCTTCTTGTATTCTAAATATATTAAATAAATAAAATATTTGTTAAGCAAGAAAATCGTTCCCTCCGATCCACCCTCGTTATGAAAATGCTCAATATTTGTTTCAATTATTAAGATATAATTTCTAATCTAGTAATTAATATAAATAAGATATGGACTTGAGTTCCATCTCAAAAGGATGGTTGTTTTTGGATAAATTTATTAGTATGATAAATGTAGTTACTATTCTTCTTGTATTCTAAATATATTAAATAAATAAAATATTTGTTAAGCAAGAAAATCGTTCCCTCCGATCCACCCTCGTTATGAAAATGCTCAATATTTGTTTCAATTATTAAGATATAATTTCTAATCTAGTAATTAATATAAATAAGAAAATCATTCTCTCCACCCCCGTTATGAAAATGTTCGATATTTGTTTCAATTATTAAGATATAATTTCTAACCTAGTAATTAATATAAATAAATAATAAGATAATTTATGCAACTTTATCCGTAATTTCTTAAATGTTTGAAACAAATATTAAATTAAATAATAATTATTTACAATTAAGTAAGAGTAGATGGTCTAGAAGAATAACCTAGTAATTAATATAAATAAATAATAAGATAACTAATGGAATTTTATCTGTAATTTCTTAAATATTTGAAATATATATTAAATTTAATAATGTAAATTAAATAATAATTATCTACAATTATAGATATAGACTATGCATGTCATTTTTTATATATTTAATACGTATGTATTCGATAATATTTTGACCTTTATAGAATTATAGTCATAGAATAGGTGAAATTATATTGTGACTCCACCGTTTTTTATTAAATCGTGCCAGAAAAAAAAATTCACATACTTGAAAACAAAGTAAAAATAAAAGGTTGGGCTTTCGAAGAATAACATGACAAATCATGATAATTATGTTAAACAAAATTGGTTCACGTGTTTGATAGTTTATACATATAACACTTGTCTAACATCAATATTATATTATATAATAATTTATGGAACTTTATCTGTAATTTCTTAAATGTTTGAAACATATATTAAATTTAATAATGTAAATTAAATAATAATTAAAACCTTATTAAAAAGCAACTCTTTTATGCATATAGTAGATGTACACTTGGCTTTGGGAGTTTTTCAAAAAAAATTTGAAATTTTCATTTGTAACCCTAAAGTTCCAATCTTTGACAAGTTAAGTTTAAAATTTTAATCTTTGTTTCCTTTTAAACCCTAAAGTTTTAATCTTTGACAATTTGAGTTTAAAGTTTTAATCTTTGGTAATTTAACCCCTTTCATTATTTGATTTTTCACTTCTAATTCAAAAGTTTCCATCTTATACAATTTAACCCTAAAGTTTCAATCTTTGGCAAGTTAAGTTTAAAATTTTAATCTTTATTTCCTTTTTAACCCTAAAGTTTTAATCTTTGACAATTTGAGTTTAAAGTTTTAATCTTTGGTAATTTAACCCCTTTCATTATTTGATTTTTCACTTCTAATTCAAAAGTTTCCATCTTATACAATTTAACCCGTTTGATTAATTTGATTTTTCATTTCTAATTCAAAAGTTTCCACTTTTGTGATTTAACCACTTTGATTTTTTTACTTATGTGTTGTAATCTTGGCTTTGTGGGTTTTTCAAAGAAAAAATTGTTATGCATATGATTGTTGCAATCTATCCTCATAACTTTTTTTTTATTTTCAACGTTGGCCCTTTAAAGTTTTCATTTTCTACAATTTTTTCGTTTATGCTTCGTTCTAAATTTTGTGACTTAACACATCGCAACGTGCGTCTTTTGTTTAACGTTTTTACGTTTCGTTCTAAATTTTGCGAGTTAACACGATGCAACGTGCGTGTGTGGGTGAACGTTTTTATACCGTCTATTTTTTTCCCGTTTGACAGGTTCAACATAACGTGCGCGTCCTAAATCGACTTAGTTATAACTAAAGAATCCCTGCCGCAATGCGGCGGGTCGTAATTCTAGTTATTTACAATTAAGTAATAGTAGATGATCTAAAATCATCACAAGTGTCCTTTTATTGGTTTCTTTTATTATATAGTATATAGAATATAGATTAGTAATTAATGAAATATTTGCTTGCTAGTCTTGAATAATGTCTATCGTTTCGAAGCTAATTTATAAAGCATGATTAATAACAACTTTTATTAATTACATATATAGTTCATAGTTAGATATAAAATCAATTTTAATAAACCTATTATAATAATTTTCAATTGATAATATAGAAATTCAAATTGTCTAAAATACTCCTATATATTAATAAACGGATGGAATGAACAGTAAAGTTGAGGGGGTATTTAAGGGTATTTTTTAATACATAAAAAAACCATCGCTTCCCATTCTGGCGGTAGAAAGAGATAGAGAGAGAGAGTACGTGACGGAGGGAGAGAGAGAGCGCGACGGAGGCAGAGTGAGATAGAGAGAGGCGCATGGTGATGGAGGAACCGGCTATGGTCTCCGCCGACGGTAGTGTTGTCAATCGTCCCAGAATTCACTTTTAGGCAGAGTGAGATAGAGAGAGGCGCATGGTGATGGAGGAACCGGCTATGGTCTCCGTCGACGGTAATGTTGCCGATCGTCCCTGAATTCACTTTTAATAACAAACTTCAAACTATCTTAAGATAACTATGAGTTTTAGCAGTGTATGAATGAGCCATTATTGTTAAGTACACACGACCTGATAAATTCATGGTATGATAAAAACAGTAAGGTGTTTGTTTTTTCAGAGGTAAAACGGCTGTAGTCTGTGGACCACATCTACATACATCTGTAACTGAAGAGGTGGATCAGACCTCTGCAGTCTGCAATAAGAAGACTGTTTTTTAACTTCTGCAAGCTGCTAAAATAAATTCACATAATCATAATAATGGACTAAAATCAGAAGAGTCGATTCACTCAAAACAACAAAAACAATCGATTTGTATAAACAACAAGAACAATCAATTACGGTCTAACCCGCACTAATATGTCTAGTTGCAACCTATTACAATCTTTAAGGTTTAGAAAAAAAATCATAAAAAGCTTTATTTTCAATCAGAACCTTTGAATCTCCTAAAAAGGCCAATCTATGCTATATAATAAAAGAAACCATTTATGGGACACTTGTCATCATATTAGGCCATGTCTTATGGATAATTATCATTTTAGTTTAATCTCTTCTAATTAATTATAGATATCCTTGCTAATAAATATTATTTAGTTTAATACCTTATAGATAATTATTATTTAGTCTAGAGTAAATTGCCAAAATTGTACCTGAGGTTTGGGTATGTTTGTCATTTTCATCCAAAACAATTTTTTTTGTACTATATAGTCCTTCACTTTTGAGATTTTTTGTCATTTTCATCCAAATGTCTGACTTTTTTTTTTTTGCCAAAATCGTCCCTGAGATTTGGGATTTTTCCCCATTTTCATCCAAATGTTTGATAGAAAAAATAAAGCAACTTAGATGTTTGGATGAAAATGTCAAAAAATCTCAAAAGTGAATGGCTATATAGTACAAAAAAGTTGTTTTGGATGAAAAAGAAAAACATGCCCAAACCTCATGGACGATTTTGGCAATTTACTCTTTAATCTCTTCTATTTAATTATAGATAACTCCCCTACTAAATATTATTTTGTTTAATTTTTTCTACTTAGCTATAGATAATTCTTATTTAGTTTAAATTTAAAGTATACTTCTCATTTATAATATTAATATTACTTTATATATAAAATTAGATTTATTACAGGTTTTTTTAAATATAATTTATATTTTATCACTCAAATGGCTGCTTATTTACTTCTTGAATAACATGTTTGACCACTATATTTTATTTTCAATAATCATCTCCGTACTCACCATATCAATCGCGTACCGAGTATATCCATTAGTTTTTTTAATATAATTTTCTTATTATTTGGTATATAAGTCATATTTATTCAATCCGTGTAATACACGAGGGTTTTTTTTAAGATGTAACTTTTTTATTATTTGGTAAACAATATTACGTTTATTCAACCCGTATAATACATATGGTTTTAAAGATATAACTTTTTTATTATTTGTTATATAAAATTACATTTATTCAACCGTACAATAGGGTTCTTATAAATATAACTTTCTATTATTTAATATATAAAATTACATTTGTTTAACCCGTGCAATAAATGGGGTTTTTAAAGATATATTGTTTTAGTATTTTGTATATAAAATTCATGTATTCAACCCGTGTAATACACGGGGTTATATCCTAGTTTAATATAATTCAAACAACTAACAAACTGAGATATTCGCCATAATTTAAACAATCAAGTGACAAATTAAGTAAAATGAGGAACACTTGCCATCATAAATATAACTTTCTAGGATATAACCCCGTGTATTATACGGGTTGAATAAATGAATTTTATATACAAAATACTAAAACAATATATCTTTAAAAACCCCATTTATTGCACGGGTTAAACAAATGTAATTTTATATATTAAATAATAGAAAGTTATATTTATAAGAACCCTATTGTACGGTTGAATAAATGTAATTTTATATAACAAATAATAAAAAAGTTATATCTTTAAAACCATATGTATTATACGGGTTGAATAAACGTAATATTGTTTACCAAATAATAAAAAGTTACATCTTAAAAAAACCCTCGTGTATTACACGGATTGAATAAATATGACTTATATACCAAATAATAAGAAAATTATATTAAAAAAACTAATGGATATACTCGGTACGCAATTGATATGGTGAGTACGGAGATGATTATTGAAAATAAAATATAGTGGTCAAACATGTTATTCAAGAAGTAAATAAGCAGCCATTTGAGTGATAAAATATAAATTATATTTAAAAAAACCTGTAATAAATCTAATTTTATATATAAAGTAATATTAATATTATAAATGAGAAGTATACTTTAAATTTAAACTAAATAAGAATTATCTATAGCTAAGTAGAAAAAATTAAACAAAATAATATTTAGTAGGAAGTTATCTATAATTAAATAGAAGAGATTAAAGAGTAAATTGCCAAAATCGTCCATGAGGTTTGGGCATGTTTTTCATTTTCATCCAAAACAACTTTTTTGTACTATATAGCCATTCACTTTTGAGATTTTTTGCCATTTTCATCCAAACATCTAAGTTGCTTTATTTTTTCTATCAAACATTTGGATGAAAATGGGGAAAAAATCCCAAATCTCAGGGACGATTTTGGCAAAAAAAAAAAAAAAAAGGTCAGACATTTGGATAAAAATGACAAAAAATCTCAAAAGTGAAGGACTATATAGTACAAAAAAATTGTTTTGGATGAAAATGACAAACATACTCAAACCTCAGGTACAATTTTGGCAATTTACTCTAGACTAAATAATAATTATCTATAAGGTATTAAACTAAATAAGAGTTAATTACGTAGTTAGTCCCTGTGGTTTGCACAAAATAACATACTTAGGTACTAATAGTTTAAAATCACCTTCTAGGGTATTAACTTTTCATTTTGTAACGTCTGGAGGTATTAACTTCTAGGGTATTAACATAGTTAGTCCTTGTGGTTTGCACAAAATAACATACTTAGGTACTAATAAAATGTGATTATAAACCTACAAATAACGTTAATACCTCCAAATGTTACAAAATGAAAAGTTAATACCCTAGAATGTGATTTTAAACTATTAGTACCTAAGTATGTTACTTTGTGCAAATCACAGGGACTAACTATGTAATTAACTCACTAAATAATATTTATTAGCAAGGATATCTATAATTAATTAGAAGAGATTAAACTAAAATGATAATTATCCATAAGACATGGCCTAATATGATGACAAGTGTCCCATAAATGGTTTCTTTTATTATATAGTATGATGACATGGCCTAATATGGCCTAATATGATAATTATCCATTGGAGATGGCAGAAATGGAGCTTTCAGCGGAGGATGGAGGAGGCGGCGGCGGAAGGTGGCTGTGGTGGAAGGTGGAGGAGGCGCTAAGGTGAACGGTAGAGGGGTGCTGTGGGGGGAACGACGGAGGAAGGGAGGACGGCGGGGAGGAAGAGATGGGTGGAGGTGAAGGTGTTAGGGTTTTTGATGAGGTCTGATGTTAGAGAAATAATACAAGAGGTTTGAACTTTGAAGTGGGAAGTCCACCTCATTTTGGGGAAGTGGTCGAGCAGAGCAGACCTTTTTAAATGAAATCTCTTCTGAAAAACAAATAATCTGCAAAACAAAAGGTCTGCGCGTGATCTGCGCCGCGCAGACAAAAGAGGCCAGTAAGCTCTTATCTGAAAGAAAATACAGCCCCCAAGTGTTGTAGCAATACAAGTTGTTCAATAACATACTTTAAACTCACTTAAGATAACTACGAGTTTTTAACAGCAAGTGTTGTAAACAAATTTAGTTTTTGAAAATACCGGACTTTCAAGGTATGACAGCCACGGTACCTCCATCAGAACAACAGGTCGCAACCAAAGGGCTTAGAGCCTAATGACACTAAGGTGTGATGGACAAAAGAGCAAGACCATAAGCAAGCAAATGTTTTAAAAACAAGTCAAATAGGTTATCATTTACACAAGCAAAGTTAAAACACAATAGAGCTACATAACAAATTACACAAGTAAAAAGAAACATCTCCTTCCATAATCGGTTCGTTCGTTTGTTTTCAGAAACACGGAAGAAAAAAGTATAAAACCCACCGTCAGACAGCCAAAACTTCAACTTTGGTTCTTCTGCCTCGGTCTTTCTTCTTCTTCTTCTACTTTTTACTACTACACTTGGGCCCGATCGTAGCTATTCATACTATAATAAAAATGGCCTTACTTTCTCTCTCCTTTTGGCCAGGCTAGAGAGAGAGCGGGAGAGAGAGATGATAAGGTAACCGTACTCTGTACTTGTGGTCGTGAAAGAAGATATGATGCCACCGCTTCATCAGCTTCGTCGATTGGAATCCCACAGCAGATCTCTATACATGTATATTATGTAATGGTGGCACCAGTAACCGGAGGTACAAATTGTAGACCAATCTGCCTCTTCACATGATCCGGAATTAGCCTGTTCACAAGCTCCGGAGACGCTGCCGACAACTGGACCATAAATATAGTAAATCCGTAAGTAAAAACGACCATGATTCGAATATATAGGTCTAAAGGTGGCAAACCAGGCGGGTCTAGGAGTGCTAAGCAAGTCATGTTCACGGGTTAGCGGGTCCAACCCGAACCCGAAATAGTGTCAAAACACATGAACCGAACACAACATGAATATTCACGGGTTGGCCCGAACACGACCCATTTAACCGAATTTTTTTATTTTTTTCACACAAATATTTTCAAATAAAAAATTATAACAAAAAATAAAAAATCTGTAGAAAACTACATTTTAGTTGTAAGATCTTATGTCAATTTCTATTTTAACACAATTATAGCATAAAATAACCAATTTAACTTAAGACATATAAACACACTATGAAAAATATTAAATATAACATAAATGGGTAAAACGGGTCAACCCACCAACCTGACGGTTTGACACAAACCCAACCCGTTTAGCTAAACAGGTTCGTGGATTCAACCTGAAACTGACGTGAACCTATTTAGACTAACCCAAACCCGTGAATTTCGTATTAGGTCTGTGTCGTGTTTTCGGGTCGTGTTAGAGACTTACACTCCTAGGCGGGTCAGGTCAGGTTGGGTTGACCCGCTTCATAATCTTCCTGTGTTCTGTCCCAACATTTTTAATCTTTTTTATAAATAATACACAGGTTAGATGTATGCATTCTTAAAAAAGGCTCTTGAGATGAGGGTGACCTTAAACAATAAAATTAATGGTGGATTTGCTAATTAGAAATGATTAACAGATAGACAAATTGAGCGAAAGTTGGTATGTGATTAATTTTTTTTCCAAACTAGTGGTCCAAAAAGTGGCACATCAACTTGACTTTAGTGAGGTAAAGTAAACACTTTATCAACACACACTCACAAAAAGTGTTGTATGAAGATAAAAGGTTGCAATTAATTAGGATAGCTCACTAAGAGGGTGCACCACTAGTGTTTTTAATTTCTTAACTAATACAAATCTAATGATTTGCATACATCTTGAAGTATAATTTATTACATGAGAGCATCATCGCATGTCAAGAAAACTTAATAAAGGGTTAGAGACGTAAACGTGAAGTTAATCTACTGTGTGGAATTTACGACTTGAGTCAATTTTTTTCACCTTTAACCGACAAAAACTTGCTTGCTAAATATGAAATGAGTCCAACATGTTGAAAGTCAACACAAAGTGATTTTTAATGCATAAAACCTCCCAACTCATGTCATTAAAAAAAAAACTCAACATTGATATTCTAATAAACTAGTTTTCAATTCCTATTTACAGAGGTGTTCAAAAAGCTCGAGACTTGCTCGAAAAAATGCTCATTTTGTTTTCGAGCCAAGCCGAGCCAACTCGTTTTGAAATCAAGTCGAGCTCGAGTCAGGGGTGCTCAGCTCGTGATGGTTGGGTTCTAAGGATCGACTCGATGGCTTGGCTCTATGGCTATATATTTTTGAAATGTCTGTTAACTTTTTTAATTTTCATTTTTTATGTTATCAATATTTGAAAAAAAAAACTTAATAAAAAATAAAAAACAATAAACGAGCTGGCTCGAAGTTTTTACAAGCCAAGCTCGAGCTCGACTTTTCAGCTCGAAAAAATAAACAAGCCGAGCCGGCTCGTTTAAGTTCGAGCTCGAGCCCAGCCAGGCTCGATTACAGCCCTACCTATTTATGGCACTAGAATTTATATAAAAAATATGAAATTTTTGGACAAAAAAAGTGTATGGGGTCAACATAACTTCCCACACACCAAAAATTTACGCTTTCTTGACCCTACCCGTCCATTTTGCCATCTTTAAACTAGCCTGGTGGGATTTTCCCACAATTCCATGTATGCAACTATACATATTGAGAAGATCTAATTATAGGTGCAAGACAAGAGGCATGTCTTAAGAGTAACAACATATGCATACCTCCTGTTTGAAGTCAAATAGAGGTGGTAACGGTCGACCGTTTGTTAAGCGAGCATTAGGTTGCCGAATCTCATCAAAGAAAGGATGCGCAATGGCTTCAAGCTGTACAATAATAATAAAATAAAAATGTTTAATTCCAAATGGAAGATAACATAACACGTACCATATGGCTTCAGCCATCGTAGTTCAATAATTTGCAATCACATATACAGTTATCGGATCCATAATGAAATAAATAAACAGAATAGATTGTTAAAGCTCACAGCATTGCAACGAAGACTTGGAGAGTACTGCAGGAGACGTGAAGCGAGATCAATTGCTTCCGGAGGCATCCGCTTATGAAATACCTGAAACACGATAAACGAGCAATTAGAAATGGCACCATGACGTTGATCCTCTATATATTGTATAAAATCATAATAAACAAAATAAAAACATACCTTGTGCCAAGGGTGGGCCTTTACTTGCGGAAACCGAAAATCAGTGTAGTTCGGATTCATACAGCGAAGTTCTTCTCGAGTCGGTGTGCCCAGGACCTGACCAGTTAAACGAAACACGTTATAAACTTATAAGCCCGTTAAAAAGCTCGGATAAACTATAGAGAACCGTACCTTAATAATTTCCACAAGCTGATCGACTGCGTTTTCTCCAGGAAATAGTGGCTGCAAATAACCAGAAAATTTCAATACATTAAGGTCTTACATGATGGCTTTATATAAGGTTATATTAACAACGGTTTCGGAAAATGCGAACCTGTCCCAGAAGAAGTTCAGCGAGAATGCAACCAGCCGACCATATATCAATCGAGGTTGTATACTCTGTGGCACCAAAGATGAGTTCGGGTGCACGATAAAACCGGGAGCAAATGTATGATATATTTGCTTCTCCCCTCACCTGACGACAACAAAAATATCAATATGGTCAGATATAAATTATGATGTGAATGAATATCTCAACTACATAAAAAGGGGCAAAAAACAAGTTATGTATAAGCAAAGTAAAAGTAACTAAAAAATTAACCTACACACACACAGATATATATAAAACATTGCCACGACTTAAATTTATGACTTTCATTGCTAATAATCTATCATCATGTACTATACAAGATCTTCAAGTAGCAACAGGGAAGCTCATTAATTAAAATTGTTATATACAACATAATATATATTATTTAGTTATAATTATCATATTTTATAATGATAACTAATTATTATTACTATATAAGTACTTAATATATTAAAAAAAATATATAAATGATACGCTTGTTTAGACTCGCGAGCCACATAATCGGGCCCGTTTATTAAACAAGCTTATTATTAGGCTTGAGCTTGTTTTAGCTCGGCTCGATTCAAGCTTTTAGCAAGCCAACCTCGAGTAGCTCACGAGCGTCTTGGCTCATTTACACCCCAAAGTAACTAATAAAAATCCAGAAATATCCCGAGATGTTGAGAAAGGTCGGACATACTAGCATTTTTGCACTTCCGAAGTCACAAATCTTGACTTGATGAGTAACAGGATCAACCTGTGCAAAAAATGGAAAAATAAACGAATGAGAACTAATAATTTATAGCATAATATGAAAAAGAAAGAAAAGTATATATTCACACCAAGACGTTCTGGGGCTTCAAGTCCCTGTGGCATACTCCAGTAACCATATGCATGTACGCTAACCCCCTAAAAATCTGATAAAAGATTTCCACATGTTAATTCTATAACTCTATAATAAAAATAAATAAATAAAAAAATAAATAAAAAAACAGAATATGAAACCGTGCTGAAGTGAAAGAAAACAAAACAAAACAAAACTAACTTGATATGTGTAAAGTTTGACGTAAATGAGAGGCATCCTCTGGCGTGAATCGCTATAATGCTTTAACACTCTAAAAATCGTCTCGGGAACGTATTCCATCACCAGGTTCAGAAAAAGCTCATCCTTGCTTGTCGTTGAATAAAAACAATGCTTCAACGACACCACGTTTGGATGGTCCATTGTTCGCATTAACTGCAACTCACGGTTCTTGTATCTTTTATCTTGCAAAACCTTTTTTATAGCCACAGTTTCTCCCGTTTCTAGACATTTTGCCTGGAATGACAATACTCGGATCAAATTAGATATATAATTTTCATATTTATATGGTCACGTTGGTTTAAAATAGCGTGAGGCGCTTTTCTGATCCGAACGCGCCTTTTTAAACCAAGATGGTGACAGAATTAATTATATACCTGGAAAACTATACCGAACGATCCAGCCCCTACCACGCGCTCTGCCATGTAACTGACCGTCTACACAAGTAAATGGTAGCCATAAATTAAATTTGAGCAACGACAACAAAAACAGATAAAAAATAGTACCGAACCACCTAACCAAACTAGTGGGGTAGATACGATTCAAACCAAAAGTAGATATGAAACAGAAACACAAAAACAAATATAAAGAGGTGAACCGGTGTATTTATGTGTGTGATTAGTAGATCTTCGCCTAAAGGAGGCTGTTTAAATAATGTGGTATACCTGCTTTGGTTCTCCATTGTTGCCGCCGATTGTCGTAGATATGATGTGACCGGTTTCAGCTCCGCTTCCATCAACAACCTTTGTGGACATTTCCTACACCGTTTAGAAATCAAATACGTTCAACAACTTATTACCAACATTTAAGCAAAATATATGCCGAAAGAACAGAATTTTTTTTTTTACTATTAACTAATGCACAACATTACAACTTAAAGAAATATCACCTATGAAGTTTATCATCATCAAAACGTCAAATTCATCCGTTTGGTGAGATAATCTTATGGCAGATGAAGTAATAACTCATCAAACTTAGCCAACAATAAAAAGATGATTGATTATACAAATTCAACGGTTTCTACTTTTCTCATCCCAATATTTGCCATTCAAACAGATATAAAAAACAACAAAGCAAAAGTAACCAGCTCAACAAAATCAATTCAAATCTGGCAGGTTAATGATATTCAACAACAACAAAACCTTAAACACCCAGAAAATCAAACCCACATAAACATAACATTGATCCAACAAAATTCAACAAGATCCTTAAATAAAATCCCAACAACACAGATCCAAGAAACCCTAATTCAAGAAAACCCTAACCCACTTACTAAAACATAAACAGTAACAAACCCACCTTCAATCTTGACCTAATTCAACAAACCCAACTCCAAATTCCCAAAATCAGTAACATACATCAACCTTTATGCCATAAAGCAACAAACTTTATAATCTTTACACCCTTAATTACACAAATCCATAAGAACAATGGTAAAAATCATGACTTTACAACAGATCACCTTCAATCTTGACCTAATTTCACACACCTAACTCCAAATTCCCAAAATCAGTAACATACATCAATCTTTATGCTATAAAGCAAAAAACTTTATCATCTTTACATCCTTAATATACACAAAACCAGAACAACAATGATAAAAATCATAACTTTACAACAGATCACATCAAGAACAGAACAACTTGTGGCAAAAACAAAGAATTTATGCATAAAGATTTAGTATATACCTTATCATCAGCCATTTGTGTGTTCAGATGATCGATCTGGTACAAGAAACAATTTTTTCTTTTTTTATTTTTCAAGAAAAGAATGAGTTGATGATGGGTATGAAGAGAGAGAAAGAGGACCCATTAGACAAACAACTCCATGTGATTACAGCTCCTCTTTCATTTGGTGTGTCTTGAGATAATGAAAGAGTGAGGATGAATACTCCTACTATTCGATGGGTCCCCCTAGCGTTAGGTTTTACTATTCATTTGAAAGTACTAAAATACCCTTATATGATATTAATGATGTGATTAATGTTGTGCATTAAAAAGGTTGTGTAAAGGTAAACTAAATGGATGGTGGACCTGGTGGTCGGTGGATATGGTAAGATTATAATTTACTTTTGTCCTTTGACTTTGAAAATTATTACTCTTTAGGTCATTGTTTGTGTTGGTATATAGAACAGGGCCGGTTTTGAGCTTGTGCAAGAGGTGCTATCGCACAGGGCCCAAAACATTTAGGGGCCCAAAATCGTTTGAAAATTGATATATTTTGATATATAATTTTGCGGTAGGAAGAATTGTACATATTAGTCCTTTGGCTCAATGGATGCAGCAATTAATTTTAAAATTGGTCATTCTGGGTTCGAACTCCCCTTTGTTTTTTCATTGTTTTTCATTTCTAATTGATGTTTTGTTTTGGTTTGGTTTGGGTCCTCAAGGGGCTGATTTCATCTTGTTTTATCAATAGGGAAAAAGTCTCATGTGCTCACACTAATTGCAACTTTGCAAGCTTATTTTTTAGTTTTAATTTTGATTTATGTTCACACCAATTGCAACTTTGCAAGCTTATTTTTTAGTTTTAATTCTGATCTTTCACATCTAAATTTGGGCCTCCACAAATTTACAAGTTCTATCATTTTTTCTTCTCATTTAATCATTTACGTAACAAACTTTGTAGGTTTTTTATTTCTCATTTAACCATTTACAATATAAACTTAGAAGAACTCAGTATCTGGTTCTATTTTTTTTATTTATATGAAAAGGTTCGTGTTGCCAAACTAATTTGGGTATGTTTACATATATTCAGTTCTTTTTGCTACGCTACTTTTGTTTTGTTTATTTTATAATAAATATAGTCGTATTGTGGTTTTTTTATATATGATTGATGAGTTTATATTATAGGGAAGGGTCCAATTTTTTTTTTTGTTTCGCACGGGGCCCAAAAGTATTTTATCATTCTCGGGGACGGCCCTGACATAGAATTTAGGGGTATTCACGCTGATGAAAATTTCAAGTCAAACCGATAACTATAATTTTGATAAAATACAAACTGAATGATCGGGTTGGTTGTGTCTACCGAACAGTTCGGTTTTCATGGTTTAGCGTTTGGCGAGTTTGCAGTTTTAAAGTGGCATATTTTGGTATCATATGTTAAAAAGACCGATAAGGATTGGTCATGAATAATATGTACATATCATATGCTATTGAACAATCTAGTGGTGTGACGCTCTGGCATTTCCGTCATTGGTTGGGGTGTTATAGAAAGAGACGGTTTATGGTATGTGGTATTTAAAATTCCAAACTTTTAAGTATAGTGATAAAATGGTAACTTTATATCAACCTAACTAATTTTTCATATGGGGCATCTATCACATTGACCAAAAACATGACACTTAGTGAAGAACTAAGATCAAAAGAGTGATTTCTTGAACTCAGGGACGAAGAGTCAATATTAACATTACCATGTGGATCATCCGTGTAATTTACTCTTATATTATTTACGTGTTTAGATGTATTGTTATTTATATGACATGTTATAGTTGTGTTGTTAAGTAATAGGTAGTCGTAAACTTTATTATCATGGCCAAAAATTAATTACACAAGAAGTCCTGTTATGTGCCCAATCCCAAACAACCCATGCACATGAAGAAGCCCATGAACGAATCGTGAAGCCCATTTGGATCTCAACGTTTTATTTTATTTGAATTGTTTCTGTTAATTGTGTGCCTAAATAAAGGAACCGACGGGGATGCCCACGTTTCCAAGTTTTAGCGTATCTTTCCAGCTTTTTAGGATATTAGGTTTGACTTTGTTTTGTTTGCTTTCTTTGAATGGGCAGCTTTTCGTCACTGTGGAATAATATGCAGAAAGTTTAGTCTCAATATCCTCACTTTATTTCTCTAAAGCTTCTTTCTTATTTTTTTCACCATTCAATTAATACACAATAGTGGTATCAGAGCAGTGGTGATCCTATGGCGAGCAAACGTACTAACGCCGAATTCCAACAAGAAACGGAAGAACGTTTCGCTAAATATGATGCACTAATTGAAAAATTGTTGGGTGAGTTGCAAGCTTTGACGGTCTGGCAGGAAGTGCAAAAGTAGATGGCCACCTCAACGTCAGTTCCCAAACAAAGCATTATCTAAAGCTTCACTTTCCTCGGTTCAGTGGCGATGATCCGACGGGGTGGATCTACCAATCCAAGCAGTACTTCGATTTTCGAAAAGTAGCAGTTGAGGATCTAGTCAATCTGGCTTCCTTTCATTTAGAGGGTATCGCACTTCAATGGCACCAGTGGTACACCAAAACACGGGGTCCGTTAACGTGGTTAGAATTCACCGCCGCTTTATTGAATCGGTTTGGGCCGACTGATTATGAAGACCCTTCTAAGTTACTCCACAGGCTAAAACAAACCACTACTGTCATGGCTTACCAAGAAGCTTTTGAACGACTTACTCAACGCATCGATGGGCTACCGGAACCTTTCCTGGTTGGTTGCTTTATTGGTGGGTTGAAGGAGGAGATCCGATTGGAGGTTAAGTTAAAGAAACCAAGACACTTGGGGGAGGCAATAGGGAGTGCACGATTGGTGGAAGAGAAATTATCTCTTCAATGTGTGGATGTTTCTCCAACAAGTTTGGAGGGGAATTATAATTCCACGGTTAACAATCTTGGAAACATGCAATCAACCAACGGGATACTTGGCGCACGTTGTCACACCCCCAAAATACCACATGCGGAATTACCGCGGGGCGTGTGACGTACCAGGATCCAAGCCACCAATCACATTGAACTTCGCATAATATAATTAAATAAAACTTTCATTTATTAACATTAAGTGTTACAACGTTACAAACAAAGTATACAGCGGAAGCATAATTCCTTCGTTAAGTGTTTATAAACCATTAGTCTTGTGTTGCAATTCCACGTATCTCGACCCATGACCACTCCAGCCTCACAGACAGCAAGTTCCAACAATATGCACCTAAAGGCCTGCAAGGCATGTAACAACGAATCAACAACAAAGTTGAGCGAGTTCACAGCTGGTTACCCAATTTATAGTTGTTTCAAAAACCACGAGTTCATTAAAAAACCATGAGTTATCCAATTCATTGTTTCCCAAACCATAACCAGTGGGGGCTACCCCATGTAACCACTAGACCGTTACCATATCGACAACTGACTTAGAAAGTTGTGCCCTACGTCAATGTCTATCATCATTGACTAAGTGCCCAGATCCATTAGTACACGCCCGTCCTCCCGGCACGGTGTGAGGCTTGTCAACCCTAATAGCGCTATCAACTAATGACCCGCTCGCCATTGGCCCGGCGATTAAGTCGATATAAAAATGAGGGACTTCATGATAGAGTTTTGTCTAGTAAGTTATATGTTGTTGTAACACCCCGTGTTTCGGAAGTCGAAGTCAAAGTCAAAGTCAAAGTCAAGATTGAAGTCAAAGGAGGAAAGATTGCTAATTGCAATCTGACTCTCGTTGCTTGATTCCTGTTTTGACTTCTTTGACTTGTAGTTAGCCTATTTTATGTTTACGTTAGTTGTATTATGTGGAGTAATTGTTAAGAATCGCAGTAATCGATGTATATTTATCGCTCCGAATCACTTTACGACTATGAACAATGGGAAGTAACAATGCGATAAAGTCAATTACACGCTAATCGAACTAAACTAATCAGCATCGCGCTCGTAACTCGAATTTCGCATTTTGGTTATTGTTATACGTGTGTGTGCCTTATGTGTTACTTGTGCATGTTTATTTATGTTATATGTGATAATCAATCGAATCGCAATTGAGCTCAATCGCAATCGTATCGCAATCGCAAAACGAATACGAAATAAGGATGATTGTATGTTGATATAGTATGATAACTAGTGGAGAAGAGATAGCGTGAGATATAAGTAGTTGGGATTAAAAGTAATTTGACTAGGAAACTCTAACGCACCGCAACGCTTGCAATCGAAATCGAAACAACAAAACTCGTCGCACCGAACACTCGAATCAGGCGACCGATCGATCAGGCAACCAGCCGATCGACCAGCCATCCGTTCGGACCGCCGTCCGATCGGACAGGCTGTCCGATCGAGCTGCCTAGCCGATCGGCCAGCCCTTTCCTCTTTGGGTAACTATATAAATACCCTTGTCACTTTCATTCTTTCTACTTTTGGTAACTCTCTGACCGAACAACACGCTCTCCTCACCTTTTCTTCGATTTCTCTCAATTTCGGTAAGATCTCGTCCTAAATCTTGTACTTTCTTAATCTACACGCACTCCTACACCTTTCTATCTTTTAAATATTAACTTTTAACCATGAAATCACCAAGATTCAAGGTATTCTAGGATGACGTCATCATGTGTTCTTGAAGAACTTCATGTTTTGGCCTCAATCCACCAAGAACGACTTGGATCTAACCGACTTCCACATAAACAACAAAGATCTTTCATAAATCTAAACATATTCACGGTGAAAAGGATTGAGAGAATGTTTTCCAACCATCTTTCAACTCTTTTACACTCAATGCACTCAAAACCGATAGAATCGGAACTTGTACCGACTTCCTGCTCATTCTTGTGGTTGTGTTAGTCCAAGATCCGGATCCTATCGATGAGGGTTACCGATTACGGGTTAAACTTGGAACACCGTCTTGAACAGTTAACTGACTGGATTTGGGTGATTCCTGTCCGATCAGAAATACCAAGTATTGACGAGGTTTCTGTTGCTTAACACGTTATCAAAAACATCTCGATAAAATGACAAACAACCAAAACAACCAAGTGTAAGACGAACAGGACGACCAGGACGGGGTGCCGTCCGATCGGACTGCTGTCCGAACGGACAGTCACCCGAACGACCGGTCAGTCGAACGGCTTACACCTTGGGGTCCCACACTTAACCAATTTTATCTGAAGTTTGAGTATTAAACGAATTGCTAACCAATCAGACTACCATCCGACCGGATTGCCCTTCGGATCATGAGATACTTGGGCTTTAACACTTAATCGATTTTTCAACATGTTCAATGCACTAGGAATGCCACCCGATCGAACTGCTGTCTGATCGAGTGACATCCTGCTGAGAACTTGTTCTCGCTGAAGTGCCAGCCGAACGGGTTGCCGGCCGATCGAAAGACCGTCCGATCGACCGACCTGAAAGGTAGAGATACTTCAATGTTTTCAGAATGCTACAACAAAGACTTCAAAAGTCAAACCATCATATACAAACACATCCTTCTCAAAGGAAGAAACAATCCACTCGAACGGCCATTCGAGCGGACAGCCGTCCGAACGGACTATCAACCGCACGATCAGCTGTCCGATCGGACTACCATCCGATCGACCAGCTGATTCGACCCACCAACACTTGTTTCCGTTTTACGCGTCACTTATCGTTATTCTAGCGAACTATTCAGGCTAACCTTACTCTCAAGCGCTCCCTTCAATCCATCAATCGCTGTGAGTATACTCGATCCCTTTTTGCTTTACGCACTTTTGGGTGTTACATACGTTACTTATACAAAAATCACAATCGAACATACTACGCAATACTTTAAACGCTAACCATTACCGCATGTTATACGTGACTTAATGAATGCTTGTTTGTTATGTTTACACATGGAATGATGTCTACCTGCCTTAACGACGATAGTACTATAGTTTGGACTCAGCACCCGTTCACTCGGGGGTTGTTAAGGACAATTACTTGCATGGATTACCGTGTTGATCATGTATTGCGAACTGCCTTGGGCAGTCAACCCGCAGTCATTTGTATCGATAGGTTCATGTCGATAACTAACATGCTTCATTTTCCTCTGTGTACGTGCTGGTTATGCGTAACTATATCGAACTCTATATGCTATTATCAAACTTGTATACTCGCCTTTACACTATGTGTATTGACTTTTATTTTAACGTATGTGACAGGTGCTTAAGGTGTCTATTTGCTTGGAAATCAAGGCTAGGAAAGAGTCTTACTAACCAACAAATAGTTGTCTGTACAATTTGAATCTGAGTTGTCGGAACAAAACTAATTGCCTAGATTTTGTCTGTAATAATTTGTTTGCCTTTCGAGACATGGTATGGGACATGTTATTCTAAATTGATTGGTAATGATAATTGTTATGGAAACTTCTGGATAATCTGTTTCGCTCAGTGACATGCCTCGATGTTTCCGCCGTCGGTTGGGGTGTGACAGATTGGTATCAGAACCATAACTATAGGGAATTAGGCAAGACACGACCTAGTCCGGGTCGAAGTCTTAGAGACCTCGTCTATAGTTAGGACCCAACAGACCGACTCATGCATGTCCAGTAGGGATTATGTATGGGCTTACTTGTTATTCCTCGCCATTCTCGCCTACGCTACACTATCACTGCATTCAAAATTTTAATTTTTGGACGGGCGATTAAGTCGAGATTGTAGGATCGTTATGCTGACCCGAATGAGTCGTTCAGAGGAGTTTTGATCAATCACAGGTGCGGAAAACAAGTAATTGACGTAGAAACAGCTGAATCTTCACTTAAATCACTGATTGTATTGATTTGACGTTGATTACAATCGATTCTCACACCGGCAGCACTTCGGCATGGATTACAAGGTCATAACTCTACTGATTTCGTTCATGGAACACATATATATAGTGTTCTGATTTCGCCCGAGATGACATAGGTCACCAGGAGCGAAGTCACCAATAAGTGATTTCAGGCGAAATCACATCCACATGCATATAGGAGCGAAATCAGCTTCCTAACTCATTAACACTTCCTATTTCCTCGTAAAACGTGCCCTAATCTATACAATGCAATCTAAGACTCGATACAAGACGAAGTCGACAGATGCATGCACTAACAGACTCCCCTTCAGATGTTGACGAGTCGCACGTGTCGAGTCTTGACAAACTTCAGTCTTGATCAGCCTCTGGGCTTCACTCTCTCTTCTCTTTCATACCTTCAGACTCCCCCTTGCGATATGCTAACATTCCTCTAGTTCTTCAGCATCATCTGCTTCAGGATCGTTGTCTAGCTTTCACACTTTGTCCACGATCTATAGCCTGACTCATATTTTGTCTTCAGAATCCACAGGAATCAGAAACCTGGCTTTCTTCAATCAGAGTCCTCAGGTATCGTAACCTGGCTCTTATTTAGCTCAGATCTCAAGATCGATTATCCTGGCTCTTCAGAAGATTTTTCCAAGATCGAAACTTGACTCTTGTTCTGCTCAGGATCAATAACCCAGCTCAAACTTCAACCTGCATAGACTCTACTTCTCGATAAGTTTCAAACATTTCAAATATCGAGGCATGCACCAACACTGACTCTCCCTCCGATCACACACACATGATGAACCATTTTGAAAAATAAGATTTAAAAGATTTGGTTCCAATACAAACTCCCTCTCAACACATAGTCGTCATGTTTAGAACTCAGAATTTTGAAAATCAGCTTTCCAACATCAGTTGTCGAAAATTTTTTTGACTTTTTCAAATTTTCTAGTGTTTTTGGATTTTCTGAAATTTATGCTAAAACACACATAAAATCCTTTTGGATTTTCTGAAAGAAAGTAAATGCAGTAACAAAATATTTACAGACAATATTTTTGTGAGTTTGTGTAAGAGGATCATATCAGTTTATGAGACATGTCACTAACACCGTTAAGCTTCATTTCATTTTAAGTTCTAAACAATTCACCTAGATTGTCAGTATATCTGTCCACTTAAATTTTCACACAAATTTCAATTGATCTGAGATATGATGTTAGTGTTTTAAGAACTTGAACTTATCCGAGTGTCCCACTTCTTGAATATACTCCCGTATCCAGATCCCAATATTCAGTCTTACAGGTGAGTATACCACAGATGATATCTGTATAGGGGTTAAATGCGAGGGCTGTGAGAGCTCAGGTCGATACTTCCGTATACGCAAAGAGATGACGGCTTCGACTTTTTGGTGTGTCCCCTTTAGAGGATATTTTGTTTTTAACAGCAGTGACTATCAATTTTATCGTTTCATCAACTTGCTGAGGGCGATGCTATGTTTCAAGCATTTGCAGAAAGTATTATCCGGGGACTAGGTCAGTATTTCCATACATCAGAAGTCCCGGGATAATACCCCAGATATCATTGAGCATAAAGACCTAGTATCTCAGAATAAGGGACCTTTCAAACAAGATTTCGGGGTTACCCATATATCCAAGAAGTTGTTACCCACGAATTAAGCAAGTTTGAATTTTAGGTTTATATCTCGTCACAATCTACTAAATGTATAAAAACCTACTGACACATCCGCAGTGAGATTGTTTATCACATTTTTCATTCCAATTCTTTAGCATGTTGTGACAGTCTACTGATATACTATCATCTCCTCTTTTGTACAACAAAACTCATTTTTGATTTTATCATGTTTTTGTATTTTTTTAAATTTTCTTATGTTTTTGGATTTTCTAAAATTTTTTTTACTCCCCCTAAAATGCAAACACATTAAAGAAAATTGAAAACAAACTGTACAAAAACATGACAACCGATATCAAAATGCATCAATTCGCCATTCACTTGGCATAAACAATCAGAACTTCCCATATCAACAAACTATTTTCTCATTTAGATTTCAAAACACTTAAGTTTGTTTTAATCAAAATGATTTTTCCGGAAAATGAGTTTGTTTTTACCACTTGTAGGTTAGCATTAGATTCGGGGATATGGTTCATCATTTTGTTCAACAATCACATATGTAGTAAATCAAGTACAACTTAATGTCCCTGATTTACCGTTTGCAATTAAGCAACTTCTGTACCACTTGTAAGTATATCCAAAACATTTAGACACATGTAGGAATAAACATCTACATTAACCATTTTACCAACTTGAAGATGCCGATTCCTGCTTCGCACTTACCAACCTGGAAGCTCCGGCGTAGTCCTTCAACCTGTAACATTCAAACACTTTTAAAAACTTTCATACAAACTCATTAAAACATGAATGATGCCAATTCCTGATCCACGATTACAAACTTGGGATCTCCGGCATAGTCCTTAGACTTCAAGGAAAACAAACTTCCATCCAACTCTTCTCAGACTTGATGGTTTTCAATTCTTGCGCAGTAGGGTTGTAAGTTGCCTTTTTAGTTGCATAAAAATCTTTAACCCCCTTTGCTTTCCCATTAAGCATTTTCCCAAAAATTTTCTTAACATTCTCATTGAATGTTTTCTCGACATTAAACTCATTTTTCTCAGTATAAATCTGACTCGATATCTCAACTTTACCAACTTTTTGCTTAACTTCTTCAAACTTCAGTGATGGAAATTCATCATCACATACTGAATCTTTTACCTCAACCTGTGGCTCATCTGGCTTTGTGGAACCAGATTCATCGCCAACTTTCTTATCAACCTTTTTAACAACCCAAACTTGGTTGTTTTCAGCTTTCTTTTTGTAAGCATTCTTTTTAGAACATTCACCAACTTCATGAATAGAGTTTTCAAAAATTTTGAAGTTTTCAGTTGGTGCTTCAACATCAACAACTTTCTCTTTTAGTTTCTCAGAAACTCCCTGTTTTTTCTTGATATTCTTTGGACAATTCCATGCAATGTGTCCAGATTCATGGCACTTGAAATAGGTTCGAGTCTCTCTTGGATGAAACACTCCAGTTCCATTCCTTCTCTTTTCAGCAAGAAACTCCTGGTTCGATTGTTTCCAGAACGGTTTCTTCTATTCATCCTCTGAACTTCCACCTGAAACAAATTCTGTTTTTGTTTAAGAATTTTTTTCATTTTTAGAATTTTCTGGTGGAATAAAACCTAATCCTTTCTTTTTGTTGTTACCATTATGGTTTGATTTCTTTTGGAAACCCGTACCAGAATTGTAACCCTTTTTCTTGTTTAACCGTTGTTGTACTCTTGAGGTGTAAGGTCTTGGTTTTCTTGTAAGATTTTCATCTTTTATTTCAGAAATATTAATTTCTGTTAGTTTGAAAACCTTTTTGATCATTTCTGGTTTAACACCTCTTATTGGAAACTCTTTGTTGTAGTATAACTTGTCAGAATCATTCAAAGTATAAACTACTTCGAATGTTTCATCATTCAAGTTCGATTTTGATAACAAAAATTCTTTACTGTAAGACCGTTTGATCGACGACTTTGGACCATTGACTGACGAACATGATGTAACAACTCTCATTAAAATTAATAATTAGAATAATAATTAGTCAATAAGGAAACCCTAATTGAGACACCCAAGTAATTCCGCACTAACCCTAAAATTTCCGGAATAATCGGAATCAGGATCAGGGCCCCTAAAACTCAGGGGGGGTTAAACCCTAATTGATATTTATCTATTTAAATTGCTGTCACAAGTAAAATTCGAATTTCTGTTGAGTTACCTAAGCTAGTCCCGAACTCAGCTAGTCTAGGGAAATAGACTGCACCCTTTACGGACCGTAAGGGTAGGTCCTTACGGACCGTAAGCCTACCAGCTTGCCTTACGGACCGTAAGGTTTAGGTCATACGGTCCGTAAGCAACGCGAAATTCGGGCTATAAATAGCCGACCTTGGCATTCGACTTTTGGTGTTAAAACGTCAACTGGAAACATTCTGTACGTCGAGTTTAAACTTTTACACTACAAATTAAACACACACTGTTCACGAGGTGCTGCTGCGGAACAGGGTAATTACTCGATCGCTATTACGATTCATTTTCCGAGATCAATATATCCAAAGAATGTTTAAGTGCTGCCCACATTAGGGTGATACTTTGTCGTTTGTCGTTTATTCGATAAATGAGTTTAAGTATAGCACTTTGTCGTTCATTGTGAGAATTTGATCTCGTGAGTTATCGTAACTGCTTATTGATCACTAACCCTGTTTTGTGTGCATTATTATTGAAATTAGGTTAACAGGGCTAAACTCATATTCTATCCATACTAAATCTGCAATGTGAGTCATTCTTCTTTTTATCAACTGTTTTACAATACTCTAAATCATTTTCAGAATTATAATTACAGTGATTAAGTTGATGTAATCACCAAATTACAGCCAGTATGTGGGGTATTGTGCACATTACTACAGTTTAAATCATTTTAGGTGGGCGAACCTAATTTAATTGATTTACGTCATTCATTGGGGCAGCCAATGGTGATATGACCACTGTCACAGATCCGGTCGAGTGACAAATACTGTGGGTAGTTGGTTGATATCAGAAACATGCGTAAAAGATCTTAACACTGTGAATAATCATAAAATGTGTTATTTTCAGTAAAATGAATGATTCACTCAGTATTTCCCCGCTGACAAAACCTTTTTCAAACATGTTTCAGGTGATCTGCTGTAAATCAGGAAAAGTGCTGAGGAGCATTTCAAGCTTAAAATAGTGGCTCAGTCTAAAATAAAGAAATATGTTTTGAAATAAGGATTTATCACTAAAACTTATGTATTGTAAATTATCAGGGTTTATCCCGAGTTGTGAAATAAAATAATCGGGAAAAGTTTTAGCTTTACAACGATCCTGATGTTAAAATTCCGCTGCTAAAATCACATAAATAAATATCACGAGATTTCTGTCCGCGGCTCCTGAAACGGGTCAAACCGGGACGGGGGCCGTGACAGAAATAAGGTGGTATCAGAGCCACTGAGTTAAGCTAATTAAGTATTTAAATGATACTTAATTTTTCCTGATTACTATTGTGTGATTATGTGTTATTTAAACTGATTATTTGTTAATTACAGTATGGGTAAACAAAAGTTGCAAGATATCTATCTTAAATTAGATAGATCAATCTACGAAGAGGGAAGTTCGTCCAAAACTAAATTTTCAAAGCTCCCTACAATTCCTGAAGAAGGAATATTTGTGCGTAAAGCACAGTATGAGAATCCACTTTCTCCTAGAAAAAGGAATATGATTATTAAGAAAAGTAAGGAGCAAATCCGAGAAAAGAGGATTAAAAAGGAAAGCAGGATTTAATCAATAAATCACCATGGGAAGATAAGCTAGATGAAAAATGGACAAATTTATATATGCTAGCTACTGTAGCAGAAAATGCAAATCTTTAAAGTACTCTAAAATTAGTACTAGTATTTCTCAGTAAGTAAATAAATAAATCTGAGTGTGTGTTTTCTTGTATTTTGTACAAATAGTGTGCAATAAAACTTTGATGTTATTTGTTAAACTTTGTTCCAAAGTTTTAACTTAATATTTTTGTGCATTTTGCATATATGCTATACAGCATGAACGAGATATCTGAAGCTTTTCAGAACCTCAATCTTTACCCAGTGAAGATAGAAGTTTCCCAGGAATTTACTGGATACTTTGCTAATGTAGATCAACCTGTAGAATTCCATGCTCCACCTTTGACAAAACCAAAACGAAAGAAAAAGAAGAATTATGTTTGGGGAAGTCGTATCCTTAGGAAAAAGCCAGTTCCAAAACTTCCTAAAATAAACAATCCTTTAGAAATAGCAAAAGAACGTGGTAAATAGCCAGAAATAGTAATAGAAGTCGAGGAAGAGACTAGCAAATGGGAATACAGTTTGAGGAATATTCTCAAGAAATAGAAATGGAAGTAGGGCAAGGTTCTAGACCAACTCAGGTAGAAGTCGGAGAAAGCTCTAATCAAAACAAGAGAATTACTTTTCAGGAAGAGATAGATACTCTATTGGCAAACTGTGAGACTATGCAGCCTGTCAATACGAATATTTTTACCTATCCTATCGAAAATCCAATCCCTATGAATTTTGCACCAACCATCCCTGAACCATTAGTCCATGACCAACCTGTAGAATTGGAAGAATGGTGGACGAATGATTGGCAATTTCAAAATATTGTCAACGACCCTTATTCCTTCCTTCCACAATTCGACCCAGAACCCCTACCTAATCCACCAATGAGCCACGAGATTATGGCTGAACTGCGCCATTTTGGTGAAGAATTGATGGATGCCGGGAATAGAATCAGGGAGATAGGGGGACAGATTGCCTGGAAATATGACGAAAGGGAACTTCGTTTTTAGGGTGACAAGTGACGAAAGATAGAAGGATGGTAAAACTCTAGTTGTATAATAGTAAAAGAAATAGTGAAACCAGTTGTAACATAACGAATAAAACGTTGTAAAATATTGGTGTGTATTGATGCATACTATAGTGATATAAAATGGAACCGAGAAATCGATAGTTTTGACTTTACTTGCATTATGAATTATCTGATTGTTGTGTATAATTGCTAATTATCAAATACTAATAAGAATTATTATTATCAGATGGCAAATAGTGATAATGAACCAGTAAATGAGGTTAATCAATCGGAGCAACATCCGGGAGATCAATATATGACCAGACAAGATATTGAAACCATTGTTGCTCAAGGGATAGCTAATGCTATTCCAGCATTTGTTGCTGCTGTGAAAAATCCAATCGAACCGCAACATATTATTCCTAGTAAACATACTATTGAGGATAACTTCAGTAATAGTATAAACGGGGGTAATAATCATACCAATCATAATAACGAAACCCAGCACACGCCACTCCCTAAGAAGCGAAAGGCCGCAACACCTGGTTGCACTTTCAAAGAATTTCTTGCTTGTAAACCCACTGAATTTGCAGGCAATGAAGGGGCAACTGCATCGCTGCATTGGTTAGAGAAAACCGAAGCAGTGATTGCAATAAGCAAGTGTGCCAAAGATGATCAGGTCATGTACGCCTCAAATCTGTTTAAAGAAGGAGCACTCGAATGGTGGAACACTGTGTTACAAGCTAAAGGAAGAACTAGGGCGTATGCTATGACCTGGGAAGAATTCAAGAGTCTGGTAGAAAGAAAATTCTGTCCTGAGTATGAAAAGGAACAAATGGCAAATAAGTTCCTATATCATCGGATGTTAGGTGTAGATTGTCGTGGTTACACTTCGACATTCTTTGAATATGCTAGAGTGGTACCAACACTGGCTTCGCCAGAACCGGTACTCATTTCTCGTTATATTTGGGGATTACTTAGCGAAATTCGCAATATCGTTAAAGCTGCGAGACCTCGCACTATTGACGATGCAGTAGAATTAGCTAACACCTTAACTGATGAACTGATACGCACAAGAGACGAAGATAGGAAAAAGGAATTAGCTCAGAAAATTTCCCAAGGATTTAGGACGGGTAATAGTAGTAATTTCAAGAAAAGAGGGACAGGGCGATCTGCAACTGTGCCATTCTGCAAAATTTGCCGTAAGAATCATTTTGGAAAATGTAATAGAATTTGCAATTTTTGCAAAACAACGGGACATCGTGAAGAAAACTGCAGAAAGAAATCCATAATTTGTTACCATTGTGGAGAAGCCGGACATTTCAAAACAGAATGTCCTAAGTTAGCCAACCCAGTAGACAGCAAACCCAAGGCAGCTGAAGGAGCTACTAAGAAGAATACTAGAGCATTTCAGCTAACTACTCAAGAAGCAGAACTCATTCCGGATGTGATTGCCGGTACGTTTTTAGTTCACAGCGTCTATGCAAAAGTATTATTTGACTCTGGTGCAAACCAAAGTTTTATAAATACTTCATTCTGTCAAGCTCTTAAGTTACCATTAACTACCGTTAGGCAGATTTTTACAGTCGAAACTGCAGATGGGAATTCAGTAAAAATCAATCAGGTTTTGCAAAAAGTAGGAATAGAACTCTTAGGTCATAAATTTACTGCAAACCTATTTCCTATGAAATTAGCTGAGTTCGATGTTGTGTTAGGAATGGATTGGTTAATAACCAACCATGCTCAAATCATTTGTGATACTGGAGAGATAATTAAGATTTCAGGAGATAAACCTCGGAAGCCACTGAAGTTCATATCACTAATGAAAGTTGCTAATTATGAACGGAAACAGGGAATAGTATATATGATTTCAGTAATCATTTGTACTAAAGGAAAAGAACTTAAGGAAATCCCTGTAGTCTCAGAATACCCAGATGTATTTCCAGAAGATTTACCTGGGTTACCACCAGATAGGGAGGTAGAATTTAGGATTCATCTAATTCCAGGAACTACACCGATAGCCAAGGCACCCTATCGATTAGCTCCTACCGAAATGCTAGAATTAAAGAAACAATTAGATGAATTACTAAGCAAAGGATTTATACAACCTAGTTCATCCCCTTGGGGTGCACCAGTGTTGTTTGTGAAAAAGAAAGATGGATCAATGAGAATGTGTATTGATTATAGAGAATTGAATAAAGTTACAATTAAGAATCGATACCCATTACCTAGGATAGATGATCTCTTTGATCAATTACAAGGCGCTAAATATTTTTCTAAGATAGACTTGCGCTCCGGATATCATCAATTAAAAGTTCAAGAAGAAGATATACCTAAAACTGCTTTTAGGACTAGGTATGGACATTATGAGTTTACAGTCATGCCCTTTGGATTAACTAATGCACCTGCAGCATTTATGGACATGATGAACAGAATCTGTAAACCATATTTGGATAAATTTGTAATTGTTTTCATAGACGAAATACTGATTTATTCCAAAAGTCAGGTCGAACATTGTCAGCACTTGCATGCACTCTTAACCTTGTTAAGAAAAGAAAAGTTGTACGCTAAATTCTCGAAGTGTGAATTTTGGTTACAAGAAGTGCAATTCTTAGGACACATGGTAAATCACGAAGGTATTCATGTAGATCCTACTAAAATAGAAGCAATTACCAATTGGAAGGTTCCGCAAACTGCAATGGAAATTAGAAGTTTTATAGGTTTAGCCGGTTATTATAGACGGTTTATTAAGGATTTTTCCAAAATAGCTGTACCATTAACTAAGCTAACCTGTAAAGCCACTAAGTTTGAGTGGGGACCTAAACAAGAAGAAGCCTTCAGAATTTTAAAACAGAAATTAACCAATGCTCCAATCTTAGCTTTACCAGAAGGAACATAAGATTTTGAAGTATATTGTGATGCTTCGAAATTAGGATACGGATGTGTGTTGATGCAACGCAAGAAGGTAATTGCGTATGCTTCCAGACAATTGAAAAAGCACGAAGAAAACTATACGACTCATGATTTAGAACTAGGAGCTATAGTTTTTGCCCTTAAGATATGGAGACACTATCTGTATGGAAGTAAGTTTACTGTTTATACAGATCATAAGAGTTTAAGATATATATTCGGGCAAAAAGAGTTAAACATGAGACAAAGAAGATGGATGGAAATCTTAAGTCGTAAGTTCCATGAAAAGCAAAAGAGAATCCGTGCTCTTAGAATAAATCTACAAGTAGATTTAATGGAACAATTGAAGGAAGTTCAGGAAACGGCAATCAAGGATGATGCCGAAGGGATGAAAGGTTACCTAAAAGAATTGGAACAAGGAAATGATGGAATTTGGAAATTCCACAAAAGCAGAATTTGGGTACCTAAACAAGGAAATTTAAGATCAAAGATTTTAGAGGAAGCTCATAAATCTAGGTATACTGTACACCCAGGAAACAATAAGATGTACCAGGATTTAAGAAAGAATTTCTGGTGGATAGGAATGAAAAAGGATATAGCAGAATACGTATCTAAGTGTTTAACTTGTTTACAAGTTAAAGCCGAACATCAGAAACCCTCAGGTCTACTACAACAGTTAGAAATGCCTGTATGGAAATGGGAACTCATAACAATGGACTTTATTACTAAGTTACCCAAGACCAGAAAAGGTAACGATGCAATTTGGGTAATCGTGGATCGATTAACCAAATCAGCTCATTTTCTACCAATAAAGGAAACCTTTAGTATGGAAAGGTTAGCTAAACTGTATGTAGATGAAATAGTATCCTTACATGGAGTTCCACTCTCCATTGTATCGGATAGAGATAGTCGTTTCACTTCTCGTTTTTGGACAAGTTTCCAAGGATCAATGGGAACCCGACTTAATCTAAGTACTGCATATCATCCACAAACAGACGGACAAAGTGAAAGGACGATCCAAACTCTGGAAGACATGCTCCGAGCATGTGTAATTGACTTTGGAGGTAATTGGGATAACCATTTACCATTAATCGAATTCTCCTATAACAATAGTTATCACTCTAGTATCGAAGCCGCTCCATTCAAAGCACTGTATGGACGCAAGTGCAGAACACCCGTATGTTGGGCAGAAATAGGAGAAAGTCAATTATCAGGTCCAGAAATTGTGCAAGAAACCACAGACTAGATAACTCAAATCAAGGAAAGATTGAAAACAGCCAGAGACCGCCAGAAAAGCTATGCCGACAATCGTCGCAAGCCACTTGAATTCCAGATAGGGGACAAAGTACTTTTGAAAGTATCTCCTTGGAAAGGAGTAGTACGATTCGGTAAGAAAGGAAAACTGAGTCCAAGATATGTTGGACCATTCCCAGTGATTCAACGAATCGGACCAGTTGTTTATCGCTTACAACTACCAGAAGAACTAGCTGGAGTACATGATGTATTTCATGTATCCAACCTCAAGAAATGTTTATCAGACGAATCCCTGGTAGTACCTCTTCAAGACATAGAGGTAAATGAAAAGCTGAAATTCATATAAAGACCTTTACAAATAGAAGACCGAAAGATCAAATTTCTCAAACACAAGCGACTTGTACTGGTGAAAGTCAGATGGAATTCAAAGAGAGGACCGGAATACACTTGGGAACTGGAATCAGAAATGAAGCGCAAGTATCCTCATCTGTTTCAGTGAATCTCGAGGACAAGATTTTTCCTAAGGTAGGGAGGATGTAACAACTCTCATTAAAATTAATAATTAGAATAATAATTAGTCAATAAGGAAACCCTAATTGAGACACCCAAGTAATTCCGCACTAACCCTAAAATTTCCGGAATAATCGGAATCAGGATCAGGGCCCCTAAAACTCAGGGGGGGTTAAACCCTAATTGATATTTATCTATTTAAATTGCTGTCACAAGTAAAATTCGAATTTCTGTTGAGTCACCTAAGCTAGTCCCGAACTCAGCTAGTCTAGGGAAATAGACTGCACCCTTTACGGACCGTAAGGGTAGGTCCTTACGGACCGTAAGCCTACCAGCTTGCCTTACGGACCGTAAGGTTTAGGTCATACGGTCCGTAAGCAACGCGAAATTCGGGCTATAAATAGCCGACCTTGGCATTCGACTTTTGGTGTTAAAACGTCGACTGGAAACATTCTGTACGTCGAGTTTAAACTTTTACACTACAAATTAAACACACACTGTTCACGAGGTGCTGCTGCGGAACAGGGTAATTACTCGATCGCTATTACGATTCATTTTCCGAGATCAATATATCCAAAGAATGTTTAAGTGCTGCCCACATTAGGGTGATACTTTTTCGTTTGTCGTTTATTCGATAAATGAGTTTAAGTATAGCACTTTGTCGTTCATTGTGAGAATTTGATCTCGTGAGTTATCGTAACTGCTGTATTGATCACTAACCCTGTTTTGTGTGCATTATTATTGAAATTAGGTTAACAGGGCTAAACTCATATTCTATCCATACTAAATCTGCAATGTGAGTCATTCTTCTTTTTATCAGCTGTTTTACAATACTCCAAATCATTTTCAGAATTATAATTACAGTGATTAAGTTGATGTAATCACCAAATTACAGCCAGTATGTGGGGTATTGTGCACATTACTACAGTTTAAATCATTTTAGGTGGGCGAACCTAATTTAATTGATTTACATCATTCATTGGGGCAGCCATTGGTGATATGACCACTGTCACAGATCCGGTCGAGTGACAAATAGTGTGGGTAGTTGGTTGATATCAGAAACATGCGTAAAAGATCTTAACACTTTGAATAATCATAAAATGTGTTATTTTCAGTAAAATGAATGATTCACTCAGTATTTCCCCGCTGACAAAACCTTTTTCAAACATGTTTCAGGTGATCTGCTGTAAATCAGGAAAAGTGCTGAGGAGCATTTCAAGCTTAAAATAGTGGCTCAGTCTAAAATAAAGAAATATGTTTTGAAATAAGGATTTATCACTAAAACTTATGTATTGTAAATTATCGGGGTTTATCCCCAGTTGTGAAATAAAATAATCGGGAAAAGTTTTAGCTTTACAACGATCCTGATGTTAAAATTCCGCTGCTAAAATCACATAAATAAATATCACGGGATTTCTGTCCGCGGCTCCTGAAACGGGTCAAACCGGGACGGGGGCCGTGACACTTGACTCTCCAGATTCTGACTTTGACTCAAACTCCTCATCAGTATCTAATACCTGATCGACCACCTTTTTGATTAACTCAGACTCATGATCAGTGTCAGACGATGTGAAAATGACATCAATGTTTTCTGGTAATTCATCAGTTGTGTTGGTTTTTAACTGTATATTGACAGCTTTTTCAAGTTGCTCCTCGTTTGGTTTTCTAGGAGAATAACCTTCCCAGATCGGAGGCGGACACTTGTTATAGCTAACATTCGGTTTCTTACCAGTATCTTTCTTCTTTGGCTTCTCATCTTGGAAAGCTTCCATACCTGCAACAGTCGGATAAATTCTATCAATAAGATAATCAGAACTAGAATAACTCTGTAATAAACGTCTGATTCTCTCATTCTCGATCTTCTCAGTTTCTAACTCTTGCTTCCACTTATTCTTTGATGTAAAAGTTGATAGCTTTCTGCTTTGTTATCATAACAGCATTCATCATTGTTAGTGCTTGTTCTCTCTCTGAGTTTGTCTTTTGAAGACCAGTCACTGTTCTATTCAAAACATCATAAGATTCTTTCACATAGTTAAGATTGAACAACAACTGCTCCTTCTTCTTTTCGTACTCAGCTATCATCTCATCTTTGACTTTGCATTCTTTGCATGGTTCAAGACATTTTTCACATGGCCTGATGACCTCTACAATCTTTTCAACTTTTATAATCTTCTCAACTTCGATCACTTTCTTAACTTCAGTAATCTTTTTCTCTTCAACCTCCTGCTCGGTCTCAACAATCTCCTTAGCAACACTTTCAACTTTCTCATTTTGAACAACACTTTCAGTCTTCATTTCTTGTTGTTCTTTTGCAGCTCGTTTCTCCTTCAATTTCTCCAAACATTCTGCAAAATAAAAATGAAAACTTTCAGGAGACATATGAGATTTAGCAATATTAATATGTTTTTCCTCTTCATCGTCACTGCTATCATCAGTTGGTGACTGATCAAACTGTACAGATTTTTCAAAATTGTCATCTGATGAACCAGAATCAGATGGAGTTTGATAAAAAACAACTTCTTTTTCTAAACTTGCATCACTTTGTACACTTTCATCTGAACTTTGTGAGTTTCCATCAGCATTTTCTGAACTTTCATCAGATGCAACAGACTTTACAGTTTCACCAATAGATTTCATCCATGCAGTAAACATTTCTGGTTCTTTAACAATCTTAGCAATGAATGCTTTGAATTCTCCTTTTTCATCAATAAACATATCCCAGCTGAAGCCTTCAGGTAACTTTTCATCATCTTGATCTACTAAACAGGCTTTGCTATCAGAAGATATGTAATTGTTCCAGTTAAAATCAACCAAACAAGCTCTCTTTGAATCCTTGATTCTTCTACCATGAGCCACCTGTGATTCTTGCTGCTGTTGTTGACCAACTTGTTGATAAATGGCTTTCCGGTAGTAGTCGTCTTTTCCAAATGGATTCTGAGCTCCACTAGCTTCCCTGTTCTTGCACTCTCACTTGAAATGACCTTTCTCCCTGCAACGAAAACAAGTAACTTTAGATTTATCAAAACCTAAAGTAGATACATGTGCATCAAGAAAGTCATTTCTCCCAGTAATCAGTTTGAACTTTTCAGCTCCTCTAAGAACACTTGCTAGACACCATTTAATATCCATCAATTCCATCTCTTTGGCGTCTATCTGATCGTAATCCTCCTTTGTGAGCATAGGATTTCCGATCCGACCGGCAACTAAACCTTCATATGAAAGAAGCACAGAACCAAGTAAAGTCATGTGGTCTTTAGCAGTTTCTTCCGAAAAACTTTGACCTTCTGGAAGATTTAAAGCTATGTTGCACTGAATCACATAACCATTTCCAGTTTTAGTGCTCTGAAAATGAAAACTCGTAGTTGACTCTTTCGGATTGACACTTGGAAATGATGAGAACCCACTACTTTTGTTCGAACCCTGATCAACCTTTTCTGTTGAATCCTCAGCACTAAATGCAGTTCGGATTTTTGGACTTTTTTCAGCTTCTGGAACCGGAACACTACCTTTGTAGTACATTTTTACGTCCTGTTGACCACTGTTCATCCTAGCAATCTTCTGCTATTCCAAATCCTGACTCTCGATCTTTTCTATAAACTGAGAAATCGTTAGCCCATCATAAACCCCAGTATTTTTCAGAATCATCAAGTAAGTTCCCCACTCTTTTTGTGGTAACGCATCAGCTAGTTTGTCTACCCACTCTTCACGATCTTTTGTAATACTCAGCATTGACATGGATCACACTAGGTGACAGTATCGTTCTATCAGCTTCTTTGTATCCTCTCCTGGTAGACTACTGAACAGATCAAACTCTTTCTTGAGCAACGCCTTCTTGCTCTTAATCATGTTCTCACTACCCTCAAATTTAACACGAAGAGCATCCCAAATTGCCTTAGATGTTTTGTCATGCTGTAGAAGTATGAATATGTCTTCTTTGATAGCTTGTTGAAGCAGACTGATCATCATCTTTTTAGCTTTGTACATGTTCCGTTCTTGATCAGTAAACTCTGATAAATCTTTGATAACTTGCAAATCTGTTCGAGGCAACACACATTTCTTCAAAATACATTCTCATGACCTAAGATGATTTGCCTGAACCCAGTTTTCAAATCTGTCTTTCCACCCGTAGTATTCTTCGATACTCATCAGTTTCAGGGGCTTTTGTGTAGTTCCTGTTTCATTTTCCAAGTTCATGGCTTGAGCAATGACAGCTGGAGTAGACGGTGTAGCAAACGCGTTGTAGAAATCGTTATCCATGATTTGGCAGCACATTTTTCAAAAACAACAACTTTCGAGTGAAATTAGCAAATTGCAGCTTGGGGCGAAATAGCAAACACCCTTAGGAGCGAAATTAGAAATGCACAGGAGCGAAATCTGATAGAGTAGATTGGAGCGAAATAAGAACTTGGTTGACAGGAGCGAAATCAACAATTTTCAGTCTGGAGCGAAATCAGATGGTTACTCTGGAGCGGAATCTCAAACTATGTAACCCAGGAGCGAAATCACAATTAATTTTGGAGCGAAATTCCGAAATTGGTATCCCTGGAGCGAAATCAGGAGCAATCTCGAGCGAAATTAGGATGGTCCTGTTCGAGCGAAATCAACTCGGATGTCAATTTTGTCCATTTTTACTTTGAATTTAGGTGCAAAACTCTCAGGGATTTGTTAATGTCCAATTATCTATAATCTGTGAAATTTTGAACTAATTTTGACCACTAAAACTTCCTGAAATGATGAAAGAAGGTGAAGAAGTAAGAAAACTTGATGAATTCCAGCTAATCTCTGCAGAACTCCTCCTCCTGAGCTCTGATACCACTTGTAGGATCGTTATGCTGACCTGAATGAGTCGTTCAGAGGAGTTTTGATCAATCACAGGTGCGGAAAACAAGTAATTGACGTAGAAACAACTGAATCTTCACTTAAATCACTGATTGTATTGATTTGACGTTGATTACAATCGATTCTCACACCGGTAGCACTTCGGCATGGATTACAAGGTCATAACTCTACTGATTTCGCTCATGGAACACATATATATAGTGTTCTGATTTCGCCCGAGATGACATAGGTCATCAGGAGCGAAATCACCAATAAGTGATTTCGGGCGAAATCACATTCACATGCACATAGGAGCGAAATCAGCTTCCTAACTCACTAACACTTCCTATTTTCTTGTAAAACGTGCCCTAATCTGTACAATGCAATCTAAGACTCGATACAAGACGAAGTCGACAGATGCATGCACTAACAGAGATTAGGTGTGAAAACCGCAAACTCTCAATTAAATTACTTGTTTGATTTGTATTTATCTATAAAACGCGAGAATTCGCGTTGAACCAGGAGTGAAATCCATACTTTAGCGCGGATTTCGTCGCCATTTTGTTAAAACAGGAAAGAAGTTGTTAAGCGAGGGGTGAAACCCTAACCTTGACGACTTGTTCCGACTTTTATTTGGTTTTTCCAAAACTCTCACCAAAGTCTCGACGGACTCCAACAACCTGAAGTCACTAATTGACTAAAGGGATTTGTGCCGAACACCCAAGAATCGAGGCAGGAGCACGATCCTAAAAGTCAAAATGTGTACAATAAGTCCTTGAGAATAGTCGAACCGCTTTGGATAGTCAATGTCTAATAGCCGCAAACAATCTATTTCTTGATTTTTA
The DNA here is from genome assembly GCF_002127325.2 of Helianthus annuus. Taxonomy (NCBI): domain Eukaryota; kingdom Viridiplantae; phylum Streptophyta; class Magnoliopsida; order Asterales; family Asteraceae; genus Helianthus; species Helianthus annuus. The sequence goes on from NC_035443.2 coordinate 142,159,786, forward strand.
CGTGTTTCGATTCTGAACCCGCAACTGCTGACTCTGATGACTCGTTGATTTTATGTTTGTGTGTATTTATCTATTTAAATTTTGAGACTTATTCGATTTTTTTTGCTTTCACTTCGATCGACACGCACAACTCGCATTGCTTATCTATCTCAAAACGTTAACAAGTCGCTATTACCATAAGGAAACGCTGTACGCTATGATGCTCGCTATACAAAACGCTTATACTATACTAATCGCTATGTTAAACGCGATCGCCATATTCGAACGCTCGCGAACTTTGAATGATAGGTTTCTGTATTCTGACTGCTCCATGTGCTTGTGTGCTTCTGTGCTTTTGTGCCCTACGTGCTTATGTGTTTATGTGCTTATGTATCTCTGTGTGAATATGTGATTTCGTGCCTACGTGTTGCGTGATTATACGTGTTCATGAGTTTTAGCAGTATTAGACGTGTGAGGTGAGAATCGATTAAACTATGTTTGAGACCTATGACGATGTCTGTTGCAGACAATGTCGTCATCTGGACCACGTCACCCACGACTCACTCGCCAAGAACAACGGGACAAACGCCTTGCTGCCATCCTCGCTAAACAAGTGGCCAAGGTTGTGCCCCAGATCATGAGTGAAATTTATGAGAATTTTAGCAAATCGTCTGAGGAGTCCAGACCCGAAGCTCCTAAAGTTACTACTAAGACTGCTTTCAGCTTCAAGCAGTTCAAGGCTTGTGGTCCAAAGGAATTCACTGGAGAAGATGGCGCTACGGCTATGTTTCAATGGTTCGATTCCATCGAAGTCACTCTGCGCCAAAGCGGCTGTCCTGAAAATCTCCGTACCCTAAACGCTACCTGCGTCTTCCAGTCCCGCGCACTAGACTGGTGGACGGCCGAACGAAACAAACGCGGGAATGATGCAGCTTATGAGCTGACCTGGGTGTTGGTGCACTACATCTGTTGATTCCGTCTAGGTGTCTAGGTTCAGGTCTTACATTGTATTGTATAGTATAGGGCACGTTATACGAGAAAACAGGAGATTGTATAGATTTTATGTTTGTGGATCGCTTATATGGTCATAGAGGGTTAGGACCGCTTTTATGTCATATGGACCGCTTATGTGGACTAACCTGGACCGCTCATGTGTCACATGTCCACATGAGCGGTTCCAGAAGCCTATATATAGTTGTTCATAAGCGATCCTTAGTAGAATAGAGTCTTGTATTCCACGCCGAAGCTCTGCCGGTGTGAAGATCGAGCTGTAAATCGTTTCTAATCAATACAAAAGACAGTTAGGAGGAAGAACAAGCTATATCTACTTGCTTTTCTTATTATTCCGCATCTGAATTGCAAGAGTAAACCTCTGAACGACTCGTTCGGGTCAGCAAACGATCCTACAAGTGGTATCAGAGCTTGGGAGGAGGTTTTCTGCAGATTATAGCCGGATTTCACTGTTTCTTCTCACTTCTACACCTTCTTTTCTCATTTCCGGAAGATTTCACGGTTGAAATTCGTTCAAAAGCTCACAAACTGTGCGTTATAGTACCAAGACAAACCCTTGGAAGTTTCAGACCAAAATTCAGCTTAAAATCAGATCAAAACTTGTTCGTAATATGGACCGCTCGAATGACGTCATCGTGAACCGCTCATAATTCAGTGTTTTGGACCGCTCATTAATACAAAATTGCCTCTGAACCGCTCCAAAATTAATCACCTGGATCGCTCATAGTTCATTCATGGACCGCTCAAAATTTTACTCTTGAACCGCTCATTTAAACATTGTTGGACCGCTCTTGGAACTATTCCTGGACCGCTCGAACTAACAGTCTTGAACCGCTCAAGTATAATTTCTGGATCGCTCTTGTGGTTATTTGTTTGAATCGCTCGAAAACATATTTCTTGACCGCTCCAAAAGATCTTTTTGAATCGCTTATCTGTTCAAGTTTGTATCGCTTTTCTGACAACTATCTTGAAAATCGTGCTAAGTCATCATGAATTCTGAGTTTTACAACGCCTTTGCTACATCATCATCACCAGCCGCGATTGCTCAAGCCATGAATCTTGAAAACGAGACGGGAACCACCCAGAAACCCCCGAAACTGATGAGTATTGAAGAATACTACGGGTGGAAGGATCGTTTTGAAAACTGGGTGCAAGCAAATCATCTCAGATCGTGGGAATGCATATTGGAAAAGTACACATTACCTCGAACAGAGTTGCAAGTTATTAAACAGATATCCGAATTCTCAGAACAAGAACGTGCAATGTACAGAGCAGAAAAAATGATGATCAGTTTGTTACAGCAGGCAATTAAAGAAGATATATTCATTCTGCTACAACACGACAAAACTGCAAAATCAATTTGGGATGCTCTTAAAGTAAAATTCGAGGGTAGTGAAAGTATGATCAAAAGCAAGAAGGCATTGCTTAAAAAGGAATTTGATTTGTTTAGCAGTTTGCCGGGAGAGGATACTAAAAAGCTGATTGAGAGATACTGTCACTTAGTGCGATCATTATCGATGTTGGGAGTTGAAAAAGGTCGTGAGGAATGGGTTGATAAATTGGCTGACGCGTTACCTCAGAAAGAGTGGGGAACGTATTTGATGATACTGAAAAACACGGGTGTTTATGACAAACTTACAATTGGTCAGTTTATTGAGAAAATTGAAAGTCAGGATCTTGAGCAGCAAAAGATCGCGAGGATGAATAATCCTAGTGGTCTACAAGATGTTAAAATGTATTATAAAGGTAGTATTCCAGTTTCTGAAGCTGAAAGAAGTCCGAAAATTCAAACCGCTTTCAGTGCTGGTGATTCATCTGAGAAAGCTGATCAGGGTTCGAACAAAAGTAGCAGCGGGTTTTCATCATTTCCGAGTGTGAATCCGAAACAGACTAATACAAGTTTTCAGTCTCAAAGTACAAAAACTGGAAACGGATATGTGATTCAGTGCAACATAGCTCTCAACCTTCCAGAAGGTCAAAGCTTCTCTGAAGACACTGCTAAAGACCACATGGCACTTCTAGGTTCAGTTCTGTTATCTTATGAAGGTCTTGTTGCTGGTCGGATCGGAAATCCTATGCTCACCAAAGAGGATTACGATCAAATAGACGCCGAGGAAATGGAACTTATGGATATCAAATGGTGTCTTGCGAGTGTTCTTCGTCGAGCTGAGAAATTCAAAACCATTACCGGGAGAAATGACTTTCTAGATGCTCATGTTTCTACTTTAGGTTTTGACAAATCTAAAGTTACTTGTTTTCGATGCAGGGAGAAAGGCCATTTCAAGCGGGAATGCAAAGGAAGAGAAGCTAGCGGAGCACAAAATCCATTCGGGAAAGATGATTATTACCGTAAAGCTATCTATCAACAAGTTGGTCAATCCCAAGAACCTCAGACAGCTCATGGGAGAAAGATTGAAGACTCCAAAAGAGCTTGTGTTGTGGATTTCAGCTGGAGTGATTACATATCATCTGAAGCCACAGCAGAACGTATTATCGATCAAGATGATGAGAAACTACCAGATGGTTTTAGTTGGGATATGTTTGTGGATGAAAAGGGAGGTTTTAAAACTTTCATTGCCAAGATCGTCCGAGAGCCAAATTTGTTTGCTACTTGGATGAGATCAATTGGAGAGAATATGAGAAGTGAAGATGAAAAGTCTGTATCATCTGATGAAAGTTTAGATAGTACTGATAAACTTTCAGAAAACTCTGGAGATGTTTCAGATATTTCAGATGAAATTGTACAAGATGAAACTGTGCAAGAACAGGATGTTGTATTTGACAAAACACCATCGGATTCTGATGTATCAGATGGTGATTCTGATAAGTCTGTACATTTTGATCAATCACCTGATCACAGCAGCAGTGATGATGAGAAAGAGAAACAAGCTGAAAAAGAACAACAATCTGAATCTGAAAGTGATGTTCAGAATTCTGAAAATGTTGCTGAGAAGATTGGTGAGGTTGTGAAAGAAGTAGAAAAAGTGGTTGAAGTTATTAAAACGGTCGAAGTTGAAAAAATTGTTGAAGTCGTCAAGCCATGTGAGAAGTGTCTGGAAGCCTGCAAGGATTGTGCAGCCAAAGATGACATCATAGCTGAGTATGAGAAAAAGAAAGAGCAGTTATTGTTCAATCTCAATTATGTGAAGGAATCATACGACGTGTTGAACAAAACAGTAACTGGTCTCCAAAAGACAAACACAGAAAGAGAACAGGCGCTGACTATGATGAATGCAACTTTAATGTCAAAGCAAAAAGCTATAAATTTCTACATTGAAGAAAGTGCAAGATGGAAGCAAGAGTTGGAAACTGAAAAGATTGAAAATGAGAGAATCAGGAGGTTATTATTGAGTTATTCTACCTCTGATTATGTTATTGATCGTGTTTACCCAACTGTTGCAGGTATGGAAGCTTTTCAAGATGAGAAGCCGAAAGAAAAGAAAGATTGTGGTAAGAAAACAACTGTTAGCTATAACAAGTGTCCGCCTCCAATTTGGGATGGGTATTCACCTAGGAAACCAAATGAGGAACAACTTGCAAAAGCAGTCAATATACAGCTTAAAACCGATACAACTGACGTCTTACCAGAAAACATTGATGTGACGTTTACCTCATCCGATACTGATCATGAGTCTGAAATAATCAAAAAGGTGGTCGATCAAGTGTTGGATACTGATGAGGAGACAGAGTCTGAAAAGCCTAAGTCGTCTGTCAACAGTCAGAATTCGTCGGTTAAACGGTCTTATAGTAAAGAATTTTTGTTATCAAAGGCAGATTTGAATGATGAAACATTCGAAGTTGTGTATACTTTGAATGGTTCTGACAAATTATATTACAACAAAGAGTTTCCGATAATGAGTATCAAAACGGAATTAATCAACAAAACTTTTAAACTAATAGAGGTTAATATTCCTGAATTAAAAGTTTTGAAAAATTTTGATAAACCTAAAAAATATACTTCCAGAGTTCAACAACGTCTAAACAAGAAAAAAGGTTACAATTCTGGTCCTGGTTTTCCAAAGAAACCTAACCAAAATCGTAGCTACAAAAAGAAAGGTTTAGGTTTTGTTCCACAAGTAAATCATAAAAATGAGAAAAATTCTAATTTAAACACTGAATTTGTGACAGGTGGAAGCTCGGAAGATGAACAGCAGAAACCATTTTGGAGACAAACTAACAAAGAGTTTCTTGCTGAGAAAAGAAAGAATGGAACTGGAGTATTTCATCCAAGAAATACTCAAACCTGTTTGAAATGTAATGAAGCTGGTCACATTGCATCGGATTGTTCGAAAGATATCAAAGCAAAACAGGGAGTTTCTCAGAAGATGAAAGACAAAGTTGTAGAAAAATCTGAAAAATCCAAAATTTTTAAAAATTCGAAAAATGAAGTTGGAGAATGTTCAAAGAAAAAGACAAAATTTTACAAAAGACAAGGAAATGACAACCAAGTGTGGGTTGCTAAAAAGGTAGAAGAAAAAGTCGGCGATGAACCTGGTTCCACAAAGCCAGAAGAGCCACAAGTTGTGGAGAAAATTTCAGATAATGATGATGTTTTTCCATCATTGAAGTTTGAGGAGGTTAAAAAGAAAATTGGAAAAATTGAAATTTCAAATCAATTTTATGATGATGAAAAAGAATTTGATGTCGAGAAAACATTCAACGGGAATGTTAAAAAGATTGGAAAATGTTGAATGGGAAAGCTAAAGGGGTAAAAGATTTTTACGCAACTAAAAAGGCGACATACAACCCTACAGCTGAAGAGTTGAAAGTCCTCAAGTCTGAGAAGACTTGGAGGGAAGTTTGTTTTCCAGAATAGTCAAAGGACTATGCCGGAGATCCCAAGTTTATATCGTGGATCAGGAATCGGCATCATTCTAGTTTATAATATGTTTGTTTGAATGATTGTGATTAATGTTTGGATGTTTTTTTTACAGGTGAAAGGACTACGCCGGAGCTTCCAGGTGGGTAATTGCGAAGCAGGAATCGGCATTTTGATTGGTAAAATGGTGATGTAGACGTATCATTCCTACAATTGGTAATGTTTGGGTTTCTACAAGTGGTAATCTTGATCCCACAAGTGGTAATTGTGGTTAAATTTTGAAATGCTTGGATATGTTGAAGTAATTACATTTACAAGTGGTACAGGAGGTTATTAAATGCAAATGGTAAATCAGGGACATTAAATTGTACTTGATTTACTATTCATGGCAAAATATAGACAAGATGATGAACCACATCCCCGTTCTTAAAATTGATACTCCTACAAGTGGTTGTTATCAACACAAATTCATTTTCCGGAAAAATCATTTTGATTAAAACAAACTTAAGTGTTTTGAAATCTAAATGAGAAAATGATTTGTGAAAGGGGGAGTTCAGATTGTTTATGCATAGTGAATGGCGATTTGATGTGATTCAGTGTCAGTTGTCAAGTTTCTATATAGTTCGTTTTTGCATTTTATGTTTCTAGTAGGTCAAGAGTCTTGAAGTTTTCAAATTTTCTGTAAAATGTGTTTGCATTTTAGGGGGAGTGGAAATTTCAGAAAATCCAAAAACATTTGAAAATTTGAAAAAGCCAAAAACATGATAAAATTCAAAAATGAGTTTGTTGCGAAAAAGAGGAAATGATAGTACATCAGTGGACTATCACGGCACGCTAAAGAAATGAAAAGTTAAAAAGTGTTAAACAATTTTACTGCGGATGTGTCAGTAGATTTTCGCACATTTAGTAAATTGAAACGAGATATAAACCTAAATTCAAACTTGCTTAATTCGTGGGTAACTATTCTTGAATATATGGGTAACCCCCGAAATCTTGTTTGAAAGGTCCCATATTCTGAGATACTAGGTCTTTATACCAGTGATATCTGGGGTATTATCCCGGGACTTCTGCTGAATGGAAGTTCTGACCTAGTCCCCGTATAATACTTTCTGCTAAAGCTTTGAAACATAAGCGTCGCCCTCAGCATGCTGATGAAACAATAAAATTGATAGTCGCTGCTGTTGAAATGCAAAAAGATCCTCTAAAGGGGACCCACCAAAAGTCGAGCCGTTATCTCTCTGCTGAACGGAAGTTCTGACCTGAGCTCTCACGGTTTCGCATCTAACCCCTTTACAGATATCAGTTGTGGTATACTCACCTGTAAGACTGAATATTTGGGATCTGGATACGGGAGTATATTCAAGTGGAGTGATACACAATTAAGTTTAAGTCTCTAAAACATTAATATCGTATCTCGAATCGATTGAAATTTGTGTTGAGAATTTAAGAGGACAAACATACTGACAATCTAGGTAAATTGTTTAAAGCTTAAAATGAAAATCAAGCTTAACGGTGTTGGTGATAGGTTTCATAAACTGATATGATCCTCTTGCACGAACTCACAAAAATATTGTCTGTAAATAGTTTATTTCTGTTTTTATTTTCTAGTGATGTCAGATAATGTCTCTCAGAAAATCCAAAAAGATTTTTGGATGTTTTAGCATAAATTTTTTAAAAAAGTCAAAAAGATTTTCGACAACTGATGTTGGAAAACTGATTTTCAAAATTCCAAATGCTAAACATGATGAGCAATATTTGAGGGGGAGTGTTTGTGTAAATCTAACTGTATTTGTTAAATCTAACCTTCTTCAAGTGGTTCATCATAGATTGTTTTGAGGGGAGTCATATGTTGGTGAAGAGGTATCTGATATGTGATAAAATTAGAAAATTTATTTCTGGGTTAAGATTGTGCAGGTAGCCAGGTTTCGATCTCAGAAATTAATGCTAAAGATTTTTGATAGAGCCAGGTTATTCGATTCTAAAAGTCTGTGAAGATCAGATTCTGATTCTGAAGATCATGTCAAACTGATGATGCTGATGAACTTAAGGAATCAAGAGATCTGATCAAGAGAATTAGAGGAGTTTATTGCCAGACAAAGATCCTGAAGATGTTACTGAAGAACAAAAGAATGCTAGTAAATCGAGAGGGGGAGTCTGAAGATAGAGAGATAGAGAAAGCCCAGAGACTGATCTAGACTGCAGATGAGAAGACACAAGTTTACAGTCAAGGTGTGTTGGCGACTCCATCAACATCTGAGGGGGAGTCTGTTGGTGCACTACATCTGTTGATTCCGTCTAGGTGTCTAGGTTCAGGTCTTACATTGTATTGTATAGTATAGGGCACGTTATACGAGAAAACAGGAGATTGTATAGATTTTATGTGTGTGGATCGCTTATATGGTCATAGAGGGTTAGGACCGCTTTTATGTCATATGGACCGCTTATGTGGACTAACCTGGACCGCTCATGTGTCACATGTCCACATGAGCGGTTCCAGAAGCCTATATATAGTTGTTCATAAGCGATCCTTAGTAGAATAGAGTCTTGTATTCCACGCCGAAGCTCTGCCGGTGTGAAGATCGAGCTGTAAATCGTTTCTAATCAATACAAAAGACAGTTAGGAGGAAGAACAAGCTATATCTACTTGCTTTTCTTATTATTCCGCATCTGAATTGCAAGAGTAAACCTCTGAACGACTCGTTCGGGTCAGCAAACGATCCTACACTGGGAAGAGTTGAAAGCCATCATGATGGATGAGTTCTGCCCTCCCCATGAACGCCAAAAGCTGGAGGACGAGTTTTGGAACATTAAGCAGAAGGATGGAGATAACGCTGCCCTGACTGCTCGCTTTAAGCAACTCAGCATCATCTGCCCCGATCAAGTCAAGACTACAGACATGACGATCAAGAAGTACATTCGAGCTCTACCCGACTGTGTCGCGGATTTTGTGCATGCCGCAAAGCCAGCAACGATCGAGGAAACTTACTTGCTTGCCGTTGAAATCAACGACAAGCGAGTAAAAGCTGGTTTTTGGGACAAGCTTTCAAAGTCTCTACATCAAGCCACCACTGCACCAACCGCTGAAACAGCCACTCCTCAATCATCAAAGTCCTCACGCCGCAAGAAGAAGAACAACAACAGTAGCTCCAGCAACAAGAACTGTGCTGTCACTACCACTGCTGCTCCTCTCCAAGCCGTACCGGCCCAGCAGCAGTCTCACCACCGCCCAGCTCCAATCACTTATGCACCGCCTGCAAAGCGTGCATACACAGGCCCCCACCCGGTTTGCCCAACATGCTCTTATCATCATCCGGTGGGTCTTGCCTGTCGTTTCTGTGCCCACTACAATATGTACGGTCATTTTACTGTCAACTGCCGTACTGGTCCTCGCAACACCGCAGTTCCTGCCACTGCTCATCAAGCTCTGCTCCCAGCCCCGCAAGGCCAACACGCGACTCAGGCACCCGCGATTAACGCCAGAGTCTGCTTCGCATGTGGTGATCCCAACCACTTTGCGAACATGTGCCCGAACAGGGTGGTGAAACAAGAGCCCCAACAGTAGCAGCCTCAACAGCAGCAACAGCCTCAGCAGCAGCAACAAGCCGCACGCGCCAGAACGTTCAACATCAATGCGCGCCAAGCTCAGGCTGACAACAACGTGGTTAATGGTACGTTCCTTATGAATGGTATTTATGTATCGTGTTTGTTTGATACTGGAGCCGATAATTGCTTTGTGTCGTTTGAATTCGAGAAGCTCCTTAGTCGTAAGCGCTCCCATCTCCCCTAGACATTTGATGTTGAAGTCGCTACCGGAAGAACTGTCGCCGTCAATTCTGTTCTCCGTGATTGTACTCTTGAGCTCAACAATCACATTTTCCCAATCGACCTTATCCTGATGCAACTCGGTAGTTTCGACGTCATAGTAGGCATGGACTTTCTTCGTGAAAACCATGCTGAAGTTGTGTGCTTTGACAAGATGATTCAATTCTCGCTCGCGAATGGTGATTTATTGTGTGTTTATGGTGAAACTGCTTCGAAAGGTCTCAAACTTATGTCATGTGTCCAAGCTAGCAAGTATCTCCGCAAGGAATACAGAGCTTTCTTGGCCAACATTGTAGTAGCAGAGAAGGAAAAGAAAAGGAAGACTGAAGTAAAAGACGTTCATGTGGTCAGTGAATTTCCTCAGGTGTTCCCTGACGATCTTCCCGGATTATCGCCAAGTCATGATATCGACTTTCGTATCGACCTCATTCCTGGAGCCAACCCTGTTGCCAAAGCTCCTTACTGACTCGCGCCGTCCGAAATGCGTGAACTCTCAAATCAACTCCAGAATGTCTTGAGAAAGGCTTCATTCACCCGAGCACCTCTCCTTGGGGCGCGCCAGTCCTTTTCGTCAAAAAGAAGGATGGGTCGTTCAGGATGTGCATCGACTATCGGGAATTGAATAAAGTAACCATCAAGAACCGCTATCCCCTGCCTCGCATTGATGATTTGTTTGATCAGCTACAAGGTGCTACGTGTTTCTTGAAGATCGATCTACGCTCAGGCTATCACCAGTTGCGCATTCAAGAGGAAGATATACGCAAAACAGCTTTTCGCACTCGTTACGGCCACTATGAGTTCGTTGTTATGCCTTTTGGTTTAACCAACGCACCCGCGTAACATCTACATTTGGTTATTGATCTGATGAATCGCGTGTGTAAGCCATTTCTAGACCGTTTCGTCATAGTGTTTATCGACGATGTCTTGATCTATTCCAAATCGGGCCGAACACGCGTAACATCTACGTTTGGTTCTCGAACTACTCCAGGGGAATCAACTCTATGCCAAGTTCTCCAAGTGTGAATTCTGGCTAGAGGAGGTTCAGTTTCTGGGTCACATCGTAAATAGTCAAGGTATTCACGTGGATCCCGCGAAGATTGAAGCAGTTAAGAGTTGGATTACACCAAAGAACCCGTCTGAAGTCCGTTCTTTTCTCGGATTAGCGGGCTATTATCGACGATTTATCGAGGGATTCTCAAAGATCGTTGTGCCGCTTACCGCTCTTACGCATAAAGACAAGCCTTTTGTTTGCGGAACCGAACAAGAGTCTGCTTTCCAAACCCTCAAGCACATGCTCTGCAATGCTCCTGTTCTCACATTGCCCGACGGAAATAACGATTTCATCGTCTATTGTGATGCTTCCAACCTTGGTCTTGGTTGTGTTCTTATGCAACGGGACAAGGTTATAGCTTACGCATCTCGTCAGCTCAAAATCCACGAGAAGAACTATACAACCCATGATCTCGAGCTAGGCGCGGTTGTTTTTGCGTTAAAGACTTGGCGACATTACCTATATGGTACCAAGTGTACGATCTTCACCGATCATAGGAGTCTACAACATATCTTTGATCAGAAAGAACTTAATATGCGTCAACGCCGATGGGTAGAACTTCTCAACGATTACGACTGTGAGATTCGTTATCACCCAGGCAAAGCAAATGTGCCGACGCTCTCAGCAGACGAAGTTATTTGCTCAGCATTCGCAATACCTAAGCCCAACACGATCTCGAAACTCTCATCCGCGAAGCCCAGCATGCCTGTATTAATGAACGCACCTTGAAGAAGGAGAGAATCTATAACGATGGAGCTCAGCTCGTAAGTAAATCCAATGGGATTTTTCATTTTCTGGACCGAATTTGGATCCCTAAGCGGAGTGATTTGCGACAGATTTTGATGGACGAAGCCTACAAATCCTGGTATGCCGATAAAATGTACCAGGATTTTCGTTACAAGTACTAGTGGCCGGGCATGAAAAGGGATATTGCTCTCTACGTTGGAAAATGCCTGACTTGTGCAAGGGTCAAGGCTGAGCATCAAAAACCCTATAGCTTACTTGAACAACCCCCAATCCCTATGTGGAAGTGTGAGAGTATAGCTATGGACTTCATAACCAAGCTTCCGTACACGTCATTAGGTCACGAAAGCATTTGGGTTGTTGTTGACCGTTTGACCAAATCAGCCCACTTTTTGCCAATACGAGAAGACTACAAGGTAGAACGATTAGCCCGAATCTACACCGATGAGATCCTTTGTAATCATGGGACGCCTCGTGACATCATCTCTGACCGTGATGCTCGGTTTACCTCGCGACTGTGGGAAACGTTTCAAGCTGCTCTTGGTACTACGCTTAATCTGAGTACCGCATTCCACCCTCAAACCGATGGCCAGACTGAAAGAACGATCCGTACTCTTGAAGACATGCTCCGTTCGTGTGTCATAGACTTTGGTGGTAATTGGGATAAATACCTGCCGTTAGTCGAATTCTCGTATAACAACAGTTATCATACCAGCATACAAATGGCACCATTCGAGGCTTTATATGGAAGAAGATGTCGATCGCCTATTGTATGGCACGAGATCAGCCACTCGCAATTAACCGGTCCTGAGCTATTGCAAGAAACGACTGGCAAAGTCCTCCAAATTCGAGACAACTTGTTGAAAGCTCGAAGTCGACAGAAAAGTTACGTCGATAGACGACGCAAGCCCCTTGAATTTGACGTTGGCGACTACGTACTCCTAAAGGTATCACCTTGGAATGGTGTGGTCAGATTCGGCAAGAAAGGGAAACTAGCGCCTTGATACGTTGGACCTTTTAGGATTCTGGAAAGAATCGGAAAAGTCGCCTACAGACTCGAACTACTGGAGGAACTTAGTAATGTCCACCCGACTTTCCATGTGTCAAACCTCCGAAAGTGCCTGGCTGAGCATGATTTAATTGTACCTCTCGATGACTTCCAAATAAACGAAACACTACACTTCGTGGAGAAGTCTGTCGAAATCATGGATCGCCAAACCAAGCAGCTCAGACGCTCGCGCATTCCTATTGTGAAGGTCCGATGGGAAGGCAAACAAGGCGCAGAGTTCACTTGGGAACTCGAAAGCGACATGAGGGCGAAGTACCCGCAGTTGTTTGTTACGACTTTGGCCTAATTTCGGGACGAAATTCCCTAAACAAGGGGAGGCTGTAATACCCCGTGTTTCGGAAGTCAAAGTCAAAGTCAAAGTCAAGATTGAAGTCAAAGGAGGAAAAGATTGCTAATTGCAATCTTACTCTCCTTGCTCAATTCCTGTTTTGACTTCTTTGACTTTGTTAGACCCTAAAGTGTGAGACTGACGCATCAAATTAACACAACGGGCTATGGTTACGAACTGGGCTTTACTGGGTTAGTTTATATTAGGTTGTGGACCTTTATAGGTCACTTGGGCCAAGCTTTAGGCCATGTGGGCCAAGCAGGCCCAAGGGGAGCCCATGTAGGGACTTGGGCTTGAGTTAGTATATAAACAAGTTTACAACTTGTTTTAAGGTTTGAACCTTTGGAGCTTCTTAGTTACAGAATTCCTACAGAGAGAGATACAGGCAATCTTGGTGTGTCATCTTGTACCAGACGTTTTGCTAATTCATAGTAATAGAACGTGTGCAAGTTTGACAGTGATTTCGGTTTGTTCTTCGTTGTTCATATTTCTTGTTGGTTTTCGTTTTATTTCTTGAATCTCACCAAGTTTGGATTCCGCACAAACTTAGTGATTGTTTGATATCATTGAAAGATCCGGTTTCACGGGACTTACAAGTGGTATCAGAGCTTTTAGAACCTATTTCTAGGCTCGGTTTGATATCAAAGATTCAAGATTTTCGTTAATTTTTGTTCGGTGTTCTTCGTATTCTTCGCGTTCTTCGTAGTGTTCATCGAAATTTTATTAAAAATCACTACATTTTGGTGTTTTGATTTTGAAAAGAGCTGTTAAAAGGATTAAATGTAATCTTTAAAATTTTGGAAATATCTTGATTTTAAAAATCTTTACAAATTTTCGGGAATTTGTTAATTTGACAAAATCTTTGAAAATCTGTTTACTTTCAAATTCAATTTTAAACAGTCTCGAGTCAATCATCGAATCACCTTTGCAATCATCCAACCACCGTTCATCTCTACTGTGATGTGTCACAATCACATTCCACCGTTCATCTCGAGTCCATCGTTCCGAAGTCGCAATCAAGGTCTCGATTCATCACCGTTTCGGTCTCGACTTCACAGGTTTCGACTCACTTCTGCAACCAAGGTTTCGAGTTGTACGTTTGTGAGTCGCAACCTCCACAGTCGCAACCACGGTTCCGAGTCCGATGTTTACGAGTCGCAACCATTGATTACATTCATTGTCAAACAACTTCAGAATTTTCAAGGTCTCGAGTCGTAAAGGTCTCGAGTTGTTCACCATTTGAGTCGCAACAGAGGCTTCGAGTCCATTGAGGTCTCGAGTTATCATTTTCACGACTGAACTCATCACGGTTTCGAGTCACTCTCTAAGTCGCAACAAGTTCATGGTCTCGAGTCACTCTCCACGGTTTCGACTCATACATTATCTGTTTTTGAGTTGTCAGTTTCGAGTTCATCTCATTCTCCAGTCACCGTCTTCATCATAAACATCATCCTTATCTCCGGTCACTGCTGCACGACTCTGGCCGCCCTCTCCATTTAACATCACCTCCGGTCATCTGTTTAACCATTGTCATCATCGTCACTCGCCAACCTTCGAACCTGCAACTTCTCGTCTCCGTAGCTTCATCACCATCTCCGACATTTCGTCACTGATCATATCCGACTAACACTTTCACCGATCACGTGTTTTTCTCCGTCCGCCGTCATCATATTTCCGATCACCTCCGGTCATCTTCTCCGATCATCTCCAAATTCATCAGCGATCACCACCGCTCATTCACCAGTCACCACAGTAGTTTGAAACGAAGAAGACGAAGTCGGCCGTTTTGAAATTGAAAATTAGGGTTTGGTTATTGGGTTTACGAAGAAGATAACATATGATTTGTCGTTTATGTTTTAATAATAATAATTATAATAATTATTAATCATCATCATTACTTAATCATTAATAATAATAATAATAGTTTAGTTATATTGTTTAATTAATTAATTAATTTAAAAAGGGGGGTTTATTAAAAAAAAATAATTAAAAAACGGGTTCAGAAAGCGGGTTCGTTTAACTGCCAAGTGTTTGAGTTAGCGAGTACACAGGTTCTCGCTTTGGGCCTGTGTTGAGGAAATAGTTAAAATAACACATTTTTGGGTCATATTTAAAAAAAAATGTCTTCTAAGAAAGAGGTTCTTGAGCAGGAATTCGAAGGATTCAAATACTCATATGGTGAATCTATAGAAGCACTTACAGGTCGTTTTGCTGAACTGCTCTCTAAAATGGAAAAGGCAGAGATGGTGGTGTCTACTCGCATGAGCAACAGAAAGCTTCTGGAGGCTATAAAAGGGATTCCAGATCAGGCGAACTGTAGTTGGTTTAGAAATGTTAGTCAGATAATAGTGACAACCGACGGCAACTGTTACAAAATGAAGTCAGATGAGCTGATCTCACTCATCAAATCATATGACAATGCTGACAAACAGTTTACTCAAGGCATCACATCCTCTGCAGTTTGCTCATCAACACAAAATTCAGCATTTATGTTTAACAAACCCATGGCTCAAGAAGTTACTCGTGATCGTGAAGAGATACTTTCTGTGTTTTGCACTCCTGAGTGTAGAGAAAGAAATGAGGCATATCGGTTACACAACGCTGAGCTTATATAAGATTACAATGACATTAAAAGGAAAAATTTCACGTTAGCTAATAATGAAAAACTTTTTAAAGAGAAAATCGAAGCTCAGCGAAAAGACATCATTAAACTTAAGGATGATGTTAGTGTAAAAACAACCCATTTCTTAGAGGCACAGGAGAAAGTATGCATCTTGACCAAAGAACTGGAAGATATCAGAGAAATATATCAGATTAACGAACTTAACATTAAGAAATTTGATTCTTCCAGCAAACTGGTCAAGAACTTGTGTGATCAGCAACTTGCATACAAGAAAAAGAAGGGGTGTGGGTTGGGATTCAATCAAGTTCCTCCTCCTTATAATGACAACTACACATATTTACCCATGACTGAGGAGGAATTGATGAATGAGAACAAGATGGCTTACGGTCCTAAAACTGATAAGTCATCAATCAACAGCATACCTGTTGATAAAGGAGCGACTCCTTCGGTAAATCTTGCTTCAAAGGATACTTTTGATCCTAATGCTTCGTCTTCCCCTGCAGATGAAGTTAAAGTTGAAGGTGTCGTTGGAGATGAACAAGCATCAAGTTCCCCAAAAGATCCGGTTAAACGGGAGTTTTCATATGACATTTTTGGCTCATTTTTTCACTCTATGATTAATTTCAGGTCTAATGATTTGGGCGAAAACGTTGATGCTTGCGTAACAGAGACTGAATCGGCAACCGAAACGAATGAGCCAGCTGAACCATCAGATTCCAAATGCGAATCACCTGAAGCAGCTGATTCTGAAAAATTGGAATCAGTTGATTCTAGTGAATTTATTTCAAGAGTGTCATGTGCTGAATTTTCGTCAAATGTTTCAGCTGAAGTTGTTGCCAAAGTTGCTGGTATTTCATCCGATAAACCTGAACTCTCCAACTCTGTGAAAGCTGATGACATGAAGGATGAAGAGAAGACTAATGTGAACATTGCTCCAAGTGCACAAGCTGAACAATCTGAACCTTCGGTTAGTGATGAAAAGGTTCAGATCAAGCAACAAGATCCCAAGCGAGCAAGTAAAGGACGCGGAAAGAAGAAGCCTAAACATCGACAAGCAGGCTCTCCACAGTCCTCAATGGGCAGCAATAGTCCTCAAAAGGCCCGTGATGTGAAAAATACCTTTGTTAAGCCAGTCAGTAATGGCAAATGTGAAAAATATGCATTTGACTGTGCTAACAAAGCTTTCGGAAAGACTGGTGAGATTTCTGAACAAGACGTGCAGTCTACACAAAATAAGAAAACTCAGATGAAATCTCCACCACAGAAGGCCCATGCAAACGACAAGTACAGACATCCCAATTCATCTTCGTCTGCTGGAAATGTGCAACAAAAACAAGCACAGAAAGGATCGGTTCATCCTTCAGGGCCTGCAAGAGCTACACGAGCTGATCAGAATGCCTTTTACGTAAAGAGACAAACATGCTTCAATTGCAACATTGCTGGTCACATTGCAAGAAACTGCACACATCGTCCCTATGTACCCTATTATATGCAAAATCAGAGGGTTACACCAAAGGGTAACTACCATTCCAAGCCGATGAAGGTATCTTCACCTAAGGCAATGAAGAATGTGAATCCCAAGGTTAAACCTTCTGATGGGGATTGGAACGCTGCTAAAAACAAACGCAAAGCTTCTCAGGAACAAAAATGTTTTTCTAAAACTAACAAACCTGAAACAGCTAAAGTTGCTCAACCGAAGGCAACAAATGCGTTTCCTAGACCGAAACAGATTTGGAAACCCAAATCCAAAGCAGAAATGTTTACAATCCTTGAAACAAAATGGGACTTGTGTTTGAAGGAAGTGTCTTACTTTGATGCTTCAAGAAATCCCAGGACCACGATGGCCTGGGTACCCATGACTTACTAATCTCCTTACTTTTCAGGAACAACCAAGGAGGAGCTGTTGACAATCTCTGGATGTTGATAGCGGTTGTTCCAGAGATAAAACGGGTAACATTTCACTGTTGCAAAAAGTTCAATTTTTTTTACAGATGATGTGTTTCCTTTGGAGGAGATAAACGAAGTAAGAAATAATCAGCAAAAGGTACCGTTTAAATTCAGTACTTTGATTTGAATTTGATTAGTCTTCGATCTGATGATAGAACGGTTAAACAAAAATATTTTTCTCTCTTTTTCTAAGTTTATAACTTTGTATATAAAGTGTCCTTTCTCTAGTAAATGGTAAATTTGCGCAAAAATCCAAGATTTATGCACAAATTTAGGGGGGGGGGGAGAGACATATAAAGAGTTTAGGGGGAGAAAACTCTGAAAAGAAAAATACAAAAAGAGTTTGTTGTATATATGTATTGCTTTAGGGATATATAGAGTTTAGGGGGAGAAAACTCAGAAAAGAAAAATACAAAAAGAGTTTGCTGTATATATGTATTGCTTTAGGGGGAGAAAATAAGAAAAATACAAAAAACATTAGAAAAATGAAAAAGCCAAAAAGAAAAATTGCATGATATGGGAAGTGAAATAAATGTTTGTGCTAAAGGGTTTTGACTAACACATGTAAGGTGCCATAGCTGAAAAGACTAGGATCTACTGCGATATGTCGACAGGCTTGACGCTCAACATGATAAAAGATACTAAGTGATATAAACATAACGAACTATGTATCATGTGGGTAACATACCAACGGCGTATGAATTTATGGTCTTAAATCTTGCGCTGATAGATAGCCAACATCTGAGGTTTCGGGTCTTTATATTGTTGAATCATCCGGGGATATCTTGGTTGTCCTTCTGCTTAGAACTAAAATTGTACATGACCCCAGGAAAGAAAGTCACTTGGAATTAGCTCATTTCTATTTGAATGTCTGTATGTTGTCCCGATACACACAATTTTGATCTGATTCTGAAATCTTCTCTGAAAAAGTCGTGTACCTCCTCTGCTGCATCCAGATACATGCTGACCTGGAGGTGCTAGGCAACGACAGCTTCTGCTGCATCCAGATACATGCTGACCTAGCTGTACGTTGTCGCGCTATAGATCTAATACACCCGAAAGAGGCCCTCTAGTGCCCAAAAGAAACCCCAATAAACCTATATCAAATTGAGAAAAACTCATTTGATCTGTATATTATATCATCTCTGCAAAAGATCTATTCTGTTCTCTTCTCAACCTACTCCCAGTTAAGATTTCAGAAATCTGGATTGGACTTGTGAAATATGTGGTAGGGAAGATACTTGCATGATAGAGTGTGCTGTTTATATTTCCGGGATTTGATTAACATTTATTTGGGTGTTCATTGTTAAGAAATCAAAACATGATAAAACAGATTATATGCAGATCTAGACACTGTCAGGACATCTTAAAGAATGACATCAGTATACTCACCTGCTACGATGAATCGTTGTTCTTACCTTGATCGCGGGGGTATGCCTTGGAATGGGACACACGGGTATAATAGTATAATATTACCTTAAGCATATCACGAAGTTGAAAATTGAAAGTTGAGCGTTAAAGTTTAAGTGGACAAACATATTGCCAATCGCATAGACCGGTTTGATTAGGCTCGTACTGAAAAGTGTTCCTTAGTTTGCCTGAGAACGAATTTTGATCCCATTGCAATTGTAATTGTATATTATAGTAGTTGTTTATATTTTGAGTTTTTATTTGTTTTTAGTTCTTAAAATTCAAAAAATTAAAAAAAGAAAAATTCAAAAATTTAAAAATCCAAAAATAGAGTTTTTATTTGTTTTTCTTAAAATTAAAAATATAACCGTTCTTGAAGATTTGACTGATCATCAAAAGTTAAAAGAATTTAAATTGTGAAATTTTATGTACCTAGTATTCATGTGGTACTCTCCCTGTTGCATAAGAAATGTTTGCTTATGAGTTTGTGAGCATGTGCAGAACTTGATTTCAATCAAGAACAGGGGTTGATGAAGATTGAGATGTTGTTTGCTGTTAACGAAGCCTGAAGCAGCACAACAACAAGATGTACCTGAGTCAGAAGAACCGGATACGAAACTCCGTCTGACAGTGAAAGTACGTTTAAGAAGTACCGTGAACCTGCTTGGAAGAAAAAGACTGAAGAAGAAAAGAGCTGTTGAGAATCCTCCTCTCACATTCTTTTTGACAAAGATTTTCAAGAAATGCTGATAGAGATCCTGATATGAAGCTAATCACAAAATCTGAAGAAAGAGACCCAGTGCTGAGAGTTCAGAAGTCAAGAACTTCCACAACATCTGCAGCATAGCATCAACCATAGATTTCGTTGAAGACGTTGCTGAATTCAAGTTATGAAGACAATTTGATGGCATCAGTCTAGGGGGAGATTGTTAGACCCTAAAGTGTGAGACCGACGCATCAAATTAACACAACGGGCTATGGTTACGAACTGGGCTTTACTGGGTTAGTTTATATTAGGTTGTGGACCTTTATAGGTCACTTGGGCCAAGCTTTAGGCCATGTGGGCCAAGCAGGCCCAAGGGGAGCCCATGTAGGGACTTGGGCTTGAGTTAGTATATAAACAAGTTTACAACTTGTTTTAGGGTTTGAACCTTTGGAGCTTCTTAGTTACAGAACTCCTACAGAGAGAGATAGAGGCGATCTTGGTGTGTCATCTTGTACCAGACGTTTTGCTAATTCATAGTAATAGAACGTGTGCAAGTTTGACAGTGATTTCGGTTTATTCTTCGTTGTTCATATTTCTTGTTGGTTTTCGTTTTATTTCTTGAATCTCACCAAGTTTGGATTCCGCACAAACTTAGTGATTATTTGATATCATTGAAAGATCCGGTTTCACGGGACTTACAGACTTGTAGTTAGCCTAATTTATGTTTACGTTAGTTGTATTATGTGGAGTAATTGTTAAGAATCGCAGTAATCGATGTATATTTATTGCTCCGAATCACTTTACTACCGTGAACGATAGGAAGTAACAATGCGATAAAGTCAATTACACGCTAATCGAACTAAACTAATCAGCATCGCGCTCGCAACTCGAATTTCGCATTTTGGTTATTGTTATACGTGTGTGTGTGTGCCTTATGTGTTACTTGTGCATGTTTATTTATGTTATGTGTGATAATCAATCGAATCGCAATCGAGCTCAATCGCAATCGAATCGCAATCGCAAAACGAATACGAAATAAGGATGATTGTATGTTGATATAGTATGATAATTAGTGGAGAATAGATAGCGCGAGATATGAGTAGTTGGGATTAAAAGTAATTTGACTAGGAACCTCTATCGCATCGCAATGCTCGCAATCGAAATCGAAACAGCAAAACTCGTCGCACCGAACACTCGAATCAGGCGATCGATCGATCAGGTAACCAGCCGATCGACTAGCCGTCCGTTCGGACTGCCGTCCGATCGGACAGGCTGTCCGATCGAGCTGCCTAGCCGATCGGCTAGCCCTTTCCTCTTTGGGTAACTATTAAAATAACTTAAATTTACATCACACGAAGTTTTATTTGTAAACTTTATGATTTTCTGGATAAGACTTCTAAACTGTAGATAATAAAGGTACTAATACTTGAGTCAAATTATTTAAAAATTTGTATTACTGGCTACATTGACTAGCATATAAAGATCTGCTCATACTGTACACAATTAGTCAGATAAATAAACAAATAATCACAAAATAACAATTAATGGAAATTAAGTATTTTCTAAATACTTAATTGGCTTAAATCAGTGGCTTGAGAAGTGGCTCTGATACCACCTTATTTCTGTCACGGCCCCCGACCGGTTTGACCCGTTCAGGAGCCGCGGGACAGAAATCCTGCGGTATTTAATTAAGGCGACAATGGAAGTCTTTTTAAAACAGGATCTTTCAATATTTGAAACTGCCCGTTTTATATAATTTAGGGATAAAACCCTGTAATTTACAATAAGATGATTTTACTGGGAAATCTTTATTTTACAAAACATATTTCTTTATTTATTTACATTGAGCCACTTTTCTAAGCTTGTAGTGCTTCTTGGCACTTTTCTTTCTTTGCTCACAACATATCACCTGAAACATGTTTGAAAAAGGTTTTATCAGCGGGGAAATACTGAGTGAGTTCATTCAGGTTTTAGGAAATGACCCATAGTTATAAATTACAGCATAAGAGCGATTACAATGGTTCATATCTTATTTTTATCTAGCTTTCTGTCCCAATGGTGACAAGTCACAATGGTGACGATGGTCATACCACTATTAGGTCAATGAACTCTAATAGTGACGTTCCTCCCTAGTAGGTCAATGAACCTAACTGGGAGAAATAGTAATGTGCACAATACCTCACTAACCAATAACTCAAGATATCCATGACTTAGTCCCTGTAATTATAACACTTTGAAAATAATTTTGGAGTATTGTAAAATAGTTGATAAAAAGAGAATGACTCACATTGCAGATTTAACGAGCAGAGTATAAGCCTACTGATTAGCCTTGTTAACCTAATTTAAATAATCATGCACACAAAACCAGGTTAATAATCAATACAGCATTTACGATAACTCACGAGATCAAATTCTCACAACGAACGACAAAGTGCGATACTTAAACATCCATCGATTTAACGACGAATGACAAAGTATAACCCTAATGTGGGCGGCACTTAAACATCCATTGGATATATTGATCGGTCGGAAAATGAATCGTAATAGCGATTGAGTTATTACCCTGATTGCGGCAGCACTTCGTGACCCGTGTGTGTTTTAAGAGTATACAGAGTATAACTCAGTGTGTAATTCGACTTTGAACGTCGTTTGAGCAGCATAAACCGACTGCCAATGTCTGCTATTTATACTAATTTTTGGGACAGGCTTACGGACCGTAAGCCATATCCCTTACGGTCCGTAAGGGACACCTATTTATCATAGGTCGGCCACTGTTGGGACTAGCTATGCTGAATCAATGAATTCGACCAATCAGGACTAAACAACGTTTTATTTAGATAATCGTCCAACTAGGGTTTACCCCCCTTGAGTTTTAGGGGCCCTGATCCTGATTCCGATTGTTCTGAAAATTTTAGGGCTAATGCAGAATTATTTGGGTGTCTCAATTAGGGTTTTCTTATTGTCTAGTTATCATCCTAATTATTGAATTTTAGTGAGAGTTGTTACACTAACCGACTTCCACATAAACAACAAAGATCTTTCATAAATCTAAACATATTCACGGTGAAATGGATTGAGAGAAAGTTTTTCAACCATCTTTCAACTCTTTTACATTCAATGCACTCAAAACCGATAGAATCGGAACTTGTACCGACTTCCTACTCATTCTTGTGGTTGTGTTGGTCCAAGATCCGGATCCTATCGACGAGGGTTACCGATTACAGGTTAAACATGGAACACCGTCTTGAACAGTTAACTGACCGGATTTGAGTGATTCCTGTCCGATCAGGAATACCATGTATTGACGAGGTTTCTGTTGCTTAACACGTTATCAAAAAACATCTCAATAAAATGACAAACAACCAAAACAACCAAGTGTAAGACGAACAGGATGACCAGGACGGGGTGCCGTCCGATCGGACTGCTGTCCGAACGGACAGTCACCCGAACGACCGGTCAGCCGAACGGCTTACAACTTGGGGTCCCACACTTAACCAATTTTATCTGAAGTTTGAGTATTGAACGAATTGCTAACCGATCAGACTACCATCCGACCGGATTGCCCTTCGGATCATGAGATACTTGGGCTTTAACACTTAATCGATTTTTCAACATGTTCAATGCACTAGGAATGCCACCCGATCGAACTGCTGTCCGATCGAGTGACATCCTGCTGAGAACTTGTTCTCGCTGAAGTGCCAGCCGAATGGGTTGCCGGCCGATCGAACGACCGTCCGATCGACCGACCTGAAAGGTAGAGATACTTCAATGTTTTCAGAATGCTACAACAAAGACTTCAAAAGTCAAACCATCATACACAAACACATCCTTCTCAAAGGAAGAAACAATCCACTCGAACGGTCATCCGAGCGGACAACCGTCCGAACGGACTATCAACCGCACGATCAGCTGTCTGATCGGACTACCATCCGATCGACCAGCTGATTCAACCCACCAACACTTGTTTCCGTTTTACGCATCACTTATCGTTATTCTATCGAACTATTCAGGCTAACCTTACTCTCAAGCGCTCCCTTCAATCCATCAACCGCTGTGAGTATACTCGATCCCTTTTTGCTTTACGCACTTTTGGGTGTTACATACGTTACTTATACAAAAATCACAATCGAACACACTACGCAATACTTTAAACGCTAACCGTTACCGCATGTTATACGTGACTTAATGGATGGTTGTTTGTTACGTTTACACATTGAATGTTGTCTACCTGCCTTAACGACGATAGTACTATAGTTTGGACTCAGCACCCGTTCACTCGGGGGTTGTTAAGGACAATTACTTGCATGGATTACCATGGTGATCATGTATTGCGAACTGCCTTGGGCAGTCAACCTGCAATCATTGGTATCGATAGGTTCATGTCGATAACTAACATGCTTCGTTTTCCTCTGTGTACGTGCTGGTTATACATAAACTATATCGAACTCTATATGCTATTATCAAACTTGTATACTCGCCTTTACACTATGTGCATTGACTTTTATTTAACGTATGTGACAGGTGCTTAAGGTGTCTATTTGCTTGGAAATCAAGGCTAGGAAAGAGTCTTACTAACCAACAAATAGTTATCTGTACAATTTGAATCTGAGTTGTCGGAACAGAACTAATTGCCTAGATTTTGTCTGTAATAATTTGTTTGCCTTTCGAGACATGGCATGGGACATGTTATTCTAAATTGATTGGTAATGATAATTGTTATGGAAACTTCTGGACAATCTGTTTCGCTCAGTGCCACACCTCGATGTTTCCGCCATCGGTTGGGGTGTGACAGTTGTCGTCCTTCCCAACCGAGGACGGAGGTACGTAATCTACCCAAGGAGAACACGTAGGTTAAATGTTGTCGTCTTTCCCAACCGAGGACGGAGGTACATATTCTGTTAGAGGTGAATATGTAGGTTTCGTTTTAGCTTCTTAACCCATTCCCAACCCACCGGGAATCCTATGCCTTGTAGAAAGTGTGAACTCACCTTGGTTTGCTCGGTAAGATTAGTTACTTGTTTCCCAGTTAATCAAACATGTCCTAACATGGTTATCGGTAACGATCAGTCTTGTATGCACATAAACCACATATTTCGTCATACATTACACAAGTTGCATTCATGAAATATATACACATCCTCATGCATGGTGTAACAGATAGTCATGTTATAATTTCATTCCCTATAATTTCTTTATTACTGTTTAATCATACACACGCATCACACCCATCATACTTGATAATCCCTAATGGTTTTTTCCCAACATGCACGGCCAGTCAGGTGGGTGACTGGTCACGTGTGTTCGGCCCAATCCAGTTTCAGTTATGCTTTGATTTGCTAGAGTGGTCCGATTAACATATAATGCCCAAATCAACAACCCAAATATTACTAGTTCATAATATTTATGTTCACACCACATTATAACCTAACATATAACATCATCGTCACCAAAAGTAACTATCTAGTTAACTCAAGCATTGTTTATCATGCCAAAAAATAATCAGAAAGAATGCAACATTAAATTACATGTGACCCATCTCAGCAAACAGCCGTATATGACGAAACTCCAGGTGTTTCGTCAGCAGGAGGGTGGCGAAACCTTCATGACTTTCGTTGACAGGTGAGTGACGAAACCCCATGACTTTCGTCGACAGGGGTGTGGCGAAACCCCAGGTTTTGTCAAGAGGTGCATGTGACGAAAAGTTCTGATCTTTCATCGACCTGAATCATTCCTGGGGAACTCCCTCATCACCGTTCATCAACAAATTGTTCTAGTTTCTACGACATCTATCATATACGATCATTAACAACATGATTATTCCAGCAACAATTTAACATCGTGCAACACTAATCTTGACCATACATAATCGGATTCACTTTCTCATAATAAACGTTCATATCGTTTAACACTAATGAATATCGTTTAACCTCATACAACCCTAAGTCTGCCGACCATCATCAACGAATTACTAACAGTAAACACAATACGTTTATGTGCAATTGATGTGTGTAAAATGCAACATATAAATTACATCAAATAAGGCATAAAACTAACCCTTTTTAAGTACTAATGTTGGAAAAAGTGTGTTTTTGTCTTCCTTTTGTATTTTCAGGATTAAATGAGCTCAAATTAACAAAAGAAGCAAAAAGACAGCTAAATCTAACACAAATACAAGAAAAGGGACAAAAGTGGACTGCCCGACCCCTCGACAGCATCCTCCCAAGCAAAACAAGGAAGACAGAAGGCTGAACACGCCCCGTGCTCAGCGAGCACGGGGCCGTGCCCAAGAAGCAGCAGAAAAGACAAACCTGTAGAAGCTTCTATTGCTCACCACGGGGCCGTGCCCAGTGAACACGGGGGCGTGCCCAAAGTACTGCAGGCGCATTAATTGTAATTGCGAATTACAATTAATGAAGAGAGATAGTGTCAGACAGGCACGGGGCCGTGCCCAGGCCTCTGTTCAGCCTATAAATAGGAGTGCTTGGATTCATTGCAACTCATCCCTTGGCACACCACCTCTCTCACACTTCATCCACCACCCACCACCATCACAACACCATCATCCACCACCATCATCCATTGTCCATCATAGAGTGTGTGAGTCGTCTCGGGATCCAAGATTGATCGTAAGATTTCTTGACAATCAAGGCCATGTTTGCCTAAGTCTCTTACATCACTTGGTGAAGACAAGTGTTTAGTA
This sequence comes from Helianthus annuus, assembly GCF_002127325.2. Taxonomy (NCBI): domain Eukaryota; kingdom Viridiplantae; phylum Streptophyta; class Magnoliopsida; order Asterales; family Asteraceae; genus Helianthus; species Helianthus annuus. The sequence continues at coordinate 142,185,995 of NC_035443.2, forward strand.
TAATACTTTTTATTTTTAATCTTTTGCACTTCTTAATTGGTTTTGTATTAATGACTTTAATAACTAGTTGCTTATGTTGAAGGTGATTCTTCCTTATCGTTTGTCCGTGGTGTCTTGGCATTATTTTACTGTCTATATAAAATAAAAGATTTTCACCATTCATATCTCCACGGTCTATATGGAGGTATGTTGGCTACCTGGTCGGGGGTTAAGGGAACGGTTTGGTAAGGGTCTTGCCCTTGTTCAGCGTTTAGAGGTCCTGCAAGGGACCTGGGTCAAATTTAGTAGGACTTCCTTCAATACCCAAAGGTATTGGATGGCGGGGGTCCAAACTCTTTGATCCCCTTATAAGTTAACTACTATTAATACTATAACCCGGCTATTTAGGACTGTATCCCTGCTGACTCAGACTACTTAGTCGAGGGTAACGTCACCTCCAAAAGAGGGGCCTACCATAATTTGCATTAATAACTTAATTAATTATCTTTCAATAATCCGACCCTTTAGGATTGTATCCTTGCTGACTCAAACTACTGGGTTGAGGGTAACGTCGCCTTCAAAAGAGGGGCCTACTACAATAACTAAGATAATCTCTTAAACAAGTGCAAAAGTGCGAAAATAATCAAAGGTTATACTAACACACGAGTCGGATCCAAGTGATTCATCTTGTCTATCTGTTTTTATTTTTATTTTATTTTTCAGCATTTAGTTAGTTTTATTTTCTTAGTTTAAAAATCTTTTTCTAACATTTTGATTTGATTAGACGTTGAGGATAAACCGGTACTAAAAGCTCTTGTGTCCTTGGACGACCTCGGTATCTTACCAACACTATACTACGTCCACGATGGGTGCACTTACCCATATGTGTGTTTAGTGTTAGTAAATATCGTGTTTTATAAATTTAAAACTTGGCTAAAAAGTGTAAAAAGGGCTTAAAATATATATCTAAAATATATTACACTACACACGCATCAAGTTTTTGGCGCCGTTGCCGGGGAACCAAGGATTTTAAGAAAGTTAGGAATCAACGGCCTAATCATTTTTTTATTTTCTTTTAATTTTTTTTAGGATTTTCTTAGTTTTTCAGCTTCTGCAGAGCTCGGCACGGGCCGTGCCTGCTGAACACGCCCCCGTGCTCAATCATTGGAACTGGCAATCTTGTTTTAAGTCAGACAGTAAGCTGAACACGGGGCCGTGCTCACTCAACACGCCCCCGTGCCCAAGATTCAGTTACTGAAAACAGAACCGTTAGATCCCGGCGGTTGGTAATTTCTGACACAAACATGAGTGATGGCAATTCTTTTTACTTTTGGCACTCTTATGGTACGTGGTGTCAATTATGTGGAGGCAAACATAAAGAATTAGAATGTTACTTTCTAAATAATAAGCCCCACTATATAGACCCACCGTCTCCCTATAACCTTAAGAGAGGCGAAAGTAAAAATAATCACTATCTCTCCCTTGAATGCGCCTAACCAGATATTCTAGAAGAAATGCTCCTTGACGAGTTATTTCAACTAGAAAATCTAGTTCTAAATTGGTTAAGAGAGCTTAGAAAGGATTTCATTGATCCATCCCAAGACGATGACCAAGAAGAAATGTTGGGGTCGCATGAAGACAACCTCGTTGTTCCTAATCCTACCTTCGTACCTAGCAAAGACATGGACGATAGTCGTCCCCGTGCCGATTTTGCCGTGAAGGACTCTCCATCGACTTCGTTCGGTGCATACATAGACCTGAGCGATTCGGCATATACCTTCTTTAACGAGAGCCCGGAAAAGGGTTGGACTTGTCCACCTAAAATAAAAATTGGAATTACCCTCACCGACAACCTTTTGCGTTCTCGTCTTAGTCTAGGGCAATTAAGGTATCTTAGGCACTTTGGGGTTGTTCCATCCAGTAAGGAACCGCCCGATCCGAATAGATTCCTTAGAAATAGACGAACTTCATAATCAGCCCCTAGACACGGGGCCGTGTCCAGCGAACACGCCCCGTATCCACCAAAAGATCCCTTCTGACTTTTACGACAGAATACGGACAAACTGTGTCAGGATTCTATCTGCACACGGGGCCGTGTCCAGCCGACACGGGGCCGTGTCCAGCACGCTGTCGTTTTCTATAAATGAAGCCAAGAATTCTGCACATTTGGACCATCTAGGGACAGAGATTTGAAGGAATCTTCTCTCAACTATCCTAGGTATGTTCTAAAAGAAGTTTCCAACAACCCTCTTGTCCTTTCCTCTTTTATCCATTTCCTCTTCTTCATCTTTCTCCAAAAACCTCCATTAAAGTTTGAGAATTCAAGCTTTATGGCAAGAAATATTGAGTTTTGTTCAAGGAATTCTTGTTAAAAATAAGTTGTATAACATTGTTTTAAGTTACTATTGATCAAAAAAGCTTCACAAGTTAGAAAAAAATGACTTAAAACTTCAAGATTCCTTGTTTCAAAATTCTGCAGAAAGGTGAACACGGGGCCGTGCTTATTGAGCACGGGGCCGTGTCCAAGATACTGTTTCATTAAATAAGCTGTTTTCGGTTTATTTTCACAGAATGTCAAGTGAAAACAGTGAAACATCGTCAGTGCATTCAAGAAACAGTAGAAGTGGAAGAAGGCCTTCCATTGAAGCTACCCTTGTACACTACGTCATGGCACTACGGGAAGCAATCGATGAGATGACTTCGGTAGAGGAGGTCCTAATAGATCGTATAAATTATCTTACGGTGGGGCTGGAAAATAGTTTTCAAGAAATTAACCTCTTGCACCAGAGGTTAAATATTCTTGTAACACCTCCCATGGAACCCATCCTCCCTCAAGAGGATTGGAACCTAGCGCTCGGAGTCAATAACCCTACCGGATGGGATGATATTCCAGCAGAACCTCCCCTTGGAGATCTGCAAGAAGTCACGGTGGAAGTCACACCTCCTCAAACCGATGCCAATGAGCCCTCCTTTCTCCTCCCAAGGGAGATAGAGGAATGGCTCGCCGACATATGAGGGGTCCATAACAGGAGGAAGGAGTTCTATGAAGCCACATTCAACCGAGACTACTATCTTCTCGGAAATTTTGCTAATTAAAATAACTTGTAGGCTAGGGGCTCCTTGGGTTAAAACTTCTTGTGCTTACTTAACTACTAGTATTTTAGGACTATGTAATTCTCTATGGATTTAATGAAATGATGGTTTTAAGGTTTGAATGATGTCGTAATAAATAAAACACACTCATGTTGGTCAAGGATGACAAAGGAAACGAGAAACATAACCCCATGCACGAAAACAGGGCATCCGACAACAATTTCTCCATTACAGTAAGTTCAGCACGGGCCGTGCCCAGCCAACACGGCCCCGTGCTGAACATCCTGCAGACAAATGCCCAGTTCAGGTAACTGGACACGGGCCGTGTTCACCGAACACGCCCCCGTGCCCAGGCTTCTGTTTCTTTTCTTTAATTATTGTTACTGGCACCTGAACACGGGGCCGCGCCCGGTCACCACGGGGCCGTGTCCAGACTGCCAGTAACATAAAAATTTTGCTTTTAACACCATTTTGCACATTCAATCAACCTAAAAATTTATTTTTGGGACACATTGAGGACCATGTGTAATTTAAGTGTGGGGGGGGGATGCTAAAACCTTGAATTTTGCAAGTCCTAATAACAAGCCTTACACAAAACTCTATTGGAACCGCTAATCACCCCAAAATTTTTTCAAAAAAATTTCATTTTTTTTACTTGTCTAAGTTTAAGTTGGGAATTCTAAGAGTAACAAGGATATATTTTTATAAGTTTACAACCGATAGCGTCGTGATAAAAAGAACCAACATAAGAAAATTATGAAATGGCATGACAAGCTTAGTTAAAATTCGATTATATATACTTGATCACATAAAAAACCCATTCCCACAAAAGTGAGTTTTGAGCCTTTATTGAGCATACAAATATACATCTTTACGCTAAATGTTCATTTTTCGTTTCTTGTGTGAATAGCCGCTTGGTTCTTACGACTCTAGAACTTGCCACGACAATTCATTCTCGGTCCTTACCAACTTAAACCCAAGTAAGTAAATGATGGAGGCATTAGGACTACCCCTTTTTCTTTCAACACCATTATTTTTATTTTTCTTTTCACCTACCCAAAAAAATCCCCCCTAGTTAGCCCCTTTGAGCCTAAATCTTTTCATTTCTTAACCCAAAACCCTTTTTACCCACCAAAAAACTCTTTTTTATTTTTACCTTTTATTTTAGTAACAAGCTGGTCTTCGTGTAACAAAAAAAAAATTACAATGAAGTTAGAAATAAACAAACAAAGCTCCTCAAACAAAAGCTTGTTTGAGTAAATACTTCATTGAAAATAAAAAGTCACAAAAACAAAATGTTTTACGAAAACCGACGCTTTTTACGACTTTCGCCCTTTTCTACTAACCACTAACCCAACCACCCACCTTTAGCCCAAGCCTAACCCTTCACCCAAAAAGTCCTCTTGATATTTTCAAAGGTATAAAGTTAAAAAGGAGGAGGCTTGATTGCTTGGCAAGCTTATGGTAGGAATAAGTTCCATGCCGCTCTCGAGTGATTCACTAAAAATACACCTTCGGCCGAGTGTGAGTGATTTCTCACGTGAGGTATGTGAACTTGTATATAAATGGAATTTTAGAAAGGTATGTTATGCCTTAATAAATGATTTACCTTATGAAAAGTTTTTAATAAATCATGACGAATAGGATTGTAAATAAGTAAAAATAAAACCTAAACAATCTTGGAAAATCCCGACACTCTATGACAAGCCCAAAACCTTCTCTTCTACCCATTCCATTTTGGGAGTGTAAGCCACATATTAAAGAGTTTTGCTTGAGGACAAGCAAAAATTCAACTGTGGGGATATTTGATGTGTGTAAAATGCAACATATAAATTACATCAAATAAGGCATAAAACTAACCCTTTTTAAGTACTAATGTTGGAAAAAGTGTGTTTTTGTCTTCCTTTTGTATTTTCAGGATTAAATGAGCTCAAATTAACAAAAGAAGCAAAAAGACAGCTAAATCTAACACAAATACAAGAAAAGGGACAAAAGTGGACTGCCCGACCCCTCGACAGCATCCTCCCAAGCAAAACAAGGAAGACAGAAGGCTGAACACGCCCCGTGCTCAGCGAGCACGGGGCCGTGCCCAAGAAGCAGCAGAAAAGACAAACCTGTAGAAGCTTCTATTGCTCACCACGGGGCCGTGCCCAGTGAACACGGGGGCGTGCTCAAAGTACTGCAGGCGCATTAATTGTAATTGCGAATTACAATTAATGAAGAGAGATAGTGTCAGACAGGCACGGGGCCGTGCCCAGCGGACACGGGGCCGTGCCCAGGCCTCTGTTCAGCCTATAAATAGGAGTGCTTGGATTCATTGCAACTCATCCCTTAGCACACCACCTCTCTCACACTTCATCCACCACCCACCACCATCACAACACCATCATCCACCACCATCATCCATTGTCCATCATAGAGTGTGTGAGTCGTCTCGGGATCCAAGATTGATCGTAAGAGTTCTTGACAATCAAGGCCATGTTTGCCTAAGTCTCTTACATCACTTGGTGAAGACAAGTGTTTAGTATAATACTTTTTATTTTTAATCTTTTGCACTTCTTAATTGGTTTTGTATTAATGACTTTAGTAACTAGTTGTTTATGTTGAAGGTGATTCTTCCTTATCGTTTGTCCGTGGTGTCTTGGCATTATTTTACTGTCTATATAAAATAAAAGATTTTCACCATTCATATCTCCATGGTCTATATGGAGGTATGTTGGCTACCTGGTCGGGGGTTAAGGGAACGGTTTGGTAAGGGTCTTGCCCTTGTTCAGCGTTTAGAGGTCCTGCAAGGGACCTGGGTCAAATTTAGTAGGCCCTCCTTCAATACCCAAAGGTATTGGATGGCGGGGGTCCAAACTCTTTGATCCCCTCATAAGTTAACTACTATTAATACTATAACCCGGCTATTTAGGACTGTATCCCTGCTGACTCAGACTACTTAGTCGAGGGTAACGTCACCTCCAAAAGACGGGCCTACCATAATTTGCATTAATAACTTAATTAATTATCTTTCAATAATCCGACCCTTTAGGATTGTATCCTTGCTGACTCAAACTACTGGGTTGAGGGTAACGTCGCCTTCAAAAGAGGGGCCTACTACAATAACTAAGATAATCTCTTAAACAAGTGCAAAAGTGCGAAAATAATCAAAGGTTATACTAACACATGAGTCAGATCCAAGTGATTCATCTTGTCTATCTGTTTTTATTTTTATTTTATTTTTCAGCATTTAGTTAGTTTTATTTTCTTAGTTTAAAAATCTTTTTCTAACATTTTGATTTGATTAGACGTTGAGGGTAAACCGGTACTAAAAGCTCTTGTGTCCTTGGACGACCTCGGTATCTTACCAACACTATACTACGTCTACGATGGGTGCACTTGCCCATATGTGTGTTTAGTGTTAGTAAATATCATGTTTTATAAATTTAAAACTTGGCTAAAAATTGTAAAAAGGGCTTAAAATATATATCTAAAATATATTACACTACACACGCATCAGCAATCATGGATCATTCAATAATCATGCAACAATAATCAACAATAACCATTTAATCACAATACATTGAATCACTAATCATCAGTTATACCACCACAGTTCATGCAACAATAATCATTCAATCATAAGCTACGCATCGGAATTAATCTTTCAAATAAAGTCAGGACACTAACCGTAACTCCGCATTGATCCGAATGATCGAGATGGGAAGGCTTCGGGGCCTCATAATGTCGTCGCTCAGAGGTTGAGAGGGGAGAGGGGATTCTAGGGTTTGAAGCAAGAGATAATACGTATCCTAAATACCTATTATGTGTGGGCTGAAACATGCGACATTGTTTGGGCCGGTTTGGATTTAAGTTTGCAAGAACTGGACCAAAGGTTCACAAGGGTTTAAATAATCAATCATATACCAATAACAAACTCATAACGGTGGGCCAAAGACTAGCTTGTGTGTGGGCCGAAACAACCTTGGGCCAAGGCCCTTTAGTGGCGATGAAACATCATGAGTGACGAAAGACTCCCCTTGCCACCATGTTTCATCGTGTGAGTGATTGACGAAAGTCACCATGTGTGGTATTTGTTATGCCATTACACAATGGACAATACGTTAACATAACATTAAAACATAAAACAACTAAATCATAAAACGAGTAATAACATGTCTAAGTTACACAATGAACAGCTAATTCATAGAACAAATAATGACATGTACAAGTTACACAACGAACAGCTAAAGCATAGAACAAATAATGCATAAAGGAAAAGCCTTGAAATCTCGAGTTGTCACACACGTCCAACGCCACCTCTTGCAATTCCCGTTCCTAACCCGTTACGGCTGCTAACTGTTGCGAAGGCCCGAGATCGCCGTGAACGAGGGCTTTGCTACTATTGCAACGAACGTTATACGCCGGGGCACAAGTGCAGTAAGCCGTAACTTTTTATGATTAGTGATGCTCGTGAGGTTGGCGACACGGTCCATGTAGATGAACCACCTAAGATGACAGAAGGTATTATTTAAGCGCAAATCTCGTTTTTTGGAAATCTCGTTTTTGGCAATCTCGGGTACTATTCTTCCTCAAACTTTAAGGTTGTCGGGAAAGATCAAGACTAAAGATGTTGCGGTGTTGGTAGATGGGGGAAGTACTCGTAATTTTATATCTCAAGCATTGGTAGATCAACTGGGACTTATGGTAGATTATGATGTGAAGTTTGAAGTGGTGGTTGCTAACAGTGACACGTTCGTTTGTGCCGGTCGGGCTCGGGGCCTCACGATTGTGTTTTTGGGTTATACCGTCGCTAACGATTTTTTTTTTTGTTTTACCCGTTGTAGCTTCCCCGATCGTCCTATGGACTCAATGGCTGAAAACCTTAGGCCCAATTATGACTTTCATGGCCTAACTATTGGGTTCCGTATCGCCGGTTCCTCGCACAAGTTACACGGTTTGAAACACTCTGGCTTGGATGAAATAAAACCCAGTCGGTTAGCAGAAATGCAGCCCAAAAAGCCTCATCCCGTGTTTCACCTTACGGATAAGGCGCGTTTAAGGGGATGGATTGTTATGTGCCCAACCCCAAACAGTCCATGCACATGAAGAAGCCCATGAGCGAACCGTGAAGCCCATGAGGATCTCAACGTTTTATTTTATTTGAATTGATTCTGTTAATTGTGTGCTGAAATAAAGGAACCGATGGGGATGCCCATGTTTCAAAGTGTTAACGTATCTTTCCAAGATGAAGGACTTTGGCTTTGGAGACATGAACCGGAGTCTACCGAGGAACTCTCAGAATGGCAGACTCTCGTCGCGGCTTTGGGCTCGGTGTCCTTATCTCCGGGCGTGGACAGGGGCGGAACCAGAGGGGGGTCAAGAGGGTCCGTTGACCCTCCGGTCACCGGAAATTTTTGAATTTTTATTTATAAATTTTGAGTTTTTGAAGAACAAACTTAGAGATGGACCCCTTAATTTGAACCAGTATAGAATATAAGCTTATGATGACCCCCTAACTAAATCGTTCTGGTTCCGCCACTGGGCGTGGATAAATGGCTGTGGCTTGGTAACGGGTCGAAGGTCTTCTCGGTGGGGGCTGTTAAGCAGCTAATCAGCTCCTCGCGTGATTTTAGTAGCCGATACGTGATGAAATGGTGCAAATGGGTCCCCAAAAAGTGTAATATTTTCGCTTGGCGTGCAGAAATGAACAGGATTCCTACGGTGGACGCCCTTAACATCAGGGGAGTGACGATTCTCGATGACATGTGTTGCTGCTGCGAGGAGGATGTCGAGTCGGTCTCACATCTGTTTTCAGCCTGCCCGTTCTCATTGGGGGTATGGGAAAAGGTTAGCCTTTGGTGTCGTATTCCGAGGTTTCTCATTTTTTCGTTTAGAGACCTTCTCGAATTGTATAGTGTGGGAGATAGAGATAAGGCGTCTCGTGAGGCTCTGCATGGCATTGTAATCTCGACATGTTGGGTGTTATGGAAGGCCAGAAATAAGCGGAGATTCAACGGCATTAGAAGTAGTGTAGAGGAGATTTTTAGTGAAGTTAGAGTCGTTAGTTATTTTTGGTTTAAGCATAGAGCGAAGAAAGGGGTTTTTGAATGGGGTGATTGGTGTAAGTTTGTAAATCTGTAATTTTTGTTTGTTTTCCCGTCCCGGTTTTTGGGTTCGGTGGTGTTTTAATGAAGTTCTCCTTTCAAAAAAAAAAAAAAAAAACGTATCTTTCCAGCTTTTTAGGATATTAGGTTTGACTTTGTTTTGTTTTGTTTGCTCTCTTTAAATGGGCAACCTTTCGTCACTTTGGAATAATATGCAGAAAGTTTAGTCTCAATATCCTCACTTTATTTCTCTCAAGCTTCTTTCTTATTTTCTTCACCATTCAATTAACTAATTAACTGGTCGATACACAATAAGTCCATCTGTTGTATCTATGTTACGATTTTGGTCATATATTTTTTTGAAATACATGTTTAGTGCTAATTGTTTGCTAACACTTTTGTCCTTTTGACTAGCTAACATTAGATTTTATGTTAAAACTTTTTGAAATTATAAGTATAAAGTATAACCCTTTTTACCCCACGCACCTCTTTTTTTTTTACCCACGACCCTAGAATTGGGAAATCTTCCGGCATCTCCCTTCTCCCTTTCTCGCACCAAAACCACAAGAATATGGTTGATTGGTAAAGATCAAATTAATAAGATATCAAATACTCCACTACTAGAAAATAGGAATGACAATTGAATCTGAATCCAATGGGTAAATGATGTGTGGTAAAATACACATATTTGTCCCGTGTAAATTGTATATTTTTTGTATAGTTTTTATTTGCTTTTATTTAGTTTTTAGTGCTTTATTATATTATTTTGTGTTTTGTCAAGTCCTAGTGTAAATGGAGAGAAAACGAGTAATAAAGAAATAAGCAGCTAGTTGAGTAGAGTAGACCGCCAAGGACCGAATAAAAATACGGAGAATTCTTTGCTCTCGTGATGATGTGGTTGACCGAATAAAAATAATACGGAGAATTCTTTGCTTGCACTTGTAGCACACAACCTCAGCTTTCCCTTTATCCTTAGATCTAACTTCTTCTTTAGATCTTCCATCCATCCTCCCTCTGTCATTTCTCTGGTATCTCTGGCCTCCTCCCCTCAACCTCTGCTCAAATGTTTTGGTGAGCAGTGCTATAGCTTCAGCAAAAGCTGAGAAATCTGATGAAGTATCAGAAATTTCAAAACTTTGGCTGTTTGAAGGTTGTGGATCATTATTAGTTGTTGGTCTTTGTGGGTTTGAGATAAGAGCTAAAGCTCCCCCTCTTTGAATGGTTTCTTCAAATATTTCTTCCTCTCTGGGGATTAAGATGTTGTATAAGTCATGAAGACTCATGTTTCCTAGTTCTAAGGTTGAGGACAAAGTCATGGTCAGACTTCTCCATTCTCTAGGTAAAGCATCAAGAAATTTTATGTTTCTTTCATCATTTGATTTAGTTATACCAAATTTCTTTAGCTCGTTTAAAAGTTTTGTAAACCTTTGATATGTATCATTTAATTTTTCATTAGGTAAACTTTTAAACCTCTTATATGAGGAAACATTGTTTGTTCTCTTATTTCTTCTCATCCTTTCTCCTACTTCACAAAGATTTTCCAACTGATCCCATATTTCCTTGGCTGATGCACAAGCATTAACTTGTGAAAATATGTCATTGGGGATGGCCATTATTAAGAGTGACTTTGCCCTTTCATCCCCAGCCACCAGATCCTTGTCTTCCGCGCTCCAGTTTATTTCACTTTTGGGAGCACGGGAGGCAGGGATTGCTGGTGTTTGGTCAGTTGCTGGAACTGCTGGTATATCAGTCATTGGTATATGTGGACCCCTTTCAATGGATTGAAACAGAGCTCGGTCATGACCATTTAGGAAATTGACCATCCTGATTTTCCATTGGGGGTATTCCTCTCTGACCAGAGCCGGAGGTTTAGACATAGAACCAATATTAAAATATTATTCCACGATTGAAAGCTGGCCATATTTAGAGAAAAGAAGATGGGCAATTAATCATTTGAAAATAGTTTATTCAATCTGCTCCGATACCAATTGTTGGACCTAGTATGGCCTTTAAACAACTTCTTTTCACGTAATATGGCAAGTGATTTCAGTAGATGTGAAAAAGATGTGCGGAAATGGAAATCAGACTTTCAGAAACAAGACCTACAGAATTATCAAGTTTATATCACTTTGAAACAAAATAGTTTACAAGGTGATTGTAAGATTATTATCTAATACAAATGAATCTTGAATTCTGTGGGTGAGAAGGGCAATGGAGTGTGGGTGTTGTATATGAATGCTAAGCTTCAAACTCAATTATCTTTTGCTAGTTGAGCCTTCTATTTATAAAAGGCTGGGTACATGAATAAACAATTGTTTATTCATGCAATAAGTCCTGCAAAAGGTAGCAATTTGACATATTCATTGAATCCAACGTTCAAGTTGCCTTTGTAATCATGATATCCAATAATGTCAGTTGCTTCGGTCATTGGTGGCAGGATAGAGCTTGGTTTTAGACAAGTGGGATTTTCATCAGAATTTCTGATAAACCACTTCATCAGAAATTCTGGTGAACAAATCATCAGAAAGTCTGATAATCAGAATCGTCAGAAACTGATGATATTTCATCAGAAATAACATCAGATCCATCAGAAATGACCTTCTTTGATAATCCAAATCAGCTCTTGATCAGCTTGTGATTCTTTGAAGTAGATGTTGTGCATTTCGGTTGTCCTATCTGATCTTCTTCTTCTTGTTGTGATCTTCAGGACTGTTATCTCTTCAGAGATCCAGTTGATTGTGATTTTCTTGAATACTTACAAATAAAGTTTCCTAACAGTTTTCCCCTAAGTATTGTAAGGAAATGAACTATCTATGTCAACATAAACAACTTTTAACTAATCTTTGAAAAGAAAAGAAAAAAAATCAAGCAACTAAGTTCAGAAAGATAAAACATAATCAAACCAGCCATTGTTCAAAACAGAAAAAAAAACTTAAAATATTGTTCAAAAATAGCAATATCCCATCAATTCATTAATTGATCTTACTCCACTTCTGTATTTATCTCCTGGTTTCAGCTTTTTCTTGTGATCAATTGCCTTTTGAGTTTCCTTGTACATTTCTTTGTACCATCCTCTTGACTCCATCCAGTTTTCAATACAATCTTCAATTGTTTTTCTCAGCTGTTCATTGTTCTTTCCCTTCTTTTTGTACCATCCTCTTGACTCCATCCAGTTTTCATGTAGTTTCTTATATATTTCAGAGTTTGATTTGAATACCTGCATATTTCACTAATTCTGAACAGAGCTTTCTCTTCATTAGCATCTTTGAAGACCACACACATTTCTGGTTTGTCAAAGATTGCTCCAGTTCTCACTAGTTTAGAAGGAATTTCAGCTGGAATTGTGGTGTTGGGAGGAGGTATTAGCACTTTGTTGCTATACTCAAAATTGATATAAAGATCAAAATCTGCCAGTGCAGCCCTGTTGTATAACTTTGCTCCTGCACTTTTGAGACTGTCAAGGGCTCTTCTGATCACAACTGTACTCCCTTTCTCTTTATCAATGATATTCTTCATTTTGACTATGTCCATTGGATGAATATCATCAGCCAGATCTGCATCAGTAACCCTTTGTTCATTTTTATCTTTTCTGATCAAGGTATACTTGTTTTTTCCTTCATTACCTAATATGCCTCCTCCAGTAGTCAAAGTATCAATTCTTTCAATAGATACTATTGGATTGGTCAAGTGTTTGTGCAACATTACCCAGCTTCCATTGTTTCTTTCTTCAACAATACCTTTACTCATTGGAGAGAGTGGCCTTTTTGGGTTGTCTTCTGGACCTTTCCAATAGTAGTGCTTTAGATGTTCTTCAGGATACATAATTGTGTGTAAATCACCTTTCAGCACCATTGATTCTTTGATGTTTCCTTCTGAATCTTCTCTCATTATTTTTCTTGGTCTTTGTGAGGAGGTCACTTCATGTTCCATTCTTCTCTTTTCTTTTATATCCATCCTTATGCTAAAATTTGTTTCTCCTGTGATGGCTGTAGAAGATGACTGAACTGGAACATGTTCTTTCTGTTGGACCCTTGAAGTGTCTGACTTTGGGACGTTTGGTGGAGGACCCATGAGTGACTTTTGTTTAGCTGGAGGTGGACCCATGGGCTGCTTCTGTTTTTGAGCTGTTGAAGTTTCTGTTTGTTTGGTTTGATCTTGCTGAATGTTTTTTGGTTGTTGCTGAGGAGTTTCTGATCCTCTTTCTTGTTTTTCTTGTGGAATTGGTGCTTTCAGTTCATGAAGATCGACTTTTGCTAGTATGGCAACATTATACTGCAATCTCTTTACTAACAAATGAACATTAGTAAGGGCTTGAGTATTTGTTTCTTCTTCTTTCTTCATTTTCTAAAGCTCCTGGTTTTCTTGATTTCTTTGGGCAGTTAATTCCACAAACAGTTTCTCAAAAGCCTCAGTCATGCTGCTCTTGTTGGCTCTGAGAAACTGTATTTCTTCAAGAATTCTTCCTGAACTTGAGCTTTCTCCTGCTGTTGCAACTCCAGCCATCTGTTTCTTGATTTCTTATAGTTCATTGAGAGCTTTCTTGAATTCTGATGAGCTCTCTCTATTTTCTGATGACTCTTGTAGTTTGTTGAGAGTTGCAGTGTTATCTTTTGTCTGCTTATGCACAGCTTTGACAGTTTCTGATAAAACCTTGATCTCTGATTTTTTATTTCTGATTTCTTCTAGTATGAGATCAAGTTTTCTTTCTCATTTCTTCTGCACAGCTTTGACAAATAAAGTTTCCTAACATATACAACACATCATACGAAGAGTGGACAGTAGGCATTATTATAGATATCTAATTTTTGAAAGGAGGGGATTTATGATGGGCTTCCATACATATTGATTTATTATTATTGGTGGCCAACTAATATATTTGTGAGGAGATCATTATATAAGAACATCTGTGGCGCAAGAGACAAAGGGAATAAAAGAAACCTACGAGAGGAGCATAAGACATTCGATGGCTGATTCAAGCAAAGGGAAAAGGGGCAGTGATTTGGTGATTTGTGGAGCGCATACGAAGCGGGATTGAAGAATCGAAGGCGCATGATCGCATCTAGGAGAAACCCACAATACGGTTCTTTCGTTTTTTCGTATTCTTTGACTTGATATTATGTTTAGACTTGGTTTTGAGATTGTTTATGTATTGAACTTGATTATGCTAGGCTAAACTTATCGCTACCTAGGTCAAATTGTCACACCCTGGCTTTGCGGAAGCGTGGGTTTATTTGGTGTGACTTCTTAATACCATAGCATAATCACAACAATGCTATATGAAAATAAAACCATGATGTTCATCCAGTCATTCAAGTTTTAAAAAAAAGTTAACACAACAACATTGTTTAAAAAGTCGACACATGCAACGGATTACAACATGACATAATTAAAAATCTTGTTCATACGACGCGACCAAAAGACATAAATAAAACACAGTTTAAGACTAGTGACTCGTCCAGGCAAAAGTCACAATCCCTAAACTCAGATGACATCATTTCTCCTACGCAGCTCGATGAAAATGCATACCTTGCCAGATCCCTTAATTTCCTGAAACATATGCAGTTTGAAAAATCAACAAAAAGTTGAGCGAGTTCATGTAAAAGTGAGTATGTATAAACCTTTAAAGTATGTATAAAAGTTCCTGGTATGTAGCAATAAGGAAAAAGATATCACCAATGGGTTGCAAATCCACTGGTATGTGTGAGAAAGTGTAGGGAAACTCAAACCTAGCAAATTATTTACCGGGCTTCGGCTGTAAGACACAGTCACCTCTATGGGCCTCCCCGGCCTCACGGGTGTGGGCTCGCTACACCCAAATAGATCTATCACTCTTGTGTCCCTCGGTCCTAACAAAGAGGATTAATGGCCTCGAGTGTTGTACCCACCCCTCACATGATCTAGTAGTATAAACCCTCCCTACGCTAACCATACCATGTAATAAATGTTTGTAATAATTGCCGCATGTATTTCACCTCCGAAGTATAAAACTAAAAACAGTAAAGAGAGAAGGGGGACATGAACTCACAGAAGTGCGTATCCAGAAACGCCAAACTCCAACTCAATCCGCTGCGTGACGACCTACACGTACTAATCCCTATTAGACGGACGACCGTGCCTTGGCTTAAGGTTTAACATTTTTGGGAAATAGTTAGACAACTATTTCGTATTCACACTTCTTAATTATTTTATAAGTATATTTCCTTCCCAAGGATGGGGGTAATAATACATGTATACTTATAATTCCGAAAATATATTTTTAAGTCTCACTTGAAAAATATATTTTAATTACTTGACTAAAATGTTTTAAATCCCAAAATATGTATATTTTCCCAAAAATATTATATTTTATTTCATAAGTTTTTCCCAAAAAATATTCTACCAAAAATATACGTACAAGAGTATTCTTCCGAAAATACATAAGTTACATTTTAAAGTTCGCGTTGATATAGCAATTCTTGCGTAGCTTAAATAACTATTTTGTGAGAGCGTTAGTATTATTTTGGAGTTGTATTTTCACAGTATTTCTGTCACAACCCCCGATCCCTCAGGAACGGGCGGCCGTGAGCCAGTTTCGGTGGTATCGCGTATTGTCTAATTTGGCAGCGGAATTTTTCATCAGGACCGTAGTTAGGAAATATTTTATCAGAGTAAAACCACCATATTTTCATAATGGGATAAAACCCAAGTTTTACAGTACATGCATTTTCATAGGAATAAATCCTATTTTATTTAATAAAAACATCTATTTTATTTTAGGTAACTTTATAGCCACTTTTCCAAGCCTTCAGTGCTCTCCAGCTGGCTTTTATTGGCTTCACACTAAGTTACCTGAAACACGTGTTTAAAACATTTTATCAGCAGGAAATACTGGTGAGTGAATCCCAGTTTAATCAAGTTTAAATAAAAAGTCACAGTGAACAGTATTGAGGGCGCATCCGCAATTACATTTGTTTCCAAGTTATATCAATTACCACCACACGGTAATGTCGTTCCGACTTATGGTCATGTTACTCCTTTACCAGGTGGTAACAAATTTTGTATACAAAACCCCAAATTTACCGACTGTAATTGTATTCTTACAAATACTCAATAACTGTTATTTGCATGGAAATTTAAGATTTTGTAAAAGCAGTTAACAAAAAGTGGATCAACTCACAAAAATGAGTACATAAAAAGAAGGATCACTCACATTGCTATTATAGGGCTTTCCTTTGTGATTCCCTGGTTATAGTCTAATTAAATAAACAATGCACACGCGTTAGTATAATAACCCATTTTAACATTAGTAATACCCTCCCCGAGACGGTATTCCAACGACTACGTCGGGCAGAACCACGACAGCCGTTACGGAACCCTAGATCAATCGGGCAGAGTACCTAATACGTATCCAGGGGTTATGATACTTACAACGAGGCAGAGCTTTGCTAATTAGGGGGTATAATACCCGAGTATAATAAGCCTTCTACAGAAATTGTGATTGAGAATTGAGAAATGAGCGAATTGAATTGAAATCCGATGCGTTCCTTATATAGTTGCTGAAACTGGTTCCCACGCGGCCCGCGTAAAGAAAGGACAGGGGTTACGCGGCCCGCGTCAACCCTGGTCAACGGACTAGCTTGTCCGGCTCACCCTCTAGACCCGCCACGATGATGACACGTGTCATCACCGGGCTGCGCCACCAATCGGGACACTCGCGGCCCGCGTAAACTAACGGTGTGGCCTTACGCGGCCCGCCTGGACTTAAGAAATCAAAGGAATCCGGTTACACCTTCATACGGCCCGCGTGAATGGTTGGGGTGGGTCTACGCGGCCCGCTTCAACTTACTTTTTCTTGTTTTTCATTTACTGTTAATGCTATGTTGTATTTCGGGCTCGGTTTTCACATACGGGGTGTATTTTAGGAGGTGTAGGGGTGTCAGGGGTGTTTTAGGAGGGTTGATATATCTTGGTACAACTCCTGGATTATTTAATAGAATATATAGTGCACTCACACTTAAGTATAGTAACCCAATTCTACTGTATCCCTACGTCACGAGACAGAACCCCAACGAATTTAGGCAGAGCCTTTACATACGTTACGGGGCCCTACGTCAGTCGGACAGGGCATCAGTGATCAGGGGTTACAATACTTAAAATGGGCAGGGCTTTGAAGTTTTTATAGGTGTAATACTTTAAAGGAAAATAGATTATAAAAGTGTAGAGAGGGAGAGGTCGATATGAAGGAAAAGATTGAGTAGATTTGTTTGTTGAAGGGACTTCATATTTATACTCTATTGGCCGAACTTAAGGAGCAAGCTTTCGTGAATGCATCTTCCACGTATCTCAGTGCATTTATTTCAAAGGTGCTTTGTTGTTAACTATATACATGCACACGTTAGAACTTAGAAGTGCCCATGCATACTAGAATTAAATTCTCATATTTACACATGCATTCTTTTCAATTATCATGTCTTAGTTATTATTATTATTTATTTTGAAACTTACGTATACATTTTCAAAATGTGAATGTTTTATTTGTTTTTAATATTAATTTATATATTATAATTAATTCAACTTCTTCATTTATTTGGCACGTATAATTTCTAAAATATAATGTTTTACAAAACAATGGATATGTCATTAGAACGAGAATATTTGTGTCTATGTTTTGAACCAAGTTTCGTTAAAAACAGAGTAGGTTCAAATATAATGTATTTTTATAATTATTAAATGGTTCCTACGTTTGCCAAAACACCTTATATTTTTATTGGTCAACTTACCCATTATGCATTCTTTTAATAACATAAGTTTTATATAATTTATATAAATAAAAATTTTGGGAATGTTACATCCTCCCCACCTTGTTTTAAATCTCGTCCTCGAGATTCCCTGAAATATGGATGAATATTTTTATTTAGTTTAGTTTATAGGTTTATTCTGGTCTTTGTTTTGAATTTCACTTTACTTTGACCCAAAACTATTCTCTATGAGATTCTTATTCTTGACTGAAATATATTTTGTACTTTAACACAGCTTTTAGTTACAGGCTTCGTAATGCATTAATAATCGCAAAGGAAAATCTTATACTTTCCATGGCGTTCCAACTTATAGGGTTCATTTTGTCGCACGAGTTTCGAGACTGATGATCAAACGAAATAATGTTTGACATTGGAATTATAGACGTATACGAGAGAGATTCCTGATAATTAAATCTAGAATTATCATTGACACATCTGTTCGTGATTTATCCCTAATTGTCAATCAATATGGTCTTTGGATTTCCTCATAGATATACATATCTATATAATCATATACTTCACATACTGTAATATACACACCATTCATCAGGTCAGTGTATTTAACAGATTCATATTTTCAAAAACAGGTTAGACATCAAATCATGGTACTATTCAGGGAATTCCATTAACATAACATATACCCCATCTCACCCAGTCTCGCCGGAGAGGTACCCCCATCTCACCCGGACAAGCTGGAGTGTATACCACATCATAACCAGACTTGCCGGAGAGGTAGTTATCATTGTATTTCCCATAAATAGAATTTTCTCAAATAATGATTTCAGAAGTACATCATTTATCATAGCTTGTATCAAGGAACAAGGAAATTAGTATTCTCATGATGGATCATACTCTAGAACCGAGTAGTATTAATAAACAAGAGATAACAGTGGCCAAGTGTTATTGCTTATTTATCATACAGGCACTGTTCTAGTCATCATCCTCACGGGATACCAATAACCATCACACTTTATCTACACAAGTAATTGGCTTATCTCAAAGTTTTATACTAAGGCATTTTTCTTAGATTCAAGTCTAAGTATTGTCCTAGTGAATATCAATATCGTAACTCTTTCATTTAAGCATAGATATTATTATGGTTGTAGTTTTCTTTTGGTTGGAGAATGGAGTTTCAATTATATCATTGTCTCCATTGATATTATAGCTAGGTTCAACGTAATAAGTATGCTTCCAGCTAACTCTATTCATGCTTATATATTATGAGATTCCGATGCACGGAATATTTTATTGAGACAGATAGTATTTTAAAATATGTTTCAGGATTGATTCTTATATGACTCCATATTTTCGTAAGAATCACCAATGATATTTTCTCTTATGTTTATCTTACAGAAGATATTATGTTGGGTATACCATCAAGAAATTCTTATTGGGTATATGTATATATGTGTATAAAATATCAAATCTCTAGTTAATATTAGACTTACGGAATATATACACACATATATAAAATAATAACTATACATCCGATGGTATCAATCATTAAGCTTATTTCCATGACTTATTTTTATCCTTTTATAAAAGTAGTATATTGAAATAAATTTCTGTTAAATTTATTTTGGAATCAAAGGATGGATACTTTAACCAAAATATAAACTTTCTGGACTCATAGGAATAATTTCATTTTTAATTAATGGGTTGAACTATACCATGCTCACTATTTATATTACCTTATTAATTTCTCCTCAAGTAACCATCTATATATTTATTCCAATTATCACATTCCTACCTTTTTCCTTTTGAATTAATCATAATATATATTTAAGATTGAGAGACATTATTTAGAAAAATATGTGCATATGTGACTCATGACATTGTATTTATGGGTTACCCAGAGATATATATGCTATATATAAATTACTTTCTGTAATTAAAAACTTTAGTTATAGCAATGTAATGGATATATATATATTAAATATTAATATATAGTATAAACTTAAATTTTTTTTTTCTTTTTTTTTTTTCAACCTTGTGTAGCGTACTTCATCCCATACTATCAAAGTATGTCTATTTTATATTCAAAATATGTTAAGATTAATACTTTATTTTGTACATATTTGAGATCTATTTTTCAAGTATTTAATTAAATAGATCTTTTATAGATTCATGTAACCGACTTTATAAAATTTATTTGTGTCACGGTTACATCACTGGTATTTTATTACTACAGTTATTTTATGAGAATCTCCATCTCCATTATTTAACCAATCACAATTCAATCTCATCTCTTTTATTTTCATTATAATCTTTTTAAAGTATGAGAACTTCGAGACCACTTAAGGTAAGTTTAACATCCAATTTATCAACTCAACTCATTTACTAATTAACTATTATATATCAACCAGCTGACTTGAATATTTTTCTTTATAATTTAGGATACACAATCATATAACTAATATGACGGGTAAATCTTATATCAATTATTTCCATGCATAAGACCTATTCTGGACATACCTTAAAGATTTGTAGAAATGCTTTTAATGTTTAGTTAGGCATTTCTACGTAGTCCAACCAACCCAAATCTCAAAAAATTTAAATGAATTTATTTAATCATGAATATCCCTCATATTCATTTAACCATTTATTTTATCGCTAAGTATTTTAATAGAAACCTTTATAAATAATCCCAACATAAAATTATGAAAGTATAAAGTCTTATGGTCAACTGGTTACAAACCATAAGGGATAAAACGAAGTGGTAAATTGGTACACCTGGGTTTTAAAACTTGCTTTGGCTAAATTTATTAAAACAATCTTTTGAATTAATTCTTAAAATCCTTTTGGTTAATTTAATAGCTTTGGTTTTATAAACTATTTTGAAATAATATTATTAAAACCACAAAGTTTTAAAACTTTATACCATATATTTCAATATGTGTTTTAAACCAAAGTAAATGATTGATTCCAAAAGAGAGTCATAAACATGACTGCTTTGTTAATAACTAACTTAGTTCGATGTATATTATAATGTTATTTGAGTAGGTGGTATTAATTATCATATACAAATTTCTAGTATAAACATTTGGGTACAATCATAAAATACATTGATTAAAATGGTGAACATTGCGACATCTATATATATGTATTTATTACAACCCACAACTGGAATTCAAACTATACTAGTGGTTATGTATTCGTAACTTATTTTAGTCTATCTAGGTTATAAGAGTATTATACTCAACATGCCTTTATGTAAGGTTTATTCTATCTCTTTCCCCTACTAGGTTGTTTATTTAATGGGCAAAAATTTCTTTAAAATTTCTGACTCATAGGTGGCATGGGTGCTGGTACTGGTTTGGCCGTTCGACTATTTAATATAAGTTAACATTTACTGTTGTAGTGGCTAACATATGGAGATTTACCCATTGTTCATCTAATTCATCTTCCCTTGGTAGGTTATTACCTGTTTCCTGAGTTTGTGCATTATTACTTCCTTTGGTTGTGACTTCTTTATTTTCTTTATTTTCTCTTGGCATTTTTTTTTTCTAGTAATCTTACTTTTCTTTTTAGTGGTAAATAGTTTCTCAGACTGTGCCTTACGAATAAAAATTCCCTTCTCAGTATCTGCTGAGTATCCTGAGGGATTTGGTTAAAATGAGGTTCCTTTATTTTTATTTCTTAAAAACATTAACTATTAACTCTCTTTTATACCGATTGTACAAACCATCAGACCCATTTTTTTTAATGGTGTATTATAACGTATGTTTATTAGAAGCATACTATACTACAACGTGTATATTATTTTACATACAATTCATATTGTATATTAACACGATTTCTGGATTTAAGGTCAATTCAGGAATTTACCATAATCTATACCACCATTCATAAGGATAGATCATGGTATAGATCATGAAGTCTATGAATCAACTTAAAATAACATACTTTTATTTATTTTAAGGTGGATACATAATAGTATTCAATTTTTTTTATGTAAATTTACCATAAATTATGATTTTAGATTTAATATCCAAAATCTATACCCATGATCTATGAATATTTTTACAAAATGAACGTGTATTAATATTTCCTAGTAAGGTTGATATACACATAGTAGTATATACACACACATATATATATATATGTATATATATTACGGTACATTCATTTATTTAAGAAGAGATCTCACTCAAGGTGATACCATAAGTTACTAATTGTATAAGAGTGTAGTATAATACATCTGCCGAGGTAGCCTATTGGTATGTCTAGTCATATTGGTTACTCATACTCTGAACTCAAAACATAAAAATCATAATATAAATATTAAGATTTATCAACACAGAATAACACATAAATTGTTATATTAATTTCCTAACACAGAATTTAAAACGTAAGTGTCAGCAGAACACTTCTTTGGCTTGAACCAGTGGCATAGCTCTGATACCACCTTCTGTCACAACCCCCGATCCCTCAGGAACGGGCGGCCGTGAGCCAGTTTCGGTGGTATCACGTATTGTCTAATTTGGCAGCGGAATTTTTCATCAGGACCGTAGTTAGGAAATATTTTATCAGAGTAAAACCACCATATTTTCATAATGGGATAAAACCCAAGTTTTACAGTACATGCATTTTCATAGGAATAAATCCTATTTTATTTAATAAAAACATCTATTTTATTTTAGGTAACTTTATAGCCACTTTTCCAAGCCTTCAGTGCTCTCCAGCTGGCTTTTATTGGCTTCACACTAAGTTACCTGAAACACGTGTTTAAAACATTTTATCAGCAGGAAATACTGGTGAGTGAATCCCAGTTTAATCAAGTTTAAATAAAAAGTCACAGTGAACAGTATTGAGGGCGCATCCGCAATTACATTTGTTTCCAAGTTATATCAATTACCACCACACGGTAATGTCGTTCCGACTTATGGTCATGTTACTCCTTTACCAGGTGGTAACAAATTTTGTATACAAAACCCCAAATTTACCGACTGTAATTGTATTCTTACAAATACTCAATAACTGTTATTTGCATGGAAATTTAAGATTTTGTAAAAGCAGTTAACAAAAAGTGGATCAACTCACAAAAATGAGTACATAAAAAGAAGGATCACTCACATTGCTATTATAGGGCTTTCCTTTGTGATTCCCTGGTTATAGTCTAATTAAATAAACAATGCACACGCGTTAGTATAATAACCCATTTTAACATTAGTAATACCCTCCCCGAGACGGTATTCCAACGACTACGTCGGGCAGAACCACGACAGCCGTTACGGAACCCTAGATCAATCGGGCAGAGTACCTAATACGTATCCAGGGGTTATGATACTTACAACGAGGCAGAGCTTTGCTAATTAGGGGGTATAATACCCGAGTATAATAAGCCTTCTACAGAAATTGTGATTGAGAATTGAGAAATGAGCGAATTGAATTGAAATCCGATGCGTTCCTTATATAGTTGCTGAAACTGGTTCCCACGCGGCCCGCGTAAAGAAAGGACAGGGGTTACGCGGCCCGCGTCAACCCTGGTCAACGGACTAGCTTGTCCGGCTCACCCTCTAGACCCGCCACGATGATGACACGTGTCATCACCGGGCTGCGCCACCAATCGGGACACTCGCGGCCCGCGTAAACTAACGGTGTGGCCTTACGCGGCCCGCCTGGACTTAAGAAATCAAAGGAATCCGGTTACACCTTCATACGGCCCGCGTGAATGGTTGGGGTGGGTCTACGCGGCCCGCTTCAACTTACTTTTTCTTGTTTTTCATTTACTGTTAATGCTATGTTGTATTTCGGGCTCGGTTTTCACATACGGGGTGTATTTTAGGAGGTGTAGGGGTGTCAGGGGTGTTTTAGGAGGGTTGATATATCTTGGTACAACTCCTGGATTATTTAATAGAATATATAGTGCACTCACACTTAAGTATAGTAACCCAATTCTACTGTATCCCTACGTCACGAGACAGAACCCCAACGAATTTAGGCAGAGCCTTTACATACGTTACGGGGCCCTACGTCAGTCGGACAGGGCATCAGTGATAAGGGGTTACAATACTTAAAATGGGCAGGGCTTTGAAGTTTTTATAGGTGTAATACTTTAAAGGAAAATAGATTATAAAAGTGTAGAGAGGGAGAGGTCGATATGAAGGAAAAGATTGAGTAGATTTGTTTGTTGAAGGGACTTCATATTTATACTCTATTGGCCGAACTTAAGGAGCAAGCTTTCGTGAATGCATCTTCCACGTATCTCAGTGCATTTATTTCAAAGGTGCTTTGTTGTTAACTATATACATGCACACGTTAGAACTTAGAAGTGCCCATGCATACTAGAATTAAATTCTCATATTTACACATGCATTCTTTTCAATTATCATGTCTTAGTTATTATTATTATTTATTTTGAAACTTACGTATACATTTTCAAAATGTGAATGTTTTATTTGTTTTTAATATTAATTTATATATTATAATTAATTCAACTTCTTCATTTATTTGGCACGTATAATTTCTAAAATATAATGTTTTACAAAACAATGGATATGTCATTAGAACGAGAATATTTGTGTCTATGTTTTGAACCAAGTTTCGTTAAAAACAGAGTAGGTTCAAATATAATGTATTTTTATAATTATTAAATGGTTCCTACGTTTGCCAAAACACCTTATATTTTTATTGGTCAACTTACCCATTATGCATTCTTTTAATAACATAAGTTTTATATAATTTATATAAATAAAAATTTTGGGAATGTTACAATTTCCAAGTTATATTATTTTTACCCTAAAAATAATATATCTAGTTCTCATAATACACAAGCAATCATACAAGCGTTTTATTATAAAATATATATTCTAAATATATATTTATCAAATTTTATTTACGAAAATCCACCTCCGGTACTTGGTATTTTTGTAATAAAAATCATGGCGAAGTTTATTTAGAAAAAATGATGTTAAAAATATATTTGTAAACATTTGTTAGAAAAATATTTCTAAGTGTCGTAATTCTAGAAATTTCGCCAGAGTTTCCTCTGTAAATGGAGGTGTCCATGCTTTTAGCATATCATTTTCTTTTGTAAAAATCCATCAAACAATTTAACAATCAACAACATACAATATTTAATCATTAATCTTGACAAAAATAAGACTAAATCATAAACTCATGAACTTGAAAGTTTGCAAAAATATATAGTACATTACTAACATGCTTAGTAGGTCTAGTTATCTTTAAAAATAAGTTTAGTTTCTTACAAACTTTATTTTTAAAGAATTTGGAGTTTAACAACTTCTAGTCATGTTTTACAAAAATATTTCGTTGTTAAATTTCCTTGTTACACAAGTGTTCACACACTTGTTTACCTTCTAAAAATATATTTAGTTCATGCAAGATCCGGGTTTTAACAAAACTAGTATTTTCCACTTGGTTCTTCCAAAAACCCACCTGTAGATCTTTAGATCTACAAGTTTATAACCTTATTTTTCAAGAAAAAATATATTTATTCAAGTTCATGGTTCATGGATGGATGGTTTCATCATCCTTCATAACTCTATCATTTACATCTTGCTAGTTCATGTTCTTAAACATGAACTAGTATGTCTAGATGATGATCCATCCTACTTCTACTAACAAACAACATGTAATAATCATAACAACACAAGATCTACATGTTTTACCCATATATCTTCTCTTTATCCACCCTTTATCACTTTATGTTCAAGACTTAGTTTATGTTCATAAGTGTTTTCAACATTTAATCATTCTATCATCTATTAACCACTAAATACAAGAACAAGATGATGTTTTAGAGCACTTACTACTAGCACAAGGCTAGGGGAGAAACAAGGCGTAAAAGTGGTGGATAAAAGAAAACAAGAGTGGTCCTTGAACTTCCGAGTGCACCAAGCTTGTTTGTAGGACCTCTTGCACCTTTGTGTGTATGAAAAATGGCTAGAAAGGAAGTTGATGATGGTGATATGGTGGAGGAGGGTGGCGGACGTGAGTGATGGAGGAGGAAGGAGAGAAAGCTTTGTGTTGTTTGAAGTTGGAAGTGAGAGATTGATTAACCCTTGAGTTGATTTATAATCCATGTTCCTTATTATCCATCATATAATGTGTCACTAATCTTCCAACATGAGCAATTAAAATAATCAAAAGAAGCAAGGGGTGTCCCACCCTTGTGACCGTCGAAGTGGGGGGGGGGGGTACGGGGTTGGGTTGTAATGATCTAGTTACACTTAGTTAAGATCTAATGATATTTAGTTAGTGTATAAGTGTGTAGTATAATATAAGGTGTGTTAGGGTGTTCGGGGATCCTAACTAGCTCAGAAAAGTAAAAACAATGTGTTTGGCAAAATTTTTATGTTCCGGGTAAAGTCCGGTTATTCGGTTGGATGTTGATCCGTTAAAGTGCTAAATAAAGCTTTAAAGTGTCTTTTATATTGTTTTTAGTAACACATTAAATTCCAAACACTTTGGAAAATGTCTAGGACTATTTTACCAAGTTTTTGCACTTTACTAGCATTGGTAAATGCTGAATTTTTGGTATTTAGTGCAGAATTTTGCACTTAAAGTATGTTTTAGGCACTTCCGGGCACTATAACTATCACCTAGTGACGCAGTTTTATAGTCCTCACTTCCCTACACTCCCTACTAGTGTAGTAATCTATTCCTGGCTCATACTGGCCTCAAAAACAATGTCTGTCTAGTGCTGGCATTGTCAGCATGTTTACTGGGTTATCCGCTCACTGTGCTAACTGTGCTTTGTGCATCAAGTTTGTCACTATTGTTTGTGTATAATAAATGGAGTGACAGTGTAAAATGTGATGCATGAGTATGTATGTATCAGAAGACAGAAAGCAGTTTAATCATAATTGTAATCAAGCACAGTAATTAAGCACTAATTAAATATTAATTAATTTGTACGGATACCTGGATTTGTGAGGGTTGTCACACAGATGAACTTTGATTCGGTGTTTTGACTATTGATTTTGTTTATTGGTTAAATTGTGATGATTTACGTATTTCTGCTAGGTTTCGGTTTATGAAATTGTGTGCTTGTCTTGGTTGTGATTAATTATTTGCTTTGGTGATCTTGTTAGTCTGGTCTGGAACTATTTAGGTCATTCTAGGTTCGTTAATCTATTAGGTTTCCGGTCTAGAGCCTGAGATTAGAGATAATTCGGGTTTAACTAAACTAATTAAAATCAACCGAGTATAGTATGCATCCTTTCCTGGCGACTCTAGGGACGAGTCAGGATTGCTAGGTTATTAGTTGGACGTTGTTTGGTGGTTTGGGTGACTGATAGCTCGGATCCGGCTACTTATTCGCATTTAGAGTTCCCTAGTTAGCTTCGCGATTGGAGGATTTTGGCACCCGAGTTGCCTTGTATATGACAGTTGTGGGATTCGGTATCGATAGGTCGAGCCGTTTTCAGTTTAGCACTTCATCACTCTGTTCCATCTTCTATTTTGGTTGATCATTCCTAGCGGGAGGTTTTCTGGGTAGATTCGGAGCTTTAGCCGTTGGTCATTATCTAGAGGTTATAGGCTGGTCATAGGGATTCGAAGCCTGGGTAGTTCGCTTTCCTCATTGTTTGCTTCCGGTTACTTCACCATCTTGCCTGCTTGCTTCGTTCTTCTGTTTAATTGCTCGTTTTTAGGTATTAGTTTAATCCGAAAACTCAAAACAAATAAAAAACCGGTTAAGTAAATAGTTGAGTCAGAGTCTAGGTCAGCGTCGCTAGTGTCTCGTGGGTTCGATACTCGTACTTCATTGAGCTTTACTACATACGATAGGTACACTTGCCTGTCTTGTGGCCTAGCATTAGGATAGTCTTAGTTTATAAATTTAAAACTAGGGTGTCTAGATTAGGTTAGTTTTTAATAGACCAGAATTTGCACATCAGTAAACCCAAAACCTGACACATTTGGGATGGGTTTGGGGTTGGCTAATCAGGTATGGGACCAGATTTGGGATTAGTTTCCATTTTTTCACGGGTTTAGGATGGGTTTGGGATTTGGTGATGTACTCATTTACCCGACCTGGTTACCTGATGAAGTGTACCCATTTACCCGGTAGTATACCTGATATAATTTCTTTTATTTTTTAAAATTATGTATATTGGCATACACTAATTAAAATTACCCAAATGGAAATGAGAGTTAGTGACTATCAGTTTTATCACTAAGCTTCCAAGAACAAACCATGACAATAGTGCCATTAAATCATAGTTGATACATTAACTAAATTGGCATATTTTTTGCCAATTAAATAAATTTTTGAAAATTAGCTAAGTCATACATTGATAACATGGTACCCTTACATAATAGTACCAGTACAAATAATATCAGACATAGATAACCAATATACACTCCATTTAGGGAGAAACTCTCAGTAAGCTTTAAATACTCATTTAAATTTTAGCACAACTTACTGTCCAAGATAGATGGCCAAAGTAAGCATTCAATTCAAACATTAGAAGACGTGCTTAGAGCATGCGTTATTAACATAAGTAGTGGTTGGAATAACCACCTATCATTGATTACATTCTCCGACATTAATAAGTTTTCACACTAGTATAAAAGACACATCATTTAAGGTTTTATGTGAAAGAAATTGTAAAACCCACGTATATTGGGCAAAAATAGGAGAAATCAATTAACAGGGCCTAAGATTGTACTTGAGATCACGAATAAGATAATACAAATATGTGATAACTTAGGACTGCCCAAGATAGGCAAAAAGGTTATGCCAGTATAATAAGTAAACCTTTTAAAATTCCAAATCGGTAATAGAGGTATGTTAAATATCACCATGGGAATGTGTTATGAAATTTGAAAAGAAAGGCAATTTAAGCCCCCAATGTATCAGACCGTTCGAAATAATCAAATGTGTTAGCTTCATAGCTTATAGGTTCAAATTATCTGGGAAATCTAGCGAAAGGCACAATGTATTGCATGTTTAAAATTTAAGTAATGTTTGGTTGACAAATCCTTTGGATGCCTCATGATGATGTGCAAATCTACAAGCATATTCATTTTACTCAAAAACCTTTGCCGATCAGAGATCGACACGTTAAAAAGCTCCTTAAGAAAATAACCCCTATAGTGAAAGTCAGATGGGATTCCCAGAGTTGTCATGAGTACACTTAGGAAACTTGATCATATAATGACACATAAGTACCCCTGGATAGTTGAATAAAAATCTCGAGGATGAGATTTCATTTAAGGGGGTGAGGATGTAACACCTCAATATTTTTAGATGGAATCCTAGTATGACACGTGTCTAAAATCTCTCCATACAAATTCTGATATGTTAAATAAGAGAAATTATAATATTAAAAGGGCTAAGAATCATGAAAATATCATAATTTGAAGTTGAGGGGTTAATTCTGCTAAAAAGGTAATTTTATAAGTTTTCAAAGTCCCTTATGGACCACAAGGAAATCCTCTTACGGTTCGTAAGGATGTTTAAAATCCTCCGCGCGCCTGGTCCTCTTACGGACCGTAAGGAATATCCATGCGGTCCGCAAAGGGTGCACTAGCAGCAGCCCTTGCTACAATCTTGACACATAAAGACCATCTTTGCCAACATATTTATAATGAAGGTGTTAATCCCTTGTGATCACACCCTCTGGTAATCACGTTAAGTAGGCGAAATGACGAGTCAACATATTTAAAATAAAAAGTCAAAAACGCAGATTTTTGCAAATTACGATAAATGAACTTCTAAGTATCAAAACCCAAAGTTTTAACACCATAACTGTTTATATAACATATTAGGATATGTTTAATCACGTACAACTCGTCATTTCCTGTTTAGAGCTTGTTTCTTAGTCAAACAGTTTGACTTATGCTTTGACTTTCGATTCTGACCCGTTTGGTCAAACTTAGGACTCGATTAAGACTTGTTATATGACCATAACACTATAGGGAATAACCCTCTAAGGTTATACATTATGGTCATGATGTTTGATGGGTTAACTGATGAGTCGATATTATATACTTTAAAAATACCAAAAATGCCCTTGTGGCATATAAATTGTTTTAAAACCAACAAGACATGTATTATGACTTTGAAACTGATCTTGTAACATTATGAAACATGTTTTAACATAACGAGGTCGTCATGGACCCATTTAACCACTCGATACCGTATATGCGCGTACAACTAGTTTATATAAAATAAAACATACAAAGTAGCCGAATCGGGTCTAAACCTTTCATAATCATTTCTAATCAGAATGTTTGGTTATTAAACCCATATTATAAGAGTCCTTGCACTCGGAAGGGTATAAACCACATTTTATTCGGTCCACGCTTAATCTAGCGAACCAAACGTATCCTTAAGTTAACCAGTTAAAGTCAAAGACTTATAAATGACCTGTTAACCTTCTAACATATGATATTTTCGTTCATTCCAGAGACCAGACTAGATGTAACACCTCGCTTTTTAGAACTTTCCTTATTTAGAAAGTTTGTCTTATATTCTAGTTACAGAAACTCGTATTCTCGTGTAATCATATTTCATTCCCAATCTCTGTAATCTGAGGCTTTAATCGTGATACAAATACTCGGGTATACACTCACAATACTTAATCATACTTCCATACATGTTTTATACTTAATTACATGCCAATATACTCCAATTTATGCCTTAAAACACTTCAAAACCAAAGTTTAGGGGTTGTTCTTGTCAAAACATGAAAGTCGTCCGGGTAGAGGGCGCCGCGCTACGCGGCAGCCTCCCCTTTCCCCGTCCGCGTGCCGCCTAGGCCCCGATCTGCAGCTGAACATATCCTGGTCATGGGTTGGCCATCTTTCTCAACCATATTTCTCTCCCAACCACTCCTAACCTTCATTAAACATCCAACCTAACTCACCCACTATATATACGACCTCCCTAACCCTCATTTTCACTTTCCAAACACTTCTAATCATCAAATCACTCTCAAATTCTCTGGAAATTGAGGAACAAGGCATTTTACTTTCAAGTGCAAAAGTGAGTTCAAACTCAGTTTTCTTCCACTTTTCTTCACCATTTCTTATTCTATAAAGCTTGGAACACCTCTAGGAATGTTTCCACATGTTTACCATGGAAACCAAGGTGGAACAACACCATTTAGAGGTCCAAACTTTTCGTTTTGGATGAATGTGTGATAACTTTAATAAAACTCAACTTATCAACTTGAATCTCATACCTAGCAACTTTCTAAACTCATCTATGGTTGTGGAACTTGTTAGAGTTTGATTCTTACAAGTTTAGAGGTACAAACAACCTCTAAACTTTCTGTATTATTAGGGTTTAAGACAACCCACAAGTGTTGAAGTCATATAAGTCTACCATAGCTCATATGACACGACTGATGTTTGATGCAAGTGTGAACTTTGGATGCTTTGGCTATCCTAACTTGTTCCACACCTCACTTGATGTTGTTATTTGTTAATCCAAGTAGCTTGCTAGTCTCAAAGTAACATAACCCCGTTTAGCCTCCAACACTTAGTTAACTCTTTCCATGTTGTGTTGGCTCACCTGGGTTAGATCTGTGTTGGCTCACCTGGGTTAGATCTTACTTGGCTACTTGAAGTCATATTAGTTAGTTGTTTATTTCTTTTTCATTCATGACCATCTGAATCATCCTTGTGATGATTTGTGTATTGGTGAATCATATAACGAGGTTCATCATTCATGCTTGACTTATATGACAATCTATGATACTCTTGAAGAACTTAGTTGTAGGATTATTATTATAACTATATGAATATATATATATATATATATATATATATATATAGAAACAGGATCAGGAGAGAACGCCTCAAAGTATGAGAACGGTGAGAACGATTCTCAGCCACAAGATCTTAGTGGTTTGTGGCTGAGATTGATGCGGTGACATTTTTGTAAATAATAGGGGTCTTGGAACTACCAGGAGGGGTAAAATAGGAAGATCCAAACAAAGGTGCACATGCTAATCACATGCCATTTTCCCCCATCATATTTAAACGACAATAACTTTTTTATATGTGATTATTTTTTGAAAAAAATTACACCATAAAACTCAGCGTTTTTCTATCTTTCCAATGAGTATACTATTGATATACTTTTCGAAAAAAAAATTAACTGGGTTATATGCCGTTTTTCTGAACTAGGTGTTTTATGGCGTTTTAGACTAGGTATTTTCATGGCGTTTTTCTGAACTAGGTGTTTTTATGGCGTTTTAACTAGGTATTTTCATGGCGTTTTTTCTGAACTGAGTGTTTTATGGCGTTTTCAATTGAGTTTTTCATGGCGTTTTTCTGAACTGCGTGTTTTACGGTGTTTTTACAGTACAAATTATGATTTTTCTAAGCTCAAAAAATATTAATTTAGGCGGATGGCTCAAAAAATGGGTTTTTGAGCTGTTGTAAATTATAGCTAAAAAAATAGTTTTTTTTTGTTATGGCATTTTAACTGGGAGCACTGTGTGTCTTCATTAGAGTATGAATTCTTTTATTTCCAATCACATTCCCCCAAAGCTGTGTGTATGAGGAAACTAATTAAATACTTGTGTTCACACTTGTTTACATTTGTTCACACTATAAGTTACACTTTGGACCCTGAAAATATAGCTTTTTTGTTATGGCGTTTTAACTAGGAGCTGACTTGAAACTAATAAAATACTTGTGTGTCACACCCCAACCGATGGCGGAATCATCGGGGCATGGCACTGAGCAAAACAGATTGTTCAGAAGTTTCCATAACAACTGTCTATATAATCCAGTTAAAGATACGTCCCATACCGTATCCCGAATAAACAAATACATTATTACAGATAACATCCAAACAAGTAGTTCTGTTCCGACATCTCAGATTTAAGTTAATACAAAACATAAATATTGTTCAAATGCTCCTAAAGACCCAGCCTGACAAGATCTACAGACAACTATGCCCTAGTTGCTTGTTCTTGACAGACAACTAATTGTTGGGGGCCTCTAAAGCTTTATTCTAGCTTCACTTCCCTAGCAAGCAAACATCTTAAACACCTGTCACATACGTTAAAATAAGGTCAATACATAAAATGTAAAGGTGAGCATACAAGTTTAATAATAGCATATAGAGTTCGAATAGTTTACGCATAACCAGCACATACACAGAGGGAAATGATGCATGTTAATTATCGACATGGACCTATCGATACCAACGACTGCGGGTTGACTGTCCGAGACAGTTCGCAATACATGATTACCACCGTAATCCATGCAAGTAATTGTCCTTTACAACCCCTGTGTGAACGGGTGTTGAGTCCAAACTATAGTACTACGTTGCTAAGGCAGGTAGACAGCATTCCACGTGTAAACATAACAACAAGCATACATTTAGTCACGTAATACATGCAATCGGTTAGCGTTCAAATAGTTTAAATACTGTGTTCGATTGTGATTTTGATAAGTAACGTATGTAACACCCAAAAGTGCTAAAGCAAAAAGGGATTCGAGTATACTCACAGTGATTGATTATGGATTGAAGGGAGCGCTGAGAGCAGGGTTAGCCTGAATAGTTCGATAGCATAATGATGAGTAACGCGGAAATGTAAACAAGTGTGAATGGATCGAATAGCCTGGTCGATCGAACAGCAAGTTCGATCGAACGGGCTGTTCGATCGGCTTGAAAGTCCGTTTGGACAGTCCTATTCGATCGGCCGGTAGGCTCGATCGGCTGGACCATTCGAGTGGATTGTTTCTTCCTCTGATGTGTTTGTGTATGATGGTTTGAACTTTTGAAGTTTTCGTTGTCGTGTTTGAGAACACTGAAGTGTTCTTACCTTTCAGGTCGATCGATCGAACGGTCTGTTCGATCGGCCGGCTTAACCGATCAGTTAGGAACTTCAGAAGTAGTCCTCAGCAGGATGTCACTCGATCGAGTAGCAGGCTCGATCGGGTGGCACCCCATACTACGAACGAGTTGTAAAATCGATTAAGTGTTGAAGCATAGTATCTCATGATCCGAAGAGTAATGTTTACCAATCGAGTAGCATATTCGATCGAACACCACTTCGTCAATATCATACTTCATGAAGTTTTGAAAAGTGTGGGACCATGTGCTAGCCGATCGGCTGGCCCGGCCGATCGGCTGGTATGTCCGATCGGCTGGGCTGTTCGTTCGAACAGCCTAGCCGTTCGGCCAGCAACTCTGACCTGGTCGGCCTTTCGTCTAACACTTGGCTGTTTGATTATTTGTCATGATTTTAGCGTATTTTGACAGTGAGTTAAACCGTAGAACGTGGGTTCTTACTTGCTTCACCGGTTCGGACAGGAATCACCCAAGTCCGGCTGGGGAACTGTGCGGAACGGTAGTTTGATGTTTAACCCGAAATCGGTGAACCTCGTAGATAGAATCCGAATCTTGAACCTCTTGACTGTTAGAATGATTAGTTAGTTGGTTCGAGCTCTGTTTCTATCGATTTTAAGGTTTTGAGTGTAAAAGAGTTGAAAGAAAGTTGGAAATCCTTCCATGAAAATGTTAAGATTCTTACAAATCCTAGTTTGTTTATGTGGAAATCGGTCAGATCTAAGCTATTCACGGTTGAATGAGGCCAAAGTATGATGTTCTTCAAGAACACCATGATGACATCACCCAAGAACACTTAGATCTTGATGATTTCACGGTTAGAAAACAAGTTTTGAAAGATAGAAAGGTGTAGAATCGTGTAATGATAAAAAACGTACAAGAATTAGAGTGAAAACTTACCGGAGTTGAGAGAAATCTGAGAAAAGGTGAAGAATAAGGGCTGGTTCGGTCAGAGCTTTCCAAAAGTAGAAAGAGTGACAATGACAGGGCTATTTATAGGCTCCAAAAGAGGAAAGTGTCAACCGATCGGCCAGGACCTCCGATCGAATGGCCTGCTCGATCGAACAGCCTGTTCGATCAGGGTGCTTCCTGTTCGATCAGCAACCCTTTTCGAGTATTTCGCGACGGTTTTCGATATTTCGATTTCGATGGACGATGATACGAATACGATAGAGTTCCTAGTCAAATTACTTTCAGTCCCAACTACTATATCTAACATACAATCATCTGTAATTCACGTTTCGATGTCGGTTTCGATTGAGTTTGATTGCTTTTCGAGTTTCGATTTGAGTTTCGATTGATTCGATTGAATACCACACAAAACATAAAGTAAACATGCACAAGTAACACATATGGCACACACACACATATAACAATACCAAAATTCGCATAATTCGAGGTTCGAGTTCGATGATTGATTTGATTAACTTGATTATCGATTGATTAACTTTATCGCATTGTTACTTCCTACTATTCACAGTCGTAAATCGGTCGCATTGATTAAACATTCGATCATTTTATTTAGACAACACTTACTCCACATAATACAAAAAGCAAAAGAACATTAACAGTCAAAGAAGTCAAAGTTGACTTGGACTTTGACTTTGACTTTGACATTCGAAAACACGGGGTGTTACAGCCTCCCCTTGTTTTAGGGAATTTCGTCCCGAAATTAGGCTCGAAGCTGCACATCACCGTGAGTCGTTTACCAATTTGACATTTCAGATCTTTATTTAAACAGTTGCGGGTACTTGGCCTTCATGTCACTTTCGAGTTCCCAGGTGAACTCTGCGCCTCGCTTGCCTTCCCGTCGGACCTTCACGATAGGGATGCGCGAGCGCCTGAGTTGCTTGGTTTGGCGATCCATGATTTCGACAGGCTTTTCCACGAAGTGTAAGGTTTCGTTGACCTGAAGATCGTCGAGCGGTACGATTAGATCATGATCAGCAAGGCATTTTCGGAGGTTAGACACATGGAAAGTCGGGTGGACGTTACTGAATTCCTCTGGTAGTTCGAGTCTGTAGGCGACTTTTCCGATCCTTTCCAGAATCTTAAAAGGTCCAACATATCGAGGCGCTAGTTTCCCTTTCTTGTCGAATCTGACTACACCCTTCCAAGGAGATACCTTTACGAGTACGTAGTCGCCAACGTCAAATTCAAGGGGCTTGCGTCTTCTATCGGCATAACTTTTCTGTCTGTTCCGAGCTTTCACCAAGTTGTCTCGAATCTGGTGGATTTTGTCAGTCGTTTCTTGTAGAATCTCAGGACCGGTTAGTTGCGAAGGACCGATCTCGTGCCACACAATAGGTGATCGACATCTCCTTCCATACAAAGCCTCGAATGGTGCCATTTGGATGCTGGCATGATAGCTATTATTGTACGAGAATTCGACTAATGGCAGATGTTTGTTCCAACTACCACCAAAATCTATGACACACGCCCGGAGCATGTCTTCAAGAGTACGGATCGTTCTTTCAGTCTGTCCGTCGGTTTGTGGATGGAATGCAGTACTCAGATTAAGCGACATACCAAGAGCCGCTTAAAAAGTTTCCCACAATCGAGAAGTAAACTGAGCATCACGGTCAGAGATGATGTCGCGAGGCGTACCATGATTGCAAATGATCTCGTTGGTGTAGATTTGGGCTAGTCGTTCCACCTTGTAGTCTTCTCGTATTGGCAAGAAGTGGGCTGATTTGGTCAGACGATCAACTATCACCCAAATACTGTCGTGGCCTGATGGGGTGGGCGGGAGTTTCGTTATGAAATCCATAGCTATACTCTCCCACTTCCATATAGGTATCGGCGATTGTTCGAGTAAGCCAGAAGGTCTTTGATGTTCAGCCTTGACTCTTGCGCAGGTTAAGCAACTTCCAACGTAAAGAGCGATATCCCGTTTCATGCCCGGCCACCTGTAACACCTCGAAAATTTCCGTCCAATAATGTCTTGACACGTGTCATAAGGTTCCGGTATGTGAAAACATACTTTAGAGGGACTAAAATTGACAAACAGTGAAAACTATGGAACGTAAGGGTCCAAAGTGTCAACAATGGATAAATAGACTCTATAATAACCCTACATAATGTTCATAACCTTAAACGGATGGATCATGGATCATACGAAGCGGAAATTGCACGAAAGTGAGGAATTACAAACTGCAGGGGCCAAAAGTGTCAACATGTTGAATTTATACCTCTGAGTGATCTTTTGGCAGACCCGAAGCTTTGTAATGCTAAAATATACTCACTAGAATATGTGGTAAAAATTTCATGAAGTTTCGTTATCGTATGAGAAAGTTATGGCCAAAACCGTACTTGAGGGGTTAAAAGCGTCAACGTCGAATTTCATGACTTTTTGTGTGAGCGCAAAGTTAACCGAGGACATTACCATGTTGGTAAATGTCCCAAGGTTCCTAAAAACCAAGTTTGAGGGTTTTCGAGTCGAGATAAATGGCCAAAACCTCGTAACCAAAGTGCAGGGACCAAACTGCAACATTTAAACAATTTTTGGGGATCAGATAAAGCCAGGCGGCCCGCCTGGCACCCTTAAGCGGGCCGCATGGCCTGCCCAGTAACAGAAAATCGCGAATTTTGCAATTTGGGTCCGAATTTGAAGTGGTAAACAGCTCATATCACCTCCATTTTGCACCAATTAAATCCCTTGCATGCCTAGGCTACTGAGAAGCTCTCTATACATCTGAATTCCTCCATAAGTTGATCAAAAAGCTCATTTCTTTGGCACTTGCATTGTGATCAAGAACACCCAAAACTTGCAAAAGCTCTCAAGGCACTTCTGGAGCAAATCTGAACGACAAGGCCACCTCCTAGTGTTAACTAAGCTTCATTAGGACCTTTGTAAGCCTTCATAACATTCTATAATTCGTTCTTGCATTGATTAATTGTTAAAAGTCAAACCGTTGTTCTTATACTTTGACTTTTCGATTAAACGAGTTTTACTCTGTCATTTCTCAAATTGAAACCACTGATATGTTGGTATTTATGTGGGAAACAAACCCTCAAAAGGGTATTCTCTGATTCCCACTCTAAGCATGCTATTTGTCGAGTCAAAGTTATTTCTAAAAAGTCAACAGAAATCGTTTTTGCGAAATATAGCATAAATAGTAGTGTAGATGACATGCAATCGGTTTGATCATCAAAATAACTTTATAATAAGTGTAAGAATGTGTTTTACCATAATCAACTCGACAATCTTTAGTATAAACACGAATCGGAACCGAAAGTCTTGTAAAACGACTTTTTCGTTGACTCTCGATTCGGATCCGTGCATGCATGTTTGAGATCTGTATTAGAGTTTATTTTTGACCATTTTTATTTTAGTTTAACTCTCTGGAATTTTCATTACTTGAGTCTATGTTTAACCGATTCATATGCATGTTTCCGATTATGCTTAAAAGTTGACTATTTTTCCCTTTTTTATATAAAACGTGATTTTTGGAAAAGTGAAAGAGTAGAAATCTTTATTTCTAATTTATAAACTTGCACCGAAAACTTGAGACCAGTTGGTGGTCCAGATTTTGAGTTATGGCCGATATCGTAAAACTATATCTTTATGTTACATAAACGGCGCATTTAGCGTATAACCCATTTCAGGCCACGTTTTGATATAAAACTTTTTACCCACTGATGTTATATAATATTTTGGGATTTTTGATGATTTTTATTTAATTTTTGGCTGATCGTTTCTTAGATCGCTAAGTTATTTCGGTTTATGTCGGTTTTGACCGTTTAAGCCATAAAATGAGTTTTATACATTCTTTTGACCCGAAACCTTTTTCTACTGATTTTATTTGTTAAATAAATTATTTTAAGCATTCTGGAAATATAAAAATCTCAGCTTTCTTTTGAAAACCCGGAAACGGCGTTAAATCGCATTTTTAGTATTTTAACGCATAGTAAGCGTTATACCTATTTTTAACATATAAGACTTATACCTACTGATGTAATTAGTATATTTTCATATAATAACAATAAGTATAAGTATATGAACTCAAATTTCCAGTTTTGGCATTTTTAGCCCTTGTGAAATTACTAAAATACCCCTACGGTGCATAGTTTGATTTTAAATGTTAAGTTTGGTATATGGGTCATACCCTACTGTTATAATATGTTAAATGAAGTATATTTACTGTATAAACCAGACCCGAAACTCAGATTTCTAATTTGACTCTTTTATAATCTTTTAAATGACCAAAATGCCCTTATAAGGCATAAATTGAGTTTAAAATTATTCCGGGCAATATAGAACATAACTTACTGACATTATATCATATTTAAAGCATATTATCTCAGGGAACTTGCATTTGACTCATTTGACTACCCGTAACGCCCTTCTTGCGTTCGGTTCGGTTTACGTAACTAGTTTGCGTAAATTGACCGAAACGGGTCAAACGTTATCATTTTTATCTCAAAATCCAGAATGTATTTAGTATACCCATATTATACAAGTATTCAAATTTGTCGGGTCTAAATCACGTTCTATCCGGTCTTCGCTTAATCGTGCGCTTGAACCGTATATTTCCTTAAAACTAACCGGTCTAAGCTTAGGCTTAATTAAAGACCCGTTAGTATTCTAATTGGTTATTTATACCATCGTTCCAGACTAGAGCCTTCTGGTAAATTGTACCTATGCTTACTTAAGAGAATACGGCTGAGATATTATAATTCTTGCTATTTAAGACAGGAGCTAGCTCAGGTAAATACTCTTAACTTATTTTCCCTATTACGGGCTTGGGATACGGTAATATAAATACCGCATGGTCAGGTATGGGATTCGAAGACCAATGTGTCGGGAAATTCAAATAACCTGTTTTAATTCGTATTGCTTGACTGAAACATTGGGGGTTAATGCGACCGTGTCCTGGATATCCTTGACTCATTAATTGCAATGGCCACGACCTAAGCACGGGGTGTAGGCATACACCTGACAGATGCTTCATGCTTATTATTTGATTATACCCAATATGGGATTCCCAATAGGGGAATAGTGGTGTGTCGGTTAATCTTGAACCGGCATAGGACCGGGCCCCGTATGTAGAGCAAGTTATGTAAAACTGATAACATGAGATATAGTTTATCCCAAGTATAAAAGATTAATCTTGCCTTGTGCATTTTAATCAAGTGTCAAAATAGTTTTGTGCCTTGTGCGCCTAAACCAATTTTCATAAACTCTTTTCAAATGAGTCAGTTGAGTGTATTTACCAGTGAAAACTGACGTATTTTCCAAAGTCTAAGTGACAGGTACAAGTACGTAATAGGCTGGAAGCTGCTCAGGGCGTTAATAAGGAATCTTGCAAATTCTAGGCGTCTAAAGTCTGTTGAACAATATTTAAGTTTTAAGATCCGCCTGTGGATCCCCTACTTTCCGTTGTAATACTTGATATTACTTTATAATCGGATTGTAATATATTTATCTTTTGCTTCCGCTGTGCATTTATATATTGTGTTGTTTGACTATGATGTTATCAACTACGTCACGATACTCCCCACCGGGCCCACCGGTGACACGTGGAAATTCGGGGTGTGACAGGTTGGTATCAGAGCCAACATTGAGTGAATTAAACACTAGCTTTTTGTGTTTAATCTCAATGACACAATAGCACATTCCTTAACCTTCTGAGTCTAGACTTAACATAGGAATACCCTCATCTCTATTCGGAGAATTTTTGTTTTCAATTCTATATATTCTTGATATGTCGTCAAGCAAAGAAGCTATAATGGAAATTCTCCCCATTAGAAGCCTAGGGAAGGCTGAGCTTCGTACCGCGACCAGGATTAACGTACGACCAAAGAGAGGACATGCAGGACAAAAATGAAGAGGAGACTCCTTTTATTGAAGATCGTTTCCTTAAAAGTCTTTATAACGATATTTATCTTTTGGTCCCTCTGAGGACAACATTATCTCTTTTAAGTCCCTTTTTGGGCAATTCTATACCTCTTTTAAAAATCATTGGGATGTTTTATCTAGATTTCATTTATATCATTATGTATGAATATAATATATGAAATAAATTAAAATAACAATTTTGTTATAAGATCTACCATTATATTAAGATGGCAAAATCTAAAAAAGGACAAGACCTAGCTCAGGTGTCATTTAGGACAGAGCCAAGATGGTATCTCCATAATTAGATTCAGATCCATAATTAACGTCTCAACTTAGGATTGATCTGCGTTATGTTAAAAAGAGAATCTTAGGGGTGAGACCTAGCCACGTGTCGTCGCAGACATGGCCAAGATGGTAGAGCCTGTCAAAAAGATTCCAAATTTATGTTAACATCTGAAAATATATGAACATGCTAGGCAAATTGTGATGCAGTATAAATCACACAGGTCAAATTTGAAAATTGGGATTTATTTAAAATTCCCTGCAAGTAAAATAGCCATCCATTAAGGATGAAGTGCCTACGGGTAATAAATTTGAAAATTGGGATTTATTTAAAATTCCCTGTAAGTAAAATAATCATCCCTTGAGGATGAAGTGCCACGGGCTATAATACACTGTCCGATTGCGACATCGACAGTTGTGATCTTTTGAGATTCCCCGTCCTAAGGGGGGTGAGCTATGCTCAAAGCCCTCTAGGCGATAATCTGGTCGTCATGTCATTGTTATGACCGCTGAACGACAATTGATTCAAATTAAGTACTAATCCCGTCGTTATGTCATTATTATGACCGCTGAATGACAGTTGATTTAAATTAAGTGCTAATCCTGCCGTCATGTCATCATTATGACCACTGAACGACAGTTGATTAAATAAAGGACACTGATCATGGCGTCATGTCATTACTGTGACCGCTGAACGTATCATCAGTACAATGACTATATGTCTTAACATCTTACGAGATGTCAATTGATAGGCCCACGGACCAGAAATTTTAATAAAGACAGTCGTAACCTATGACTCCCTGTCAGAAAAAGGTAATGAACTAGGTTCAAACCTCAAGGCTTTGATTCTCTGAAATCCTAGCTTATAATTTATAAATGTCCTTGTGACTAGGCCTTGGTGCCACCTTAATATCCGTAATGTTTTATAACTAGGATAAATTGTAATGCCTCGACTCTCAGAAATCATGACTTATAAATTAAACTTGTCTACTCGACTAGGCCATTTGTGCTATTACTAACTTATAAATTAGGATTCATGATAAAAATCCTGAATAAAATAAACATTATTCCTTTTCTGTTAAGTGTATGTATTAAAGGAGAATCTTAAAAGGTTTGACCTAGCTTGAATGTCATTGAAGACCTTGCTAAGATGGTAAAACCTGTTTAGAAGAGATTCAGATCCTGATTAACACTTGAAAACGTGTTAACACTCCCGACAACAGTGATGCGATAAAATCGCGATTGTCACCTTTATATTAGGAACTTCCAAACCCCTTAATTAGCCTATATGATCGGTAGGAATCATGGCTAATAAACGTCGAACATGATATAC
Organism: Helianthus annuus; assembly: GCF_002127325.2. Lineage (NCBI taxonomy): Eukaryota > Viridiplantae > Streptophyta > Magnoliopsida > Asterales > Asteraceae > Helianthus > Helianthus annuus. Next base: position 142,228,176 of record NC_035443.2, read on the forward strand.
ACATCTAAACACCCACCTGGGATGTGTACCTACGGGCAAAGATGCATACATGAAAACGATAGTTTTATTTCATAACTTCTTGTCAAGACAATGAATTATGAAATTTTCCGATCCAGAGGAATCATTGATTATGTATTAAAAATTTCCCTAGTGACAAGGCATCTGTGCCATCGAAAAGTCCTATGGAACAAGCCGTTGTGCTATATAAGATGTCGCTATGACATTGACAGTCGTGACTTATGTCCCCTGTCTAGTAAGTATAAAGGATTTATTCCATTTAAACGCCAAAGATGGTTTATTTAAAAATCTAGGCAGAACATAATCAAATAAACTAAATACTATCTATTGGCCTATATGGTTTGTTTGCACCATGGCTATTTAAATTATCAAGTTCGACAATTCCCTATAATTAAGTAAGCTATTACTTCATGGTTAGTTGGCCTTCAAAGCTTCACCATGGCTGACTCCTCTGGGGCTCACAACCATCCAGTTAGTCAGAATGATGTACATTGACTAGCCTTTGTGGCAAAATAAATTATCTTCCACAAGATGACGGTTGTAGTCTTTGACTCCCTGTCTAAAGGTGAAGAACTATGTTCGAACCTTAAGATCTCTGATCCAATAAGATTGCGGTTTATATATTAATGCCTTAAGTGCCATATTTTGTATGTCCTTTGTGACAAGGCCTTCGGGCCTATGATTATTAATGTCCTTCATGACAAGCCTTCCAACTATCTAAAGATTGTCGTTATGACAAGGACAGTTGTGACATCGAGATCCCCAGTCCAAAGGTAATGGACTCGGTCCAAACCATAAACACAATTGATGGTCCTTTTGACCTAGGCTAAATATAATTGACATACTTTCTAGTAGCATTCTATAAGGAAGTTATAAACCTAACAGCCATTATAGTTTAGTAATACCATGACTTTATAAATCATCCGTTACGATGATTCCATAATAACTTGCATCTAAGCATATGTTATTTTGGTGTTAGTACCAAAGCTCCAGAATGGAGGTTTTCGACGAAGTACACAGCAGTACAGCGGCTAAAAACAAGGATGCAGATATAAATATAAACGTTAATGGCACTACTCTTCAGGCCTTGATTAGCGCAGCAATTAGTGAAGTTGTGGATAAGGTCCTTGAGAACAAAAAGGAACCGAGTGTCACTCACTCAAAGATCCATACGGAAACGCATACATCAGCTCGTAAGGAGAGCTCCGTTCACTCTTCAGATGAAAAGAGCGAACCTCAGGAGTTAGTACTCTATGATAAGCCCCTTTCAGCTGAGGGCGGGTGCACCTACAAATACTTCGTCTCATGCAAACCCAGAGATTTCAATGGCGAAAAAGGAGCAATTGATGCTATGGAATGGCTTGAGGAAATGGAAACGGTTGTGGACATCAGCGATTGTGCTGATAAAGACGTAGTAAAATTTGTTTCACAATCTTTTAAAGGAGAGGCTCTTGTATGGTGGAAGGCCATGATGCAGTCCACGGGGAAAATTCCCCTATACCTTATGGGATGGTCCAAGTTTGCGGACCTTGTCAAAGAGAACTACTGTCCACAGCACGAAGTGGAAAGGGTGGAGTCAGATTTTCTGAATCTCACAATGAAAAACCTAAATTGTCAGCAATATGTTACCGACTTCAACTCCCTATCTAGACTAGTACCCTATTTAATCACCCCGGAACCAAAACGCATTGCGCGTTTCATCGGTGGTTTGGCACCAGAAATAAAAGGGGATGTTAAGGCTTCAAGGCCAACCAACTACAGATCAGCTGTAGATCTATCCTTGTCTCTCACTCTAGATGTAGTGAGACAAAAGTCATTCATGAATGAAACTAATGACAAAAGACAAAGGGAGGAGGATAACTCTCAGAATCCTAAGAAGAGCAAATCCAAGCTCAACAATAACCAACAGGATTCCAACAAAAAGCCTACATGCAAAACCTGCAAAAGAAGACATTGGGGGCAGTGTCGATTAAACCAAAAGATAAAGCAATGTGGCATCTGTAAAAGAACTGGCCACCAGTCCCACGAATGTAGGGACATGAAGGATGCAAACTGTTTCAACTGTGGTGAAAAGGGGCACATCAGTACTAATTGCCCTAAGGCTGCCAAGAAAGGCGCAGCTAGGTCGGGAAAGGATAAGAAAGGAACCGCCTGGACTACCGGTTGAATACCTGAGACAGTGCACATCGATAATAGCATTAGGTACGTCCTTTACCATTTAGCATTGATAGTGACTGCCAAGTATTTTTTTACATTGATGCAAGGGATAATAAATCTTTAGCAAACCATAAGTTTAGCAAACTCTGGATTACATTCATAAGGACTTCATATATTAAGTATGAGGTATAATTTACCAATGGAATCTTTAATGACCTCTCTCCCATCCTCGAAGAAAATCCTTTCATAAGAATCTGGAGTACTCTTCCCCAGAAAGAGTACGACAATATATATTAATTATTTATTTTATTATTTTTCTCATTGTTTTCTATCGTCTGCGAGTGCCGAACTATGTTTGATAAGAGTACCATATGAGGATTTGCGTATCCTAGTGTGTCCCATAGATTGCTTCCATGCCTGATCAGTATGGAGGTTTAATGCATGGGATCCCCGAAGATATCCCAATTGTCATATTGTACTAAAGTCGACTAGTAGTATTCAAAGAAGATATCCAATATAAAAATGTCCTTATAAGTATCTCTACTTAGGGCATCTTTGCAATGGTAAAGGGAATGTGTCATTTATCTGACACCGACAGCGATAGATGAGCCAAAGCCTGAGAATGCGGAGATCTCTGACATCTCTATGTGTCATAATTAGCTTCTTTATAAGAATTACCATGGTTACCTTCTGAGAGGCAAGAGGATGTTAGGTCAAACATCCCGCTTAGGGCTGCAGTTATTGTAAGAATCTTATATCTGTTATTACCAACGAAATAGGAAGAACTAAGAGCCAAATAAATAAGTTTTGGATAAGGTTTCGAAAAGCCAAAATTCAAGGTTCTAAGAACTCCGATTTTTAGTAAATAAGAAAGACGGTTCATCTTGCTTATGCATTGATTACCGCAACCCTATTTAGGCAATAGTTAGGAATCCCCAAATTGCTGCCAGGATCGTCGATTTATTCGACCAGCTGTAAGGAACATCTATTCTTTGAGATTAGTCAAGCAGTGATTGGAATAACCATATCGCCTTAAGATAAGCTTTCGGTAATAGTTGTTATATAAGTATCAACGCTGCTCCTTTGGGAGACCTTGTATAGATAGATGTTAAACATCTATTGCTAGACAGAAAATTGGTAAGTCCAATTATCAGGATCTAAAAGTTGCCTTGGAAACAACGAATAAGATCGAGCAAATCCATAACCATCTATAAGTTGCCAGTATTCGGCAGAGAATCAAGGATTCATGGAAATAGCAAACCTCCTAAGTTCTTGTCAAGAAATAAGGTTCAACAAAAGATATCGCCCTGGAAAGGTGTGCCACTCCGTTAATTGTCAGGCTAGTAAGCTCTGAATATATGAAATCATTCGAAGTAATCGAATATATCAAGATCAAATAACTTATGAGCTAAAACCTATTTAAGGAGCTTGGTGGAGCTCGCAATGTATTACACCCTAAGGATTAAAGAATATGTTTCGCCAATAAGTCAAGAAGCACTATCACATAACGGTTGGCAGACAGACGGACAGAGTGAGCGTACCATCCAAACATTGGAAGACATGCTTCGAGCATGTGTGATTAATTTAGGTGGCAGTTGGGATAACCACCTACCCTTGATAGAATTCTCCTATAAAAAAAATAGCTACCATACTAGTATTAGGGCCGCGCCTTTGGAGGCCTTATGCGGTAGAAAATGTAGATCGCCCATTTGTTGGGCAGAAGTTGGAGATGTCCAATTGTCAGGACCAGATATCGTCTTCGAGACGACGGACAAGATCGTGCAGATTCGCGATCGTTTGAAAGCTGCCAGGGATAGGCAGAAAAGTTATGCGGATCCTAAGCGCAAAGATTTTCACTTCGATGTAGGTGATAAAGTGTTACTTAAGGTATCACCCTGGGAGGGGGTGATGCGATTTGGTAAGAAAGGCAAGCTAAGCCCGAGGTACATAGGACCCTTCAGGATTGTCGAACGTATCGGGTCAGTTGCTTATAAGTTAAACTTGCCTGAAGAACTTAGCGCTATACATAATGTGTTCCGCATCTGTAATCTGAAGAGGTGTTTCGCTGACGAATCACTGATTATACCGCATACAGATATACACATAGATGAAAGTTTGAAGTTCGTGGAAAAAAACCATTGTCGATTGAGGATCGACAGGTGAAGAAGCTTCGAAGGAAGCATGTACCTATTGTTAAGGTCAAATGGGATGCCCGTAGAGGTCCCGAATATAAGTGGGAAGTGGAATCCACGATGAAAGAGAAATATCCCCATTTGTTCCAGTAAATCTCGAGGTCGAGATTTCTTTTAAGGGGGTGAGGATGTAACACCTCGAAAATTTCCGTCCAATAATGTCTTGACACGTGTCATAAGGTTCCGGTATGTGAAAACATACTTTAGAGGGACTAAAATTGACAAACAGTGAAAACTATGGAACGTAAGGGTGCAAAGTGTCAACAATGGATAAATAGACTCTATAATAACCCTACATAATGTTCATAACCTTAAACGGATGGATCATGGATCATACGAAGCGGAAATTGCACGAAAGTGAGGAATTACAAACTGCAGGGGCCAAAAGTGTCAACATGTTGAATTTATACCTCTGAGTGATCTTTTGGCAGACCCGAAGCTTTGTAATGCTAAAATATACTCACTAGAATATGTGGTAAAAATTTCATGAAGTTTCGTTATCGTATGAGAAAGTTATGGCCAAAACCGTACTTGAGGGGTTAAAAGCGTCAACGTCGAATTTCATGACTTTTCGGGTGAGCGCAAAGTTAACCGAGGACATTACCATGTTGGTAAATGTCCCAAGGTTCCTAAAAACCAAGTTTGAGGGTTTTCGAGTCGAGATAAATGGCCAAAACCTCGTAACCAAAGTGCAGGGACCAAACTGCAACATTTAAACAATTTTTGGGGATCAGATAAAGCCAGGCGGCCCGCCTGGCACCCTTAAGCGGGCCGCATGGCCTGCCCAGTAACAGAAAATCGCGAATTTTGCAATTTGGGTCCGAATTTGAAGTGGTAAACAGCTCATATCACCTCCATTTTGCACCAATTAAATCCCTTGCATGCCTAGGCTACTGTGAAGCTCTCTATACATCTGAATTCCTCCATAAGTTGATCAAAAAGCTCATTTCTTTGGCACTTGCATTGTGATCAAGAACACCCAAAACTTGCAAAAGCTCTCAAGGCACTTCTGGAGCAAATCTGAACGACAAGGCCACCTCCTAGTGTTAACTAAGCTTCATTAGGACCTTTGTAAGCCTTCATAACATTCTATAATTCGTTCTTGCATTGATTAATTGTTAAAAGTCAAACCGTTGTTCTTATACTTTGACTTTTCGATTAAACGAGTTTTACTCTGTCATTTCTCAAATTGAAACCACTGATATGTTGGTATTTATGTGGGAAACAAACCCTCAAAAGGGTATTCTCTGATTCCCACTCTAAGCATGCTATTTGTCGAGTCAAAGTTATTTCTAAAAAGTCAACAGAAATCGTTTTTGCGAAATATAGCATAAATAGTAGTGTAGATGACATGCAATCGGTTTGATCATCAAAATAACTTTATAATAAGTGTAAGAATGTGTTTTACCATAATCAACTCGACAATCTTTAGTATAAACACGAATCGGAACCGAAAGTCTTGTAAAACGACTTTTTCGTTGACTCTCGATTCGGATCCGTGCATGCATGTTTGAGATCTGTATTAGAGTTTATTTTTGACCATTTTTATTTTAGTTTAACTCTCTGGAATTTTCATTACTTGAGTCTATGTTTAACCGATTCATATGCATGTTTCCGATTATGCTTAAAAGTTGACTATTTTGCTCTTTTTGATATAAAACGTGATTTTTAGAAAAGTGAAAGAGTAGAAATCTTTATTTCTAATTTATAAACTTGCACCGAAAACTTGAGACCAGTTGGTGGTCCAGATTTTGAGTTATGGCCGATATCGTAAAACTATATTATTATGTTACATAAACAGCGCATTTAGCGTATAACCCATTTCAGGCCACGTTTTGATATAAAACTTTTTACCCACTGATGTTATATAATATTTTGGGATTTTTGATGATTTTTATTTAATTTTTGGCTGATCGTTTCTTAGATCGCTAAGTTATTTCGGTTTATGTCGGTTTTGACCGTTTAAGCCATAAAATGAGTTTTATACATTCTTTTGACCCGAAACCTTTTTCTACTGATTTTATTTGTTAAATAAATTATTTTAAGCATTCTGGAAATATAAAAATCTCAGCTTTCTTTTGAAAACCCGGAAACGGCGTTAAATCGCATTTTTAGTATTTTAACGCATAGTAAGCGTTATACCTATTTTTAACATATAAGACTTATACCTACTGATGTAATTAGTATATTTTCATATAATAACAGTAAGTATAAGTATATGAACTCAAATTTCCAGTTTTGGCATTTTTAGCCCTTGTGAAATTACTAAAATACCCCTACGGTGCATAGTTTGATTTTAAATGTTAAGTTTGGTATATGGGTCATACCCTACTGTTATAATATGTTAAATGAAGTATATTTACTGTATAAACCAGACCCGAAACTCAGATTTCTAATTTGACTCTTTTATAATCTTTTAAATGACCAAAATGCCCTTATAAGGCATAAATTGAGTTTAAAATTATTCCGGGCAATATAGAACATAACTTACTGACATTATATCATATTTAAAGCATATTATCTCAGGGAACTTGCATTTGACTCATTTGACTACCCGTAACGCCCTTCTTGCGTTCGGTTCGGTTTACGTAACTAGTTTGCGTAAATTGACCGAAACGGGTCAAACGTTATCATTTTTTATCTCAAAATCCAGAATGTATTTAGTATACCCATATTATACAAGTATTCAAACTTGTCGGGTCTAAATCACGTTCTATCCGGTCTTCGCTTAATCGTGCGCTTGAACCGTATATTTCCTTAAAACTAACCGGTCTAAGCTTAGGCTTAATTAAAGACCTGTTAGTATTCTAATTGGTTATTTATACCATCGTTCCAGACTAGAGCCTTCTGGTAAATTGTACCTACGCTTACTTAAGAGAATACGGCTGAGATATTATAATTCTTGCTATTTAAGACAGGAGCTAGCTCAGGTAAATACTCTTAACTTATTTTCCCTATTACGGGCTTGGGATACGGTAATATAAATACCGCATGGTCAGGTATGGGATTCGAAGACCAATGTGTCGGGAAATTCAAATAACCTGTTTTAATTCGTATTGCTTGACTGAAACATTGGGGGTTAATGCGACCGTGTCCTGGATATCCTTGACTCATTAATTGCAATGGCCACGACCTAAGCATGGGGTGTAGGCATACACCTGACAGATGCTTCATGCTTATTATTTGATTATACCCAATATGGGATTCCCAATAGGGGAATAGCGGTGTGTCGGTTAATCTTGAACCGGCATAGGACCGGGCCCCGTATGTAGAGCAAGTTATGTAAAACTGATAACATGAGATATAGTTTATCCCAAGTATAAAAGATTAATCTTGCCTTGTGCATTTTAATCAAGTGTCAAAATAGTTTTGTGCCTTGTGCGCCTAAACCAATTTTCATAAACTCTTTTCAAATGAGTCAGTTGAGTGTATTTACCAGTGAAAACTGACGTATTTTCCAAAGTCTAAGTGACAGGTACAAGTACGTAATAGGCTGGAAGCTGCTCAGAGCGTTAATAAGGAATCTTGCAAATTCTAGGCGTCTAAAGTCTGTTGAACAATATTTAAGTTTTAAGATCCGCCTGTGGATCCCCTACTTTCCGTTGTAATACTTGATATTACTTTATAATCGGATTGTAATATATTTATCTTTTGCTTCCGCTGTGCATTTATATATTGTGTTGTTTGACTATGATGTTATCAACTACGTCACGATACTCCCCACCGGGCCCACCGGTGACACGTGGAAATTCGGGGTGTGACACCACCAGTACTTATAGCGCAGGTCCTGGTAAATCTTATCAGCACCGGGATGAATAGAATATCGGGATTTGTGGGCTTCATTCATGATAATCTTTCACAGATCAGTTCGTCTAGGAATCTAGATTCGATCCAGGTAGTAGAATATCCCATCTGCCTTGCTTACAAGCTGAGCTCCATCGTGATAAATCCTTTCTTTCTTCAAGGTGCGTTCATTAAAGCACGCATGCTGGGCTTCGCGGATGAGGGCTTCGAGATTATGCTGGGCTTGAACGTTTCGGATTCTGAGCACATAACTCTTTCTGCTGAGCGCGTCGGCAACCACATTCGCCTTGCCTGGGTGATAACGAATCTCGCAGTCGTAATCGTTGAGGAGTTCTACCCATCGGCGTTGACGCATATTAAGTTCTCTCTGATTGAAGATATGTTGTAAACTCCTGTGATCCGTGTAGATTGTACACTTAGTACCATACAGGTAGTGTCGCCAAATCTTCAATGCAAAGACAACCGCGCCTAGCTCGAGGTCATGGGTTGTATAGTTCTTCTCGTGGATCTTGAGCTGACGAGATGCGTAAGCTATAACCGTGTCTCGCTGCATGAGAACACAACCAAGACCAAGGTTGGAAGCATCACAGTAGACAATGAAATCGTCGTTTCCGTCGGGCAGCGTGAGAATAAGAGCGTTACATAGCATGTGCTTGAGGGTTTGAAAGGCAGACTCTTGTGCGGTTCCCCACACAAAAGGCTTGAATTTATGAGCAAGAGCGGTAAGTTGCACAGCGAACTTGGAGAATCCTTCTATAAATCATCGATAATAGCCCACACAAAATTTGACGTGCTGTCGTAGGTACACGCAAATTTAATCCCAAAAACAACTATAGATAGTGGTAAGAGGGTATCGAACTCAGGGAGTATGTGGAAAGTATGTCGATTGTATAGCTTTGTAATTAAACTACAATTACCTAAAATGCAGAAATTAAAATTCAAGATTTGATTGTTTTGGTTTTAATAACTACAATTAACTAATTAAATTGCAAATCAAAGACCGTAGTTTGTAAACAGATTAGGAACAAGCGACCATCCTAAATTTCCAGTTTGCTTTGGACAATTGTGTTTAAATTCACTAGAAAGAATCACATAGACATGATTCGTGTGTAATTGTATGTTGTGATAAAAGGGAACTAAGTACTCGGATTATGACAATACGAGGTTGTTACCCGATAACCAATTGACTAATATCCAACCCTAATCCCTCCCGTGATATCTCGATTGTCAACGACACCAAGAACTTACGGTTTAGAATATGAGTATAACATCAATCAACAATTTACAATCAAACATCCACACACCATAATAAACAAACAAACATTGCAAGTCTATTATTCTAGAAATACGTGTCACACCCCAACCGATGGCGGAAACATCGGGATGAGACGTACAAATTGCTCAAAACAACATAACACTAATTGTGACAATATAATTAAATTCAATTTCATAAATTCTAAAATGTCATACATTGTTCAAATGAACAAAACAAGATTCCAACATAGTTTATTTCTAGGTGTGTTTCTAATCCACCCTAACTTGATTCTTGAATTCTTCATCTATCAACCTGCAACATGTATTAAAATAACATCAACAAAAATAATGTTGGCGAGTATACAAGTTTGATACATAGCATAGTAGAATAAAATGTTTAAAATGTGCTCATATCCAACATGAATAAGATGATACATGTTACTACTTTGTCATGTAATATCGTTCAACATCGTTCAATCTCGTTCAACATCGTTCAACATCGTTTAACATCGTTCAACATCGTTCAACATCGTTCAACATCGTTCAACATCGTTCACATATCGTTCACATATCGTTCACATATCGTTCAACATGCATAGCATAAGAGATTAACAGGCATCAAATTATTTCATGTTTAAATGTGGATAGAGTGTGCTTAAAAACAAGACTCAAGTGTTGTGTAATTTGAATACAGAATACATGTTGCACCCAAATGTGTTTAAAACGAAAATGGGATCGAGTATACTCACCTTAGTTTGCGTTGCGTTTCTTGGAAAGAGATTAGAGAGTGAATGAGATCCAAGAGAGTTGTAACAAGCGCAAGAGATTTACCCTATTTGATTGGGAATATGTTAATTTAAGGTTGGTAAAATGGTTTATATGATAATGGAAACGTTGTGGAATTACTTGCAATAGTAATATTTCTAAAATGGTAATAACCTCATAATATTATTTCTGATTTTGTTAATGACAATATTATTTAGAACCCTAATAACAAGTGTTTAATAATAATAACAATGATAATAATGATAATGATAATAGAAATTAGTACGAATAGTAGAAATAATAACTGATTTTTTTATAACATTAATAATAATACTATAATAACTGAATTTTATAAATAAAATAACTGAAAATATGATATTAATAATAATAATAAAAATTCTGATGATAAAATTTCTGTTAAGGTATAATGTATTAATAATTCTGGTTAATATCAATAATAATACTATATCCGATTAATATGATATTCGATATATACCTAAAATTAAAATTCTGAAATAATAACAATAATTCAGATGTTACTTAAAGGTTCTGAATATTAATTTCCGATTATTATTATTATTAATAATTACATAGGTTAACAAACATAAGCAATGTCATCGGCCCAAAATAGTATGAAACCAGGCCCTAAGGCGGCCCAACCCGGACCAAACCTGGTCAGCCCAGAGCAACGGCATGCACAGGTGCCGGCTGTGCCCGGGGTTCGATCCCGATGAATTTATTGAAACGCAACGAAGATAAGCATCGAGATGTACCGAAAGGAGAAAAGCGGAGGTCCGAACGTAAAACTTCCGGCGGCAACTTCGTCTTCTCCGGCGAGCTCCGACAGGTTTGGTGCTTTGTCTTCTCAGGCGACGGCTGAGAGTCTCGACGATGGGTCAAAGAACCGATTTGAGAGAGAGTCAGTGAGGGTGGTGTGAGTTCCGAAGGTATGAGGGTGAACGGTATTTATAAATTGGTTCGGGGTCATGTAAATTCGGGAATGATTGATGATTGAACCAAATAAATGTAAAGGTTGTGATTTTTGGTGAGGATTGAGTGTCAAAAAGGAAGGAAGTAATTGTGGGGTTTGCTGTTTACGCAAGAAAGAAAAGGAAAGAGTTTGGTCAAACTGTTATGGTGTTTTGGCGGTTAGACAAAAATTCGAAACACTGAAATATCGCATAAGAATCATTAGTTTCCTAATATGGTTGGATGTGGCATGCCCGACCGAGTGGTTAAGTGTTTGCTTTGTGTGGGAGAGGTCACCGGTTCGAGTCCTAAGGGGGCGAGTTTATACAGAAAACCCCCATTTTTGCTGCATTTCGCATAAATGTTACAGTTTGGTCCCTGAGGTTTACTGCTCTACTCTAACTGACCTAACTGGGGTCTTTAACTTAGTTAGGTGATTCCTTTTATAAAATAACTAACTTGGTTAACTATTAACTTAGTTATAATTATATTAGTTCAAATAATTTTTAACTTTAATAACTAACTAGATTAATTTGTTTAATTAAAATCTAAACTTAAAAAGAAAAATCTTATGATTTGTTTGTTAATAAAATTTATTTACTTAATTTAAAATTTTATAAATAACAAATAAAATAATTTATCAATAAAAAAATATTAACTTATGATTTAAAATAAATAAATATTATAAATATTTGATTTAACCCAAATTTTCTGATAAACTACCGTTTTAACGTACGAAGTCCCGATTTTGTGCGGTTTAGGGTAATCTCTTGATAACACTTGTTTTGAGAGCCAAGATTAAGATATCTTTCCACTGTTTTTACGTGTTTGACATAGTTTGACGTGTTTTAACGTGTTATTTCATAACATAGAATACAAACAAATATATGATCAAAATAATGCACTTTTTCATTATGATTCAAGTCTCGAAATGAAATTTGGGAATAAACGAGAGTACAAATGACTAAAATTGGAAAGTACAACTGATAAAGCTATAAATGGAAAATTCAAAAATACGGAACGTTACAGTCTCCCCTACTTTAGGAGATTTCGTCCTCGAAATCAAGATGATAGACCAAAAGAAAAGAAACGATGCAATAGTTGAAGAACAAAGCTGGTCGTGACGATTCTATCTTTAGGTGTCGGCATCTTGAGCTTGGTTGGCATTGGGAGCTGGGCCCTTTGGTGCTGGTTGTCGCTCTTGATTCCATAGAGGACAATGGCGGCGAAGGTGGGTTGTGTCTCCACATTTAAAACAGGCTTTAACTCTGTTTGCAGGGTTAGTGAGGCAATAAGCGGTATCGTGGCCAAAACGGTTACATATAGTGCAATAGCGGCAATTCGAGTTGGTAGGGCGATGACGGTTGCAAGTGGTACATTTGGGATGGATTCCAGTGTATGGTTTACTCGTGTTCTCTGGTGTAACAGGGTCTGGGTTAGCAGCAGGTACAACCGCATTGCAGCCAGGGTCTTGAAACTTGCGTTTCTTACCCTCGCCACCACTTGTTTGTTGGACGATTTGGTTGGCCATCTTAGAGGAGCCGGTAGGTGTTGCAATTTGTTTATCACGAACGCGATTGTTGTTCAGGCTAGCTGCGAGTCGATAGACAGCCTCGATGTTGTCGAGCCGGGCTGCCTCGATGGTGTCTCTCATGGTAGGGGGTAAACCGTGGATATACTTTTTGATCATACGATCAACAGTGAGAACCAGGTGGGGTACAACAAAGCTCAGCTGCTTGAAACGAATGGTATACGAGAGATTATCGTCTCCAACTTGCTTGAGGGACCAAAACTCTTCCTCAAGCTTATGTTGTTCATGAGGAGGGCAAAATTCTTCCATCATGAGCTGCTTCAATTCTTCCCATGATAACGCATATGCCAACTCGTTTGAACGAATGTTCCTTTCATTCGTCCACCACTCTAAGGCTCTTGCTTGAAAGACACCAGTAGCACTACGTGTCTTGAGTTCATCAGGACATTCACTATTGATAAAGGTGACCTCTATGCTGTCGAACCATTCAAACATAGCGGTCACACCCTCTTGGCCAGTGAAGGGTTTTGGGTGACATGAGGCGAAATGTTTGTAGTTAAAGGCAATGGGCTTAGGTTGGGCAACTTTGGAGTCGATGGAAGAGTTGGGGGTGTTGGAAGCTTGGATTTCAGTCACAACTTTGGGGATAAGACGAGCGAACTGCTTGGCCATAAATGCCATCATCTTCTTTTGGGAGCTGACTCTTGACTTTCTGGACGAGTGGGAAAATTGGCGAGATGAAGACATCTACGAATTCGAAATGGAATGAGGATGAGACTTTGATCATAATGATTATTGGAGAAAAATTGTTTAATGCATGCAACACGTAGCACATTGTTTCACATTGTTTTTCGCATAGAATAACATGAATAAAGTGACATGAATTTTCCACATAGGATAACATGTATGACAAAAGCATAATAAATTTAATTTGTTCACGGGAGAGTATCATTAATTATTTTAGGTTGCGACAAAAGTGTGAATTGTGACTTCCTAGCTTGAAATGAAGATAACGCTCAATGTAAAAACACATAGAAATTGAGATAACATAAAAGAGATTTAACATAAAATATGGATTGTCACGGAACGTAACATACGACACTTCCAAAGTGAATCGAAGACCTTCTCGAATTAAGGAAACGTGCTTTGGCCTAATAGGTATTAGTACTCTCATCGATGGTCCCCAGGTAGGCAACGGGTCCTTAATGGATTTATACGAATGCCAAGCCTAGACAGGACGTCCCGACTACCGGTACCTGACCCTTCCAGTTACTACACGTCCTTAATCGATTGGGAAATCGAGACTTTGGCGAGAGCAAAAATCGAGGAGTGGGACTAGTTAACAAGATGCGAGTATCACCTCTAACTTGATAACATCATACCCTAATGTGGTTGGTACTTATCAAAAGATAAGGGTCCACTAGAGCATGAAATGGAAAACTCCCTTCAAGGTTTGGATATCACTCCTAACTTGAGGGTAGATTTCGTGCAAAATCAAAGTATAGCTGAGTGAAAATCATTACCAAGTGTGGGAATCACCCCTATCTTGATAAGTCATTTCTATTGTGTTGTAAGAGTGTCTTCCAAATGTGTATTGTGTTAGCCTTAGGAAAGGCATGTATATTAAGAGTCCAAAAGAAAATAGAGAGAAGCAAAGTAGATAGAAGGGAAGTTGTTTTAAGCAACACATAGTGAAAAAGCTCCTAAACTATAGACTAGGCAAGGCATTCCTAATTCCCTATAGTTATGGCTCTGATACCTATATGGTATCAGAGTACTCCTACTATAGACTAGGGACAAGTAAGGCAGTCCTACCTAATTCCCTATAGTTATGGCTCTGATACCAATCTGTCACACCCCAACCGATGGCGGAAACATCGGGATGAGACGTACAAATTGCTCAAAACAACATAACACTAATTGTGACAATATAATTAAATTCAATTTCATAAATTCTAAAATGTCATACATTGTTCAAATGAACAAAACAAGATTCCAACATAGTTTATTTCTAGGTGTGTTTCTAATCCACCCTAACTTGATTCTTGAATTCTTCATCTATCAACCTGCAACATGTATTAAAATAACATCAACAAAAATAATGTTGGCGAGTATACAAGTTTGATACATAGCATAGTAGAATAAAATGTTTAAAATGTGCTCATATCCAACATGAATAAGATGATACATGTTACTACTTTGTCATGTAATATCGTTCAACATCGTTCAATCTCGTTCAACATCGTTCAACATCGTTCAACATCGTTCAACATCGTTCACATATCGTTCACATATCGTTCACATATCGTTCAACATGCATAGCATAAGAGATTAACAGGCATCAAATTATTTCATGTTTAAATGTGGATAGAGTGTGCTTAAAAACAAGACTCAAGTGTTGTGTAATTTGAATACGGAATACATGTTGCACCCAAATGTGTTTAAAACGAAAATGGGATCGAGTATACTCACCTTAGTTTGCGTTGCGTTTCTTGGAAAGAGATTAGAGAGTGAATGAGATCCAAGAGAGTTGTAACAAGCGCAAGAGATTTACCCTATTTGATTGGGAATATGTTAATTTAAGGTTGGTAAAATGGTTTATATGATAATGGAAACTTTGTGGAATTACTTGCAATAGTAATATTTCTAAAATGGTAATAACCTCATAATATTATTTCTGATTTTGTTAATGACAATATTATTTAGAACCCTAATAACAAGTGTTTAATAATAGTAACAATGATAATAATGATAATGATAATAGAAATTAGTACGAATAATAGAAATAATAACTGATTTTTTTAAATAAAATAACTGAAAATATGATATTAATAATAATAATAAAAATTCTGATGATAAAATTTCTGTTAAGGTATAATGTATTAATAATTCTGGTTAATATCAATAATAATACTATATCCGATTAATATGATATTCGATATATACCTAAAATTAAAATTCTGAAATAATAACAATAATTCAGATGTTACTTAAAGGTTCTGAATATTAATTTCCGATTATTATTATTATTAATAATTACATAGGTTAACAAACATAAGCAATGTCATCGGCCCAAAATAGTATGAAACCAGGCCCTAAGGCGGCCCAACCCGGACCAAACCTGGTCAGCCCAGAGCAACGGCATGCACAGGTGCCGGCTGTGCCCGGGGTTCGATCCCGATGAATTTATTGAAACGCAACGAAGATAAGCATCGAGATGTACCGAAAGGAGAAAAGCGGAGGTCCGAACGTAAAACTTCCGGCGGCAACTTCGTCTTCTCCGGCGAGCTCCGACGGGTTTGGTGCTTTGTCTTCTCAGGCGACGGCTGAGAGTCTCGACGATGGGTCAAAGAACCGATTTGAGAGAGAGTCAGTGAGGGTGGTGTGAGTTCCGAAGGTATGAGGGTGAACGGTATTTATAAATTGGTTCGGGGTCATGTAAATTCGGGAATGATTGATGATTGAACCAAATAAATGTAAAGGTTGTGATTTTTGGTGAGGATTGAGTGTCAAAAAGGAAGGAAGTAATTGTGGGGTTTGCTGTTTACGCAAGAAAGAAAAGGAAAGAGTTTGGTCAAACTGTTATGGTGTTTTGGCGGTTAGACAAAAATTCGAAACACTGAAATATCGCATAAGAATCATTAGTTTCCTAATATGGTTGGATGTGGCATGCCCGGCCGAGTGGTTAAGTGTTTGCTTTGTGTGGGAGAGGTCACCGGTTCGAGTCCTAAAGGGGGTGAGTTTATACAGAAAACCCCCATTTTTGCTGCATTTCGCATAAATGTTACAGTTTGGTCCCTGAGGTTTACTGCTCTACTCTAACTGACCTAACTGGGGTCTTTAACTTAGTTAGGTGATTCCTTTTATAAAATAACTAACTTGGTTAACTATTAACTTAGTTATAATTATATTAGTTCAATTAACTTTTAACTTTAATAACTAACTAGATTAATTTGTTTAATTAAAATCTAAACTTAAAAAGAAAAATCTTATGATTTGTTTGTTAATAAAATTTATTTACTTAATTTAAAATTTTATAAATAACAAATAAAATAATTTATCAATAAAAAAAATATTAACTTATGATTTAAAATAAATAAATATTATAAATATTTGATTTAACCCAAATTTTCTGATAAACTACCGTTTTAACGTACGAAGTCCCGATTTTGTGCGGTTTAGGGTAATCTCTTGATAACACTTGTTTTGAGAGCCAAGATTAAGATATCTTTCCACTGTTTTTACGTGTTTGACATAGTTTGACGTGTTTTAACGTGTTATTTCATAACATAGAATACAAACAAATATATGATCAAAATAATGCACTTTTTCATTATGATTCAAGTCTCGAAATGAAATTTGGGAATAAACGAGAGTACAAATGACTAAAATTGGAAAGTACAACTGATAAAGCTATAAATGGAAAATTCAAAAATACGGAACGTTACAATACGAATCCAAACACAAAAGTCTTAAACAAACCTTCAATTCAGGATGATCACCATGAGTTTAGCCACACATAGCTTGGTGAATCATCATAGCACAAAGTTCAATGTTCATACGGATCGAAAACACAAACGAAATGTTTAGATAATGTTTACAACCAAGCAAGATCACCAAAATCGCCCCTAGCAAGCTCCAAAAACGTCCAATGATGAGAATAGGTGAAAAGACACCATCAAAACTCACTTAATGTGGCAGTTACACAAATTCCGCAGACTCCACCGTAATTTACGGCTCCACCGTAAATTACGGTGGACATAAAACTGTTACGGTAAATTGAAACTGTTTTACGGTGGGAACCAAATGGATTTCAGGTCCACCGTAAATTACGGTGGGACCGTAATTTACGGTGGCAACCTGAGTTTTGTGTTTTGTTCATCTTTTGTTCCGCATCTCAACTCGTTCGACTCGAAAGCTTCCAACGCTGCACTTTTCCTCCATTTGAGCCCCTAAACCGTACCTGAGACATAGACAACAGTAGTTATCTAATTCAAGATAATTACATACATAAATGAGGGATAAACTTGTCTTTTAGCAACGCAAAGGGTTGTCCAATGGACCACCCGTCATTCCCCACACAAAAGGCTTGAATTTATGAGCAAGAGCGGTAAGTGGCACAGCGATCTTGGAGAATCCTTCTATAAATCATCGATAATAGCCCGCTAGTCCGAGAAAAGAACAAACTTCAGACGGGTTCTTAGGCGTAATCCAACTTTTGACGGCTTCAATCTTCGCGGGATCGACGTGTATTCCCTGACTATTCACGATGTGACCTAGAAATTGAACCTCCTCTAACCAGAATTCACACTTGGAGAACTTGGCATAGAGTTGGTTCCCCTGAAGTAACTCGAGAACCAAACGTAGATGTTGCGCGTGTTCGGTCTTCAATTTGGAATAGATCAAGACATCGTCAATGAACACGATGACGAAACGGTCTAAGAAAGGCTTACACGCGCGATTCATCAGATCCATAAAGACCGCGGGTGCGTTAGTTAAACCAAAAGGCATAACAACGAATTCATAATGGCTATATCAGGTTCGAAAAGCGGTTTTGGGGATGTCTTCCTCTTGAATCCGCAATTGATGATAGCCTGAAGGTAGATCGATCTTCGAGAAACACTTGGCACCTTGTAGTTGATCAAATAGGTCGTCGATTCGAGGCAAAGGGTATCGGTTCTTGATGGTTAGCTTATTCAACTCCCTATAATCGATGCACATCCGAAACAACCCGTCCTTCTTTTTGACGAAAAGGACTGGCGCGCCCCAAGGAGAGGTGCTCGGGCGAATAAAGCCTTTTTCAAGCAATTCCTGGAGTTGGTTTGAGAGTTCCCGCTTTTCGGATGGAGCGAGTCGATAAGGAGCTTTGGCGACGGGGTTAGCTCCAGGGATGAGGTCAATTCGAAAGTCGATATCACGACTTGGCGGTAGTCCAGGGAGATCGTCAGGGAACACCTGAGGAAACTCACGGACCACTGGAACATCTTTGACTTCGGCTTTCTTTTTCTTTTCCTTCTCCGCTACTACAATGTTGGCCAAGAAGGCTCGGTATTCCTTGCGGAGACACTTGCTGGCTTGAATACATGACATGAGCTTGAGACCTTTCGACACTGTTTCACCGTATACACATAGAAGATCACCATTTGCGAGCGAGAATCGAATCATCTTTTCAAAGCACACAACTTCAGCATGGTTTTCGCGAAGAAAGTCCATGCCTACTATGACGTCGAAACTTCCGAGTTGCATCGGGATAAGGTCGATTGGAAAGATGTGATTGTTGAGCTGTAGGGTACAATCACGAAGAACAGAGTTAACGGCGACAGTTCTTCCAGTAGCGACTTCGACTTCGAATGACGAGGGCAGATAAGAGCGCTTACGACTAAGGAGCTTCTCGAATTCAAATGACACAAAGCAGTTATCGGCTCCAGTATCAAACAAACATGATGCATAAATACCATTCACAAGGAACGTACCATTAACCACGTTGTTATCCGCCTGAGCCTGACGGGCATTGATGTTGAAGGTTCGAGCATGGGCTGCTTGCTGCTGTTGTTGCTGCTGGGGCTCTTGCTTAACCACCCTGTTCGGGCACCTGTTTGCAAAGTAGTTAGGATCACCACATGCAAAGCAGACTCGAGCATTGACTGCAGGTGCTTGAGCTGCTTGTTGGCCTTGAGGGGCGGGGAGCAGAGCTTGGTTGACAGTAGCTTGCACTGGGGCTTGACGGGGACCAAAACGACAGTTCGCAGTGAAATGACCGTAAAGGTTGCAGTGAGCGCAAAAACGACAGGCTAGACCCACTGGATGATGATACGAGCATGTCGGGCAGAGCGGGTGAGGGCCTGTGTATGCATGCTTTGCTGGCGGTGCATTGATCACTGGAGCTGAGCGGTGGTGCTGTTGCTGCTGAGCTGGTACAGCTTGTAGAGGAGCAGCAGTTGTTGCGGCAGCACAGCTCTTGTTGCTAGAGCTGTTGTTGTTGTGCTTCTTCTTTCTTCTTGATGACTTGGAGGATTGAGTAGTGGCGGTGTCGGTGGGTGCTGTCACGGTGGCTTGGTGCAGAGACTTGGTTTGCTTATCCCAAAAGCCAGATTTCACTCGCTTGTCATTGATCTCAGCGGTGAGTAGGTAAGTCTCTTCAATCGTTGCTGGCTTGGTGGCGTGAACGAAGTCGGCTACACAATCGGGCAGAGCTCGAATGTTCTTCTTGATGGTTTGATCTGGGGTCTTGACCTGATCGGGACATATGATGCTAAGCTGCTTGAAACGGGCAGTGAGAGCAGCGTTGTCTCCATCCTTCTGCTTGATGGTCCAAAACTCGTCCTCCAGCTTTTGGCGTTCATGAGGAGGGCAGAATTCGTCGATCATAATTGCCTTCAACTCCTCCCATGTTAGCTCGTAAGCTGCATCATTTCCGCGCTTGTTTCGTTCGTCTGTCCACCAGTCTAGAGCACGGGACTGGAAGACGCCTGTAGCATTGAGAGTGCGGAGATTTTCAGGACATCCGCTCTGGCGCAGAGTGACTTCGACTGAGTCGAACCAGTGAAACATGGCGGTAGGGCCATCTTCTCCGGTGAACTCTTTGGGTCCGCATGCTTTGAACTGCTTGAAGCTGAAAGCAGCCTTGTTGGCATCTTTAGGAGCGTCTGTTCGCGATTCTTCAGACGACTTGCTGGCGTTTTCATAAACATTGCTCACAACCTTTGCTACGCTTTTGGCGATGATGGCGGCGAGACGCTTATCTCTCTTCTCCTGACAAGTCAGGTGGTGTCGGGATCCAGACGACGACATGGTCTGCAACAGACATCGTCACAGGACTCAACACAACGAAAGCGAATCTCACCTCACACGTCTAGACTACTAAAGCTTAGGAACACTTCGAAACACATATCACATAAACACATAAGCACATAACCACAGGTTCACGTAATCACAGAAGCACATAGGCACGTAGAGCAAAGAGTGTCACACCCCAACCAATGGCGGAAACATCGGGATGAGACGAAGTGTGAAGATTGCTAGAGTCATCATAACGCTATTTGTGACAATATTTAATAAACCGATTTCATTTCATAATTCTTTTGTCAACATTACAAAGAAATCAAATAACATCAAGTTCAAAGGAAATACAATACAACATAATCAACATTGATACAACGGTTAAACCTAAACGTCTATATGTGTATCTAGGCATCAACGCTACTTCATTTCATAGCATCATCGTCCTCAACCTGTAACATGTTTAAAATAAAGTTCAATGCAAAAGCAAAGGCGAGTATACAAGTTTGATACGTACATAGCAAAAGATAAGTTTGAACAATTCCTCATAGCAAGCATGTGATTCAAGATAAACATTTAAACATGGCATGTGTCTAACATATCAAACCAAGAAAACGCAATATGCTCATGACATAACCGATGATAAAGGGCGGGTCGTTAATCCTATAGCGCTACATATGTCACGGTTTGGCTCGTACGAAGTTAATGATAAGTTCAACACATAAGAATCACCCAAGTTTAAAGTATCAAGCCATCACGTATACAAGCATGTTATAGGAATGTTCATGTGTTTAAGCAAAATGTTCATGTGTAAGTTTGTTGATAGATAAAACATGTTACACCCCAAAAGTGATAAAAGTAAAAGGGGAATACGAGTATACTCACAAAGTTTGCATATGTTTTCCGATTATCCAATGTGACAAAGTTGCCGAGGTTGGAAGGTTGAATGCGTAAGGGTTTAAGTTCAAGCATGTTTAGAGTCGAGATTTGGAATGAAAGTGACATGAAAATATTATATCAAAATATTCATCTTCACACATAACATTTGTATGAGACTTGGTTACCTCATGGGTTATAATGATTTTATGAGTTGAACACCCATAAGAATCATAACAAGGTTTAGGTCCTTAGATGATAACCTACTACTTTGACAAATGAATATGATTTCAACATCAAAGATTCGAGTGTACATAGATAGTATGTAGGTCGTATATTATACACATATTATTAAGTCCAAATGTTCAAGTATTCAAGTAAGAGGTAGAAGATTACATCTTCATTTAGGTACCTCAAGTTGAGTCATGGGTGTCATGGATGGGGTAGGAAGACAAGGCTTCCATTTAGGTACCCCTTTGATGTTCACCACTACACTTGATGTAAAAACAACCAAGGAGGGTCATGAACTAAGGTCTTTACATGTATGTAAAGTAAACTAACTAATAGAAATCATCAAATCATGTGAGGATTGTATGTTTGGACAACCCAAGTTGTTCCATAATCACTCATGTATCAAAGACTATGTTTGACATGATTTGTGGGTTGAAACCCTAGACAAAACACCAAGTTTATGAGGTTTAATCCTCTGATTTCAAATGTCTCAACCTTGTTTTTAAGCTTAACCAACCATGGGATAAGTTGTAAGCATTAGGACATAGGCATGAGATGTGTTAGACACAAGTTGCATAGGTTTAAACAAGTTTTGAAGAACATAAAAATCAAACAGAAAGTTTATGGACTATTTCGGGGCATTTCCAGGTCTGATTTCTCCAAGGAGAAGTCTAGGAATCGAACCCCATGATTATCCAAGCAAGTAGGAAAAAGAATCAAGTGAATCGGATAAGAATTGAGTGAGTTATGCTCATTTTCGTGAAGGGGTGTCAATCTGCTCGAACCTTTGCTTTCAGCTACGGTTTGGAGGATGTTTTGAGAGTTTTTAGTGTTGCAAAAGTGGTAGGGAGGCTGGTTATAAGTGGTATTTATAGGGGGAAGGATTAGGGTTTCAATGGGTTGGGCTTTGGAAGTGATTAGAAGGGGTTACACCTTGAAACTAGCCCACAAAACATAACTATATGGGGCTGAATTTTGCTGAATTGGGGCTGCCATATTTCTTTATTTTTTTTAAATTTTTTAAAACATTATAATAAGTAATTTTGTTAATTAAGTTGTGTAATAATATGCAACAATGTTTCCCCTAACTTGTAACAAGGTGAAATATGAAATAAAACATGATTTAACTAGGTAAAAAGTGTAATGTACAAGTATGTAACATGTTTGTAAGTGACAAGTATATGTCACATATTAGATGATTAACCGTTGTATAAATAAGCATATTATTATGGGTTTTTAGGTATCAACAATATAAGGACAAGCATGGACATGCATCGTGAATAAGTATAAGTATGAATTACAAATAAGGATTCGATGTACAATGAATTCGAACGTATGAACATGTATGAACATGTAGATGGTGAATTTAAAGAAATTCGAATTTTATTTATGATCCAAGTCTCGGATTTTACAACGAAAAGACGACTACAATAATACAAGATTTCCAAAAATAGCATTACAAGGCGAGCTTTCTAATTATGGAAAGTATGAAAAAGCAGGGCGTTACAGTCTCCCCTCCTTTAGGAAATTTCGTCCCGAAATTTATTCAAGAGGAAGACCTTGGAGAAAAAGCATTTTGGCTAAAAGAATCGAGACTTGGGAGTTTTGAAACGTTTAGAAAAGTACGAAATTTTGAAGAACGATATGATAGGAATTTGTTTGACTAAAATGGGTTGAGGCGTTTAAGCATAGGTAAAACGGGTATGCGTGCGCATAGGCAAAGGAGTTTAAATAAGTTTGAATGTGAACGGGGTTCATATGAAAGAAAGGATAATGGAGAATAATAGGAGTATGGGGTGAACAATTGACACTAAATGAATGCAAGTATATGAATGATATAAGTATTAGATAGACGAAAGTAGCGTGTTAAAGATGAAGTCTCGGCATGGATAATCGGATATGATGCGTTTGTGAGTTGTTTAAAGCTTGTATTAGGTCCAAAAGGTCTGTAAAACACTGAATTTCTCATGGCACGTTTTACGAAAGTTTGGTAACATGGTGAAAACACTTATATATAGGAAGTACCAGCGGCGTATCCACCATGTTTTGACCATGTTACGTCCGTTTCGTCTTCGGTGTCATGTTACGTTCCGTGTATTACCATACGCAGTAGCACACTCTATGGTTCTCATACGCCTATCACTATAATCCCGTGTGCACCCGTGATTATTTTGATCGTCGCATGATCCGCATAGCTTGTACTAGTTGTGTATGAATCGGGGTATACATAAAAAAAATTAGAATGTGTACATACAAGAATGTAGTATATAAGCAAGTCCATGTTTAAGTATGTGTGGGACCCACGCAAGCGAATCCCTCGGGTTGCGCTCGCGTATAGGTACGAATGTATGAATCATGAGTAAGGATGAAAGTATGAGCATAAGTTTAAGTATGGATACGCATGTATGTATGAGCATAAACATAAAACGTGTAAGTAATATGTGTACAAGTAGAAGCGTAAAACGTATAAGTAGTATGCATATAAGTACAAGCATAAGACGTATGAACATAGGTGTAGGTATGAAAAATAAATATTGCGTAAATAGTGTTTGTTGGGACACCACGGATCTAAGTGTATAAAACATTCAAAAGGTCGAGTATGTAAATACGAATGATATAAATGATGTTATCGCGAGGTATCGACCAAAATGTGTACGATGATATGCATGTATAGTTGTTTAAATGAAACATTGAGTTTATCGAATCAAAATTAGGTTGACCTTGGTTGAAAGGGTAGAATATAGTTGTGTATGTAAGAGGATATAAAGTACTAATTGGTTAAGCATAATGAATTTTTGTAATGATTGAAATGCTACTTTTGTTAAAAAAAAAAAAAAAATTCATGTAAGTAAAAGATAGTCGGTTCCCATGAAGACTTCTTGCCCGCGTGTTTTGTAAATTGGTGTAGGAAAAAGGTTTTCGTTAAAAAGTAAGTTCGTTTCATCAAATAAGAAATTATGAATTTAGGAGGTACTTGTGAAAACTAGGATCTTTAGAAGGGAAATTTAGCAAAAGGACTTAGAAATAAAAATAAATAACAATTGATTTGTTGGTGTTGGAAAGGGTATTTGGTAAAACAATCATATAACTTCTATAAGATCTTATAAGTATTCGGGAAAGGTTGGTTGGATTTTGATTAAAAGTAGAAGGTGGGCGTGTTTTAGTGATTAAGTCGAATATGAAGTTCATGGGCAAGAGTTTCATTGAACCGATTAAATTGATAGGTAGCATTTCGTAAGGTTTTGAAGTTCGAGCAATAAAACGTTTTAAGACATGATTATGAATTTCGCGTATATGAGTTGAGTGAAAATAGATTGTAGAATAAAAAGTACGTTTGATAAAACAATGTATTTCGAAATCTGTATGAGTGGGTATTTTTAAATAACATTAAACAATTTGGGTATAAAGTATGATCGAGTTTGCATAATAAGATGTTTCGAAAGAGAAGTTTTGGTAACGGTCACCTAAGTTAGGGAATCACCCCTAACTCGTTGGTGAGGTCGTTTTTAGGAAAAGGGAGTGGAACTAATCGTCAAGGTAAGGAAGTCACTCCCATCTCGATGATATTTCTCCACTTGTCGTTACAAGGAAAACGAATTTATATTATATAAAATCATGCATATGTATAAATGTATGGAAAAGGTTCAATATGTTGTGTGTGTGAAAAGAGAAATCGAAAGTAAACTCGAGTTTGAAAGATTGCATCGTATAAATAAATAATAGAAACACATGTTTGACCAAAGTTTGGAGTGTTCCAAACGGAACTTTGACTGACCAAAGTGGTCGAAAAGTCTTTTGAATTTGAGGAGCATGCTTTGGCCTAATAGGTAAAATACTCTCTCCGACAAGTCGGTTAACGGTATTTACCCTTCCGGTTACTATATGTCCCAAATCAATCGAAATTTCGAGACTAGGCGGGATTTATGAAAAAAATCAAGCAGTGGAACTAGTCGCCAAGGTGCGGGTTTCACCCCTAACTTGACGGTTTCGTATCCTAAGTGTGGTTGGTACTCGTTGGGTCAAAATTTAATTTCAACACTTTGACGAGGGTCCACTAGAATTTGAAATTTGAACTTCTCCATCAAGGTGAGGATTTCACTCCTAACTTGATGGTGAATTTCGTGTAAAAAGAAAAGGAAAGTGGATGGATTGAGAGTTGTTCACCAAATTATGGGTTTCACGCCTATTTTGGTGAACTCGTCTCGTTTGTGTAATATGTGTGTTGTCGGATTTAGAATAATCGAGTAAAACGCGTGAGGAAAAGTGTATATTAAAGATTAAACAAACAAGTATAACATGTCAAGAACATCACAATAAAAGTGAAATGATGAAACGAATATTAACGCATAAAAAGTATGTCAAGAACACACATAAAGGATAAAATGAAGAAACAAGTATTAACACATAATAAAATCAAGTATAGCATGTTAAGTGTTAACCCACAAGTGACACATATGCTTACAAGATCAAAAGAGAATAAATAAAAGCAAATAAGATAGCATACTAGTAATTTCAAGTAAAACATACGAATAAAGCTCTAGAACTATAGACTAGGTTAAAGCATTCCTACTTTTCCTAATTCCCTATAGTTATGGCTCTGATACCAATCTGTCACACCCCAACCAATGGCGGAAACATCGGGATGAGACGAAGTGTGAAGATTGCTAGAGTCATCATAACGCTATTTGTGACAATATTTAATAAACCGATTTCATTTCATAATTCTTTTGTCAACATTACAAAGAAATCAAATAACATCAAGTTCAAAGGAAATACAATACAACATAATCAACATTGATACAACAATTAAACCTAAACGTCTATATGTGTATCTAGGCATCAACACTACTTCATTTCATAGCATCATCGTCCTCAACCTGTAACATGTTTAAAATAAAGTTCAATGCAAAAGCAAAGGCGAGTATACAAGTTTGATACGTACATAGCAAAAGATAAGTTTGAACAATTCCTCATAGCAAGCATGTGATTCAAGATAAACATTTAAACATGGCATGTGTCTAACATATCAAACCAAGAAAACGCAATATGCTCATGACATAACCGATGATAAAGGGCGGGTCGTTAATCCTATAGCGCTACATATGTCACGGTTTGGCTCTTACGAAGTTAATGATAAGTTCAACACATAAGAATCACCCAAGTTTAAAGTATCAAGCCATCACGTATACAAGCATGTTATAGGAATGTTCATGTGTTTAAGCAAAATGTTCATGTGTAAGTTTGTTGATAGATAAAACATGTTACACCCCAAAAGTGATAAAAGTAAAAGGGGAATACGAGTATACTCACAAAGTTTGCATATGTTTTCCGATTATCCAATGTGACAAAGTTGCCGAGGTTGGAAGGTTGAATGCGTAAGGGTTTAAGTTCAAGCATGTTTAGAGTCGAGATTTGGAATGAAAGTGACATGAAAATATTATATCAAAATATTCATCTTCACACATAACACTTGTATGAGACTTGGTAACCTCATGGGTTATAATGATTTTATGAGTTGAACACCCATAAGAATCATAACAAGGTTTAGGTCCTTAGATGATAACCTACTACTTTGACAAATGAATATGATTTCAACATCAAAGATTCGAGTGTACATAGATAGTATGTAGGTCGTATATTATACACATATTATTAAGTCCAAATGTTCAAGTATTCAAGTAAGAGGTAGAAGATTACATCTTCATTTAGGTACCTCAAGTTGAGTCATGGGTGTCATGGATGGGGTAGGAAGACAAGGCTTCCATTTAGGTACCCCTTTGATGTTCACCACTACACTTGATGTAAAAACAACCAAGGAGGGTCATGAACTAAGGTCTTTACATGTATGTAAAGTAAACTAACTAATAGAAATCATCAAATCATGTGAGGATTGTATGTTTGGACAACCCAAGTTGTTCCATAATCACTCATGTATCAAAGACTATGTTTGACATGATTTGTGGGTTGAAACCCTAGACAAAACACCAAGTTTATGAGGTTTAATCCTCTGATTTCAAATGTCTCAACCTTGTTTTTAAGCTTAACCAACCATGGGATAAGTTGTAAGCATTAGGACATAGGCATGAGATGTGTTAGACACAAGTTGCATAGGTTTAAACAAGTTTTGAAGAACATAAAAATCAAACAGAAAGTTTATGGACTATTTCGTGGCATTTCCAGGTCTGATTTCTCCAAGGAGAAGTCTAGGAATCGAACCCCATGATTATCCAAGCAAGTAGGAAAAAGAATCAAGTGAATCGGATAAGAATTGAGTGAGTTATGCTCATTTTCGTGAAGGGGTGTCAATCTGCTCGAACCTTTGCTTTCAGCTACGGTTTGGAGGATGTTTTGAGAGTTTCTAGTGTTGCAAAAGTGGTAGGGAGGCTGGTTATAAGTGGTATTTATAGGGGGGAGGATTAGGGTTTCAATGGGTTGGGCTTTGGAAGTGTTTAGAAGGGGTTACACCTTGAAACTAGCCCACAAAACCCAACTATATGGGGCTGAATTTTGCTGAATTGGGGCTGCCATATTTCTTTATTTTTTTTATTTTTTAAAACATTATAATGAGTAATTTTGTTAATTAAGTTGTGTAATAATATGCAACAATGTTTCCCCTAACTTGTAACAAGGTGAAATATGAAATAAAACATGATTTAACTAGGTAAAAAGTGTAGTGTACAAGTATGTAACATGTTTGTAAGTGACAAGTATATGTCACATATTAGATGATTAACCGTTGTATAAATAAGCATATTATTATGGGTTTTTAGGTATCAACAATATAAGGACAAGCATGGACATGCATCGTGAATAAGTATAAGTATGAATTACAAATAAGGATTCGATGTACAATGAATTCGAACGTATGAACATGTATGAACATGTAGATGGTGAATTTAAAGAAATTCGAATTTTATTTATGATCCAAGTCTCGGATTTTACAACGAAAAGACGACTACAATAATACAAGATTTCCAAAAATAGCATTACAAGGCGAGCTTTCTAATTATGGAAAGTATGAAAAAGCAGGGCGTTACAGTCTCCCCTCCTTTAGGAAATTTCATCCCGAAATTTATTCAAGAGGAAGACCTTGGAGAAAAAGCATTTTGGCTAAAAGAATCGAGACTTGGGAGTTTTGAAACGTTTAGAAAAGTACGAAATTTTGAAGAACGATAGGATAGGAATTTGTTTGACTAAAATGGGTTGAGGCGTTTAAGCATTGGTAAAACGGGTATGCGTGCGCATAGGCAAAGGAGTTTAAATAAGTTTGAATGTGAACGGGGTTCATATGAAAGAAAGGATAATGGAGAATAATAGGAGTATGGGGTGAACAATTGACACTAAATGAATGCAAGTATATGAATGATATAAGTATTAGATAGACGAAAGTAGCGTGTTAAAGATGAAGTCTCGGCATGGATAATCGGATATGATGCGTTTGTGAGTTGTTTAAAGCTTGTATTAGGTCCAAAAGGTCTGTAAAACACTGAATTTCTCATGGCACGTTTTACGAAAGTTTGGTAACATGGTGAAAACACTTATATATAGGAAGTACCAGCGGCGTATCCACCATGTTTTGACCATGTTACGTCCGTTTCGTCTTCGGTGTCATGTTACGTTCCGTGTATTACCATACGCAGTAGCACACTCTATGGTTCTCATACGCCTATCACTATAATCCCGTGTGCACCCGTGATTATTTTGATCGTCGCATGATCTGCATAGCTTGTACTAGTTATGTATGAATCGGGGTATACATAAAAAAATTTTAGAATGTGTACGTACAAGAATGTAGTATATAAGCAAGTCCATGTTTAAGTATGTGTGGGACCCACGCAAGCGAATCCCTCGGGTTGCGCTCGCGTATAGGTACGAATGTATGAATCATGAGTAAGGATGACAGTATGAGCATAAGTTTAAGTATGAATACGCATGTATGTATGAGCATAAACATAAAACGTGTAAGTAATATGTGTACAAGTAGAAGCGTAAAACGTATAAGTAGTATGCGTATAAGTACAAGCATAAGACGTATGAACATAGGTGTAGGTATGAAAAATAAATATTGCGTAAATAGTGTTTGTTGGGACACCACGGATCTAAGTGTATAAAACATTCAAAAGGTCGAGTATGTAAATACGAATGATATAAATGATGTTATCGCGATGTATCGACCAAAATGTGTACGATGATATGCATGTATAGTTGTTTAAATGAAACATTGAGTTTATCGAATCAAAATTAGGTTGACCTTGGTTGAAAGGGTAGAATATAGTTGTGTATGTAAGAGGATATAAAGTACTAATTGGTTAAGCATAATGAATTTTTGTAATGATTGAAATGCTACTTTTGTTAAAAAAAAATTCATGTAAGTAAAAGATAGTCGGTTCCCATGAAGACTTCTTGCCCGCGTGTTTTGTAAATTGGTGTAGGAAAAAGGTTTTCGTTAAAAAGTAAGTTCGTTTCATCAAATAAGAAATTATGAATTTAGGAGGTACTTGTGAAAACTAGGATCTTTAGAAGGGAAATTTAGCAAAAGGACTTAGAAATAAAAATAAATAACAATTGATTTGTTGGTGTTGGAAAGGGTATTTGGTAAAACAATCATATAACTTCTATAAGATCTTATAAGTATTCGGGAAAGGTTGGTTGGATTTTGATTAAAAGTAGAAGGTGGGCGTGTTTTAGTGATTAAGTCGAATATGAAGTTCATGGGCAAGAGTTTCATTGAACCGATTAAATTGATAGGTAGCATTTCGTAAGGTTTTGAAGTTCGAGCAATAAAACGTTTTAAGACATGATTATGAATTTCGCGTATATGAGTTGAGTGAAAATAGATTGTAGAATAAAAAGTACGTTTGATAAAACAATGTATTTCGAAATCTGTATGAGTGGGTATTTTTAAATAACATTAAACAATTTGGGTATAAAGTATGATCGAGTTTGCATAATAAGATGTTTCGAAAGAGAAGTTTTGGTAACGGTCACCTAAGTTAGGGAATCACCCCTAACTCGTTGGTGAGGTCGTTTTAAGGAAAAGGGAGTGGAGCTAATCGTCAAGGTAAGGAAGTCACTCCCATCTCGATGATATTTCTCCACTTGTCGTTACAAGGAAAACGAATTTAAATTATATGAAATCATGCATATGTATAAATGTATGGAAAAGGTTCAATATGTTGTGTGTGTGAAAAGAGAAATCGAAAGTAAACTCGAGTTTGAAAGATTGCATCGTATAAATAAATAATAGAAACACATGTTTGACCAAAGTTTGGAGTGTTCCAAACGGAACTTTGACTAACCAAAGT
Organism: Helianthus annuus; assembly: GCF_002127325.2. Taxonomy (NCBI): domain Eukaryota; kingdom Viridiplantae; phylum Streptophyta; class Magnoliopsida; order Asterales; family Asteraceae; genus Helianthus; species Helianthus annuus. The sequence continues at coordinate 142,259,057 of NC_035443.2, forward strand.
GGTCGAAAAGTCTTTTGAATTTGAGAAGCATGCTTTGGCCTAATAGGTAAAATACTCTCGCCGACAAGTCGGTTAACGGTATTTACCCTTCCGGTTACTACATGTCCCAAATCAATCGAAATTTCGAGACTTGGCGGGATTTATGAAAAAAATCAAGGAGTGGAACTAGTCGCCAAGGTGCGGGTTTCACCCCTAACTTGATGGTTTCGTATCCTAAGTGTGGTTGGTACTCGTTGGGTCAAAATTTAATTTCAACACTTTGACGAGGGTCCACTAGAATTTGAAATTTGAACTTCTCCATCAAGGTGAGGATTTCACTCCTAACTTGATGGTGAATTTCGTGTAAAAAGAAAAGGAAAGTGGATGGATTGAGAGTTGTTCACCAAATTATGGGTTTCACGCCTATTTTGGTGAACTCGTCTCGTTTGTGTAATATGTGTGTTGTCGGATTTAGGATAATCGAGTAAAACGCGTGAGGAAAAGTGTATATTAAAGATTAAACAAACAAGTATAACATGTCAAGAACATCACAATAAAAGTGAAATGATGAAACGAATATTAACGCATAAAAAGTATGTCAAGAACACACATAAAGGATAAAATGAAGAAACAAGTATTAACACATAATAAAATCAAGTATAGCATGTTAAGTGTTAACCCACAAGTGACACATATGCTTACAAGATCAAAAGAGAATAAATAAAAGCAAATAAGATAGCATGCTAGTAATTTCAAGTAAAACATACGAATAAAGCTCTAGAACTATAGACTAGGTTAAAGCATTCCTACTTTTCCTAATTCCCTATAGTTATGGCTCTGATACCAATCTGTCACACCCCAACCAATGGCGGAAACATCGGGATGAGACGAAGTGTGAAGATTTCTAGAGTCATCATAACGCTATTTGTGATAATATTTAATAAACCGATTTCATTTCATAATTCTTTTGTCAACATTACAAAGAAATCAAATAACATCAAGTTCAAAGGAAATACAATACAACATAATCAACATTGATACAACGGTTAAACCTAAACGTCTATATGTGTATCTAGGCATCAACGCTACTTCATTTCATAGCATCATCGTCCTCAACCTGTAACATGTTTAAAATAAAGTTCAATGCAAAAGCAAAGGCGAGTATACAAGTTTGATACGTACATAACAAAAGATAAGTTTGAACAATTCCTCATATCAAGCATGTGATTCAAGATAAACATTTAAACATGGCATGTGTCTAACATATCAAACCAAGAAAACGCAATATGCTCATGACATAACCGATGATAAAGGGCGGGTCGTTAATCCTATAGCGCTACATATGTCACGGTTTGGCTCGTACGAAGTTAATGATAAGTTCAACACATAAGAATCACCCAAGTTTAAAGTATCAAGCCATCACGTATACAAGCATGTCATAGGAATGTTCATGTGTTTAAGCAAAATGTTCATGTGTAAGTTTGTTGATAGATAAAACATGTTACACCCCAAAAGTGATAAAAGTAAAAGGGGAATGCGAGTATACTCACAAAGTTTGCATATGTTTTCCGATTATCCAATGTGACAAAGTTGCCGAGGTTGGAAGGTTGAATGCGTAAGGGTTTAAGTTCAAGCATGTTTAGAGTCGAGATTTGGAATGAAAGTGACATGAAAATATTATATCAAAATATTCATCTTCACACATAACACTTGTATGAGACTTGGTAACCTCATGGCTTATAATGATTTTATGAGTTGAACACCCATAAGAATCATAACAAGGTTTAGGTCCTTAGATGATAACCTACTACTTTGACAAATGAATATGATTTCAACATCAAAGATTCGAGTGTACATAGATAGTATGTAGGTCGTATATTATACACATATTATTAAGTCCAAATGTTCAAGTATTCAAGTAAGAGGTAGAAGATTACATCTTCATTTAGGTACCTCAAGTTGAGTCATGGGTGTCATGGATGGGGTAGGAAGACAAGGCTTCCATTTAGGTACCCCTTTGATGTCACCACTACACTTGATGTAAAAACAACCAATGAGGGTCATGAACTAAGGTCTTTACATGTATGTAAAGTAAACTAACTAATAGAAATCATCAAATCATGTGAGGATTGTATGTTTGGACAACCCAAGTTGTTCCATAATCACTCATGTATCAAAGACTATGTTTGACATGATTTGTGGGTTGAAACCCTAGACAAAACACCAAGTTTATGAGGTTTAATCCTCTGATTTCAAATGTCTCAACCTTGTTTTTAAGCTTAACCAACCATGGGATAAGTTGTAAGCATTAGGACATAGGCATGAGATGTGTTAGACACAAGTTGCATAGGTTTAAACAAGTTTTGAAGAACATAAAAATCAAACAGAAAGTTTATGGACTATTTCGGGGCATTTCCAGGTCTGATTTCTCCAAGGAGAAGTCTAGGAATCGAACCCCATGATTATCCAAGCAAGTAGGAAAAAGAATCAAGTGAATCGGATAAGAATTGAGTGAGTTATGCTCATTTTCGTGAAGGGGTGTCAATCTGCTCGAACCTTTGCTTTCAGCTACGGTTTGGAGGATGTTTTGAGAGTTTTTAGTGTTGCAAAAGTGGTAGGGAGGCTGGTTATAAGTGGTATTTATAGGGGGAAGGATTAGGGTTTCAATGGGTTGGGCTTTGGAAGTGTTTAGAAGGGGTTACACCTTGAAACTAGCCCACAAAACCCAACTATATGGGGCTGAATTTTGATGAATTGGGGCTGCCATATTTCTTTATTTTTTTTATTTTTTAAAACATTATAATGAGTAATTTTGTTAATTAAGTTGTGTAATAATATGCAACAATGTTTCCCCTAACTTGTAACAAGGTGAAATATGAAATAAAACATGATTTAACTAGGTAAAAAGTGTAATGTACAAGTATGTAACATGTTTGTAAGTGACAAGTATATGTCACATATTAGATGATTAACCGTTGTATAAATAAGCATATTATTATGGGTTTTTAGGTATCAACAATATAAGGACAAGCATGGACATGCATCGTGAATAAGTATAAGTATGAATTACAAATAAGGATTCGATGTACAATGAATTCGAACGTATGAACATGTATGAACATGTAGATGGTGAATTTAAAGAAATTCGAATTTTATTTATGATCCAAGTCTCGGATTTTACAACGAAAAGACGACTACAATAATACAAGATTTCCAAAAATAGCATTACAAGGCGAGCTTTCTAATTATGGAAAGTATGAAAAAGCAGGGCGTTACACAGAGTCACATAAACACAGAAGCACACATAGGCATTTAATCACAGAGGCAGTCAGAATTACAGAAACCTATCATTCAAAGTTCGCGAGTCGTCCATATATATTGGTCGCGTATAGTATATCGAGTAGCATCGTATAGTCGTATAGCGTGTCGAATAGTATAGTATAGTGTAGCCCAACTTAGTCGTATAGTGCAACATATCATAGTATCGTCTAGATTGTAACTGAATATCGAATTGAGACAGAATAGCAATGCGAGTCGTGTGTGCTGATCGAAATGGCAGCAAAATCGAATAATATCCAAAATATAAACACATAAACAGATAAATCAACGAGTCATCAGAGTACACGGCTGCGGTTCTCAGAATCAAAACACATAAAATTGAGAGGTAGATTGTCTGCGGCTACTAGACATCGACTACCCAAAGCAATCCGACTATTCACAGTAGACTTGTCGTCACTTTCGACGTTCGGGATCGTGCTTCTGCCTCGATTCTTGGGCATTCCACACGCATTCCCTAGGTCATACTTGTGAGTTCCGGTTGTTGGAGTCCGTCGAATGCCTTGGTGAGATGAAATAATATTCGGAACAATTTGCCAAGGTTAGGGTTTCACCCCTGGCTTAGTAATTTCTTCCTTGTTTTAAGAAAATCTAAGGAGAATTTTCATCAAAATGGGGATTTCACTCCTGATTTGGTATAATTCTCCTCGTATGTTATTGAAAGGAATGAGAAAATCATTGATAAATTGATAAAATCAACATTAGCCAGGCAATCTAGTCGGGAGTTTGCGGCTTTCACACCTGTTCCTGACCAAATCGCTTAACTTTAATTGAAAATTCGAGTGCAGTGATAGCGAATAATTGCAGAATAGAGCACATAAGCTTGGTCTGTTGGTTCCTAACTATAGTCTAGGTCTCTATGACAGCGACCCGGACTAGGTCGTGTCTAGCCTAACTCCCTATAGTTATGGCTCTGATACCAATCTGTCACACCCCAACCGATGGCGGAATCATTGGGGCATGGCACTGAGCGAAACAGATTATTCAGAAGTTTCCATAACAACTATCTATATAATCCAGTTAAAGATACGTCCCATATCGTATCCCGAATAAACAAATACATTATTACAGATAACATCCAAACAAGTAGTTCTGTTCCGACAACTCAGATTTAAGTCAATACAAAACATAAATATTGTTCAAATGCTCCTAAAGACCCAGCTTGACAAGATCTACAGACAACTATGCCCTAGTTGCTTGTTCCTGACAGACAACTATTTGTTGGGGGCCTCTAAAGCTTTATTCTAGCTTCACTTCCCTAGCAAGCAAACATCTTAAACACCTGTCACATACGCTAAAATAAGGTCAATACATAAAATGTAAAGGTGAGCATACAAGTTTAATAATAGCATATAGAGTTCGAATAGTTACGCATAACCAGCACGTACACAGAGGGAAATGATGCATGTTAATTATCGACATGGACCTATCGATACCAACGACTGCGGGTTGACTGTCCGAGACAGTTCGCAATACATGATTACCACCGTAATCCATGCAAGTAATTGTCCTTAACAACCCCCGTGTGAACGGGTGCTGAGTCCAAACTATAGTACTACGTTGCTAAGGCAGGTAGACAGCATTCCACGTGTAAACATAACAACAAGCATACATTTAGTCACGTAATACATGCAATCGGTTAGCGTTCAAATAGTTTGAATAGTGTGTTCGATTGTGATTTTGATAAGTAACGTATGTAACACCCAAAAGTGCTAAAGCAAAAAGGGATTCGAGTATACTCACAGTGATTGATTTTGGATTGAAGGGAGCGCTGAGAGTAGGGTTAGCTTGAATAGTTCGATAGCATAATGATGAGTAACACGGAAATGTAAACAAGTGTGAATGGATCGAATAGCCTGGTCGATCGAACAGCAGGTTCGATCGAACGGGCTGTTCGATCGGCTTAAAAGTCCGTTTGGACAGTCCTGTTCGATCGGCCGGTAGGCTCGATCGGCTGGACCATTCGAGTGGATTGTTTCTTCCTCGGATGTGTTTGTGTATGATGGTTTGAACTTTTGAAGTTTTCGTTGTAGTGTTTGAGAACACTGAAGTGTTCTTACCTTTCAGGTCAATCGATCGAACGGTCTGTTCGATCAGCCGGCTTAACCGATCGGTTAGGAACTTCAGAAGTAGTCCTTAGCAGGATGTCACTCGATCGAGTAGCAGGCTCGATCGGGTGGCACCCCATACTACGAACGAGTTGTAAAATCGATTAAGTGTTGAAGCATAGTATCTCATGATCCGAAGAGTAATGTTTACCAATCGAGTAGCATATTCGATCGAACACCACTTTGTCAATATCATACTTCATGAAGTTTTGAAAAGTGTGGGACCATGTGCTAGCCGATCGGCTGGCCCGGCCGATCGGCTGGTATGTCCGATCGGCTGGGTTGTTCGTTCGAACAGCCTAGCCGTTCGGCCAGCAATTCTGACCTGGTCGGCCTTTCGTCTAACACTTGGCTGTTTGATTATTTGTCATGATTTTAGGGTATTTTGACAGCGAGTTAAACCGTAGAACGTGGGTTCTTACTTGCTTCACCGGTTCGGACAGGAATCACCCAAGTCCGGCTGGTGAACTGTGCGAAACGGTAGTTTGATGTTTAACCCGAAATCGGTGAACCTCGTAGATAGAATCCGAATCTTGAACCTCTTGACTGTTAGAATGATTAGTTAGTTGGTTCGAGCTCCATTTCTATCGATTTTAAGGTTTTGAGTGTAAAAGAGTTGAAAGAAAGTTGGAAATCCTTCCATGAAAATGTTAAGATTCTTACAAATCCTAGTTTGTTTATGTGGAAATCGGTCAGATCTAAGCTATTCACGGTTGAATGAGGCCAAAGTATGATGTTCTTCAAGAACACCATGATGACATCACCCAAGAACACTTAGATCTTGATGATTTCACGGTTAGAAAACAAGTTTTGAAAGATAGAAAGGTGTAGAATCGTGTAATGATCAAAAACGTACAAGAATTAGAGTGAAAACTTACCGGAGTTGAGAGAAATCTGAGAAAGGGTGAAGAATAAGGGCTGGTTCGGTCAGAGCTTTCCAAAAGTAGAAAGAGTGACAATGATAGGGCTATTTATAGGCTCCAAAAGAGGAAAGTGTCAACCGATCGGCCAGGACCTCCGATCGAATGGCCTGCTCGATCGAACAGCCTGTTCGATCGGATGGCCTGTTTGATCAGGGTGCTTCCTGTTCGATCAGCAACCCTTTTCGAGTATTTCACAACGGTTTTCGATATTTCAATTTCGATGGACGATGATACGAATACGATAGAGTTCCTAGTCAAATTACTTTCAGTCCCAACTACTATATCTAACATACAATCATCTGTAATTCACGTTTCGATGTCGGTTTCGATTGATTTTGATTGCTTTTCGAGTTTCGATTCAAGTTTCGATTGAATAGCACACAAAACATAAAGTAAACATGCACAAGTAACACATAAGGCACACACACACACATATAACAATACCAAAATTCGCATAATTCGAGGTTCGAGTTCGATGATTGATTTGATTAACTTGATTATCGATTGATTAACTTTATCGCATTGTTACTTCCTACTATTCACAGTCGTAAATCGGTCGCATTGATTAAACATTCGATCATTTTATTTAGACAACACTTACTCCACATAATACAAAAAGCAAAACAACATTAACAGTCAAAGAAGTCAAAGTTGACTTGGACTTTGACTTTGACATTCGAAAACACGGGGTGTTACATTGTGTTCACACTTGTTTACACTTGTTCACACTATAAGTTACACTTTGGACCCTGAAAATATAGTTTTTTTTTTGTTATGGCGTTTTAACTAGGAGCTGGCTCAAAAAAACTAATTAAATACTTGTGTTCACACTTGTTCACACTATAAGTTACATTTTGGACCCTGAAAATATAGCTTTTTTTTGTTATGGCGTTTTAACTAGGAGCTGGCTCAAAAAAATGGTTTTTTTAGCTGTTGTAATTTATAGCTCAAAAAAATAGCTTTTTTTATGGCGTTCAAAAAAATGGTTTTTTTGAGCTGTTGTAAATTATAGCTCAAAAAGATAGCTTTTGAGTGTTTTATGGCGTTCAAAAAAAATGGTTTTTTTGGGCTTTTGTAAATTATAGCTTAAAAATAGCTTTTGAGTGTTTGGCGTTTTTCTGAATTGGGTGTTTTTATGGCGTTTTATTTTGAACACCCAGTTCATGTGAGTGAGTATTTTGACAATACTACCCCTTAGTGTAATTTAATATCAATGCCACATGTCACCACCAAAATCGTTCTCACCGTTCTCACCCTTTTCACCGTTCTCTCTAAATCCTGACCCTATATATATATACATATACAAACATGGTCAAACCCTTGATGATAACCGGGTTATGATTATTCGTGTCACACCCTGACTTTTGCGGAAGCGTGATTATGTGTGACTTGCTTAATATCATTGCATTCAACCATAACAAACATCGATATGATAAAACTAAAGATAATCATCCATTAATTAAGTTTAAAATACCACAAACAACATTGTCTTGGAAACATAGACTTCAAATCCAAATTACAACCGATGCAAATTGTTTTAGAGTTCCATAAGGACTCAACAAAAGACATTAATGAAAACCACGTTTTGAACTATGCGTCTTATCTAGAATAAGATGCACAATCCAAACCCTTAGACTATGGATGACATCTTTTATTCTCAACTTAACTTGGAACTTCCAAACGCCCACCAGATCCACATCTAATTCCCTGAAATACATGTAGTTTGAAAACATCAACAAAAGTTAAGCGAGTTCATGTGTTTTGTGTGTGAGCTCGAATAAACTTTGTAATCATCATAAGTAAGTATGTATTTGTAAAACTCTGGTATGAAAGCAACAAGGAACAGATCGATTAATGATTTGCAAGGTCATTAATATGTGTGCAACGGTGTAGGAAGGCTCAATCCTTTGCGTATTTCGTACCGGGCCTCCCGGCTGGAACGACATAGTCACCACATGCGGCCAACTCGCGGACCCATGGGTGGGGCTAGAGGTGTACAAAAAAACTGATTACGCAATCGAAACCGGAAAAAAAACCGGAACCGGTTTTTCTAAAAACCGGTTTTTTTTTAACCGGTTCGGTTACAACCGGTTAGACCGGTTATAAACCAGTTACAGTTTTCGTTGGCCGGTTCGGTTATAAAACCGGTTTGTAAAAAAACCGGTTTAAAAATCGATTATTTTTAAAAACCGGTTAAAAAACCGGTTAACCGATAACGTATAAAAAAAACCGGTTAAAATAACCGGTTAAATCGGTTTTTTTCGCCCAGCATTAAGAAACGGTCATATGACCGTTAGAACCCCAATCTAGCCGTTTTTTTTGTTTTTTTTTGACCAAAACTCATCTCAAAGTTAGTATAAAAGGGTGGTGGGTGTTTAGGTTCATTCACAACACTTGATAACCTTCAAAATCTCTAAAAAAGTCCCTCATTCTTGTTCCATAACTCTCAAAACGCTATGGCAACGTCTAGTGCTCATGATTCGGTCCATGTTGGCGAGTCTACAACCGACACGGTGATTCGTGTTGTTCCAACAAAACGCAACCCCGAGATTTGGTCACATTTTGATTTGTGCGAGATGGCCAACGGTAAAAGAAAAACGCGTTGTCATCATTGTCTAGGTTTTTATGCCGAAACCGCAAACTCCACGTTGAAGCAACACGTCGAAAAACCGTTTTGCAAGGCGTTGAAACAACAACAAGTTGGTGGTCAAACTTCCATGGCAAGTGATGGCGCTAATATTTTCAACTACAATATCAATATGGTTAGGGATGAAATGGCGAAGTTTGTAATCCAAGAAAGTTTGCCGTTCAACCACTTCGACAACCAACGCTATACAAAGATGGTTCAACGAACTCTCCAACCACGATACACGCATGTAAGTCGTGCTACTCATTGTTATGTAACCGTTTGTTCCAAGACTAATGATATTATTATGTGTTTAACTTTTTATGAGTTTATTGTTAATTTTTTTTATAAAAAAAACTGCATTTAGCTGAAAAAAACAGCCCAAATAGCTGAAAAAATGAAAAAAAAACATGCTGTGAACTTACTGCAGCTTTCTGCACAACCGGTTTTTTTTCCGGTTTTTTTATTCGGTTATTGTTAACCGGTTTTTTTAACCGGTTTCTCACTCACCGGTTAATAATCGAATCAAAAACCGGTTTTTTTAAAAACCGGTTACAACCGGTTACAACCGGTTACAACCGGTTAGGACCGGTTACAGTTTTTCCCCCTAAAAACCGGTTATTAACCGTAACCGGTTAATAAAAAACCGGTTTTTTTTTTTGCTGAAAATAACCGGACCGGTTATTAACCGTAACCGGTTTTCCAAAATAACCGATTTGTACACCTCTAGGTGGGGCTCGCAACACCCAAATAGATCTATCACTCATGCCCCTCGGTCCTTAATAAGGATTAATGGTCTCAAGATAACGCCTACCCATTCACATGATCTTACAGTATTTTCCTTAGCTAACCATACCATTTGTAATCATAATCATTTGTAACATGTATCTCACCCCCGAAGTTATAAAACCAAAACAGTTAAAAGAAAAGGGGGACATGAACTCACAGTCTTGCGTTCTTCGTATCACAGTAACTCAAAGCTCCTTCGAATGTACACGACTACATACAACGTACTACGGTTTATTAGACAAGCGGGTCGTGCCTTGACTTAGTATTAATTAGTGTATTTGAGTTACGTTTCTTTGTGTCTTCGATACTATTCCAAGTTATATAATTATTTGTTAAAATAATAAATATTTTAACTTAAATTATATTTATTAAATTTTGGAATAATTGTTAGAATATTATTTTAACTTGTTACTTTTCATGTGTTCGTACATGTATATCCTTCCCAAGGATGGGTGTATTCGTATTCGTATACTTGTATATTTTTGCCATGTATTGGTGTCGTAATCCGGTGTGTATTTATACGTACGAGAATACGTATTTTCTTGTATTTGTTAAGTATTCTTATACTTAATTTTGTATTAATTTTTCCGGAATATTATCTTTAATAAAAATTCACCAATATAAATATATATTTTGAGAAATATTACTTAGAAAAAATTATTTATAATTTTCCTTTGGCAAAAATATTTGTATTTTCATATAAGTTCCAAAAATAATATTTTTCAAGTTTAACTTGGAAAATATATATATACTTATTTTTCTCCAAAAAATAATATGTTTCATGTTTATTTGAGAAAATATATATTTCTTCCAAAAATAATATATCTTCTAATAGTTCCAAGAAAATATATATATATTTTCATTTGCCAAAAATAATATATTTTCTCCTTGTCAAAAATATGATATATATTGTAATAATTGTAAAAATCATATTTTTGTTCTTTTGGTGTCAAAATATTATTTACCAAAAATATACTTGTGAATCAATTTTCCGGAATATTTTTGTGAGTTATATTCCTTTGTTCGGTTTCGCCTTAACACCCCGTGTTTCAAAAGTCAAAGTCAAAGTCAACATTGAAGTCAAAGGAAGAAAAGATTGCTAATTGCGATCTGTCACTTCTTGCTCAATTCATGTTTTTACTTCTTTGACTTGTAGATAGTCTATTTATGGTTTGACGTTAGTTGTATTATGTGGAGTACTTGTTAATAATCGAGGTTTTATCACTATTTATCAATGTTTATCGTTGTTTTATCGCTTATCGCATCACAATCGCATTCGCAACTCGAATTACGTGTTCTGGATATTATTATACGTGTGTGTGTGCCTTTTGTGTGTTACTTGTGCATGTTTATGTTTATGTTGTGGTGATTAATCGAAACGCAATCGCAACTCAATCGCAATCGAATCGCAAACGCTAAACGCAAGTTAATTATAATGATTGTATGTTAGATATAGTAGTTGGGATTAAAAGTAATTTAAATGAGAAACTCTATCGCATCGCAACGCTCAACACGCGAATCGAAACAGCAAAACTCGTCGCGCCGAACACTCCAATCGAGTGGCCACCCGATCGACCAGCCACTTTCCCCACTTTCCTTTTATGGAAACCCTATAAATACCCTCATATGTCACATCAGTTGATGTTGACAGCTCCTCTCTCTACTCAACTCGCTCCAGCCTCTATTTCTTCTGATTCCTCGCGATTCTTGTAAGTTTTCAACCTAAATATTGTACTTTCTTAGTCTACACGCACTCCTACACCTTTCTATCTTTTGAATCTTAACTTTTAACCGTGAAATCACTAGATTTGAGGTGTTCTAGGATGATGTCATCATGGTGTTCATAAGAACTTCATGTTTTGGCTTCAATCCATAAAAAACAACTTAGATCTGAACGATTTCCACATAAATAAACAAAGATCTTGCATGGATTTGAACATATTCATGGTGAAAAGGATTGAAAGATGGTTTTCCAACTTTCTTTCAACTCTTTTACACTCAATGTACTCAAACCCGATGGAATCGGAGCTTGTTCTAATCTTCTACTCATTCTTAGTGATGCATTAGTTCCAGATCTGATTTCTATCCAGGAGAGATATTGATTTCGGGTTTGAACATGGACAACCGACTCCAACCGTGAACTGTTCGGACTAGGGTGATTCCTGTTCGGCCGGGTCACTTGGGACGAAATACGGGTCTTGTTGTTCAAGCAAGATATCAAAACGTCTCATTCAAAGCTACAACACTTCAAACGGAAACAAGGGTTAGGACGATCAGACCGTCGGAACGGATTGCCGTCCGATCGGGTTACCACCCGACCGGATTGCCACCCGATCGACCGGCCGTCCGATCGGGCTACACTTGATTCCATACTTAAACTATTTCTCAAACTATTCAAAGGATCTGAACGTTGAAACGGATTACCACCCGATCGGATTGCCATCCGATCGAGTGACTGTCCGATCGTGTGACGTTTGGGACTTAAACAATTTTCAACATGTTTAGTACGGATTGTCACCCGATTGGATTGCAATCCGATCGAGTGACAAACTGCTGTGAACTTGTTCTCACTAGAGTGTCCTACATATCGGATTGTCGCCCGATCGGACCGCCGTTCGATCGACCGACCTGAAAGGTAGAGATACTTCTATGTTTTCAAAATGCTACAACGAAAACTTCAAAGCACAAGCCATCATACACAAACACATCCATCCCAAACGAGGTAACAATCCAATCGAATGGTCACCCAATAGGATGACCATCCGAACGGATTGTCACCCGATTGACTAGCCATCCGATCGGATTGCCGTCCGATCCACTAACACTCTACACTATTTTACGCGCCGCTTATCGTTATTGTTATCGTTCTGATCAGGCTAAACTTACTCTAGCGCTCCCTTCAATCCATCATCGCTGTGAGTATACTCGAACCCTTTTTGCTTTATGCACTTTTAGGTGTTACATACGTTACTTATTCTAAATCACATCGAACACACTACGCAATACTTTAACGCTAACCATTACCGCATGCTATACGTGACTTAATGAATGCTTGTTTGTTATGTTTACACATGGATTGCTATCTACCTGCCTTAGCAACGATAGTACTATAGTTTGGACTCAGCACCTGTTCACTCAGGGGTTGTTAAGGACAATTAATCACATGGGTCACAGTGGTGATCATGTATTACAAACTGCCTTGCGCAGTCAACCCGCAGTCATCGGTATTGATAGGATCATGTCGATAACTTACGTGCTTCATTTCACACTGTGTACGTGCTGGTTATGCGTAAATGATTTCAAACTCTATTATATCTATTAAACTTGTATGCTCACCTTTACACTATGTGTATTGACTTTTACTTTAACGTATGTAGCAGGTGCTTAAGATGTTTAAATGCTTGGCTTGCTGTGAAATCGAGGCTAGGAAAGAGTCTAGAAACAAAGACAATTTATTTTTATTTAAATCTGAGTTATCGGAACATTTTTGTTTGAAGAATATCTATTTCTGTAATAACTATATTATCTTATGAGTCATGGTATGGGACATGATATTTAAACTATTCGGTAATTTAGTCGTTATGGAATTACTTTGAACAATCTGTTTCGCTCAGTGTCGCGCCCCGATGATTCCGCCATCGGTTGGGGTGTGACAGCCAATATTTTGTGTATTCTTTGTATATTTATTCCTTGGAATTTTGGTAATATTTTGGATTGTAATTTTTGGTATTTTGATGAGTTATATTATTTCAAATCCTAAAATAATATAACTAATACACATAATATACAATAATCACACACTTGGTGACATCTAAATATATATTTCCTAAATATATATTTATTCACTTTTATTTATAAAAACCAACCTTCAATATTTATAATTTTTGTAACAAAAATTATGGGCAAACTTTATGTGAAATTTCATGGTTTAAAATACATTTGTAAATATTTGTTCAGAAATATTTTTCTAAGTGTTTAATTTTTAGAAAAAAATTTGTCATAGTTTCCCCTAAAAATGGAGGTTTCCATACCTTCAAGGCATATAATTTTCTTTTGTAAATCCACACAATCAATCAACAATCAATAATAAACAATCTACACTTACCGATTTTGCCAAAAAACAAGCATAAACTACCACTTCATGAACTTGAAAGTTTACAAAAAAATTGTAGTAACTTACTAGTGTATTTAGTAAGTCTTGTTACCCTTTAAAGTGTGGTTGATTCTTTAAAAACATCATTTTTAAAGAAATAGGTCTTTACAACTTGTGATCACATTTTCTAAAAATGTTTCTTCTTGGATTTTTCTTGTTACATATGTGTTTCTACACTTGTCTAACCTTTAAAAACATGGTTGATTTCTTTAAAAACCAAGATTAAACAAACTTTGTATTATTAACTTGATTTCTTGAAAAAACACTCTTGAAATCTTAGATTTACAAGACTTACAACTCACTTTAATCATCATTTATAAGAAAACAATATATTCTTTCAAGTTCATGTCTTTCATGAGGATGATCCATTAACCTCTAACATGTCCATTCTCTCATATTGCTAGATTATGTTTTTAATCATGATCTACCAAGATCATATGATGACCTACATCATTTACATAAGAAATCAACAATCAACAAGTAAATCAACACATAAACAACATGGTTTCTTCATGATTTAAGCTTATGTTCAAGTTTCATTCTCTTGATTCTTAGTGTTCTTCAAGTTTATCATCATGTATCATTCTTTAACCACTTAGATAAGATGTAAAATGGGAAGATTAGTTTTCTTACCACTAGCTCAAGGTTATGGATGATCAAGAGAAGAAAAGAGGTGGATAATAGCAAATAGAGAAGGTCCTTGAACTTCCGAAAGCTCCTAGCTTCCTTATGCACCTTCTAACACACTTGGATATGCTTGGAATGTATGGAAGATGATTGAATGATGGCGGTGTGTGGGGAGGGGGTTACGGCCGAGAGTAGTAGAGGGAGGAGGAAAAGAGTTTGTTGGTGATGATGGTAATGAGAAATGATTAAGGACCTTAGGTTTAAATAAACTTTCATCCAACACAACATAATCCAAGGTGTAATATGTCTCTAAAGCACAAGGCAAATATAATAAAGAATTGCAACAAAATCCATGGGTGGGTCCACCCATGGTAACCGTAAGAATGAGGGGGGGGTTAAGATGTAATGACTAGTTAAGTTAATTAGTTAGATTTCAAGTGTTCTAGTTAGGGATTTAGTTATTAGATATTTATATAGTGTGTTATGATGTTCGGGGACCATAACTAGCTTGGTAATGTTAAAACAATGCTTCTAGTGAAAATTTGGTGTTTCGGGTAGTGTCCGGTTGTTCGGTTGGTTACCGGTTCATTAAGGTGCTAAACTATGCAGTTTAGTGTGCTTTATGTTACCTTTTGTGACACTTTTGATTACCGACACTTAGGAAAGCATTCAGGACCATTTAACCTTATTTCTGCATGATGTTAGTGTGTTTAAATGCTGAAAATTGTTGATTTTTGCTGAATTCAGCACTTTATGTGAGTTTTAGTCACTTTCCGGCACTTAAACTATCTCTAGGAAGGCAGTTTTGTGATCCTTACTTTCCTACACACTATACTAGGGTAATACTTGGTTTCTGACTCATTTTTTGTCCCAACACATTATCTATCTATGTACTGAACTACGTCAGCATTTTTCTAATTTGTCTGATAACTGTGCTAACTGTATTTCGTGCATCATTTGAGTCAATAAAGTTCTCATGCAATAATGATATAACATTAAGCAATATGTGATGAACATGTATGTATAAAGCAATAATCAGAAAGCAATTCAAGTCATTAATTGTAATTCAACATAGTCATTAAGCACTAATCATGGTTTAATAGTTGTACGGATACCTGGAATTTTGACAGTTGTCACAATTCGTCATGAACTTAGGCCACTTTATCTATGATTCTAAGTCTCTCGTTGTTGATTCTAATGGGCAAACTAGGACCCATGAAATCAAATACAACTTACTGTCAAAACGAGTACTTAGGCTAAATAATACTTTTATGCATACATACTTTTGTACTTGAATTCTAAATCCCAAATCCAACCGCTAACGTCGTATGAACTTTTACCTTCGATTCCTCATTCTCAAACAACTCGTCACTCACGGATAATAGGAAAGCTTTTGCAATATTGTGAGTATACTCGAACACCCTTTTCACGTTTTGCACTTTTGGGTGCAACATGTTTACTTATTCAACCTACACAATCACTTATACTTTTATATAATCACACAAACAATATAATACATGCATGCTAATATGTTATACTTGATTCGTGTTTTCTGGATGATTATTTTGTGAGATAAACTTGTCATTAACTATGTACGAGCCTCCCCTTAACATGTATAGCGCTATAGGAGTAACGCACCGCCCGTAGTCTTGTGGTCATGTTAAGTCTTTTATACTTGCGGTAATCAGGGGGTTGACTTGAATATTGCATGCCAGTTTATACGTTAATCTTGATAACTAAGTTTGCCATGTGGATTCGTTTAAATCATTTTATACTTATGTTATGTATCAAACTTGTATACTCGTCAATACTTTTGCATAGAACTATACTTTATAACGTGTTGCAGGATTTTGATAATGATGATGATACACGAAATCTAGTAGGATGTCTAGAAACGCACTTTAAACTTTAATACTTGTTGTATTGTAATTCATTTTGTTTCAACTTGTTGTATGTCTATTCCAAAAAAAATGTACTTGATGTTAGCAATGAAATGAAATTTGTTATTAAATACTTGTCACATTTAGGGGTTGTTTGGTAGCCTCTTAATGACCATTTAGATGCTACCTCTTAATGGTTTAAAACCTCTGAATGAATAAGAGGTAATCTCAAGTCTGAATGGTAAATCATCACATGTCACGTTCTTCTACCTTCTTATTGGTAAAATTCTTAATGGTTCCATTAAGAGGTAGCCTCTTAATGACCATTCAGATGCTACCAAACAACCCCTTAGTGTTATGAAGTCTCGAACAATCTCGTTCATCTCACTCTCCATCGGTTGGGGTGTGACACTAGAAGCCTCTAGTAAATTGTGCCTAAGTTAAGTTATTTTGAATTACGGTTGTGCTAGATATTGATATTATTAAAGACTAGTACATGTAAAGACTGTTAGCCTATTTTATTTTATAAAGGCTTGGGATATGGCACTAGCCACTTGGTCGGGTATTGCTAAAAGGGCGAATGATGTCACAAAAATGTAAATAACCCGTTTTAATTCGTATTGCTTGATAACTTAAACACTTGAGGGTTAATGCGACCTTGTCCTGGGCGTCCCGACTCATTTAATTGCAAAATGGCCACGACTTAAGCACGGGGTGTAGGCATACACCTGACAGACGCTAATGCTATATATTTATATGATTATGAAAATGTGGCATATCAATTAATCATGTACCGACATCTGATTTCTGGTCCCCGACTGTATTGACAAGCATGTAAAACTGATAATAAGGGATATAGTTTGTCCCAAGTTATTTAAAAATGATATACCAAATGGTATCAAATAAATTTTGAAAAGACTTTCAAAAGAATCGGTTAATTGTACCAGTGAAAATTTTCACTAACGTAATTTCAAAAGACTAAGCGCAGGTGGATAGCAAATACGGAATAGGCTGGAGCAAGCTTCATCTTATATATTGGAATTTGAAACTCCACAGAAAAGACCCGTATTAGTCTAAAGTGGCTTTTTATTTCAATCCGCATGTGGATATTTACACGAAAAACTTATATAAACTTTAATTATTAATTTCAAGCTTTTACGTTGTTGTTTTATTTTTATTACATCTTCCGCTGTCATTTGTGATAACTGATATCAATCGTCACGCATAAACCTCAAGTACGAGCCAACCGGGAAATCAGGGTGTGGCAATCTAATGCAACCTTTTACATAAAAAATTTGCAAAATTGTATTAAGTTTGCAACCTTCTAATGCAACCCTAAATAAAGAGGCTGGATTAGATCTAAAGCAACATTTTATCGGGATTGCATTAGCTTCATTTCTTTGTAGTGCCCCGATAAATGAACTTTAAACTAGACGTAAGGCTATCTATCTAGACGTTGTGTTTTTTTTTTTCATTTGACTTATCCTAGAGACTATTATGATTTATTTGGAGATTGTTTTAAATTAGGGACAACAATGGGTCAGTATGGTAAGAAAATTTGTAATTTCATTCTCATACCCGACTAGAAAACATTGTCCATTACTCAATATCCAGCAGGTTTGTAGCCATACCCACGGGGTTGTATAGAGTATACCAATTATGGTTTATATGATTGAGATTTCCCGTTGGGATTCCTATTACCCGAAAACCCAATAGTAAACTCATTTCAAAATCGAATTGTCGTATTAATCATTCCACCACACCTCAAACAATTTTAATAATCTATACTTTTAAAAAAGTCCAACATACTATTGAAATATATATATAGGGTAGGGTTCCATCGTGAACAACCTCCCAAGAGTGAACTGCGTGAACAGATATGGACCCTTGATTTCCTTTTTAGTTGTTAAGGGTAGGATTGTAATTATATAAAAAATTAGATTTAAATTATTATTTTAATAATTGAATGAAGTTACATCTTTCCTAATTTAAATTCATTATCCACATTATATTTGTTTATTAATAAGATAATTATCAAAACAAACAACAAATCACCAGATTTCAATTTTATTTTTTATTTCAGATTTCATCATCATAATTTAAATTTTGATTTTTAAGATCCACGTAACCTTCATATTTCAACGGTATACACATGTATATTTGGATATAAATAGAACAGTACACATGTGTACTCAGCATCGTACATACGTGTAGAGTAATTCACAGGTGTACATCAACATTCAATACAAGAAAATTCTGAGATATCACAAAAACAGACGATATACACATGTGTACATCGCATTAAAAAGAGAGCAAAATCAGAATACACATGTGTACATCGCATTTAAACAAATAATTATTTTAATAATTGAATTAAGTTACATCTTTCCTAATATTTGATTTGATTTGTGAGAGATTTATGCAATCAATTTAAGAGGATAATTGATTACTTGATTTGTGAGAGATTTATGCAATCAATTTAAGATTGAAATTACACATATACCCTTTTTGTATTTAATTAAATGGAAAAAAATTAACCAAATAATTACCATCATGCCACTCACTTTAATCTCAGGATCATAAAAATCAAGGGCCCAGATCAGTTCACGCAGTTCACTCTTGGGATTTTGTTCACGTTTGAACCTAATCCGTTCACGCTTCAACATACGATAAACTAGTTTTGGTAATTGAATGTGTACCACAGAATCCATACTTGTTCCAACTTTGTGAAAAATTCTAAAACTAATATCATATACAAACACAACTCTCATATGTTCCGGGTTGTTCCGTCTAGTTCGAGTTTTTTTGCTATCCCAGCTTCAAACTGTATGTAAAAATCTTAGGGGCTGTTTGGTAGCCTCTTAATGACCATTCAGATGCTACCTCTTAATGGTTTAAAACATCTTAATGAACAAGAGGTAACCTCAAGTCTGAATGGTTAAGAGGTAACATCTGAATAGTAAATCATCACATGTCACATTCTTCTACCTTCTCATTGGTAAAATTCTTAATGGTTCCATTAAGAGGTAGCCTCTTAATGACCATTCAAAGGCTACCAAACAGCCCCTTACTCTTTCCAACATCATTCTTCTTGACATTTATTGATCTTAAACATATTGTAGCATTACTATTCTTTTTTTGTTTTGTGGATTGACCCATAACCAAATGAAACCCATGTCAAAAACCCGATTAACCAAGATTTTAGTTATGGTTCTATTAGTGCCGAGAATTGAGTCATGTAAAGATGACACTGTAATTGTAAGATCATATATATAGGGTAAGGTTCATGCGAGAACCACCTTTATTTCGAGAACCGCAAGAACCAATGTGAACACAAAAAATACCTAAAAAAATACAAAAAACACAAAAAGAATTTTTTTAACATTTATCTAAAAAATCACTATATTTCGTTACCAAAAAAAAGAAACTTTTTTTTTCCGAGTAACAGTTATGGATGCACATGTGCATATGTATCATTTCTTGGGCAAATTCCGTAATATATTATCCGTAGTAGAAAAATGCACTTTCATTTACATTACCATCCGCAATACACTTCTTTTTACATTACCAATATTAAGAATGCACATGTGAATCATTATGTATAACCATCATATAACGTGTTTTGGTACAAAAAGTTTGTGATTTTAAATGATAAAGTAGGCCCATATACATGTGTTCTAATTAGTTATATATAGTGGTTGATGGTTTGATTATATTTGTCACTTTATGATGTAATATGTTGTTTGGATGGTATAAAGAGTGTTGATGTACATGTAATAAAGTTAAATATTGGTAATGGTATTGTATTATGGATGGTAGGAGGCAGTGGTATTGTATTACGGATTGTAGGAGGTAATGGTAGTGTATTATGGATTGTATGATAGATGAAAGGGAAAGTGTATTAAAAGTGGTATACCAAAACACGTTATATCATGTTCATACATATAGATGCACATGTGCATTTCTAGTGTAGTTAATGTTATAACAAGTTCATACACATAGATGCACATGTGCATTTCTAATATTGTTAATGTAAAAAGTAGTGTATTATGAATGATAGTGTAAATGAAAGTGCAATTGTCTGATATTAGTAATGTATTACGGAATTTATCAAAGAAATGATACATATGCACATGCGTATGGATAATTGTTCCTCGATTTTTTTTGGTTTTTTCTGTGACGAAATATATCGATTTTTTAAAAAGGAATATTAATTTTTTTGAGTGTTTTTTGATTTTTTAAGTTTTTTTGGTTTTGTTCACACTTGGTTCTCACGGTTCTCGCAATAAAGGGTGGTTTCTAACGGATCTTTCTCCTATATATAGAGGGGGGGGTAGGTTCATTTGAACTTAGTAAACTTATCCTAACCCTTGTTTTAGTTTAAGATGCAAAGAGTAGGATTGTAAAACATAATACTAATTCATTAATTATCTTTCCTTTTTATTAGGGAGTTATCCAAATCAGTTACATAATCCTATATTTTGGTGATTTCAAAATATCATTTAAATTTTAACAAGATTTTAACTCAGTATTCATACTCGTGTACAACAGTGCAATACACGGACGTACAACAATGATTACATATACATACAACAGCCTCCGTGCTCGTGTAGAATTGTGCAATACACAGACATACAACAATGACTACATATACGTACAACAGCCTGTACAATAGTGCAATACAAAGATGTACAACAATGATTACATATATGTACAACAGCCTATACACTCGTATACAACAGTGTAATACATCAATTTATTTAACTTAGATATATGTAATACACTGATATACTAATTTGGATATATGTGTGTTTGCCATCACAAATTGTCGCTAGCTCGCTTGTTGTGTATAGAGAGAGAATGAAGATTGATTTTAAATTGGAACAATGATATTAATACATAGATGACTAGGGCTGTAAACGAACCGAACGTTCAGCAAACAGTTCGTGAACCGTTCGGCGGGAAGTTCGTTTATGTTCGTTCGTTTAATAAACAAACGAACATGAACAAGAAATTTCGTTCGATTAGTTAAATGAACGAACATGAACAGAGGTCTCGTTCGTTCGATTGTGTTCGTGAACGTTCGGTAAGGTGTTCGTGAACGTGTTCGTGAACATTCGTTGATTTGCGTTTGTTTATGTTCGTATGTTTGTGTTTTAATTGAAGATCTTTGTACTTTCTTATATTTTATTTGTACTTTTTATATTATTAATCTTTTATTTATTTTATTTCCCTAACAATTAAACTGGGAAACCCACTTTCACCTTGTTTATGCATCATTTTCCTTTCATTTCTCGTTATTTACATCCACGAATACGATCGACCTCCGTTCCACAATAAGGGATTCAAGTTCGAGTGCTACTCTCTGGGCCATCTATCTTTATCCTTCGTCGCGTTCGCCAAATTTATATGTGTTCATGAACCGTTCGCGAACACGCTCATTTCCTTAATGAACGAACAAGAACATAAAATCTCGTTCGGTAAGTGTTCATGAACCGTTCGTGAACACATTTATTTCCTTAACGAACGAACACGAACAAGGCCTTGTTCGTGTTCGTTCGGTTCGTTTACAGCCCTATAGATGACTATACGAGTATTAAGGCATTGAAAATTTTTCAATAAAGGAAAGAGAAAAATGCCCGGATAGTCCCTGTGGTATCGCCTTTTTTCACCTATAGTCCCCAACTTTCTAAAACTACCTGAATAGTCCCCAAGTTTTCATTTTTTGTTCCCGGATAGTCCTGGGTCTAACTTCAGTTACTTTTCTCTGTTAAAATAATGTGAAATGACAAAAATACCCTTTCCTTAAAAGGCCAAACCATAGGGACTATCCGGGCATCTTCTTCCTTTATATTTATAAAACCCCACCACCACACTTCATCTTCAACCTCCACCCACCATCACCCTCCTCCACCTTCCACCATCGCCGCACACCCCCTTTTCTCCTCTCCCCCTCGTTCTTCTGATCCAGCGACTGGAGATCAGAGACGCAGAAGGAACGACGGAGACCTGGGATATTGCGTTATCAACATGGGATATTGATACGATCTGGACTTTATATTCTACAATTTGCAGCTGCAAAGAATCAGAAACAAGCTTGAAGGTCACTCAATGTACATATATGCAGACAACGTTAAACCATAAAATAGAAAGAAAAAAAACGGTACTCACTGCAGTAGATAAATTGATTGAGGTCAAGTGTCACCCTGCCCTGGTTACTAGTGTCAAAAGAACTAAAAAAGTTCCTGCATATGTTGTTTTAATAATATTATATTTTCCTGATAAAAAAACTAATATCAAAGATGCCCATTTAAAAGTACTTAAATTTCACATTTATGCATTTTATTAAATACAAATTATAATACAACCATTATACCCTTCTGTTTCTTCTTACACTCCAAACTTTTATGTCCTAAAGCAAGTTTTAAGGGAAGGGTATAAATGTCATAAATTAGAAAGAAAAAAAATGATACTATGATTTTTTGTTGGGTGGGTTATCTATTATATTATCGTGTGTAATAGCACGTTCTAAGGGTATATGATCAGCTTACCGAGCAGATTGGACAAAGATACAAAGGGACATGAAGTCATCCAGCCGAAATTTTCCGTTTTTTTCTTTATCAAAGCTCTGTAACAAGTACAAAAGCAAGGATTCAGAAATAGATGCTAAAGTTCTTAGAAGCAGTCATCTAAATATCACACACAATGCATGTTATGCATCAATTGATGAGTGTTAAACCGGAGGCTACGGGGATGAACATAGAACGAGGGGGAGATGAGAAAAGGGGGTGTGCGGCGATGGTGGAAGGTGGAGGAGGGTGATGGTGGGTGGAGGCTGAAGATGAAGTGTGGTGGTGGGGTTTTATAAATATAAAGGAAGAAGATGCCCGGATAGTCCCTATGGTTTGGCCTTTTAAGGAAAGGGTATTTTTGTCATTTCACATCATTTTAACAGAGAAAAGTAACTGAAGTTAGACCCAGGGACTATCCGGGAACAAAAAATGAAAACTTGGGGGCTATTCAGGTAGTTTTAGAAAGTTGGGGACTATAGGTGAAAAAAGGCGAAACCACAAGGACTATCCGGGCATTTTTCTCTAAAGGAAATGATTACATTTCCCGAGATACGAAGTTGAAATAAAGCAAATTACATATATACCCCTAAATGTTTTATTTTAAAGAATACAAACTAGCCATTAATATTAATCACTAGATCTAGACATCAATTGACAAGATTTATTCACTTTATTCACACAAACACTGTGGTTCACTCATGAACCCCACCATATATATTACCAGTAAGAATAATGGGGGGCTACTAAACGTACCCCCACTTATTACTTTTTATACCCCCTTTCTATAAAATCACATTTAAACTTGTCATATTTACCCTCTAAACAAATCATATTCTTTAAAGTATTCTTTTTTGTTACAAAACAATTTCAAAAGTGTAAAAGTATATTATAGACGTTTAATAAAAATGTTTATTTAAAAAAACAATATTTTTTAAAAGGTTTTCAGATATCTTTTACACTCTCTCAAATATGTATTTTGATTATGTATTCTTTTATTGAACATCTTTACAAGTTACTAATAACGTTTTTCATATAGAAACAATAATAAAAAAGTTTTGAATTTTTTGAAAAAAGTCTACATTATACTTTTTCCTCGTCTAGTTTGTATTTTAAATGTCTTATATTTATTATTTTTAATATTTTAAAATGTTTTTTTTTATTTTAGAATGACTTGAAGTGGGTATCTGACGCGTGGTCGAAAACCGATGATTATTCGTAATTAAGTTTATGTTTTTACGTGACTTTTGGTTTCGAATGACCTACTTTTGATTACAAAAAAATCCACATATATTTTTGAAATCAACCAGTTTGATATATTTTTTAAATGCAGAAGAGAAAAATATTTGTGAATCAACCCTATCCATTTGTTTTGCTTTAGAAAAGTGTTCACTTCGATCCAAGTCTTAAACTGGTTTTAACTTGTTTATAACATATTATTTACACTAATTAAATTTGAATTTATATAGATTATTAATTTATAGTTTGATAAAATAATTTTAGTATCTATTGTTTATTTGTTCACTTACATAGATGGCCTTTAAACGCCATTTTAAAAGATTTTTTTTTACTTTTTTGATAAATAAAAATTGTTAATTATTTTATAAACACATCAAAAGTATTAAAAAAATATAAAAGTAAGACCTTTGAAATACAAACTAGACGAGAAAAAAACATAATATAGATTTTTTTTCAAAAAGAAAGTTCAAAACCTTTTTTATTATTGTTATAAGAAAAAATGTTATTATTTATTTGTAAATATGTTCAATAAAAAAATATAATCAAAATACTATTTGAGAAAGTGTCTTTAGAAACAATATATGAAAACTTTTAAAAAATATGATTTAAATAAAAATTAAAAAATTAATATTTAAAAAAACATCAGTAATCTTCTTTTACACTTTTGAATTTGTTTTGTAACAAAAAGAATATTTTTTAAAAAGATGATTTGCATAGGGGGTAAATAGTAAAAGTTTTAATGTGATTTTATAGGAAGGGGGTATAAAAAGTAATAAGAGGGGGTATATTTAGCCTACCCCGTAAGAATGTGTTCAACCCTAAAATATTAACCATAATCTTACCAATATAATAAAAGAAACTAAATTTGGACACGTGTCGTTCTCACATCCAACCTCTCCTTATTTTCCCGCTCATTACCATATACCGGTTTACATCCACACGGATCTTTAAACCCGACCATTCTTTATGAAGCCCAATTCGCCTTCTAACCCTAATTCTATCGCCACACTTCTAAATTCTAGAATTATCTCCTCAATCTATTCATCATCGTCTTCAACGCGAAGCAGTTAAGCCCTAATCTTTTTTCCTTTGTTCTCCATTCCACATGTTCCCTCCTCTCGCTTATCTCGTGTCGTTACGATCTCTTCGCCTTTCGCGGCGGCTGATTCCGTTTCGGTGTCTGGAATCGAAGAATCGGAGATGATGACGAGTTTCAAGTTTCAACTCTTGGTGGTATCGTTTTACAAGTTTGCTGATTTTCCTGACCATGTCGTTTTGCGTAAACCACTAAAAAGCTGGTAAGTGTTCTCTACATACATGTTGCTGAATTAGGTTTAATCGATGTACATATAGCTATTGTGATCTTCTCATTTAAATGTCAACTTTGAAATTGATAAAAATGCTTTCTTTTCCATTTTGTTTTTGTTTTTCTTGATTACAGTTGATTCATTGTAGTGTTTTTTTTTCTTTGTTTTTGCTTGTGGTGGAACTCTGTTTCTTGTAATCTTAAATAATAATAGTATATTTGGAAAATCTACGGGTAAAATATGTTGAGATTATGTTTTTGCTGTATCTAGAAGTAGGGCTCTATTTATGAGATTTGTTCTTTAATAACTTATTTTTTTTAAATGAAGCTAGGATCGTCATGGTGAGCATCCATACACAAAGGCTCATCAAACTTTATGGACCATAATGGTATCTGTGTAACAATATATTTTCATGTTTGGGACTTACTATTCGTTTGCTTGTAATTTTCCTTCATTTAACACCATATATAATACTTATTTATGTAAAGAACTCTAAATTTGTTGGTTTTCATTTTTCTTTTTGTATTTATTGATAATATTACTGTGTTCAAATTAGGGAGAAGCCCTTTTCTTGATGGTCTTTCATCATATAGCAATGGGTAATACAACGGAAGTTCGGTGCAAAACGCATGATTTGGCTTGCATCCTTCACATTGGATTGATGTTGAACAACCTAATGAGGTAAGCGTGCAAATCATGTTTTTTATGCTTATTTTCCGTCATTAGCATTATATTTATCTGTGCTACCTTTACTGTCTTCCCTATGCCATATACGTATGTATATCTATGTTTTAATCAATATCAATAACAATGGTGAAAAGTGTTTTATTATTTAGTTATAATATAATTAAACTCATTTGTTTTGTTAATACTTTTACTTTTAATCAAATTGACTATATAACTGAAAAGAATTAGATCTCAGTTCTTGTAGCCTCTTTTGTTGCCAACCCAAACAGTTCATAGGTTGTTAATTCAATTCAGGATAATCAAAATCCTCAATTATTAAGAGAGCCTCCAAATAGTATTTCTATTAAAAAAAAAACCTTGGTAAACATAAATACCACAACATTGTTAGTTTTCGATAATTTTTCTATGAACTTTTTTGCAAGTTCAAGCTCTTTTTTTGTTTGGAGGCGGCAATACGGCCGGGTTAGTTTAACGGGTCAAAACAGTTTATTACGTAGCAATGTGATTGTAATTTGAAGTTTGTGTATTAAAGTAAAGTTGCAATTTTGCCCCGTATACGGGTCGATTCATATATGTTTTATCTCTGACATTTGAAAAAGGCAAAAACTAATTGCTTAAAAGAAGTGAAAATGTCAACTGGGTTGTAAGGAAAGTTGTTTGGAATGCTTATAAGTTATTTTATGAATTATATTGTTATCATCATTATTCATCCAGTGTACTGTTTCTTACCTTTTTATAGCAGAATGTTTATATTGATGCAGTTGCATGTATGAAGAGAATTGTTGAAAAGGGGAAAGCCATTGCAGCTAATGTAGAAGGTATTGAGAATCATTGGGGAACCTCTGTTTCTTGTTGGTTGACATTTGTTTATTTAATGTTTTTTAGACGGCATAATCACATTTGATTACAAATTTAAAATGCACTTATGGGGTGTTTGGATGTGCACTCTGACTACGTGAATTGTCTTGACTATGTGAATTAGACAACTATAATCAGATGGTAGTGGTACCTACACTTGTATTTGTAAATTGTTTGATTATTCAACAAGTTGATTACAAAATGGATGTTTTAACATCTCGACTCGTCAGGTAACTTTACATCTTTTATCTAATTATCTGTGGATACATGTATGTGTTCTACACAAATTGATGAATGAATACAATATCTTTAAATCTTTTTGGTTCTCACAAAATATGCATTAGTGTGTGCATTAAAACCCTTAAACCGATATGTAAATCTTACAATTATGCTTCCAAAATGTTTTTTTTTTCAAAATTGTAACGGTTTTTATTATTTAACCCGTGTAACACACGGGTCCATAACCTAGTTTATATATATATAAAGTTTATCCATGTGGCATGTTGAAATATTGACTTTTGTTCTTAAGTACCATAAGATACGATTATAGTCCTTATTGTTCAATCCTCTTACACACTTTTCGTCCCTAGATGTATGTTTTCTAGTTTTGAACGTTATTTTTTTTTCAAAATTATTGTTTTACCATGTTGATTAAAAATAGTAATAGTATGGAACATCCGCATGTACATTATTCTTCTCTCTCCCACATCCTTTCTGGTCACCATCTTCAATCACCTCTCTTATGACAATCTTTGATCATCCCCCGTTACTATATTTAGTTACCCGCTTTCGAACTTCACCCTCGAGGATTTGTTCTTACATTTCTGAGTTCCTCCATTTTTTAAAAATTTAGGCCATAGTTAACCTAAAACCCATTTGACTCCATCCACAACCATGAATAGGCTCCTTTTATGTTCAAAAGAAAACACACATCATAACAAATGAAATGACAAGTATTAGCTTCAAAATCAAACTTAGTATACACACATGTAGAGGTTACAAAACATATTATAAGGACCCCTGATCGTAATCCAGAACAACAACGATGTAACAACTCCCAAAACACCTTATAAGGACCCCTGATCGCAACCCCAGACTTGTACGGCGCGAACCAATTTGAAAAACAAAGAATCTTGTAACTGGACTCTCAGGAGACATGCGGGGGGTACCCCTAAATCTTCCGCGTGTCGCGGGAGAGTACCAATACATGTGTTACCCGAGCGCGACGTGTGGCAGGGCTACACGCAAAAAAATGTGTCGCAAATTCTGACACATTTACTACGCATTTCCTACGGAAAAAAGACCTTGATTTTTTTGGGCAATTTGTGACACAATAGTGACAAATATACTAATTCTAAGTATTGTGTCAGAAATGCGTAGCAACTTGCTACGCATTTCCGACGGAACCATTATTTATTTGTTGGAATTAGATTTATATTTTAAATTCATTTAAATATTAATTGTTGCGTCAGAAATGCGTAGCAACTTGCTACGCATTTATGATAAATTATTTATTATTATACTTAGATTATATTTTAATGTTTAATCAACATTATTATTAATTATTGCGTAGGAAATGTGTAGCAACTTGTTACGCATTTGTGATGGAAAATTTATTGTGTAGGAAATGTGTAGCAACTTGCTACGCATTTGTGATGGAATATTTATTACCATATTGTGTAGGAAATGTGTAGCAACTAGCTACGCATTTGTGATGGAAAATTTATTGTGTAGGAAATGTGTAGCAACTTGCTACACATTTGTGATGGAAAATTTATTACCTATGTATTGTTAACCTGGTCAATATCAAGCTTCTTCAACTCAGCCGGTCAAAGACGGCAGTGGTGGTAGTGGCTTGGTTCAGACTCAGTGGAGGCAACTAGTTTTATTACTACCATATAAACATGTGATTTACGGCTCTTAATTTCTCGTAAAACAAGCATTAGAACGATAATAAATAGTGTTTAAGGCGAACATTACCTTCATGTTCTTTTATAAACTATTCGCCGAACGTTTGGTTCATATGCAGCCCTAATTATTATATAACTATAATACATTTAATTTTTTGTAAGTATGTTTTGGAATTAATAATTAAATCTTATTTGATAGTTGTAAATAAAAAGAAGAGTGAATTGCAACGACTGTCCTTTATCTTTATACCCATTTGCAGGCGTTGTCCTTTATGTTTAAAATTGACGAGTTTTGTACTTTATTTTTTAAAATTGTCCGTCAACCATCACCAGCCACCACTCATATGAGTTAAAAGACTAAATTTCTCTTTCTTTCTCGACTCTCACTCAGACATACTTGTTGCAGATCTGTCGATTAACCATATAATGCCGTTGCCGTTGAAAGTAGTGGTGGTTGATGCCGGTTATTGGCGATGGTTGGTGATGGTGTGCAGAGGTATAGAGAGAAAGGGGTTAAGAGGGAGAGACAGGTTGATGCAATACTTAGGGAGATTTTCAAAAAAAAAATTGATATAATTATACTTTTAATGTGATTTATAAAAACAAATTGATATAATTACACTTTTAATGTGATTTATAAAACAAATTGATATAACAAGTTTATAAAAAACTGGATATAATTTATGTGCCACCATATTAATAATAATAATATTTTTTCATTAATTAACTAGTTAATAATAATAAAAGTAATAGATTCCAATTTTCTAACTTAGGCATAATATTTTACACATAATTGAGCCAATCAAAAGCTTTAGTTAAACTTCACATGGATCACCATCCTACGGTCAATTGTTCACCTAATTTTCAATCCAACGGTCCATTGCTCACCTAAACCCTACCTATTTAATCCTCCATCTCATTTCTCACATTCAAAACCTAAAAAAAAAAAAACCCTAAGAGAAAACTACTGCCGCACACCCCTCAAAAAAAATCACTGGTGCTAAGCAAAAGCAAAAGAAGGAGTGGATTCTTGTTTCCTTTATTTCCTTTCTATCTTGATGGAAATCACTGCCGCACACCCCAAAGAAAGGCCATTTCGGTTCACCGGCCACACCCCCTCACCATCACTTCTCTTTATTTCCTTTTTATCTTGATGGAAGGACTGATAATGAACAAATATTGTTGTTATTGAAACCGGCGGATGGGTAACGGTTTCAAGGGAAGAAAGAAGGAGTGGATTCTTGTTGGTCGCTCATTTGTATACACTTCAATTGAAGAAATTATCTATATTTTTTCACTGGAAAATAATATTTAGGGGTTTGATTGAAGAATGGTGAGGAGAGAGAGAGAGAGAGAGTTCATATGGCTTTGAAGTTATGCCCAAGATAAATTTATGTTTGTAAATTTGTGAATGCGATTCAGATTTAGATTTTGATTGGGAATGCGATTCAGATTTGTTTGTAAATTCGTATAAATTTATGATTAATGTTATTGAATTTTTATAGTTTTTAGTTTTATTTACTTTTGTATCCGATCTCTGGATGTTTTATAAATAGAATAACACTAGAAAAAGCATTAAATTTGGTGACAATTGTGTAGCAAAAATAAAAAATTAACTTCCGTTAAATGGGTAGGAAAATGCGTAGAAAATGTGTAGCAATTTGTGACAGCCCTTTTCTGTCAGAAATGGGTAGGAAAATGCGTAGAAAATGCGTAAATAAACCAGTTTCCTACGAGTGGTTTAACTACATATGCATTTCGTCACAAATTCGTAGAAAATTAAATTTCGTGATAATTGTGTAGCAAAAATTAAAAATTAACTTCCGTTAAATGGGTAGAAAAATGCATAGAAAATGTGTAGCAATTTGTGACAGTCCTTTTCTGTCAGAAATGGGTAGGAAAATGCGTAGAAAATGCGTAAGAAACCAGTTTCCTACGAGTGGTTTTCCTACATATGCATTTCGTCACAAATTCGTAGAAAATCGCGAGTTGTGACGCATTTCCTACGGAAAATGGTGTCAGAAATTTTAATTTTTCTAGTAGTGGTATAGGGGGTAAATAGTAAAAGTTTTAATGTGATTTTATAGGAAGGGGGTATAAAAAGTAATAAGAGGGGGTATATTTAGCCTACCCCGTAAGAATGTGTTCAACCCTAAAATATTAACCATAATCTTACCAATATAATAAAAGAAACTAAATTTGGACACGTGTCGTTCTCACATCCAACCTCTCCTTATTTTCCCGCTCATTACCATATACCGGTTTACATCCACACGGATCTTTAAACCCGACCATTCTTTATGAAGCCCAATTCGCCTTCTAACCCTAATTCTATCGCCACACTTCTAAATTCTAGAATTATCTCCTCAATCTATTCATCATCGTCTTCAACGCGAAGCAGTTAAGCCCTAATCTTTTTTCCTTTGTTCTCCATTCCACATGTTCCCTCCTCTCGCTTATCTCGTGTCGTTACGATCTCTTCGCCTTTCGCGGCGGCTGATTCCGTTTCGGTGTCTGGAATCGAAGAATCGGAGATGATGACGAGTTTCAAGTTTCAACTCTTGGTGGTATCGTTTTACAAGTTTGCTGATTTTCCTGACCATGTCGTTTTGCGTAAACCACTAAAAAGCTGGTAAGTGTTCTCTACATACATGTTGCTGAATTAGGTTTAATCGATGTACATATAGCTATTGTGATCTTCTCATTTAAATGTCAACTTTGAAATTGATAAAAATGCTTTCTTTTCCATTTTGTTTTTGTTTTTCTTGATTACAGTTGATTCATTGTAGTGTTTTTTTTTCTTTGTTTTTGCTTGTGGTGGAACTCTGTTTCTTGTAATCTTAAATAATAATAGTATATTTGGAAAATCTACGGGTAAAATATGTTGAGATTATGTTTTTGCTGTATCTAGAAGTAGGGCTCTATTTATGAGATTTGTTCTTTAATAACTTATTTTTTTTAAATGAAGCTAGGATCGTCATGGTGAGCATCCATACACAAAGGCTCATCAAACTTTATGGACCATAATGGTATCTGTGTAACAATATATTTTCATGTTTGGGACTTACTATTCGTTTGCTTGTAATTTTCCTTCATTTAACACCATATATAATACTTATTTATGTAAAGAACTCTAAATTTGTTGGTTTTCATTTTTCTTTTTGTATTTATTGATAATATTACTGTGTTCAAATTAGGGAGAAGCCCTTTTCTTGATGGTCTTTCATCATATAGCAATGGGTAATACAACGGAAGTTCGGTGCAAAACGCATGATTTGGCTTGCATCCTTCACATTGGATTGATGTTGAACAACCTAATGAGGTAAGCGTGCAAATCATGTTTTTTATGCTTATTTTCCGTCATTAGCATTATATTTATCTGTGCTACCTTTACTGTCTTCCCTATGCCATATACGTATGTATATCTATGTTTTAATCAATATCAATAACAATGGTGAAAAGTGTTTTATTATTTAGTTATAATATAATTAAACTCATTTGTTTTGTTAATACTTTTACTTTTAATCAAATTGACTATATAACTGAAAAGAATTAGATCTCAGTTCTTGTAGCCTCTTTTGTTGCCAACCCAAACAGTTCATAGGTTGTTAATTCAATTCAGGATAATCAAAATCCTCAATTATTAAGAGAGCCTCCAAATAGTATTTCTATTAAAAAAAAAACCTTGGTAAACATAAATACCACAACATTGTTAGTTTTCGATAATTTTTCTATGAACTTTTTTGCAAGTTCAAGCTCTTTTTTTGTTTGGAGGCGGCAATACGGCCGGGTTAGTTTAACGGGTCAAAACAGTTTATTACGTAGCAATGTGATTGTAATTTGAAGTTTGTGTATTAAAGTAAAGTTGCAATTTTGCCCCGTATACGGGTCGATTCATATATGTTTTATCTCTGACATTTGAAAAAGGCAAAAACTAATTGCTTAAAAGAAGTGAAAATGTCAACTGGGTTGTAAGGAAAGTTGTTTGGAATGCTTATAAGTTATTTTATGAATTATATTGTTATCATCATTATTCATCCAGTGTACTGTTTCTTACCTTTTTATAGCAGAATGTTTATATTGATGCAGTTGCATGTATGAAGAGAATTGTTGAAAAGGGGAAAGCCATTGCAGCTAATGTAGAAGGTATTGAGAATCATTGGGGAACCTCTGTTTCTTGTTGGTTGACATTTGTTTATTTAATGTTTTTTAGACGGCATAATTACATTTGATTACAAATTTAAAATGCACTTATGGGGTGTTTGGATGTGCACTCTGACTACGTGAATTGTCTTGACTATGTGAATTAGACAACTATAATCAGATGGTAGTGGTACCTACACTTGTATTTGTAAATTGTTTGATTATTCAACAAGTTGATTACAAAATGGATGTTTTAACATCTCGACTCGTCAGGTAACTTTACATCTTTTATCTAATTATCTGTGGATACATGTATGTGTTCTACACAAATTGATGAATGAATACAATATCTTTAAATCTTTTTGGTTCTCACAAAATATGCATTAGTGTGTGCATTAAAACCCTTAAACCGATATGTAAATCTTACAATTATGCTTCCAAAATGTTTTTTTTTCAAAATTGTAACGGTTTTTATTATTTAACCCGTGTAACACACGGGTCCATAACCTAGTTTATATATATATAAAGTTTATCCATGTGGCATGTTGAAATATTGACTTTTGTTCTTAAGTACCATAAGATACGATTATAGTCCTTATTGTTCAATCCTCTTACACACTTTTCGTCCCTAGATGTATGTTTTCTAGTTTTGAACGTTATTTTTTTTTTCAAAATTATTGTTTTACCATGTTGATTAAAAATAGTAATAGTATGGAACATCCGCATGTACATTATTCTTCTCTCTCCCACATCCTTTCTGGTCACCATCTTCAATCACCTCTCTTATGACAATCTTTGATCATCCCCCGTTACTATATTTAGTTACCCGCTTTCGAACTTCACCCTCGAGGATTTGTTCTTACATTTCTCAGTTCCTCCATTTTTTTAAAAATTTAGGCCATAGTTAACCTAAAACCCATTTGACTCCATCCACAACCATGAATAGGCTCCTTTTATGTTCAAAAGAAAACACACATCATAACAAATGAAATGACAAGTATTAGCTTCAAAATCAAACTTAGTATACACACATGTAGAGGTTACAAAACATATTATAAGAACCCCTGATCGTAATCCAGAACAACAACGATGTAACAACTCCCAAAACACCTTATAAGGACCCCTGATCGCAACCCCAGACTTGTACGGCGCGAACCAATTTGAAAAACAAAGAATCTTGTAACTGGACTCTCAGGAGACATGCGGGGGGTACCCCTAAATCTTCCGCGTGTCGCGGGAGAGTACCAATACATGTGTTACCCGAGCGCGACGTGTGGCAGGGCTACACGCATGATGAAGCTGGTATAGGCAAAATAGGTCGCCCATGCGACACGCGGAAGAGACACCAGTCCCATGCGCGATGCGCGAGAGCAGCCCATTTGCCCTATAAATGCATTGGGACAGAATCCTGTGCACACTTTCGACGTTATTTTCGCGGAAACTCGCTCTGATATCTCCGTTTTCTTTATACTACCCCTTAAACCTGTGAAGTTTTGCCCTGTTGTAAGTATTTCAACCCCTGATCACTAATTTGATACCATGTCCGATCGATTCGAAACCCAGCAACGGTTGCCAAGGTGTCGCATGAATAAGGCTACACTTTGTTAACTACGTTGGGGTTTTAATCTCGTGATGTATCGATAAAGTTTGAGTTGGGTTGTTACACTAACACGTGTGCATTGTATATTTTTATTAGGAATTATACCAGGAGGCTTTAAGTTAAAACCCGAAGTCTACAATGTGAGTCATTCTTCTTTTTCTCACAACATTGTGATTCATTATTTCTTTTTATCAAATGCTTTGCAAAACCCTAAATGTTTTTCAGTTATACTTACAGTGATTAAGTTTTTGTATTCTGCAAATTACTGCCGATATGTGGGGTTTTGTATACATTACTTGATAATCTTCACCATCGGACAACGGATTAGCCAATGTGTGATATGACCATAGTCACAGATCCAGTCGAGTGACAAATACCAAATGGAGTATTTGTTAGATATAAACAATGTAATCACCCTTGATTCTGTAAAATATAACAATGTGTCTTTTTATACAAATGAATGAGCTCACCAGTATTTTTCGCTGATAAAATGTTTTCAAAACGCGTTTCAAGTAACTTACTGTGAATATAATAGAAGCCTGTTGTGGAGCACTGAAGGCTTAAATAAAGTGGCTATGATTACCTGAATAAAGAATTTTGTGTTTTATTAATTAGGGTTTGATTATAATATGGGTTTTATCCCATTTATTTAATATTAAATTTTGGTTGTAATACCCCGAATCTTAATGTGCTGGTTATAAACGTGTGAAATATGTAATTTATATTTCATATATTGTTAAACGA
Source organism: Helianthus annuus (assembly GCF_002127325.2). Taxonomy (NCBI): domain Eukaryota; kingdom Viridiplantae; phylum Streptophyta; class Magnoliopsida; order Asterales; family Asteraceae; genus Helianthus; species Helianthus annuus. The sequence continues at coordinate 142,294,535 of NC_035443.2, forward strand.
GTAAGATAATTGTGTAAAAGGTGAAATATCTTGACAAACCTTGGCTAATATAGGAGACCGTTAATATTAATAATTAAATATATTATTTTATTTACCTTACTCCGTTTTTAATGAAACTTAGGTTAAAACGTAGATAAAAATATGCTCGTTTGACATATTCGTCGTTTTATAAAACGTCATATTTTAAAAGTTATACAAGAAAAACGAGTTAAGCAGCTGAATTAATATATATAAGCAAGCAAGCTAGCAGGTTAAGCAGGTAGGTAGGCACGTCAATTGAATCCCACAGACCAGAAAAGGATTTGAGGTGCCTGCTTGCTTGCTTTAAATAAGAGTCTCAGTAGGTTGTTTAGGTACCAGTTTTTTTAACGGGAATGCTCTAGTATAGAGAATCCTGAATATACGATACCCCGTTGGGTGTTGTTAATAGTCGTTTTTGGAGCGCGAGTAAGAGCAGGAGTAGGGAAACTCTACATCAACGTGCCGTAAAAAGTTTTGAGGTATACACTCGTTTAAGTTTATGTTTAGTTATTTATTATTTATTTTTAGTAGTTAATATTAGTTTTATTATTAGTAATAATATATTAGTAGTAGTAGTGTTAGTATTATTTTTAGGTACTAGGGTTATTGTCAGGGGCGGGTATTGGGTAGCCTAGCCTTAGTTAGGCATGGACTGATCACCCATGCTTAAACAAGGTAGGGTTAACCAATATCCAACCATGATAATGACTAGTTAGGTGTACCATTACCTAACCTAGGATTATGTAATTGTGTCAGGACCTTGAGACATAACCCAGTATTACTAGCGGCTGTTAAGCAATTGCTAATCAGGTGAGTCATCATACTTGTCTTTTAAACTGTGATAGTATACTCGTCCATAACTGGTAATAATGAGAATGCTACAGTATGCATGTGTCAGTAGGGGTATATGGGATCCTATTATGCTTAATGAGGTGTGTCACTCTGGGAAGGGTAATAAGGTGTTGTACCCACAGGCACTTCGTGCTTATAAGGTCCAGCGACACACACTCATACCTATGTGACGGCCGTAGGGGGACACAGCTGGAGGACCAGTATGTCTCTTGTACGGTGGTTTGTGACAAGTCAAATGTGACCTATAAGGTTCAATGAGGTCCAACCTGACTATAATGTGGTCACATGCCCATATTGTGTATGCATATAATGTAAAATGTGGTCTGTCTTTATAAAAATTGTATAGTATGAGCTCACCAGTATATATCTGACGTCGTTTTGAGTATACTTATCTCAGGTTAGTCATGAGGAAAGCTATAAGAACTACTTGACAGTTGGGGAGTTTTAGAAGATCAAGGAGTTCTTAGTTGCCAAAAGTTCGTAAATAAATAAAGTGTTGTACTCAGACTATTATAAGTTTTAATAAAAGTAGTTTGTTTCCGCTGTAAGTGTATCAATTGTGCACAATCACCCGGGTTACGGGGTGAGGGTGTTACAGTTGGTATCAGAGCCCGAGGTTTTAGCGAATTAGGTATTGCAGGAATGCCTAAGCTTTAACCAGTAGTTCTCTAAAGATTAAATAGCACACTCAGACTAGGCCAAATAACATGTTCTCAGGAAAAGTACTTGCATAGTCAATTGAGTGACGCTAGAAGAAGTAAACTTGTTGTGCCTTTTTATGTGCTATATATATATATATATATATATATCTATGTGATGTATATAGTTGTTATATTATAATGATGTATCATACATACTAGTAAATCTTTATACTCATATTCCTATAGGAAGGAGACAATGTCTGAACATGGAGATGAATAAGGGTCTAGAAATAATCAGAATAACAGAAGGAGAGAGGAAGATTCTTATAGGACTCGAACTCCCTCTCATAGTGTTAGGTCCCGGTCTAGTACAAGCATGCGTCTAAATACTGAGGATATCCACAATATAGCTGTGGAAGTGGCTAAGGTAATGAAGAATGCACAAACCGGTAATGTTAACCAATCTGGAGAGCGACATGAAGAAAGCTCAGCAGCCTCCACGCCACTAGAACGAAAAGGTGAATATCCCAAATCAAAGGAATGTACTTATAAGCACTTCATGTCCTGTAAACCGCAGTCCTTTGACGGAAGAAAGGGAGCACTAGAAGCTCAAGACTGGCTCAACAGAATGGAGTCAGTATTAGACATATGTGAGTGTGATGACCGCAACAAAGTACGGTTCACGGTACATATGTTTGAAGCTGAAGCTTCACTGGTGGAACATTGTGGTCCGAACAGAGGGAAAAGAAAAGGTTAAGGAGATGAAGTGGGAAGAGTTTATTCAAAAGTTTCTTGCTAAGTATTGTCCTCCTAGTGAGACTGAGCAACTGGAAGTGGAATTCTTTCAATTAAAAATGGGAAATAAAACCTATCGAGAATATGTTTCTCGTTTCAACGACATATCTCGACTGGTTTCTTATTTAGCATTGACCGAGGAACAACTGATCAATAGGTTTATTTGGGGTCTACCCTCTGAAATGAGGGTGTTTATCAAATCCAAATCCCCCAAGACTTTTGCAGAAACTGTTGAGGCTGGCGCCGTCATGGCTGCCGAGATGATTCTGCGGCAGGCTGAATCTCCCGCACCAAAAAGAAAGTGGGAAGAAAGAAAGGGGGACACCCGGAATAACAACTTTAAAAGGCCTAAAACATTTCCTCAATGTCAAATTTGCAAATGCTTTCATACGGGGGAATGTCGTTTTCCTTGTCCAAATTGTAAAAAGACGGGTCATGCTCTTCAAGAATGCAAGGAAAAGAAGAAGTGTTTCAAATGTGGAGACCCTAACCACATGAGATCTGAATGTCCCGAACTTAAAAGAAATGATAGGACACAACCAAATCAGCCAAAAGGGCGGGCATTTGTACTCACCACGGAAGAAGCCAAGACCAATACAGACGTTATCACGGGTACGTATCTCGTAAATGATGTATATGCGCGTGTGTTATTTGATACCGGTGCAAATAGAAGTCTAGTGTCGACTACCTTTAGACCTTTCTTGAACCAGGCGTCCCAAACCCTAGATCATACCTTTACAGTAGAAATGGCTGATGGAAGTCAAAGAGAGATAGTTGACATAGTTGACATAGTTGACATAGTTAAGAATTGTAAAATAAGCTTAAACAACCATGTTATCCCTATAGACCTAATGCCTATGGAACTTGGAGAATTCGACATAGTCATAGGAATGGACTGGTTGACACCATATCATGCGGAAATTATATGTGACAAAAGAATCGTCCAACTCCGATTACCCAACGATAAACAACTAACTGTATCGGGAGACCGCACTGACAAGACTAAGAACCTCATCACGATAGCACAAGCACATAAATGCCTAAGGAAAGGGTATGTTGCCTTTTTAGCATATGTCGTAAACACTACAGAAAAGCAGAAGGTCGAGGACGTGCCAGTAGTACGAGAATACCCCGAAGTGTTTCCCGACGAACTCCCGGGACTACCATCGGATAGACAGGTTGAGTTTCGCATTGACCTAGTTTCCGGTACATCACCGATTGCTAAGTCGCCGTACAGACTAGCCCCGACAGAAATGCAAGAACTCAAGAAGCAACTACAAGAGTTACTTGACAAGGGGTTTATCCAACCCAGTTCGTCACCATGGGGAGCACCCATCTTGTTTGTCAAGAAGAAAGATGGGACGATGCGCCTGTGCATCGATTATAGAGACTTGAATAAAGCCACTATAAAGAATAAATACCCTTTGCCCAGGATCGACGACTTGTTTGATCAATTACAAGGGGCAAGCTATTTCTCTAAAATAGACTTGAGGTCTGGATACCACCAAGTGAAAGTTGCACCAGAAGACATACCTAAGACTGCCTTCAGGACTAGGTATGGTCATTATGAATTTTTGGTAATGCCATTTGGACTGACCAACGCACCTGCAGTGTTCATGGACCTCATGAACAGGGTTTGTAAACCTTACCTCGATAAGTTTGTGATCGTTTTTATTGACGATATCCTTATCTACTCTAAGAACGAGGTAGAACATGAACAACACCTAAGAGCAGTCCTTGAATTGCTCAAGAAAGAAAAACTCTATGCAAAGTTCTCTAAGTGTGAATTTTGGATACGTGAAGTGCAATTCCTAGGCCACGTGATAAATGAATGTGGAATACAAGTTAACCCTGCAAAGATCGAGGCCATCAAGAAATGGGAAGTACCGAAGAATCCCACTGAAATCAGAAGATTTCTGGGGTTAGCAGGATACTATAGAAGGTTTATTCAAGACTTCTCAAAGATTGCAACACCATTAACCACACTAACCCAGAAAGCCTCTAAGTTTAATTGGGGACCTAAACAAGAAGAAGCCTTTAACACGTTAAAGCATAAGTTATGTAGCGTCCCAATACTGTCACTTCCTGAGGGAATAAAAGATTTTGCCGTCTACTGTGATGCATCTCACTATGGTATGGGATGTGTACTCATGCAAAGAGGCAAAGTGATTGCCTACGCCTCTAGACAGTTGAAGATTCATGAACGGAACTACACAACCCATGATTTGGAACTTGGTGCCATAGTGTTCGCATTGAAAATTTGGAGGCACTATCTTTATGTCACACCCCAACCGATGGCGGAAACATCGGGATGAAAAGAGACATCATAACACTATGTGACAATATTATTTAAATCCAATTTCATAAATGATTAAAATTCCAATACATTGTTTCAAATAAAGACAAATTGCAACAAACATTGTTTATTATTGGAATGAGTATCTAAGTCCATCCTAACTTGATTTCTTCATCATCTTGTCTATCAACCTGCAACATGTATTAAAATAAAATCAACAAAAGTTGGCGAGTATACAAGTTTGAATACATAGCATAATAGTTTAAACGTTTAAAAACTCATATCCAACATGAACATAATAAAATAGTTTCAGCCATGCTAGTTCACGCAGTCCAAGTGATAGCCCAAGTTTCCAATGCGTTAAAGTGCCTGTCCCAAAGTTTCACGGGAGGTTAACATGTCTCATCCTAACAATACCCCTCGACTACAAATGGGGGAGGTGCATTACCCCTATAGCGCTACTATTGTTAAGGCGGAACTACACACAGGGATTAAACGTTCACATGGCACAAAATAGTCTCAAGTATCACAAGTTTCATGTTTAAATGGATAGAATATGTTTCAAATAAGTTTCAAGTGTCACGTGTTTGAATATAGAATACATGTTGCATCCCAAAAGTGTTTAAATCAAAAAGGGATCAAGTATACTCACATAATTGCTAAGCCTTCCGATTATCCAAATGTTGACGAGTGTACGAGTTTAGGAGGACGAAACACCGAGGTCACCCTATAAGGGCAAACGATGGTGCATGAGTGAACGGGATTCCAAGAGAACGAATGAGAGTGGTTATCCTAGATATTAAGATCTAACATAAACGATTTAGTTATTTATTAATAAAATTCTAAGTCTTGAATTGCTTTCCTAAATTAATTACATCTTTAGTTGCTTGCAACTAAACTTATTAATATTTTATGTCATAAAAGAATTTATATAAAACATTGATTATTTAGTTTTATAATTAAATTCTATAGTTCATTACTTTATTAAAATCAAAGAAATTGGACAAAAGGGGATTCGAAACAAAATAACATAAACTGTTTCCTATAAGGGATTTAAAAGTTAAAAAAAATGAATTTCAAAAAAAATAAGGCTCACAATTGGCCAAGACCGGATTCGAATCCATGATTTTTGTTCACGTGCACGTAGCCCGACCAACTGGGCTACGTGACTAACCCGGTTAGATTAGGGATTTTAATTGTTTTATATAGAAACATCTGTTTCATGAACTGAAGAAATAACACAAAAAAAATATATATAGAGAGTGACCTCTGTTATGCCCAAATAGCTCCCAACCAACTAGTCTGCTACATCATAATTGGAAAAAAAACTTGTTTTTAATTCACTTATACATGTTTTTAGTTATCACATGCACTGAACAAAATAAATAAAAAAAAACAAAGGGCCGCGCAGGGTTTCAAACCCACGCCCCAATGGTTTTGGCTTAACCACTCGTCCACCATGCTATCTCAACTGTTTTGAAGATGGAAACTGTATACGTATGCTTTCACTTTACTAATACACTAAAACAATTTATTATTAGTTCTTCATTTTAGATGACCTCACTTACTGTTATGTGTATATGTTGATTCAATTGAAAGAAATTAGCAACATTCATCCCTTTTATTGAAAAGAACAGCCGAACATAACTGTCTGTACAACCTCAAAGATTCATTTGACTGAACATAGCACAGAGCTAGAACGAGATACGTACGACTAGTGATTAAACGAATATATAAAAAAAGAAACACAAAGGAACAAGAATTATACCGAAACAGTTGATTCGAAAGTCCCATCAGAACTCCGGTGAGTTCGACTCACTCCGACGACGGCTTCGGGGTTTCTCCGATGAACGTGGTCCGAACCAACCCGAATTAACTGAACCCGAACTGAGACCCAAGGCTGAACCGGAATTAAACTGAGATCTGACCTGAGACTTGAACCAAACGAGACCCGAAACATCCGAAGCTGAACAAAACAATAAACACCACCACTGCCCTGTCGTCACCGGAGAACGGACAAGAAACGACTGTCGCCGCCTTGTACGGCGCTATCGCCATCATTAGCGGTCAGACACGATGGAGTGTGGGGGTTTTGTGAGTGTATAACAAGGAGGAGGAGGATTGTGATGTGCGGCTCCCGTCGGAGATGTAGCTCCGGTCGCCAGAGCTCAGTAAAAGGGGGGATAGGGTTTGTGAGTTCTTTTATGTTGCAGGTATGTGTGTTAACAAGGGGCTTCTTGTGTCCATGTGTGTGTGTTAACGAGAGAGTGAGGGAGAGAGGCAGTGGGTGTTTTAGGTTGAAGACAAGATGTTGAGATCTTGGGAGGGAATCGGTACATGGGAGCGGCTGATGAAAGAAGTTAGGGTTTCTCCAAAAATGTTGACAAGGAAGAATGTGATGTTTTAAATAGTTAGGTTTCCAGGTGGGCTTGGGCCTCTGGCCCACAAGCCCGTTACTAGTGTTTTGAGCGGCCCGATCACAACGCCGAAGCCCGAACTCCATGAAACGTCGAAAAATAATAAAAAAAATCTTAGGTCAAACAATGTGTAAAATAGTGTCGTACATCGTTATTAGACGCGTACTTTGTCAGTTGCGTTAAAAGCGCGTAAAAGCGTTGTTTTTTTTAACCGTTTTTTTTTAGATTTCAACTGCGTTTCTAAAAATAGGAAACGAACTCGTATTTTCTAAAAAAAACATGGAATTACGGAAATACGAGTCGTTACAGTCTCCCATCCTTTAGGAAATTTCGTCCCGAAATTTATTCAAGATGAAGACTCGAAAGGATTTTGGCAAACATAAGAGGTTGTTTAAAATTGAGGCTTTGGAGTTTGACACAACGAAGAATAATCGAGGTATAAGGGTAAAAGATTGATCTAATAAAAGATTATGAGTATAAGAATAGCATGAGTAACGGATAGACGAAAGTAGCATGATAATAATGAGGTCTCGTCATGGATAATCAGATATAATGCGTTTGTGAGTTGTTTAAAGTTTGTATTAGGTCCAAAAAGTCTACAAAACACTGAATTTCTCACGGCACGTTTTACGAAAGTTTGGTAACATAGTGAAAACACTTATATATAGGAAGTACCAACGGCGTATCCACCATGTTTTGACCACGTTACGTCCGTTCCGTATTCGGTGTCATGTTACATCCCGTGTCTTACCATACACAGTAGTACACTCTATGGTTTCTCATACGCCCATCACTATAATCCCGTGTGCACCCGCGATTATATTGACCGTCGCATGATCCGCATAGCTTGTACTAGTTACGTATGACTCAAGGTATACATTAATTCTGAAAATAAGATTGCGTATAAATAGGGTTGTAGCATATAAGCATGTTTGTGTTCCAAATAGTATAAGGTCAACGTAAGCGAATCCTTCGGGTTTCGCCCGTGTACATGTGTGAATGTATAAATTTTTGAGTAAAAAGCATGAGCATAGTATAAGTTTGAATTTGAACACGCACGTGAGCATAAACACAAAACGCATGCCAGGAGTATGAGTAAAAGTATAAGCATAACGTGTATTAAAATGAGCATAAATGTGAGCACAATTTGAGCACAAACGAATGACGTGAGTATAGACACAATTCGTATAAATGAGAGTACAAACAAAAGTACGAGTACAACAGAAATCTTATAAACGCGAGTATAAATGCGAGTACGAATATAACGTAAATCGTATAAACGAGAGTATAAATGCGAGTACAAATATAACATAAATCGTATAAATGAGAGTATAACCACGAGTACGAGTGTGAATACGAGTATAAATATGAGTATAAACACAAGATGCATGAGTATGGATGTAAATGTGAAAATTAAGTGTAAAACATGAATGTTTAAGTATGAATAAAATACATGTGTATGAGTATAAGTGTAACAAAGTTGTAAAAGTGCAAATGAAAACATAACTCGTATGAATATGAATACGAATGTAGTATAGACATGAATGTAAGGGCAACGTAAATGTATAGTTGTGAGTGTGTGTATAAACGTAAACGTATGAATTTTGAATCATGAGTATAACATAAATGTGTAAGTATGAACATAAGTGAAGGCATAAAATGTATAAATATGGATATAGGAAATAATGATTTTGTTCACAGTATAAATCGAAATACACAAGTTTATGCGCGTAAAAGATTAAAAGTTTTGAGTATGAAAGAAAAAAAAAAGAACGAGTGACGTGCGTGAGATTGTTGTGAGATATTGACTAAAACGTGTAAAATGATATACATATATAGTTGTTTGCGCAAAACGTGAAGTTAAAACAGATTGAGTTGTCATGGAATGTAAAATCTAGTTTGTGAATGTAAGGAGAATATAAAAGAAAACATCTTTTGATTATGCGAAAGGATACTTTGTAAAAAAAAATGGAATGCTATTATGGTTTTAAAAGAATTTACATAGTTGAGAACTTGTCGGTTCTTATGAAGTTTCCTTGCCCACGTGTTTTGAATTTAATTGGCGTATCGAGCGAGGTTTTGAAAAGTTCTTGGGATTACCAAGCTTGCATCGTTTTAAGTAACTTTTATATTAGAAAGTTTTGAAGTTTATAGATTCTTGAGGAAAAGTTGATCCTTAGAAAAAGGAGTTTGGTATACGAGCTTAGTGGTTGTTGAAAAATGTTTTATTGGTTTTGAAAAGGAGTTTTAGTAAATGCTTAAATAATACTGGTAATATTTTATAGGTGTGTGCGAAAAAAGTTGATTTGATTCTCAAATAACAAAAATAGAAAATCTCTAGTTTAATGATATGTGATGAGCTTGTATTATTAGTTATGTTGAATACAAAATTCGTGGGCAATGGATTGGTTAGACCGACTAAGTTGACGAGTAGTATTTCGTGAAATTTTGAATATTGAGAAACAGTGCCTACGGAAAAGTTAAAAATTTCACGTGTGTAAGCTATATGAAAATATAGATTGTAGGATAACAAGTTCATTCATATAAACAATGCATTTTGAAATAATTAGAGATTTGACTAATGATAAACGATTTAGATGTATAAATGATCGTGTTTACATAACATAGTCTATTAAAAGAAAGTATCGGTAACGATCACCTAGATAAGGGAATCACCCCTAACCCATTGGTGAGGTCATTGTAAGATGAGAAAAAGAAGCGCAGTTAATCGTCAAGGTAAGGAAATCACTCCTATCTCGACGATATGTCTCCACTTGTTGTTACAAAAAAGAAAATGTAAATAAAATTACGAGAAATTATGCATGCTAATAATGCATAATCGTATGAAATGTAATAGTATGATGTATGCGCAAAAGTGAAATCTCACAAATAGTTCAAAATTGACAAGAGAGAAGTTCATCATAAAAGATCGAAAATAATAAGGCGTAAGTTCGATAAAAAGTGACTTGGATGGTTCCAAAACGGAACGTTGACTAACCAAAGTGGTCGAAAGGTCATTTGAAATTGAAGAGCATGCTTTGGCCTAATAGATGGTATACTCCCGCCGACAAGTCGGTTAACGGTATTCACCCTTCCGGTTACTACATGCCCCAATTCAATTGAAAATTCAAGACTTGGCGAGATTTATGTAAAGAGACATCATAACACTATGTGACAATATTATTTAAATCCAATTTCATAAATGATTAGAATTCCAATACATTGTTTCAAATAAAGACAAATTGCAACAAACATTGTTTATTATTGGAATGAGTATCTAAGTCCATCCTAACTTGATTTCTTCATCATCTTGTCTATCAACCTGCAACATGTATTAAAATAAAATCAACAAAAGTTGGCGAGTATACAAGTTTGAATACATAGCATAATAGTTTAAACGTTTAAAAACTCATATCCAACATGAACATAATAAAATAGTTTCAGCCATGCTAGTTCACGCAGTCCAAGTGATAGCCCAAGTTTCCAATGCGTTAAAGTGCCTGTCCCAAAGTTTCACGGGAGGTTAACATGTCTCATCCTAACAATACCCCTCGACTACAAATGGGGGAGGTGCATTACCCCTATAGCGCTACTATTGTTAAGGCGGAACTACACACAGGGATTAAACGTTCACATGGCACAAAATAGTCTCAAGTATCACAAGTTTCATGTTTAAATGGATAGAATATGTTTCAAATAAGTTTCAAGTGTCACGTGTTTGAATATAGAATACATGTTGCATCCCAAAAGTGTTTAAATCAAAAAGGGATCAAGTATACTCACATAATTGCTAAGCCTTCCGATTATCCAAATGTTGACGAGTGTACGAGTTTAGGAGGACGAAACACCGAGGTCACCCTATAAGGGCAAACGATGGTGCATGAGTGAACGGGATTCCAAGAGAACGAATGAGAGTGGTTATCCTAGATATTAAGATCTAACATAAACGATTTAGTTATTTATTAATAAAATTCTAAGTCTTGAATTGCTTTCCTAAATTAATTACATCTTTAGTTGCTTGCAACTAAACTTATTAATATTTTATGTCATAAAAGAATTTATATAAAACATTGATTATTTAGTTTTATAATTAAATTCTATAGTTCATTACTTTATTAAAATCAAAGAAATTGGACAAAAGGGGATTCGAAACAAAATAACATAAACTGTTTCCTATAAGGGATTTAAAAGTTAAAAAAAATGAATTTCAAAAAAAATAAGGCTCACAATTGGCCAAGACCGGATTCGAATCCATGATTTTTGTTCACGTGCACGTAGCCCGACCAACTGGGCTACGTGACTAACCCGGTTAGATTAGGGATTTTAATTGTTTTATATAGAAACATCTGTTTCATGAACTGAAGAAATAACACAAAAAAAATATATATAGAGAGTGACCTCTGTTATGCCCAAATAGCTCCCAACCAACTAGTCTGCTACATCATAATTGGAAAAAAAACTTGTTTTTAATTCACTTATACATGTTTTTAGTTATCACATGCACTGAACAAAATAAATAAAAAAAAACAAAGGGCCGCGCAGGGTTTCAAACCCACGCCCCAATGGTTTTGGCTTAACCACTCGTCCACCATGCTATCTCAACTGTTTTGAAGATGGAAACTGTATACGTATGCTTTCACTTTACTAATACACTAAAACAATTTATTATTAGTTCTTCATTTTAGATGACCTCACTTACTGTTATGTGTATATGTTGATTCAATTGAAAGAAATTAGCAACATTCATCCCTTTTATTGAAAAGAACAGCCGAACATAACTGTCTGTACAACCTCAAAGATTCATTTGACTGAACATAGCACAGAGCTAGAACGAGATACGTACGACTAGTGATTAAACGAATATATAAAAAAAGAAACACAAAGGAACAAGAATTATACCGAAACAGTTGATTCGAAAGTCCCATCAGAACTCCGGTGAGTTCGACTCACTCCGACGACGGCTTCGGGGTTTCTCCGATGAACGTGGTCCGAACCAACCCGAATTAACTGAACCCGAACTGAGACCCAAGGCTGAACCGGAATTAAACTGAGATCTGACCTGAGACTTGAACCAAACGAGACCCGAAACATCCGAAGCTGAACAAAACAATAAACACCACCACTGCCCTGTCGTCACCGGAGAACGGACAAGAAACGACTGTCGCCGCCTTGTACGGCGCTATCGCCATTATTAGCGGTCAGACACGATGGAGTGTGGGGGTTTTGTGAGTGTATAACAAGGAGGAGGAGGATTGTGATGTGCGGCTCCCGTCGGAGATGTAGCTCCGGTCGCCAGAGCTCAGTAAAAGGGGGGATAGGGTTTGTGAGTTCTTTTATGTTGCAGGTATGTGTGTTAACAAGGGGCTTCTTGTGTCCATGTGTGTGTGTTAACGAGAGAGTGAGGGAGAGAGGCAGTGGGTGTTTTAGGTTGAAGACAAGATGTTGAGATCTTGGGAGGGAATCGGTACATGGGAGCGGCTGATGAAAGAAGTTAGGGTTTCTCCAAAAATGTTGACAAGGAAGAATGTGATGTTTTAAATAGTTAGGTTTCCAGGTGGGCTTGGGCCTCTGGCCCACAAGCCCGTTACTAGTGTTTTGAGCGGCCCGATCACAACGCCGAAGCCCGAACTCCATGAAACGTCGAAAAATAATAAAAAAAATCTTAGGTCAAACAATGTGTAAAACAGTGTCGTACATCGTTATTAGACGCGTACTTTGTCAGTTGCGTTAAAAGCGCGTAAAAGCGTTGTTTTTTTTATCCGTTTTTTTAGATTTCAACTGCGTTTCTAAAAATAGGAAACGAACTCGTATTTTCTAAAAAAAACATGGAATTACGGAAATACGAGTCGTTACACTTTACGGTACAAAGTGCACTATCTATAGTGACCATAAAAGTTTAAAACACATATTTGAGCAGAAGGAGCTCAATATGCGTCAGAGACGATGGATGGAGTTATTAAGTGATTACGACTGTGAGATCCAATACCATCCAGGTAAGGCAAACATAGTAGCAGATGTTCTAAGTAGAAAAGAGAAACCTCAACCAATAAGAATTCGTGCAACCAGAATAGAGGTTAAAACTAGTCTCTTAGATCAAGTTAAGAATATACAACAAGAAGCCTTAAAAGAGAATCATATTGTAAAAGAAAGAATGATTGGGAGACTGAAGCTACTGACAATGGGAAATGATAATATCCTTAGGTTCAACAATAGTATATGGGTTCCTAATTTTGGAGGGCTGCAGGATACAATCTTAGAGGAAGCTCATAAGTCTAAGTATTCCATTCACCCTGGCAGTGACAAGATGTATAAGGATTTAAGGAGAGATTATTGGTGGCCAGGAATGAAGCGATCTGTTGCCCATTATGTGGAAAAATGCCTTACATGCCTGAAGGTGAAGGCAGAACATCAAAAACCCTCTGGATACTTGCAACAACCAGAGATCCCAGAATTGAAATGGGAGAAAATCACCATGGATTTTATCACGAAGCTCCCAAGGTCAAGTCACGGTTATGATACTATTTGGGTAATAGTGGACAGATTGACCAAGTCTGCACACTTCGTGCCAATTCGTGAGGACTATAAGATGAACAAGCTAGCTCAAATTTACATCAAAGAAATAGTCTCGCGACATGGGGTGCCTGTATCGATCATATCAGGCAGAGATAGTCGTTTCACATCTAAATTCTGGAAAAGTTTCCAACAAGAGTTGGGAACCAAGCTTAATCTAAGCACTGCATATCATCCTCAGACGGATGGGCAGAGTGAACGGACTATTCAGACATTAGAAGATATGCTTCGGGCTTGTGTAATTGATTTTGGTGGAAGTTGGGACACTCATCTACCACTCATCGAATTTGCCTACAATAATAGCTATCACGCCAGCATCAAAGCTGCACCTTATGAATCTTTATACGGAAGAAGGTGCCGCACTCCTATCTGTTGGACGGAAGTAGGGGAAAGTCAACTATCAGGACCAGAAATCATTGTGGAGACCACAGAAAAGATCCAGCAAATCAAAGAAAGGATGAAAAGTGCTCAAGATCGACAAAAGAGTTATGCAGATCAGAGGCGTAAACCCCTAGAGTTCCAACTAGGGGATAAAGTAATGCTTAAGGTATCACCTCTGAAAGGAGTGATTCGGTTTGGAAAGAAGGGAAAGTTGAAACCCCGATACATTGGTCCGTTTGAAGTAACAAGCAAAGTAGGACCAGTGGCTTATCGGCTAAAACTTCCTGAACAGTTGGCAGGAATACATAATACTTTCCATGTATCAACTTTAAGGAAGTGCCTAGTGGACGAAGCCCAACAAATACCCCTGGAAGAGGTACAGGTTGACGAAAACTCAACTTCATTGAAGAACCACTACAAATCGAAGATAGAAAGGTTAAAAAGTTACGCAAGAAGGAAATTTCGTTAGTCAAAGTCAAGTGGAACGCACGTCATGGACCCAACTTTACATGGGAACTAGAAAACATAATGAAAGATAAGTACCCTCATCTTTTTAAGTAATGACAAATTTCGAGGACGAAATTTTTGTAAGGAGGGAAGGATGTAATACCCCGAATCTTAATGTGCTGGTTATAAACGTGTGAAATATGTAATTTATATTTCATATATTGTTAAACGAGTAAGATAATTGTGTAAAAGGTGAAATATCTTGACAAACCTTGGCTAATATAGGAGACCGTTAATATTAATAATTAAATATATTATTTTATTTACCTTACTCCGTTTTTAATGAAACTTAGGTTAAAACGTAGATAAAAATATGCTCGTTCTAATGACATATTCGTCGTTTTATAAAACGTCATATTTTAAAAGTTATACAAGAAAAACGAGTTAAGCAGCTGAATTAATATATATATAAGCAAGCAAGCTAGCAGGTCAAGCAGGTAGGTAGGCACGTCAATTGAATCCCATCGACCAGAAAAGGATTTGAGGTGCCTGCTTGCTTGCTTTAAATAAGAGTCTCAGTAGGTTGTTTAGGTACCAGTTTTTTTAACGTGAATGCTCTAGTATAGAGAATCTTGAGCATACGATACCCCGTTGGGTGTTGTTAATAGTCGTTTTTGGAGCGCGAGTAGGAGCAGGAGTAGGGAAACTCTACATCACGTGCCGTAGATAGTTTTGAGGTATACTCTCGTTTAAGTTTATGTTTAGTTATTTATTATTTATTTTTAGTAGTTAATATTAGTTTTATTATTAGTAATAATATATTAGTAGTAGTAGTGTTAGTATTATTTTTAGGTACTAGGGTTATTGTCAGGGGCGGGTATTGGCTAGCCTAGCCTTAGTTAGGCATGGACTGATCACCCATGCTTAAACAAGGTAGGGTTAACCAATATCCAACCATGATAATGACTAGTTAGGTGTACCATTACCTAACCTAGGATTATGTAATTGTGTCAGGACCTTGAGACATAACCCAGTATTACTAGCGGCTGTTAAGCAATTGCTAATCAGGTGAGTCATCATACTTGTCTTTTAAACTGTGATAGTATACTCGTCCATAACTGGTAATAATGAGAATGCTACAGTATGCATGTGTCAGTAGGGGTATATGGGATCCTATTATGCTTAATGAGGTGTGTCACTCTGGGAAGGGTAATAAGGTGTTGTACCCACAGGCACTTCGTGCTTATAAGGTCCAGCGACACACACTCATACCTATGTGACGGCCGTAGGGGGACACAGCTGGAGGACCAGTATGTCTCTTGTACGGTGGTTTGTGACAAGTCAAATGTGACCTATAAGGTTCAATGAGGTCCAACCTGACTATA
Organism: Helianthus annuus; assembly: GCF_002127325.2. NCBI lineage: Eukaryota > Viridiplantae > Streptophyta > Magnoliopsida > Asterales > Asteraceae > Helianthus > Helianthus annuus. The sequence continues at coordinate 142,310,340 of NC_035443.2, forward strand.
ATATGGTCACATGCCCATATTGTGTATGCATATAATGTAAAATGTGGTCTGTCTTTATAAAAATTGTATAGTATGAGCTCACCAGTATATATCTGACGTCGTTTTGAGTATACTTATCTCAGGTTAGTCATGAGGAAAGCTATAAGAACTACTTGACAGTTGGGGAGTTTTAGAAGATCAAGGAGTTCTTAGTTGCCAAAAGTTCGTAAATAAATAAAGTGTTGTACTCAGACTATTATAAGTTTTAATGAAAGTAGTTTGTTTCCGCTGTAAGTGTATCAATTGTGCACAATCACCCGGGTTACGGGGTGGGTGTTTCATTGGTGTTTTACAAACTCTGAAATATTTCCTAACTACGATCCTGATGAAAATATTTCTGCTGCAAATTTAATAAACACCGGTACCACCTAACTGTTCACGGCTCCTGCCCAGGGTGGGGTCGGGGGCTGTGACAAACAATGTGATAAATGGTACGTTTCTCGTAAACGATGTATTCTTGTCTTTTTGATACTGGCGCGGATTTGTATCCGTTGAATTTGAACAGTTGCTTAAGTGTAGACGCTCTAAATTACCAAAATCATTCGCCGTCGAAGTCGCTAACGGTAAATCTATAACTGTCGATTCAGTTCTTCTTAATTATTCTCTTAATCTCAAGGATCACAAGTTCTCGATTAATCTCATACTCATGCAATTGGGAAGCTTTGATATCATAGTAGGCATGGATTGGCTTCAGCGAGTCCGTGCTGAAGTTGTTTGTTCTGAGAAATTCATTCGTCTTCCTCTTCCTTCTGGTGACTCATTACACGTCTATGGTGAGAAACCTTCAAAAGGTCTCAACCTTATGTCGTGTACTCAAGCAAACAAATACTTGCACAAAGAGTACCTTGTTTTTCTTGCCCACATCGTGGAAAAGAAGGACAAAGGAAAAGGCGTAGGTGATGTTCCTGCCGTTTGCGATTTTCCTGACATCTTTCCCAAAGACCTACCTGGCCCCCCTCCTCGTTCTGTTGACTTTCGCATTAACCTCATTCCTGGCACTACACCTGTTGTAAAATCCCCTTACCGTCTCGCACCATCGGAAATGCAAGAGCTATCAAGCCAACTTCAAGAATTACTTGATAAAGGCTTTATACACCCTAGTACTTCTCCTTGGGGCGCTCCGGTCCTCTTTGTCAAAAAGAAAGATGGATCATTCTGCATGTGCATCGACTATCGCGAACTTAACAAGCTTACCGTCAAGAACCGTTATCCTTTTCCTCGCATCGACGACCTCTTCGATCAACTCCATGGCGCAACTTGTTTCTCCAAAATCGACCTTCGTTCTGGCTACTCTCAACTTCGAGTCCTCGAAGAAGACATTCCTAAAACCGCGTTTCATACTAGATACGGTCACTACGAGTTTGTAGCCATGCCTTTCAGTTTAACCAATGCACCTGCGGTCTTCATGGATTTGATGAACCGTGTGTGTAAGTTATACTTGGATCGCTTCATGATCGTTTTCATAGACAATATTCTCATCTATTCCAAAACCCAAGACGAACATGAGAGACACTTGCGTCTAATCCTCGAACTCCTACGAACCGAACAACTTTACGCCAAATTCTCCAAGTGTGAATTTTGGCTAAAAGAAGTTCAATTTCTTGGTCACATTGTGAACGAGAAATGCATTCACGTTGATCCAGCTAAAATCAAAGCCGTCAAGAATTAGATCACACCGAAGTCTCCGTCTGAAATTCGTTTGTTTCTTGGGTTGGCGGGTTACTACCGCAGATTCATCTCCAACTTTTCAAAGATCGTTGTTCCTCTCACTTCTTTGACAAAAAAAAAGAAAAAAAAACTTTTTTGTTTAGGGTTCCAAACAAGATGAGTCTTTTCAAACGCTCAAGTACATGCTTTGCAATGCTCCTATTCTCACTCTTTCCGATGGTAACCCGGTTTTCTAATCCGGTCCGACTAGTGAACCGTTGAAGTGTCCGGTTCAATGTCTGATCCAGTTATGAAGACATTGTTTTTAACTTTTCAAAAATTCAACAAGTCACTAAAATAACCAATCCCATACACCCCTTACTTAAACTAGAATATATGCAATAAAACAATTTTGAATTCCTCTCCTTTTCAAACCAAGAAGCCGCTAAACTCATCTCCAAAACCCCTTCCATCATCTTTCCAACACCAAATCAACAATCCCTACATTCAACCATCAACTGGGTCTCAAACAAATTCAAAATCTTGAAACCCCATCTGCAAATGTCATCTCCACCCCCACCAAACCCCCTCCCCACCACCACCACAACCCCCAATTTCTTGCAACCCCAAAAACATTCACACCCACCAGTCTACCAAACCTTCTACAACCCCCAACACTCCAATTCACGACCTCATCATCAACAACCACCTCTCCCGGTCTCCAGTTACCCTTATACGGTTAATCGCCCACATGGGTTCTTGAATTCGGATCAATTGGTTAAGGCTAACCCCTTGTCTGCCCCTTTGCAACAGCCCCTTGTGGGTGGTGCTCCTACTGTTTCTGCAAACACAAAGGTTTGATTTTTAGTACTTTGATTGCTTCAGGATGTTGTATATATAGCTTTAGCGTTTTAGGTTGTACATATATGTTAATATAGGAAATTTGGGTACATGATGCTAGAAACCTATGAGAAATATAAGATATTTGTATGGTGCTGTGCGCTTTGCTTTGCGCCTTTCAGCTTTGGACTCTATCGCATCAGTGCGCTTTTTTTAAAACCAAGATTTGAATACCTTGATCATTTTCTGTACAGCCTCCTACTTTTTTTTATCTTGATAATCAGCTGATTAAAGCTGGATATAGTTAGGTAATTTTACATTTATATTCATAATTAAGTTTGGTCAACACTATAAAGTTGCAATAGTAAGTCAACATGCGTATCCTAACACCCCCTTCAAGTATTTACAAAGTTTACGTTTGAAATGTATCCTATGGGAGATGGACGGTAAGGTTGCTACCATGTGAACCGAAGGTCACGGGTTCGAGTCGTGGTACCTTGATAGGGAGATGTCTATGCAAATTCTAAACTTTGCAAAAAAATTCGTATAATGAATGAATCAGTAGTTATTTTGGAAAGTTGGTCAATGCGCCTGCAAAAAGAAGAATAAAATTCGTCGATAATTAATGCACATTTAACAAAAAATTAAAAAAGGACAAAGGTTCATGCTCCGGATCCATATAAATTTAATGATTGTCATTTGGGAGAATGAATAGGAGATTGTAACCTAGGTTTATTTCATAAGTTTTTATGCGATGGATAGAGCGTTACGCCCGGTTAAGGGCAGAGAAGTGACTAAACGGTTGTTTATCGATTTAAATCAAAAGCCAGAAGAGGAAGAGCCAGATCATCAACCAAAGGTATGGTTAAACCATTAGAAAAGAAGTGATTTTGAAGTATGCATTCAAGTAGGTAGTTCTTTATGTGAGAAAATAAAAATCTTGTTAGTTTGTGTTTGTTCAATTAGTCATATGATGTGTGATGTTTTGGAAAGTATGTAACTTTTTGTCGTCTGCAGGTTGTGGGTCAATCATCGGTTGCTTTTGATAATAGCTTAAGGTACTATCCGCATACCATATGTTGTTTGGTTTCTCTCTTCAGACCAATGATCATAATCTTTATCCATTTATGCAGGGAAAAGAATGGAGATGATGCCTTCATCGTTATTAGAGATAGAAAGGTAAACTTACGCTGTTCTCCTTATGTGTTTCTGGTTATAAACATATTTGCTACTTGCTAGTTTGAAATCTGTTCATATGGTATGGGTTATCACTTGTTTTGGCGTATATGCCAAGAAGAAACATATCATATCATAGTAGTTAAAGGCGAGTCGCAAAGGGCACGCCTGTCGCCTACGCGCAAGGCGCAAAAAAGCGTACACCCGTGACAAGCGAGATGCACGTCTTTTCAGGCTGGTGCAGCCCTGTTTTAGTTAAGGTCCATGCAATTTTTGGCTGGTTTAGACTTTAGATTGGTTTTTGGCTGGTTCAGGAGGGCTTGTTTTTCCGGTTTCGGTTGGTTTTGGCCTGTTAAGGCACTTTTGCGTCTTGCTGTGTTTGAGGTAGGGGTGTTAACGGTTCAGTTTGAAACCGTGAAACCGCCCAAACCGGTCATCAGTTTGGTTTCACGGTCGATTCTTTTTTATTAACTTTCGGTTGGTCGGCCGTAACAGACGGTTTGGTTTACGGTTTATACAAAAAAACCGGCCGTGCAAAATCGGACCGGACCGTAAGATATATCTATTTTTTTATTTATTTTAAATATTGCATATTAGATATGCGTAGCTATATGTTTGTGTCTTAACTAAAAAGAATGTCCTAAGTGTACCTTACCTTAAAATTGGGATAAGTTACTGTTATAACTCTACCTTGATTGATAAGTTAGACTGAGCGTCGAGGCGCACGCCTCTGACAACGGAGTCTTGTATATCTGGCTAGACAGGCTAAATTGGTACAAACAGGACTGACTATTCATGCTTGTTTGATGTTTTTTTGTATGCTTGTAGGTTCAAGTTTCAGAAGGCACTTCTCTTTATGCACAATGCCGCTCATGGTTAAAGAATGGGGTTACTTTAGAAAAACAGGTACGCGATAGTTCTATATTTTTTTATTAGTGCATGTCATGGTGATAGGAGTAGACCCGAACAACACCGGTTCAAATCAAACGGTAAAAAAATATAAGGATAGTTCTACAGCTCGTTTGGATAGAGATTCACCACCAGAGGAAACGATAGGGCTGCGACGTCCAACCGAAGATACAGATGCATCACTCCGGTTAAGAAATTGTGTCTAAGAACACCACTAAACGTGCCACGATTGAGTTAGCAAAGACAATGTTCTTTCATTCCTCTGGAAGTTCGATACATTAGGAAAAGAAATGACAACTACTCTAACCCACGACCTACTATGTAGTAAAGGAAGATGCACGTCTGTTCAGGCTGGTGCAGCCCTGTTTTAGTTAAGGTCCATGCAATTTTTGGCTGGTTTAGACTTTAGACTGGTTTTTGGCTGGTTCAGACTGTTTGAAACTAGTTTTAGCTGGTTCAGGAGGGCCTGTTTTTCCGGTTTCGGTTGGTTTTGACCTGTTCAGGCACTTTTGCGTCTTGCTGTGTTTGAGGTAGGGGTGTTAACGGTTCAGTTTGAAACCGTCCAAACCGGTCATCTGTTTGGTTTTACGGTCGATTCTTTTTTATTAACTTTCGGTTGGTGTGTTTGAGAAGTTTCAAACCGTAACAGACGGTTTGGTTTACGGTTTATACAAAAAAACCGGCCGTGCGAAATCGGACCGGACCGTGAGATATATCTATTTTTTTATTTATTTTAAATATTGCATATTAGATATGCTTAGCTATATATTTGTGTCTTAACTAAAAAGAATGTCCTAAGTGTACCTTACCTTAAAATTTGGATAAGTTACTGTTATCTTGGTTTAAAAAAGCCCGCCCTAAGCGCGCTTAAGCGCATCTAGGCGCAAACCCCATCGCCTTGTGTGACATAAGGCGCACGATGTACAAGAAGCGCAGCTGAGGCGCGCTTTTTAGGGTGAAAATGGACCTAAGGCGCAGCTGAGGCGCACGCTTTTTGTACATGGGGTATTTCTATGCTTCTGAGTGTTGTACAACAGGCTTTTTATGCTGTACATTTATGTTTTTTTCATTTTAAAACATATATAAAGCTTAATTATAGCTAAATCATAGGTATTGGATACTAAACACTTATGGGTTATATAAAATAAATTATATAATCACTTTGCGCTTTGCGTATGAAAAGCTCACCGCTTTTGTGCTTCGCTTTTTAAAAATCGGTTTTAGACCTCATCGCTTTTGTGCGCTTCCCGATTTTTTAAACCAAGACTGTTATAACTTTACCTTGATTAATAAGTTAGACTGAGCGTCTAGGCGCGCGCCTCTGACAACAGTCTTGTACTCTTGTATATCTGGCTAGATAGGCTAAACTGGTACAAACAGGACTGACTATCCATGCTTGTTTGCTGTTTTTTTTTTTTTGTATGCTTGTAGGTTCAAATTTCAGAGGGCACTTCTCTTTATGCACAATGCCGCTCATGGTTAAAGAATGGGGTTCCTTTAGAAAAACAGGTACGCGATAGTTCTATATTTTTTTATTGATGCATGTCATGGTGATAGGAGTGTACAACCAAAAGCTGCATCTCTCTTATCTCTTTTTACATATCAGCCTTTTACAGACCCCAATACCCACCAATTTTGTCCCAGATGTGAATGAGGCGCTGCCTCAAGGCCGTGAGGCGTTTTCCAGATTTTCTCGCACCTCAGGCGTACGTTTTCCAGATTTTCTGTGTTTCAATAGTTAAGTATACATGTGTGGAGAGGGCTTGAGTTTGGTGTGCATAAACTTCCAACAAAAAAATATATTCCATAGGTGCAAACCGAATGCATAACATCTCTTGAGGTTGCCTATTCAGCAAATGTCTAAAATACCCTTTACTATATATGTGTTTTATTGAATTAAAAGTTAAGCTGATGCATGATTGACAGCCACAGTATCCGGATGGTGTCAAATCCCTTCCTAAGCCACTGCCTGCATCAACGGTAGAAGCAAGAAAGGAGGATGACCTGGAATTAGAGGAGGAGGTATTTATATCCCTCTTTATGTTATGTACCATGTTGTTACACTGTCACTAACAAATGATGATTTTTCCTTTATCGGGTGTCAGAATCCCGAGAATGTCGATCACTTGTCTGCTAAGGAGCTGTTGCAACTGCATGTTAATCATGCGAAGAAGGTTCGAGCAAGGTATGTACATATATATATGCTACTTAGTTCTTACTTTGTTGACTCTTAAGATAGTCGAAAGTCAATAATGTATGTTGTTATTTATAGATTAAGAAATCAACGGCTACAAAGAATCGAAAGGTACAAAGACCGTCTTGCTCTACTCTTGCCTGGGGTTGCGGATCAACAGCCAAAGAACGACCCTGCATCTTGAAGCATCCGCATGCCAATGAGCAAACCTGCAAAAAGAAGCCAACTCTTTAACCAACTTTAATAATTGGCTCTTTTTATCTTTTATCTTTTATATTACTTTATAGTTATCTTTTAATCTCCTTTAGAACATTGGATAACTAATTAGTTTATGTTATTATGAATATGATAACAGTGACAATATCTTTATCTTCTTTTTGATTTGTTGAATTCACTGGACTGGAACTGGTGCTGGAAACCATTTCATCAAGAAATCATGTTTGGTTGGTTAAGAAAAGAACTGTGGTATCCAAGAATCCTTTGGTTGGTGATGGGATTTTAACTTTCCATTAGAATGTTTGAACCAAAATTGTAAGAATAAAACATAAGCATGCATTGTTAGATCTATATGTCCAAGACATAACATGTGATAATGTTGGTATTGATTTTATTTTTAAAGTAAGCAACTCTATAAGGCTGCACGGTATGGCTGCGTCGTCCAGCCCGTCCTCCCTCGGCGCCGATCCAACCTCCATGCCGCCCCCCTCCGTCTTCATCCCGTCGCGTCGCCTCCGTCGGAATTTCGACGTCCAGGACGGAGCAAAACAAGTGGGCCCCCTATTCTTTGTTTGTTTGTTTGTTTGTGAATAAGATTTGTACATTAGGCATGGATACTTGTACATAGTGGGATGGGGTAGGACCATCCTCCCATACCCTCTAGTTTAGTGGGATGGACCATCCTTGAGAAACGAGTCAAAATTGTATAAAAAAAAGTTCCCTAGAAGGGTATTTCATGAAGAAAATTAAAAAATCAAATTACACAATATACATACAATGCTATTAAGGAAACTAAATTCAAATACATACCCCTGGTGGAGCCCACTCATCTGGGACTTTCATGAATCTGTCAATTTCATCAAACGTGTTGACAACAGCTTGTACCCATTGGTCTTCTCCTTGGCAAGCTCAGCTTCCTGCAAGTCACGGGCACACAAAAAAATTAAATCTTACGGCTTGTTAGAATATAGTTGCTAAGTTTTGAGTTGTAAAGCAGCAGCTGAAGTTTGTGAGGAAAAAAGTACCTGAGGAGTGTTGTACTCGATGAAGAAATAACCTCAGTGTCTTTATCATCAGGCATCCAAAGCCCATTCTCCTTAATAACTCCAATTTGTGTAGATTTTACCAACTACACCTTCAAGCTTCTCCAACTTTTCCCTAGGCACAACTGGCAAGATATCCACAGTGATAATATTCACGAAGCCAGCATCTATTAAAATGGTATATATCAACGAAAGGTTTCTGTGTTTTTTGATAATCTCAATGGAGAATACAAGACCAAACTTTATAATACAAGAATCATAGAAATAAAGAAAACCAATAAAAGAGCCGTAAATGAGGGCCATAAATTATGTGCTGTAAATGGGCATGAATGGAAGGAGAGAAATAAGGAAAAGATAATGGTTTCCAATACTCCCTCTCAAGTTGGAGTGTGTAAGTTGATGACACCCAACTTGCCCAGAAGAAGACTAAGCTGAGGAGCGCACAGAGCTTTGGTAAGAAGGTCAGCAATCTGCAGCTTGGAGTTGATATGCATGGATGAATTTCTTGGCTTTCGACCCGTTCGCGAACAAAGTAACAGTCCATTTCCACGTGTTTAGTTTGCTCATGAAAAACTGGGTTGTTAGCAATGTGTCTGGCAGCTTGATTGTCACGGAATAGAGGCGTAGGTCCTTCAACATCTATGTCTAACTCGTGTAGCAGCCAATGCAACCATAGAATTTCACTAACGGTGGCAGCCATGGAGCGGTATTCCGCTTCAGCTGAATATCGAGAGACAACTGTTTGTTCTTAGTTTTCCACGAGACCGGAGGACCTCCGAGGAGGAGTAAGTATCCCGTTCGTGATCTTCTTATGAAGGGACAGCCGAGCCAGTCGGAGTCACAGTAAGCCGTAAGACCGTATCCTCCGGATCGTGATAAATGGATCCCTTGACCAATGGTGGCTTTAAGGTACCGAAGGACGCGATGGACAGCGTCCAAGTGATTTTGCCTTGGGTCACTAACAAATTGGCTCAAAACATTGACCGCATATGTGATATATGGTCTGGTCGCCTGCAAATAAAGTAAGCGTCCTATCAATCGGCGGTATAGACTAGCATCAACCCTTTGTTCGGTCTCTCCTTTGTCAAGTTTTAAGTTTGGCTCCATGGGAAAAAAACTCGACTGGCAACCCGTGAATCCACAATCTTCAAGGATATCCAAAGTATACTTTCTTTGGCTTAGAACCAGCCCTTCAGAAGTGCGCGCGACCTCGATGCCAAGAAAGTATTTGAGACTGCCAAGATACTTGATGCTGAATTGTGTATTGATGTGCTTAAAATACAACATATAAATTATATCAAATACGGCGTAAAAACAACCCTTTTTTAGTATTAATATTGGAAAAAGCTTGTGTTTTTGTTCCTTTTGAATAAACAGGGTTAAAAGAGCTTAATTGAACAAAAGGAGCGAAATAACAACAAAAACCAACATAAAATACAATAAAGAAGGATTGACGCAACTTGCCAAGCCCCCATCCACATCCAAACCCAAGAAATAACAAAAACATAAGCTCTGGCACGGGGCCGTGCTCACCTAGCACGGGCCATGCCCGGTGGGAATTCACTGCAGCAGAAAGAGACAACAACAAGAGACAAATTCCAAGCTCAACACGGGGTCGTGCTAAAGTAACACGAGGCGTGGTCAACTCTAGGATTTCCAGAATCTGAAGAAGTACATCAAGTACATTGGCCACGGGCCGTGCCATTGACGCACGGGGCCGTGTTATTACAAGTCTGACACTGCAGTTAATGTAGAAGAGAGAGGCTGATGGCCACAGGGCCGTGCCAGGCGGGCACGGGCCGTGGTGGACGTTTTGTTTTCAGCTATAAATAGGGATGCTTGGTTTCACTTCAACTCATCCTTGGCAAACCACTTTTCTCTCACTTGCCACCACTCCACCACCACTACAACACCATCATCCATTTTCCATCTTTTAGAGTGTGTATGTGTAGTCTCGGGATCCAAGATTGATAGTAAGAATTTTTGTCAAACAAAGCCATGCTTGGCTAAATTCTTACATCACTTGGTGAAGACATATCTTTTATGTATTTCTTTTATGATTTCCAATCTTTGGCAACTTTTTAATTAGGTATGTATGAATGACTTTAATAAATAGTTTTTTATATTGAAGGCGAATCTACTTAACCATTCTTCATATGTCGTTTATTCACATAGTCGTGTCTTTACGGTCTATGTAAAGCACGTTAACTACTTGGAAGGGGTTAGAAGGGTGGTTGGGTAATTCTATGTCTCGTTCGGTGTAAGAAACAGCAAACAGTGGCGATCTCCACATCAGCTGGTTGTCAATTCTTGGGTGACAGGCTCATTTCTTGGCAATGCAAGAAACAGCAAACGGTGGCGATCTCCACAGCTGAGGCAGAATATGTTGCTGCTTCTGCGTCTTGCTCTCAAGTGGTGTGGATGGAACATCAATTGCAGGATTACGGTTTAACTTATTTAAACACTACCATTTACTTTGATAATGATGCTGCAATTCAAATTGTGAAAAATCCTGTCTTCCACTAAAAAACTAAGCACATTGATATTAAAGTTCATTTTATACGAGACTGTTTTGACAGAGGTCTTATCAAACTGGAGCAAATCGACACTGATGCAAATGTTGCCGATTTGTTCACAAAACCTATCAGCAACTCAAAATTTCAAGTGCTTGTGAATTTTCTGAAAATGATCCGATACACCGACTGAGCATGTTTTTGTTTTTCTTAGGTAAATTTGTTCATAAAGTTTTCTATTCTTAGGTAGTTTTTATTTATGCACAAATTTAGTGGGAGAAATTTTGAAAAATACAAAAACATCGAGAAATTTTGAAAAATACATAAACATCAAAAATTTTTGAAAAATACAAAAACATTGAAAAATTGAAAAATACAAAATGAAGCATTGCATGACATGGGAAATGAAATGAATTTTCACATTGTGGTATAGGGCTGACTCATGTAAAACCAGTATCGAAATAGTATGACTCTAGAATGATATGTTGGTAGGCTCTATCTTTAAGGCTGGAAACATTGGTTGTTTCTGTTCAGAACCTAAATTAGTCTATGACCTCAGGAAAGAACGTCACTTGGAATTAGCTCATTTCTATTTGAATGCATGTGTGATGTCCCGATACACACAATTTTGGTCTAGTTCTGAAATATTTTATGAAAAGGTCGTGTATCTCCTTTGTTTTACGTGAGCAAAGACCTGGAGGTGCTAGGAAGCGTTAGCTTCTGTTTTGCGTGAGCAAAGACCTAGCTGTATGTCTGTCGCTTTATAGATCAATTTACACCCAAAAGAGGCCCTCAAGTGCCCAAAAGAAACCCAAAAACCTAATTTGGTCTATATTTTATATCATCTCTGCTCATGATCTATTCTGTTCTCTTCTCAACCTAGTCCCGGACAAGGTTTCAGAAATCTAGAACAGACTTGTGGAAATATGTGGTAGGGAAACTGCTTGCATGAAAGAGTGTGTTGATTATAATTCCAGGACTTGATTAGTATTTGTTTGGGTGTTCATTGTTAAGATATCAAAACATGATAAAAATAGTTACAGGCAGTTATATGGAAAAGGTCTAAGGAGGTGAGTTTAGGTGGACAAATATACTGGCAATCGTTCAGATCATTCAGTAGTAGATCAGTGTTGATAAGTGAAGTCAGGCCCAAAACCTGTGATTTGATCCCTGAGCAATTATGATATTTCCTATTTTATTTTTGTAAATAAATGTTCATATTATTTATTTTTGTGTTTTTAGGTTTTGATCTCGTAAAACGTGCTCGGGAGGTTAAAAGGGTTATCTAAGAAATTTATGTTTTAAATGGATTTTAAAAATAATTGAATAATGTTTAATAAAATCCTGAAAACAAATCCTCTGATGGTCTCGACTCGAGATCATGGTCTCAGCCCAATATCAAAGACCCGGCCCATGATAGATGAGGTATTTAAAGAGGTTTCGAGTCGAGACCTCACTATTCACTCGGAACCTTCTATTGTTACTCTCAATTCTCTCTCAACTTCCGGTGAAAATCCTTACCTCCGGCGTACTTTTCTCCGGTCTCGACTCGTTCTCAGTCACTATATAAGGTATTTTGAATCAAATGATGGTTTTGATTGAAGATTTGCAGGAACTATTTGAAGATTCATTGAAGATTTGAAGAAAATATGAACCCTAATCATGATTTAAAGTGGTCTTCAAAGAAATTAAAGGATGTTTTTGGATTTTAATCCAAAATTAAGCTGATTCAAGGATGTTTATGCAGTTTCGACTTAGGTTGCGAGTAGAGGCTTCAAGGACTTGAGATCTCCGGTTGGGAGTCGCAACCACTCTGGTTTCGAATCAAGACATCACTTGGGATCTTGAGGTCTCGACTGGGATTTCGACTCGAAACCTCTTTGGTCTCGACTCAAATTCTTCTGGTCTCGACTCGAAACCTTGTGGTTTCGACTCGAGACCTTGTGTCTTGCAATTAAAAATTGTTATTTTTGCCACTCGAAATCTGAGTTGTTTCCTGGTCTCGACTGATAATCTATTTTTGACCTTTGACCAGTATCTGTTATACAATTTATACAGTTGACATTTAAATTGACTAAGTTAACAGGTAACACTTGGTAACAAAATCCTATACTTAACTTGTGCATTTTGTGTAGGTCATGGATTTGAAAGTCATCACGGGACACAATCAAGCGGGGTATCTAGCACCACCTTCGGAGAAACATAAGAAGATGTATACTTCATTGATCAAAGGACTAAATAGTTGCCGAATCGTTCATGCTCTACGAGAAAATCCTATAGTATATGAAAGTCTTGTTCAAGAGTTTTGGAAGACGGCAATATTTGACGCTTTAGGAGGAGATGGTAAGGGATCGATTGAAGCGGTGATTCAGAAGAAGAACGTTACTGTAACCGAACAGATTATAAGGGAGGTTTTACAGTTTAACGATCAAGAGACAGATCCTATTGATCTTTCGGTTGGAGATGTTGAAGCTATTCTACCTCGGTTGAGTTATGAAGGAACGTATCCCTCTCTCATGAAGAAGTTTGTGCATCCATACTGGCGTTTGTAGATGCACATGTTTCTGATGTGTATGACTAAAAATAGAGGGGGAACGGACCAGCTAAGCATCACACAGTCTGCAGCATTCGTTTGTCTGATAACGAACCAACCATACAACTACTTGAAGTACGTGTTTGAAGGCATGAAGAGGAATGTCATTGGTGTGCGAAAGGATAAGTTTGTTATGTATCCAAGGTTCTTGCAGATGATCTTCAACGCTCGTTATTCGGATTTGGAGAGAACTGGTAACACTTTGGATCTGAAACCAATGGGTCCATCGTGTTTTGGTGCTCTAACTCCTAAGAAGGGTACTACAAGCAAATTTGAAGGAAGGATTGTACTGGAGAAATTTGGTCAATTTGCTAAAACGGAAGAAGTAGTGGATGAACCAGTGATCGTACAACCTGAAGCTGCACCGGTGAATGTTCCAGTTAATGCTGTGATTGCTGAAGAACATGATGCTCAAGTTGTTGTTGACGAAGAGCCTGAGGCAGAGATACTAACTATAAACTCTGACGATGAAGGCATAGAGATAAGCTGTGATGAAGATGATGACGTTGAGCTTCCTCCTGAAGCTGAAGTTAGTTCTGCTGTTTCTACTGTTCAACCCATGATTTCTACTGAGAGTTTGGCTCAACTGATAAAGTCAGTAACTGAAAAAGATGGGAAATCCTCCTTCCGATCCTTCAGTGCAAAATGAAGAGCAAACTGTTGAAGACCCAAAGGATCCTGATACTCAACAAGTAAAGCGAAGAAGGGATCCTCGACCCGGTGTGTTTATTGAACAAAGCAAAGATCAACCTGTGACTGCTGATGAAGATGAAGATGGTTTATATGAGTTTGATTTTGAAAATGCTAAGGAGTCGACTGAAACTCCATTTGACTTTGAGACGACTGCTACTGCCACTGCTACAGAAACAGGATTTGATTTTGAAGCTGATGAAACAAGAATGGATGTGGATACAAATCCTTCAAAGATTCCTGTTACTACTATTGTTTTTGCTCCACCTGTAACACCAGTCACCGAGTCAAGACCACTTGTTACTGCTGCAATTGCAAGTTCATCTGGTGCAGTTCGTGATGAACCATGTAGTTCAAGTGGGAAACGGCCTGAAGAACCATTGAGGATGCCGTTTGTTGATGATTCAAGTGATGATGATGAGTTTATCAGTGTAAGAGAACTGAAGAAGAGAATCGTGGTACTTGAACAAGACTCGATCTACAAAGATGCAAAGATTATTCAGCTTGAAGACACAATCGTACAAAAGAATCAACAAATTGATCAGCTGCAAGGTGATGTTGGTTTGTTGTTCAACATGGTGTATGATCTTCGTGGAAAACTTGAAAAGAAGTTTGGTGATGAGTTTATTGATCCAACTGACATAGATAGAAGAAGAAAGGCTGAAGAGGATCGAGCAAGGGATTTTGCAAAGGATGACACTGACAGAGCTACTGCTATGGATCATTACTTTAAAAGAGTTACTGATAAAGAAGCTGACAAAGCAAAGGCTGCAAGGTTGAAGCAGAAAAGAGAATATGTGATTCTGAAGAACAAAAATCCCAATCCTGCTGATCCAGATGTTCAAGTCACTCATCATTTGATGGATGTCGGTGAAAGTTATTATGATAAGGTTGGGAACCGTTTAGGCATTGTAAGTTGGGGTTTTAATCATGATCGTCATAGATGGTGGATCAAAAGGAAGGTTGGACCTGTTGAATGGTACAAGAACCCTGCTCAATTTCAGACACTCACTAAAGTGGATTTGACTATATTGTCAAACTCACCATATGTGGATGATAAGCCTGGCGGACGTGGATATCTGTTCTTCGAGAGACTACAGAGAGAGGTTGCCATTGGATTTCCTTCAATGCATACAGCTGAATCCATTGTGACACCTGCTCCAGGTATTAGAGATCCACGTACAAACAAAAGGATGAAGATAGTCTCATGGCCACCGACTGACAAAGAGAAGACAATTCCTTTGGTCAAGAAGATACCCAATGGTGTACTGAAGACCATGCATTTCTGGGCTTATGATGAAACTTTGGGTCAAGCTGTAATCGTTTGTGATGATGATGTGAGCTTCCGTTTGACTGATCCGATAGATTTGCTGAATTTGGATCGAGAGAATCTGGAAGTGCTTGCTCAAAATCAGATTAGAGCTACAGAAAAGTTTGAAAGCGTTGCTAAGGATTGGACTGCGGCTGTTGCTGGAGTTCTATAAATAAGTAAGAAAGGGTTTCATGGCTACAAGGACAAGTTGGAGAGCAGTGGAGGCAGTTAAAGACCGAAGAACCTCTATGCTATAAACCTAGGGGGATTGTTGGAACCTGAAGGTTTATACATAGAGGGTTACAATAGTTCAGGGGTTGATTATGTAATACTTTGTTTTGTTAACCATTGGGTCGATGTCTTTTGTATTGGGTCTGTTGGTTTCAATTGGGCTTCTAGGGGTTTCGACCCACTTGTGTTTAGTATATAAGTTAACCTCACTCATTGTTTTGAGGTTGATCAGTTTGTGGAGTCTAGAGCTAGCCAAAACCTTGAAGGTGTCTTGTATCAGTCTTCGTTTACCGTTGAATGCAAGATAATCTGGTTTGTTTTGATTATTAATTGTTTCGGTTCTATTATAGTTCTTGAATCATCTTGTGTTTGTTTTCCACACTCACACAAGATCAAGTTTGATATCATTGAAAGATCCTTAACGGGACTTACAGATTCTATAGCTAAAATCCTGATAATGTGCATAATTATTCTAATTATGTATGATGATGATGATCCTGATTATGTATGATGATGATGGTGATGGTTGGTGATGGTGATGGTGATGGTGATGATGATCCTGATAATGTGCATAATTATTCTAATTATGTATGATGACGATGATCCTGATTATGTATGATGATGATGGTGATGGTGATGATGATCCTGATAATTATTCTGATTGTGAGTCTGTGTATTAGTGAGTGTATGTTCACATTATATTATGATCATGATGATGATGAGTCTGATGTTTAAGTTTAATGTTCACAGTTGATTAGTGAGTCTGTGTATGCACAATTGTTCTGATGATGCTGTGTATAATTGTTATGATGATACAATTAGTGAGTTTAATGAACTAGATGTAGGTTTAGTGCAATTTGGCCAGTTTGACTAATTAAGTGCACTTTGATGTTCACAGTTGATTAATGAGTTTGATGATCCATTAACATTAGCTTTGTTGCAGTTGACCATTGTGCAGGTCTTAATGTATTAGCATTTGGCCAATTAAGTGCAGGTTATTAGGTGCAGTTTTGATGCAGTTGACCAATTAAAGTCAAATCTTGATTCCTGAACTAGATGTAGGTTTAGTGCAATTTCCCTACCTAGATGGGTTTCAAATACAGTCAAAACGAGGGTATGGGGTTCAATATTTGTTTCCTGAGCTTATAAAGTCAAAATGAGAGAATGGGTTTCAATATTTTTACTTGGTAAAGTCAAACTTGCACCTACTGTGAGAATGGAGCAAGTTTCGAATAAAATGTAGAGCGAAGGACAATATAGTCTTTCAAAATCATTTAGTAAGAGCAAAAGAGTCTTTTAACAACATTTACTAATAGTTTTAAACGTTTCCGGGGGCACATGGTAATGAAATACCCATGTCATGGTTTCAGATGACAAAAATTGGAATATAGGGAGGCATTGGGCAATTTGGACCAAATCATGGGGAGGAAAATTGCACTTTACTCTAAAAACAATTACAATTCTAAACCACTTGAATGTATAATCACGTAATAAGCATAACAATTACGAAACAAATCATAACGATTGATTATAATGTCACACCCTGACTTTTGCGGAAGCGTGGTTATTTGGTGTGATTTCTTAATACCATAGCAATCAATCATAACAATGCTATATGATAAAAACGCGAGATGTTCATCCATTAATTAAAGTGAGATAATACCACAACACCATTGTTTGAAAACATCGACACTTAAAATAAGTTACAAACCACAACGTGTTCAAAAGAGTTCATAATGACTCGACAAAAGTACTTAAATAAAATCTGAGTTTAGAATTTTGTATCCCGTCCAGGAAAGGGATACACCCCCTAAACTCAACAACCCCGGATGACATCTTTATTCAAACGCAGCTTACGACGCATGCATACCCTTCCAGATCCGTTAGTTCCCTGAAATACATGTAGTTTGAAAAAATCAACAAAAGTTGAGCGAGTTCATGTGTATGTCTGTGTGTATAGACCTTTAAAGTATGTCTGTATGTATGAATGTCCCTGGTATGTAGCAAATAAGGAAAAAGAGATCACCAATGGGTTGCAAAGCCAATGGTATGTGTGAAATGGTGCAGGAAGACTCAAACCTAGCAAATTTGTACCGGGCCTCCGGCTGGAAGACATAGTCACCACTATGGGCCACCCTGGTCCCCATGGGTGTGGGCTCGCTACACCCAAATAGATCTATCACTCATGTCACTCGGTCCTATGACGAGGATTGATGGCCTTAAGTGTCGTACCCACCCTTCACATGATCTAGTAGTAAACCCTCCTTAAGCTAATCATACCATGTAATAAACATTTGTAATAATCGTAACATGTATTTCACCCCCGAAGTATAAAACTGAAAACAGTTAAGAGAAAAGGGGGACATGAACTCACTGTATTGCGTCCTTTGCTCGTAACTCAAACTCTGTCAGCAAACACGACTACCTACAGTGTACTAATGTCTATTAGACAAATGGGCTGTGCCTTTGCTTAGTATTTGCGTTTTGAGTTACGTTTCTTATATTATTCCGAGTTATAATTATTTGTCGAAATAATTATTATTTGAACTTAAATTATATATAGTGTTGGAATAATTGTTCATTCAATATTTTTGTATTAATACTTCTAAAGTATTTAACTCCGTATTTCCTTCCCAAGGATGGGGTATTTATACATGTATATTCGTATTTGAAATAATATATTTTTAAGTCCCACTTAGAAAATATATATAACTTAGTTGTCAAAATTAATGTACTCCAAAATATATATATCTTTCCCAAAAATAATATATTTTCACTTCTTGTATCCAAAACAATATTCACCAAAAAAAATATGTTTGTAACAGTATGTTCCGGAATATTTCATAAGTTACATTTTAGCGTTTGGTTCCACAATAACAAGTGTGTAACTTAATTATTTATTCCTTGTAATTTTTGGTATTATTTTGAAGTGTAATTCCCATGGTATTTGTTAAGTTATATTATTTTACCCTAAAATAATATAACTATTCCACAAAATAAACAAATATTCACACAAGTGTCTTAGTATAAAAATATATATATATATATATATATATATATAGGGTAGGGATATGGTAAAAAGTGTCTAAAATGTGAGAAGGGTAAGAAGTGTTTTAAACCATTGGATATTTGATCTAATGGTTGAGATCAATAGGGTACAAAAATGTAAATTGTGTTTTAATTAGAAGGACCTTATGTAAAATTGAAGGGCAATAGTGACTTTTCCAACGTTTCAAATATGGTAACCGTTTCAAAACCCCCATCAATCTCCTAAAAATCAGCGAATTTATGGTAACCGTTTCAAAACCCTCATCAATCTCCTAAAAATCAGCGAATTTCTCGTACAGAATAAATTCTTCGATTACCTTCACAACAACTTTTATAACACTATAAGAACAGTATATTACATGATAAAACACTATAGGAAGATATAACACTATCTGTTTACTGTAAGACACTATACATAAATAAAACACTGTTGATGGGGATAAAACACTATGAAAAGGAACAATATATTACATGATAAAACACTATAGGAAGATATAACACTATCTGTTTACTGTAGGACACTATACAGAATAAAACACTATTTATGGGGATAAAACACTATGAAAGGAACAATATATTACATGATAAAACACTATAGAAAGATATAACACTATCTGTTTACTGTAAGACACTATATAGAATAAAACACTATTGATGGGGATAAAACACTATGAAAAGGAGATTAAAGATGGCCTATACATAATATAACACTATTGACTGGGGAATATAACACTAAAACAAGAACTTACCGTAAACAATTAAATGTATAGAACAATTCGAATTCGCCTGATATATCTCATCGCCAATTTTTGGCAGTTACCTTTGGAAATCAATTAATTGATAATAATGGAAAATTACTAATACACCCTTTTGAATTAATTAAGATAAAGGACACTTGTCATTCCCAAATTATTTCTTACACTTCTCACAAAAGTCTCACTTTGTACAGGATCCTCTACATATATATATATATATATATATATATATATATATATATATATATATATATATATATATATATATATATATATTCTAAATATATATTTAACCATTTTCATGTACAAAACCAACCTCCGATACTTTGTATTTTTGTTACAAAAGTTATGGCGAGGTTTATATTTGAAAAACATAGTTTAAAATACACTAGTAAACACTTGTCTAGAAAATATTTTCTAAGTGTTTATATTTTTAGAAAATTTCGCCATAGTTTCCCCTAAAAATGGAGGTGTCCATGCTATATGAGCATATCATTTTCTTTTCCAAAAATCATTCAAACAATTAACAATGATTCATTAATCATTTTACACTTACCAAGTGTAAAAACAATACGCTTTTCATAGTAACATGAACTTGATCTTTCACAAAAACGCGTAGTAACTTGGTGAAGTGTTTAGTGGGTTTAGTTACCCTCCAAAGTGTGTTTACTTCCTTTGAAATCTCATTCTTGAAAAGATTTGGTGTTTACAACTTGTAAACATAATTTACAAAACGTTTATCCATAGCATTTTCTTGTTTCTCTAGGGTTCATTTATTTGTCTTTCCACTAAAAATAGTGTAAGTTCAATAAAAACCATGATCCTTCAAGAATCATCTTTTTTTAACTTGGTTTCTTTTAGAAAAATCATTCACAACTCTTGGATTTATAAGTTTACTAGTTCACGTGGTTTGTCGCTTTACAAGAAAATCATTTCACTTTCAAGTTCATGTTTGATCAAGAAGATGATTATTTCATGTAAACCCATAATCACCTTCTAACTTGTTAAACCATGTTTTTAATCGTACTTTAACAAGTTCCATATGATGATCAACATCATATTATCAAGAAATCAATCAATCAAGTGCCATGCATGTATTTAACAACATTAATCCAACAAGATTTCATCACTTTTCATCTTTATGTAAACTTTATGTTCAAGCTTTTAGTTTGTGTTCTCTAGTGCTCTTGTTATTTTCATCATACTACATCTTTTAACCATAAAAATAAAAGTAAACAAGAGTTATAAGAGATCTTACTACTAGCTTTAATGTAACACCTCGAAATTTTGAGTCCAATAATGTATTGACACGTGTCTTGAGTTTACACGTGGCATTTTATATTTAATAAAGGACTAATATTGACAAACCTTGAAAGAATGTAAATTCGAGGGTTATAAATGTCAAACAAGGGTAAGTATACTGTATAGTAACCCTAAACGATGCTCGTACCTTCAAACGAATAAATCATGGATCGTACGGAAGCGAAACGCGGAAGAAAGTGAGAGATTACAAGCTGCGGGGGTTAACTGTGTCAACATGTTTAATTATACCTCTGAGTGACCCTTTGACGTACCCGAAGCCTTGTAACATTAAAATACGTTCACTAGAATATAATGTATAAATTCCGCGAAGTTCCGTTTTAAAACGAGAAAGTTATGATCAAATTCGTATGAGAAGGGTTAAAAGCGTCAACAATATAAATTAAGACTTTTCGGATAATAAGTAAACTATCCGGGGGCTTAACAATGCGGGTAAATAACGTGAGGTCCTTAATTGTAATTAACCAAGGGCCAAATCGCAAAGTTACCCCTTCAAACCCGAAAGGTCAGGTTATTAATTAGGTGTACATTTCTCTGTGCTAAAGGGGGTTATGTGAGGCTCCACTCTATCCTGTTGATAGCTGGAGGAAGAGGGACTGAAAACTTGGATTATGAAATTGCGAAACAAAATTTTAAAATTGGATCAATCAAACTGACTGCATGTCCGTGAGGATCCCACCAGAGCGCCTTCCACTTCTAATAGGCCACGAACTAGACCAGAATCATTCTCAACGAGTCAGAGGAAAAGAAAGCAAAAGCGATTCCCGTACACAGGTCTCCGCAAAGTCGTAAGACCATGTATGGGGGCTGACGCCTGCCCAGTGCCGGAAGGTCAAGGCGGCTCGCTTCGCTTTTGTTGCGGAGCTCACTGCTTTTAGAGTAGTGCTTGCAGCTTGCTGCTTTCTGTTCAAGCAGAGCTCGCTGTCTACTCCACGAGTCGCCACAGCTTCGCCTACGCCACTTGTATATAGACAACAATAGCGCCCAAGATTTGCCCTTCGCGTAGTTCATTGAACCTTCCAACTTCACTCCGTGGCCTGTGCTAAAGAAGCGTGTCTTAACTAATTCCTTTGAACTCATTTCAGCTATTCTACCTCTCGATATCTCCTCACCTTGCACCTTTTCTTTCTTTTCCTCATCCCATGATCCTTTCCCATGTCGTGGAAGTGCAGCAGTGCTCCTTCATTCTTCATAACGACTATAACCAAGCTGCCAACCAATATAGTGAAGCGCGCCTTTGAGGCTAAAACCTTGCCTATACATGTAAGCTTAGCGGGTAAAAGAGACCCGCTAGACAGCACTTTCCTTACCGTAAGGTAACTCGCCAATTCAGCAGCTTTTTGTTCCATTTCCCGCGGAGTAAAATTCTCATCAGTACAAGTCAATGGAATGGCTCCCTGGCCTTTGTTTCACCGACATTGTTGCTGGTTCGGCAGAGGATCTTAGTCACAGTTCAGTTGGAGCGGTACGCCCTTCTCTCGTATCTACTCATGCATGTCCCCCTACTCGACCCATAGCACCTTGGGACACCTGCCCATCATCCATGAGCACTTATAGGCCAATGTGGGATGATCTTGAAGCCTTGCTTGCACTATAAATAGCCCTCATTGTCCACAACTTAGAACACACCTCAAACACACTTCTCTGATCATTTCTAAAGCTCCAAAGTGTTCTTCTCTAGTTCTAAGTCTTACATCAAGCCTCTGTAAGTATGCCATACCTTCTATAGCTTTGTTTTTGCTTAGTTTAGCCTAAAAGTCAAACCGTCGTAACTACGGTTTGACTTCAAGATAAATCCTTAATGGCTCAGTCTTATGTCGAATCAAAGGTAGTTATGTGTTGATGTTTATGTGGGTAATAAACCTCTAAAAGGGTTCCCTCTGATCACCACTCTAACTAGTTCAAATGTCGAGTCAAACGAATGCTTAAAAAGTCAACAGAAAGCTATTTTTGCGATTCTTGCATAATCTGTAATATAAATGATATGCAACCTGTTTAGACACTCATAAAACATGATATTAAGTATATAAACTTGTCTACGCTCGTTTGATTCGGCCATTTGCTATATTGACCCGGTTCGGAACCGAATGTCGCAAAAGTTGACTTTTGCTTTGACCTCAGTTCTGACCCGTTTTAGTGCAATGTAGATATGCCTTAGGACTCTCTTAGGACCAGGTTACATGATGGTATAAACCTCTGTGACCGGTTTGTTGTTGTCCGAGTCTTTTACGCATTTCCGTTAATTACTTAAAAGTTGACCGTAACGCCCTTTTTAAAATAAAACGAGTATTTCGGACACGTGAAGGGACCATAACCTTGCTTACTAAATTCTAAGCATGTCCCTAAAGTTTCACGCCAATCCGAGGTCTAGAATGGGAGTTATGCTAAATAGCGCATTTATAAGAAACTTTTGTAATAAACGGCGCAATTAGCATAACGCCTACCTAAATCAAGATTTCGTCACCAAAACTTTTACCCACTGTAGTTAAATAATATTTTGGGATTTTTAAAGATTTTTAATCAATTTTAACCTGCTCATAACCTGCGGTTATGGCTACGGTTCGGTAAATACCGAATATGCCCTTTTCGGCCAAAACTTGAGTTCTACAAGGTCTTTTGACCCGATTCCAGTTGCTACTGATTTTAAATAATAAATAAGATATTTTAGACTTATTAAACTGATCGGGAACCTCAGGTTTCCTGTAGAACTCAGAAAGCCCTGTAAAAGTCTTTAAAATGACCAGAAAACCCCTACGGGGCATATAATGAACTAAAACTCGTTACGGGCATTATGGAAGGTATCCTACTGATACCACAACCTCTTTAAAGTATATTGACTTAGGAAAACAGTGTAAGACTCCTACGGTTACCCGTTGCGCCTATTGCGCGCACGGTTCGGCTTATGTAACTAGTTTACATAAACTAGCCGATACGGGTCAAACCATATTATTTTGACCCCAAAATCCAGAGTGTGAATATTAAACCCATATAAAACAAGTCTTCGAGCTTGTTGGGTCAGAATCACATTCCATTCTCGGTTTTCGCCTTTCACGCGATTAAACCGTATCTATCCCTTGAAACTGACCGGTCTAAGCTACGGCTAATATAAAGACCCGTTAGGATTCTAATAGGTTATTTTAACCTTCGTTCCAGAATAGGAGCCCCAGTAAAAGATATTTATGATTTAATCGAATAAGGACAATACTTACAATGGTAAATACTTTTAACTTATTTTCCCTTATACGGGCTTGGGTTACGGTATATAAAATACCGCTTGATTGAGCATCAAATAATTCCATCGCTTAGGTGGTTAATTGAATAGTTTGATCGGCTCATTTAAACAGTCTTGTTACTTAAAAGCCTTTGGGGGGTTAATGACCATGTCCCGGATATCCTTGGCATCATTTTACGAAATGGCCACGACCTCGACACCTAGGTGTAGGCGTACACCCGGTTGATGTCTATACTATTAAAAGACGTAACCGATGGTTTACCCGCCTCGGTTTTACGCAAATGTGGTGTGTCTATTGATCTTTAACCCGGCACGATCCGGGCTACTGAACGCATAGAAGGAACATGTAATTCGTTCACAAGATTATAATTTTTAAATAATTCTCCCAAGTTATAAAAGAATTTGTGCCTCGTGCATTCAAATCAATTTTAATAAACATTTTTCAAAGGTGTCGGTTGAATGTATTTACGAGTGTAAACTGACGTATTTTTTCCAAAAAGATTAAGTGCAGGTACTACACGTAATCGGTTGGCATTAGCTCCTTAGCATCTTAAGAAGTCTCGCAAGCTTGATGTCTTATCTGTTGAACAACATTTTTATTTACTTTGGTCCCTCCTGTGGATACTATTCAACTACTTGTGATACATTTGATATTACAGTAAATGGTTGAAATATATTATTCTTTATGCTTCCGCTGTGCATTCATATATTGTGGTTTGACTATATTGTTGCCAACTACGTCACGGTAATCCCCCACCGGGCCCACCGGTGATACACGTGGAAATCGGGGTGTGACAGGTTGGTATCAGAGCCAACATTGAGTGAATTAAACACTATCCTAATGTGTTTAATCTCAGTGACACAATTGCACATACTTGAGTCTAGACATGAACATAAGACAAACTGGAATCATATTTTTTTTTTCTTTTATTATTGTTATTTAAAGTTTTGAAAGCAGGAAATATGCCGCCAGTGATCTTCCGAGGAAGAGGAAGGGGAAGAAGAGACAGAGGAGAGATCGTTACTCATCACGATCACGAAGCCGGGCCTTCAAATACGCGAGCTCCTTCGACCACCAGGAGTGAAGAACCGCAAAGGCGAAGAGACCTTTATGAACCTGCGAGGCATTCCACCTCGCATAGCTCGACGCCATCATACCGGCACTCATTCGGGCCAAATTCAGAAAATGATCCCAACAACCCGCAACCCTCCTTCATACCTCTACAGCGTTCGGTGTCACACCGAAATTTTGACGACCCTACTCCATACTTCAGAGGTCAGTTTAATCCAGCTGACTACATCCAGGAACCTTCAGGCTTTGTTCCGTTAGGGCCGCAAGATCACTTCTCCGAAGATCATATGGACGAGGATACTGATCCGACAGAACCTGCTCGTGGTACGCCCACGCATCCAATAGAAATCTCTGATGGGTCATCCTTTCATGGTACGCCCTATCAGGGACCCGATAGTTTCATGGCGTTGTTTAATCAACACGAGTGGTACCACACGCCACAGACATCACAACAGCCGCAACATCCGCGAGATCCCTCCGAGGATCCACATTTCGTGGCAGTTACGCCACCACCTCCGCCACCGGTACAGCCAGTAATGCCTGATCCGCCAAGGCGTAGGAGGACAAATGCCCGTATGTCCACACGAGGGGGAGGGGATTTCCACTTCAGCACCCCTCGACACTCTAGTAGTAGCCACTACCCGCCACTACAAGAAGAAGGACCTTCAAGTCCTGTACAGGAGGTGAACTCCGCACCAGCTGCACAAACTTCGCCACCGTTTGGGTATGACCACCCAATACCTGCTTACACGGGTCCAACGGCTTATAACCCGTTCGAACCGTCATCTCAAGCACATTACAACTACAACTATGAGCGCGACCCATATGTGGTGTCGGCTAGGTATAATGCACTCTATCCCGACGGAGCTCATGGGAACATGGGAGTACCGGACTACTCAGCTCATGGGTACCCAGCACCTCCCAGACCTCCAGTTCCGCAACAGGCGCCACAACCACGTTTCTCTCCTCCCGAACAAGAAGAAATACTCCACCGTTTGAGTCGTGTGGAGAG
This sequence comes from Helianthus annuus, assembly GCF_002127325.2. NCBI lineage: Eukaryota > Viridiplantae > Streptophyta > Magnoliopsida > Asterales > Asteraceae > Helianthus > Helianthus annuus. The sequence continues at coordinate 142,336,182 of NC_035443.2, forward strand.
AGAATTCGAGGAAGAATGTAAGAGCCACCGAGGATTCCTCAAGGGCTTAGCAAACCTACTAAAGGGCAAGAAGAAGAAACGTGACCATTAGTCCTTAAGTATGTTCTAATGTAATGTTTATTTTAAATAAGTCCCTGCGTGGACGTTTATCGTATTTCAGTCCATACGAGGACTTATCTTTGGTCCCTGCGTGGACACTTATCTTGTATTAGTCCCTGCGTGGACTTATCTCTTTTATTAAAACCTCTATGTAGGTATGTACTGTTTAAAAGTCCCATTTAGGGCGGTATGTAATCGTATTAAAAATTTTGGAATGATATATTATGAATTTCATGTTGTTATTATTAGATATGGAATAAATCAAAACCATTCCTTTTTTTTTAATTTGATCTGCCTAAATAAAGAATCTTCAGAGTGAAACCTAGCCAGGTGTCTTTTAAGATCCGGCCAAAATGGTAAGACCTGATTAAAAGATTCAAATCCCCTGTTAACCTCTGTAAGCATGTTAACAATCATGACAGATGTGATTCGTCAAAGTCGCACACATCATTCTAATACAAGAATCCTTTAAAGGATTCCAAAGCCCAAATTAATGATATAATAAATCATGGGTTAAATCATCAATAAAGATGATCACTTGTTAAACATCCATAAGTGATGTAGTGTCTAAGGGCCAAATTATCAAACATCCGTTAGTGATGTAGTGCCTACGGGCCATAATTGCTGTCATAATAATACAAAAGACAGTGGTGGTTTATGACTCCCTGTCAGAAGGAGTAAAAGGAATACGGTTCAAACCTTCATACCTTGATTCTCTGTAATCTCGGCTAATATTATAACGTCCTTGTGACTAGGCTTTTATGCCACTAGCAATATTAATTGTGATTAAGGATAAGTATGTTCAAATCCTAAATGTTAAGTAAGTAACAAATTAACCAGATATGGTCTTCAATACCATGGTTAATGAATTGCCATAAAAGACAATTCAATGATAAACTCCTAAATAGAATTTTCATTATCTTCTGCAGCAGATACAAGCTACTATGGCGAATCCAAATGGAGGAAGTAGTCATACAAATGAAAATGATTATGATAATGCCCAAATAAATCTAACGGGCGCTCAACTCAAGGCTCTTGTCGACAACGCTGTGCAAGCAGCTCTGGATCGACAATATACAGAGTCTCGAAGCAGAACAGTTTCCAAACCACCATCAAAGCCAAAGACACAATCAAAATCCCACAGCAAACCACTATCCAAACCCAAGAAGGACGACGATAACCACTCGTCCAAGCCCAAGAAAGACGACGACAATCACTCGTCAAATGAAAATAGTGTTCGCCGCGAGAGGGAGTACACTGATGCTTCTCGTGCCAGGGGTTGCACATACAAGTACTTCGTATCTTGTAAACCCCGAGACTTTACAGGGGAAAAGGGTGCTGTCGAATGTATGACATGGTTGGATGAGATGGACACAGTAGTGGACATCAGTGGCTGCGCTGAAAGGGATGTAGTGAAGTTTGTGTCACAGTCATTTAAGGGCGAGGCCCTAGCTTGGTGGAGGGCGCTGGTTCAGGCCTCAGGAAAAGTTGTGCTTTACAGCATGACGTGGGAGGAATTCGTTTCTCTCATTAAGGAAAATTACTGCCCTCAGCATGAGGTGGAGAAGATAGAGTCCGATTTTGTGTCATTGGTGATGACAAATCTGGACTGCCAGGCCTATTTGACGAGCTTCAACACGATGTCTCGCTTGGTTCCTTATCTAGTCACCCCGGAACCAAGGAGGATTGCTCGTTTTATCGGGGGGTTAGAACCCGCGATAAAGGCTAGTGTGAAGGCCTCTCGGCCAACGACCTTCAGGTCTGTGACTGACCTCTCTTTGTCCCTCACGATGGACGCGGTCCGACTGAGATCGCAGAGGAACAAAGAGGCCGAAAAGAGGAAGCGTGAGGATGATACCTCGCGGAGGTCGGGAAAGAAGCACCGTGGAAACGGTGATGGCAAGAGAGGAACGGAGGCGAGAAAAGAAGGGCAACAAACCGGAGAGAAGCCCAAATGCAAAAACTGCCAAAAATTCCACTTTGGGAAGTGCAGGTTTGGGCCGAACTCACAGTCCCAGTCAAAGACGCATACTTGTGGACTGTGCAAGTCCAAAGACCACAAGACTGTGGACTGTAAGAAGATTAAAGACGCAACCTGCTACAACTGTAGTGAGAAGGGGCATATAAGGAGCAACTGCCCCAAGCTCGCCAAGAAGACTAAGGAAACCAAAAAGAATAATGCTAGAGTCTTCAAAATGGATGTGAAGGAAGCGTTGCAGGACGACAACGTAATAACAGGTACTTTTCTCGTGAATAATATATTTGCAAGAGTACTTTTCGATTCAGGCGCTGACAAATCCTTCGTAGACCAAAAATTTTGCAAACTATTGAACATGCCTATCAAAACCCTAAATGTAAAATACGAAGTAGAGCTAGTAGACGACACTGTAGAAACCGTCTCCACTATATTAGAGGGATGTATGATATCCATTAAGAACCATTCTTTTCCTCTATCTCTACTTCCCTTTAATCTAGCTGGTTTTGACATCGTTCTGGGCATGGACTGGTTATCACACAACCAGGCCCAGATCGTCTGCAATAGAAAGCAAATTGTGCTAAAGACCCCGACTGGTGAATCGCTCACCATTCGAGGGGATACGCAGCATGGGTTGCCCGAGAACGTAACCATGCTCAAAGCTTCAAGATGCTTAAAAAGAGGCTGTGTCATCTACATGGCACAAGTGATTATTGAAGAACCCAAATCAAGGATAGAAGACATTCCTGTCATTTCGGAGTATCCAGAAGTTTTCCCTGAAGATCTACCTGGATTGCCACCAGATAGGTAAGTGGAATTCAGAATAGATATCATCCCTGGAGCAGCTCCCATTGCTAGAGCACCCTACAGGCTAGCACCAACTGAAATGAAGGAATTGAGGACCCAGCTGGATGAACTGTTAGCAAAAGGTTTCATCAAGCCTAGTTCGTCTCCCTGGGGAGCACCTGTCCTGTTTGTAAAGAAAAAGGACGGATCGATGCGTCTGTGCATCGATTATCGTGAACTTAATAAAGTCACGATAAAGAATAGATACCCATTGCCAAGGATCGACGATTTGTTTGATCAATTGCAAGGAGCTAGCTATTTCTCGAAGATCGACTTAAGGTCGGGCTACCATCAGCTGAAGGTCAGAGATGAAGACGTGCACAAAACAGCATTTAGGACTCGCTACGGTCACTACGAGTTCCTAGTGATGCCTTTTGGGCTCACAAATGCACCGGCTGTGTTCATGGATCTCATGAATCGCGTCTGCAAGCCGTACTTGGACAAATTTGTCATCGTGTTCATCGACGACATTCTTATCTATTCAAGGAATAAAGCCGACCATGAGAAACACCTACGATGTATTCTCGAATTACTGCATCGCGAGAAACTCTATGCCAAATTCTCTAAATGTGAATTCTGGCTATGAGAAGTCCAATTTCTTGGACATGTCGTAAGTGAGCGTGGTATCCAGGCGGATCCCGCTAAGGTAGAGGCGGTCATGAATTGGCAAGAGCCAAAGACGCCCACAGAGATCCGTAGTTTCCTGGGATTGGCAGGATACTACCGAAGATTCATTGAGAATTTCTCAAGGATTGCTGCGCCCTTAACTTCTCTAACCAAGAAGAAGGAAAAGTTTATTTGGGGCCCTAAGCAGCAAGAATCCTTTGATATTTTGAAACAAAGGCTGAGCAACGCTCCTGTGTTGACGCTACCGGAAGGTACCGAAGAGTTCGTAGTTTACTGCGACGCGTCACACACAGGCATGGGGTGTGTGCTCATGCAGAAAGGCAAAGTGATTGCCTATGCTTCACGACAGTTAAAGGTGCACGAAAAGAATTACACCACCCATGACTTGGAGCTGGGTGCCGTTGTATTCGCACTAAAACTGTGGAGGCATTATTTATATGGAATCAAGTTTGTGATCTATTCAGATCACAAAAGCCTTCAGCATTTATTCAATCAGAAGGAGCTAAACATGAGGCAACGCCGTTGGATGGAAACCTTGAATGATTATGACTGTGAGATCAAATACCATCCCGGCAAGGCGAATGTAGTCGCTGATGCCCTGAGCCGGAAAGAAAGGATGAAACCCATCCGAATCAATGCTAGGAGAATGGAAGTAAAGAATAACTTGATTGAAAGGATATTAGCTGCACAGCGAGAGGCTGTGTTGGAAGCTAATTATCATAAGGAAAAGTTAGGAATAACTGAGGAGCAGTTAACTCTTCACAAGGATGGACTTTTGAGATTGAATGGGCGGATATGGGTTCCTATTTATGGAGGACTACGAGATGTTATCCTCCAGGAAGCCCATAGCTCCAAATATTCTGTCCATCCTGGAGCAGATAAAATGTATCAGGATTTAAAGGCAAACTATTGGTGGATAGGCTTGAAAAAGTCTGTAGCCGCTTATGTAGCCAAATGCTTGACTTGTGCGCAAGTCAAAGCTGAGCATCAAAAGCCATCTGGCTTGCTACAACAGCCTGAACTTCCTGAATGGAAATGGGAGTGTGTAACTATGGATTTTATCACCAAGTTACCAAAAAACGAGCAAAGGAAACGACACAATATGGGTTATAGTCGATCGACTGACTAAGTCAGCTCATTTCTTACCCATCAAGGAGACTTATAGCTCCGATACTTTGGCCCAGTTATATGTTGATAAGATTGTCGCTTTACATGGCATACCTGTGTCTATTATCTCTGATCGAGATACGAGATACACGTCTCACTTCTGGAAGAGTTTTCAACAATCTTTGGGCACCCGTTTGAACTTTAGTACGGCTTACCATCCTCAGACAGACGGTCAGAGTGAGCGTACTATTCAAACGTTAGAAGACATGCTGCGAGCATGTGCTATCGATTTAGGTGGTAGTTGGGATAAGAACTTACCCCTAATCGAATTCTCCTACAACAATAGCTACCATACCAGCATAAAGGCCGCGCCTTTCGAGGCATTATACGGTAGGAAATGTAGATCGCCTGTTTGTTGGGCGGAAGTGGGAGAGGTCCAATTATCAGGACCAGAGATAGTTTTCGAGACAACGGACAAGATTGTCCAGATCCGGGAACGTCTCAAGGCTGCCCGTGATAGGCAGAAAAGTTACGCTGATCCGAAGCGTAAAGATTTTCACTTCGAGGTAGGTGAAAAAGTGTTACTAAAGGTATCACCCTGGAAGGGGGTGATGCGATTCGGTAAGAAGGGTAAACTGAGCCCGCGATACATAGGACCTTTTGAGGTTATCGAACGGGTCGGGTCAGTTGCCTATAAATTGAATTTACCAGAAGAGCTCAATGGAATTCATAATGTGTTCCACATCTGCAATCTAAAGAAGTGCTTCGCTGATGAATCATTAGTGATCCCACACACAGATGTGCATATAGATGAGAGCTTGAAGTTCGTGGAGAAGCCTTTGTCGATTGAAGACCGACAGGTGAAAAAGCTCCGAAGAAAACATGTGCCGATAGTTAAAGTTAAATGGGATGCCCGGAGAGGTCCCGAATTCACGTGGGAAGTTGAATCCACGATGAAGGAGAAATATCCCTATTTGTTCGAGTAAATCTCGGGTCGAGATTTATTTTAAGGGGGTGAGGATGTAACACCTCGAAATTTTGAGTCCAATAATGTATTGACACGTGTCTTGAGTTTACACGTGGCATTTTATATTTAATAAAGGACTAATATTGACAAACCTTGAAAGAATGTAAATTCGAGGGTTATAAATGTCAAACAAGGGTAAGTATACTGTATAGTAACCCTAAACGATGCTCGTACCTTCAAACGAATAAATCATGGATCGTACGGAAGCGAAACGCGGAAGAAAGTGAGAGATTACAAGCTGCGGGGGTTAACTGTGTCAACATGTTTAATTATACCTCTGAGTGACCCTTTGACGTACCCGAAGCCTTGTAACATTAAAATACGCTCACTAGAATATAATGTATAAATTCCGCGAAGTTCCGTTTTAAAACGAGAAAGTTATGATCAAATTCGCATGAGAAGGGTTAAAAGCATCAACAATATAAATTAAGACTTTTCGGATAATAAGTAAACTATCCGGGGGCTTAACAATGAGGGTAAATAACGCGAGGTCCTTAATTGTAATTAACCAAGGGCCAAATCGCAAAGTTACCCCTTCAAACCCGAAAGGTCAGGTTATTAATTACCAAGATTTTGGTAATCATTGTAAAAAGATTTAAAAAGATTGTTTCTTAACCCCTTACGGACCGTAAAGATCATGCCTTACGGACCGTAAGGGAGCGTATGATTGATTTAGATCCGCCACAGGCTTACGGACCGCAAGGCCTAAGCCATACGGTCCGTAAGCGACGCCCAGCGACAGAAATATGGCTGTTGGCTCTTTTAAGCGGCAAGACAATTATGGATGGGTTTTCCAGAGGCATGGGCGCCCCCTACTCGACCCATAGCACCTTGGGACACCTGCCCATCATCCATGAGCACTTATAGGCCAATGTGGGATGATCTTGAAGCCTTGCTTGCACTATAAATAGCCCTCATTGTCCACAACTTAGAACACACCTCAAACACACTTCTCTGATCATTTCTAAAGCTCCAAAGTGTTCTTCTCTAGTTCTAAGTCTTACATCAAGCCTCTGTAAGTATGCCATACCTTCTATAGCTTTGTTTTTGCTTAGTTTAGCCTAAAAGTCAAACCGTCGTAACTACGGTTTGACTTCAAGATAAATCCTTAGTGGCTCAGTCTTATGTCGAATCAAAGGTAGTTATGTGTTGATGTTTATGTGGGTAATAAACCTCTAAAAGGGTTCCCTCTGATCACCACTCTAACTAGTTCAAATGTCGAGTCAAACGAATGCTTAAAAAGTCAACAGAAAGCTATTTTTGCGATTCTTGCATAATCTGTAATATAAATGATATGCAACCTGTTTAGACACTCATAAAACATGATATTAAGTATATAAACTTGTCTACGCTCGTTTGATTCGGCCATTTGCTATATTGACCCGGTTCGGAACCGAATGTCGCAAAAGTTGACTTTTGCTTTGACCTCAGTTCTGACCCGTTTTAGTGCAATGTAGATATGCCTTAGGACTCTCTTAGGACCAGGTTACATGATGGTATAAACCTCTGTGACCGGTTTGTTGTTGTCCGAGTCTTTTACGCATTTCCGTTAATTACTTAAAAGTTGACCGTAACGCCCTTTTTAAAATAAAACGAGTATTTCGGACACGTGAAGGGACCATAACCTTGCTTACTAAATTCTAAGCATGTCCCTAAAGTTTCACGCCAATCCGAGGTCTAGAATGGGAGTTATGCTAAATAGCGCATTTATAAGAAACTTTTGTAATAAACGGCGCAATTAGCATAACGCCTACCTAAACCAAGATTTCGTCACCAAAACTTTTACCCACTGTAGTTAAATAATATTTTGGGATTTTTAAAGATTTTTAATCAATTTTAACCTGCTCATAACCTGCGGTTATGGCTACGGTTCGGTAAATACCGAATATGCCCTTTTCGGCCAAAACTTGAGTTCTACAAGGTCTTTTGACTCGATTCCAGTTGCTACTGATTTTAAATAATAAATAAGATATTTTAGACTTATTAAACTGATCGGGAACCTCAGGTTTCCTGTAGAACTCAGAAAGCCCTGTAAAAGTCTTTAAAATGACCGGAAAACCCCTACGGGGCATATAATGAACTAAAACTCGTTACGGGCATTATGGAAGGTATCCTACTGATACCACAACCTCTTTAAAGTATATTGACTTAGGAAAACAGTGTAAGACTCCTACGGTTACCCGTTGCGCCTATTGCGCGCACGGTTCGGCTTATGTAACTAGTTTACATAAACTAGCCGATACGGGTCAAACCATATTATTTTGACCCCAAAATCCAGAGTGTGAATATTAAACCCATATAAAACAAGTCTTCGAGCTTGTTGGGTCAGAATCACATTCCATTCTCGGTTTTCGCCTTTCACGCGATTAAACCGTATCTATCCCTTGAAACTGACCGGTCTAAGCTACGGCTAATATAAAGACCCGTTAGGATTCTAATAGGTTATTTTAACCTTCGTTCCAGAATAGGAGCCCCAGTAAAAGATATTTGTGATTTAATCGAATAAGGACAATACTTGCAAAGGTAAATACTTTTAACTTATTTTCCCTTATACGGGCTTGGGTTACGGTATATAAAATACCGCTTGATTGAGCATCAAATAATTCCATCGCTTAGGTGGTTAATTGAATAGTTTGATCGGCTCATTTAAACAGTCTTGTTACTTAAAAGCCTTTGGGGGGTTAATGACCATGTCCCGGATATCCTTGGCATCATTTTACGAAATGGCCACGACCTCAACACCCGGGTGTAGGCGTACACCCGGTTGATGTCTATACTATTAAAAGACGTAACCGATGGTTTACCCGCCTCGGTTTTACGCAAATGTGGTGTGTCTATTGATCTTTAACCCGGCACGATCCGGGCTACTGAACGCATAGAAGGAACATGTAATTCGTTCACAAGATTATAATTTTTAAATAATTCTCCCAAGTTATAAAAGAATTTGTGCCTCGTGCATTCAAATCAATTTTAATAAACATTTTTCAAAGGTGTCGGTTGAATGTATTTACGAGTGTAAACTGACGTATTTTTCCAAAAAGATTAAGTGCAGGTACTACACGTAATCGGTTGGCATTAACTCCTTAGCATCTTAAGAAGTCTCGCAAGCTTGATGTCTTATCTGTTGAACAACATTTTTATTTACTTTGGTCCCTCCTGTGGATACTATTCAACTACTTGTGATACATTTGATATTACAGTAAATGGTTGAAATATATTATTCTTTATGCTTCCGCTGTGCATCCATATATTGTGGTTTGACCATATTGTTGACAACTACGTCACGGTAATCCCCCACCGGGCCCACCGGTGATACACGTGGAAATCGGGGTGTGACATTTAAGCTAGGGAAGAACACAAGAGCAAAAGATGATGAAGATGGTGTGTAAAAGCAAGTAAGTGAGCTCCTTGATGATCCACAAGCTTCAAGCTCCAAAAATCACCTTCTATCACTTGAATTTAGCTTGAAACTGGATTAATGGTGGTGGTAAAGTGGTGGTGGTGATGGCAGCACAATGTAGAGCCGAGAGGGAGAGATAGAGCTTGAGGGAGTGGGGTGAAGTTGAGTGTTGAAGTGTAAGAATGAAGATCTTGTAATATATGGACCATACTTATAGAGATCTCATCATATATATCTTTGTTCACCAAATCAAGTAATATCTAAATAAAATATAGAAGAAAATCTAGGAAGTAAGGTGGTGATTTGGTGGTGGGGTCCCCTTATGGGCCGTAAATTATGATGGGGGGGGGGTAGATTGTAATTTTGTTGGTAAGTAGGTAAATGGTTAGGAGTTAAATGTAATATCTAGTGTTATATGTGTATGGTACATTATATAATGTGTTGGGGTATTTGGGGACCATAACTAGTCAAAAAATAATATAACAATGTTTCTGGCAAAATTTTGGTGTCCCGGGTAATGTTCGGTTGTTCGGTTAGATACCGTTCCGATAAAGTGCTAAGTTATTCTGTATAGTGTCCTTTTTGTAACACTTTTAATTCCCAACACTTAGGAAAGCATTCAGAACCATTTAGTCAATTTTCTGCATATTACTAGCATGTTAAAATGCTGAATTTTGTTAATTAATGCATAATTCTGCACTTTGAGTGGGTTTTAGGCACTTTCCGGTACTCAAACTATCACCTAGTGACACAGTTTTATGGTCCTTACTTCCCTACACTCCATACTAGTGTAGTACCTTGTCTCTGGCTCATACTGGGCCTCAAAACACGGTCTGTCTATGTACTGGCACTGTCAGTATATTTCTGAGTTATCCGCTCACTGTGCTAACTGTGCTTTGTGCATCATGTATGTCACTAAAGTTTGTATGTAATAAATGGTGTGACAGTATGAAATGTGATGCACATGTATGTATGATGCAGAAATCATAAAGCAGTTACGTCATCAGTTGTAATTAAGCACAGTCATTAAGCACAATTTAATATTAATTAATCGTACGGATACCTGTAATTATCAGGGTTGTCACATATAACAACTTTTTAATAACAAAAAACTCGGATAAAATAACAAAAACTCCAATTACATAACAAAAAAACTACAATCGCGTGAAATAAAGAAGAAATATAAGTTTAATTCAAACCTGAGAAATCAAAATTTGCAGACATGACGTCGTTGATAACTAATAGTTAGAACAGAAGAACGAAAATAGAAGGACGGTCGATTGATTAGAAGAATGAGAATTGAAAACATATATTATCCCTACTTATACTAAAAACTGTATATTGATATCACGTATATCAAGTTCAAAATAAGCGTCAAATCAGTTATTCATATAAGCAAGATGAAAAGACAAAAACACCCCTTAAAATAAAAACCACACGTGTCAATAGCTCATGGCCGCGTGCACTTTGTACGGGATTGGCGTCATGTACGTGATCCAGGCACATAGTTTTTAAACTCAAAAAAAAAATCTTGGACGAGCATACTTTTTATTGATAATTAACAAGTAATCAAATGACAAACATACACAATTTAAACCAAGAATGATTCGGTTTAATGCGCACGGGATATAAACAAGTTATTTAATAACATGTAGACTCATATAGAATAATTAAAAAATATGATTGTTTTTAATTATTGTTTTTTTTACGAGTGTAATGACGAAACGAACTGATTATGACCAAAGGTGTCGAAAAAGAAGTAATATTCAAAATAAAGTGATTTTCGTCGTGATGAAACAAACTGATTATGGCCAAACAACATCGTTACTGGTATCAATATTATTGGAACCAGTACTAGTATCTGTTTTTATGATTTTGATCGATATAAAACACTTTATCATTACCAAACACCCTCTTAGTTTTTTTTTGAACAACAAGGAACGACGTGCCAACCACCGTGACACCGGGCGCTGTGGCCAAGGTCGATTATTCGACCGCCGCCAGCCCCTTGGCTCTCTCAGATACGCGGAAACCCGACCTCCGCCCGCCCGAAGGCACGACAGTGGAATAATCGGTAAAACCTCGCCTCCCATCCAAGTCGAACCGGCGCCACCCGTATTCGCCCTTCACCTGGATACCGCAGAAAATAATGGGGTGAGAGGGAGTCGAACCTGGGTAACAAGAAACATAAGGGGCTGTTTGGTAGCCTCTTAATGACTATTCAGATGCTACATCTTAATGGTTTAAAACATCTAAATGAGTAAGAGGTAACCTCAAGTCTGAATGGTTAAGAGGTAACCTCTGAATGGTAAATCATCACATGTCATATTCTTCGACCTTCTCATTGGTAAAATTCTTAATGGATTCGTTAAAAGGCAGTCTCTTAATGACCATTCAGAGCTACTATTTCCCCAACCACCCTACCACCACCCACTTAGTTAAACTAGAAGATTTTGAATTCCTCTCCTTTCAAACCAAGAAGCCGCTAAACTCATCTCCGAAACCCCTTCCATATTCATCTTTCCAACACCAAATCAACAATCCCTACATTCAACCATCAACTGGGTCTCAAACAAATTCAAAATCTTGAAACCCCATCTGCAAATGTCATCTCCACCCCCACCAAACCCCCTCCCCACCACCACCACAACCCCCAATTTCTTGCAACCCCAAAAACATTCACACCCACCAATCTACCAAACCTTCTACAACCCCCAACACTCCAATTCACGACCTCATCATCAACAACCACCTCTTCCGGTCTCCGGTTACCCTTATACGGTTAATCGCCCACATGGGTTCTTGAATTCGGATCAATTGGTTAAGGTTAACCCCTTGTCTGCCCCTTTGCAACAAACCCTTGTGGGTGGTGCTCCTACTGTTTCTGCAAACACAAAGGTTTGATTTTTTTTTTTTTTTTTGCATTTTGATTGCTTCAGGATGTTGTATATATAGCTTTAGCGTTTTAGGTTGTACTACATATATGTTAATACAAGAAATTTGGGTACATGATGCTAGAAACCTATGAGAAATATAAGAAATTTGTAAAAATGCATAATGCCTCGCGTAGGTGGTGCTGTGCGCTTTGCGCCTCTCAGCTTTGGACTCTATCGCATCAGTGCGCTTTTTTTAAAACCAAGATTTGAATACCTTGATCATTTTCTGTACAGCCTCCTACTTTTTTTTATCTTGATAATCAGCTGATTAAAGCTGGATATAGTTAGGTAATTTTACATTTATATTCATAATTAAGTTTGGTCAACACTATAAAGTTGCAATAGTAAGTCAACATGCGTATCCTAACACCCCCTTCAAGTATTTACAAAGTTTACGTTTGAAATGTATCCTATGGGAGATGGACGGTAAGGTTGCTACCATGTGAACCGAAGGTCACGGGTTCGAGTCGTGGTACCTTGATAGGGAGATGTCTATGCAAATTCTAAACTTTGCAAAAAAATTCGTATAATGAATGAATCAGTAGTTATTTTGGAAAGTTGGTCAATGCGCCTGCAAAAAGAAGAATAAAATTCGTCGATAATTAATGCACATTTAACAAAAAATTAAAAAAGGACAAAGGTTCATGCTCCGGATCCATATAAATTTAATGAATGTCATTTGGGAGAATGAATAGGAGATTGTAACCTAGGTTTATTTCATAAGTTTTTATGCGATGGATAGAGCGTTACGCCCGGTTAAGGGCAGAGAAGTGAATAAACGGTTGTTTATCGATTTAAATCAAATGCCAGAAGAGGAAGAGCCAGATCATCAACCAAAGGTATGGTTAAACCATTAGAAAAGAAGTGATTATGAAGTATGCATTCAAGTAGGTAGTTCTTTATGTGAGAAAATAAAAATCTTGTTAGTTTGTGTTTGTTCGATTAGTCATACGATGTGTGATGTTTTGGAAAGTATGTAACTTTTTGTCGTCTGCAGGTTGTGGGTCAATCATCGGTTGCTTTTGATAATAGCTTAAGGTACTGTCCACATACCATATGTTGTTTGGTTTGTCTCTTCAGACCAATGATCATAATCTTTATCCATTTATGCAGGGATAAGAATGATCATAATCTTCAGACCAATGTTCTCCTTATGTGTTACTGGTTAAACATATTTGACAGCCTTATAGTAGTTTTGGCGTATATGCTAGTTTGAAATCTGTTCATATGGTATGGGTTATCACTTGTTTTGGCGTATATGCCAAGAAGAATTTTTTTTATTTTATAAATTTGACAGCCTTATAGTAGTTTTGCTCACTTGAAGATCACCTTATATCATATCATAGTAGTTAAAGGCGAGTTGCAAAGGGCGCGCCTGTCGCCTACGCGCAAGGTGCAAAAAAGCGTGCACCCGAGACAAGCAAGATGCTCGTCTGTTCAGGCTGGTGCAGCCCTGTTTTAGTTAAGGTCCATGCATTTTTTGGCTGGTTTAGACTTTAGACTGGTTCAGACTGTTTGAAACTAGTTTTAGCTGGTTCAGGAGGGCTTGTTTTTCCGGTTTCGGTCGGTTTTGGCCTGTTCAGGCACTTTTGCGTCTTGCTGTGTTTGAGGTAGGGGTGTTAATGGTTCAGTTTGAAACCGTGAAACCATAGTTGTCAATAGCGGCTATAGCAACCGCTATAGCACACTATGTAGCGAAGCGACCAAGTGTCGCTATTTGGGTCATAGCGACCAATAGCGTGAATAGCGACAGTTGTTTTTTTTTTTTTTTTTTTTTATGTAAATAGCAATTAGATATAGCTATAAAATAGCTGGATTTATAGGTTTTTGTTAAATATACATGTAAAATAGCATATATACCAAGGTATTTTGATATAATATACATATAAAAATTTTCAAAATTCTTTTTCTAGTGTATCGCTATATATAAAACAGCAGTCGCTATTTGTCGCTATTCGCTATGTAGCATATAGGTCCCTTGTCGCTATTCGCTATTAACAACTATGCGTGAAACCGCCCAAACCGGTCATCAGTTTGGTTTCACGGTCGATTCTTCTTTATTAACTTTCGGTTGGTCGGTTTGAAAAGTTTCAAACCGTAACAGACGGTTTGGTTTACGGTTTATACAAAAAAACTGGCCGTGCAAAATCGGACCGGACCGTAAGATACATCTATTTTTTTATTTATTTTAAATATTGCATATTAGATATATATTTGTGTCTTAACTAAAAAGAATGTCCTAAGGGGACTAGGGGTGGAATCACTAGTGATGGATTCCATCACTCCCACTATCCAATCAACTAATGCCATGTCATCAATCCAATTTCCATCACTAGTGATAGAAATTGACTAGGGGTGGAATCACTAGTGATGGAATTCCATCACTCCCTCCCAATTTTTTTAATTTTCATTTTAAATTTAGAAAATAAAAATAAAACACTAAATTAAAAATTTCATTCATTTTAAAACATACTAGTTCAATTTAACATACTAGGAACATACAATTTAAAAAAAAAAAAAAAACCTACTACTCGAATTTAACATACTAGAAACATACAATTTAAAAAAAAAAAAAAACCTACTCCTCGTCCGAATCCGGAAACTCCAAACCTAGAGAACCTACTAGTTCGATTAAATCGTATCTCAACCGAAAGTGAGTTTCTTCGTTACGCAATTGTAAATTGATATCTTGTGGGACTTGAACTTGTGTAGGAGGATCCGGTACCCAATCCGGGGATATTGCACGTCCGTCGTGTTTGATCAACATATTGTGCAATATGATACACGCATACACTATGCTATGGATAAATTTTTTTTTTTTTTTTAAAAAGTAACCGTTGAACCAACCAACGGTAATATAACGTTCCATTTTTCGATTGTACAACGCGTTATACAATGCACGCGTTAAAAAAAAAACGCGTTTTGTTGATGGTGGCGGCGGTGTACAAAACGCCCATCACGCGTTTTGGGGCTTCATCACGGGACCGCCCCGGGTTCCCTAAGTGTACCTTACCTTAAAATCTGGATAAGTTACTGTTATAACTCTACCTTGATTAATAAGTTAGACTGAGCGTCTAGGCGCACGCCTCTGACAACAGAGTCTTGTATGTCTGGCTAGATAGGCTAAACTGGTACAAACAGGACTGACTATCCATGCTTGTTTGCTGGTTTTTTGTA
This sequence comes from Helianthus annuus, assembly GCF_002127325.2. NCBI lineage: Eukaryota > Viridiplantae > Streptophyta > Magnoliopsida > Asterales > Asteraceae > Helianthus > Helianthus annuus. The sequence goes on from NC_035443.2 coordinate 142,351,376, forward strand.
TGCTTGTAGGTTCAAGTTTCAGAAGGCACTTCTCTTTATGCACAATGCCGCTCATGGTTAAAGAATGGGGTTACTTTAGAAAAACAGGTACATGATAGTTCTATATTTTTTTATTAGTGCATGTCATAGTGATAGGAGTAGACCCGAACAACACCGGTTCAAATCAAAAGCATAAGTTTAGCGCTTGTTTCAAGGCTCGCCTTATAAAACTATTACTATGTTGCTTGTTTTTTAAAAGTGTAAGGCGCTAGCTTCATTTACCTGAGGCGTTGCTCTATGTACAACCAGAAGCTGCATCTTACATATCAGCCTTTTACGACCCTAATACCGACCAATTTTGTCCCAGATGTGAATGAGGCAGCGCCTCAAGGCCGTGAGGCGTTTTCCGGATTTTCTCGCGCCTCAGGCGCACTTTTTAAAACCTACCTGTGTTTCAATAGTTAAGTATACATGTGTGGAGAGGGCTTGAGTTTGGTGTGTATAAACTTCCAACAAAATATATTCCATAGGTGCAAACCGAATGCATAACATCTCTTGAGGTTGCCTATTCAGCAAATGTCTAAAATACCCTTTACTATATATGTGTTTTATTGAAATAAAAGTTAAACTGATGCATGATTGACAGCCACAGTATCCGGATTGTGTCAAATCTCTTCCAAAGCCACTGCCTGCATCAACGGTAGAAGCAAGAAAGGAGGATGACCTGGAATTAGAGGAGGAGGTATTTATGCCTTTATGTTATGTACCATGTTGTTACACTGTCACTAACAAATGATGATTTTTTCCTTATCGATTGTCAGAAACTCGAGAATGTCGATCACTTGTCTGCTAAGGAGCTGTTGCAACTGCATGTTAATCATGCGAAGAAGGTTCGAGCGAGGTATGTACATATATATATGCTTACTTAGTTGACTCTTAAGATGTTGAAAGTCAATAATGTATGTTGTTATTTATAGATTAAGAAATCAACGGCTACAAAGAATCGAAAGGTATAAAGACCGTCTTGCTCTACTCTTGCCTGCGGTTGCGGATCAACAGCCAAAGAACGACCCTGCATCTTGAAGCATCCGCATGCCAATGAGCAAACCTGCAAAAAGAAGCCAACTTTTTAACCAACTTTAATAATTGGCTCTTTATAGTTATCTTTTAATCTCCTTTAGAACATTGGGATAAGTTATTAGTTTTTTAAGATACATATGTTATGATGAATATGATTACAGTGACAATATCTTTATCTTCTTTTGATTTGTTGAATTCACTTGAACTGGTGCTGGAAAACATTTCATCAAGAGATTAAGAAAAGAACCGGTATCCCCGTAGACAACCTTACCTCTACCCCGTAGGAATAGAGATGCCGCTTCCAGTGAGACCTCCGTCTCGATAGTAGTTTTGCATCAAGCCTTGGACATAAGGCACATAACACTCAGCAATCGGGACAAAGACCGATTAGTGCATGTATCCTTTTTTCTTTCAACTATCAACGCCACCACATGATGCATGATTAATTGTCCTTGGCTTTTAATGTTATTTTCACGAAATTAGTAAAATAACGTTAAAATTAGTGGACTTTCACTTTTGCCCCCCGATGGTCCACACTCCACACATATATACATTATATGCGCATACCGCAAGCGGGACGTAAATCCAACAAAACGATGGAGGTAGCTTGGGTCACTCCTTTTTCTTTTTAGAGAGGTGGCATTTTATTCAACTAAAAACAGACAAGCAAGATGCCAGAACAAGCATAAACACATAGAAAACAACAAAATAAAACAACTGGCTAACAAAATACATATTTTCTCCAGTGTGACTCTTCTAACAAATTCCTCTTGGACCGACTTTTAACCCAAAGAAACCATAGAGCCTTTATTTCCTACATAGCGCCACAAACAACTGGCTTTTTTTATTGAAATTTAGGTTGTCCCATGCTTTCCAAATCAACCAACACGCCATATAATCACTAACTACATCATTCCCCAATAAATTTTGTCGCCATTATTATTTGTGCCTCAGTCCATCTCTTGAGACCTTCTTTGCCGCTCAATGGGTTGTTCAACTCCGACCTTATTTTCAAGAGTTTATTTCGCAAGTTGAAGGCCATTTACTGTTTCTTTAATCACCGGAGGGTACGCCTAGTCCAATTACCACTTTTATTGCATGTCACAACAAACCGGGTCATCCATTCACGAATCATACAATCACGATGAAGGTAACTTAACTGGGTCGCTCCAATAAGGACGGCTATTCGGGTGCTTATGGTGGAGGTAACATATTAATAATATATAATAAAATAATATATAATATATATTTTATAACTATGATAACACGTTATTAAGAAGTTTTTTTTTGTTTGCATAAGTAAAATTCGAGCCTGGTAGGAGGTGATTATAAACCCTGCCCTAAATCTTCACCTAAATAAATCGTTTGAGCTCGGGTCCCCACTGCATCCCCTATAAGATATAATATGAAACCGGCCCAAAATGATTCGGTTTTCTCTTTCACCATGAGTTTGAGGTATTTAAATAAGCCATGGCTCGAAGCTCGTTCGAAACTAGCTTGATTTTGTTGAGTCGTGTGCTAAACTAGATCGTTTAAAATTTGGACCAAGCGTCCAAGCTTGAGACAAAGTGAGGTCGCTCAGATGTTTTAACTTAATATAATGTTAATGTTAGATTTAGCCTACCCAATAAGCTCTCAATAGTGCAATGCCTAATGTCATGTTCAACTCAACTTGAATTCCTTGATAAAATTTTAATCTTATTTTGTTTTTTCTGAAAACTAAGTTAAAGTGAGGCAAGTTGAATTAGTTTGAGTTTAAATCGAGTCGAGTTCGAGCTTAATTTTTAGCTTGGTTATATGAATTCAAGCCAAGCTCAAGAGTAGAGCCTGAGTATGATGCAGGCCACACAAGCCTGTCTCGTGTTAGTACAGACCAAGCCCAAGAAGGAGCAGGCCAGGGCGGAGTCAGGCCCAAACGTGTGCAGAGGAAGCCCACAAGGTTCCTGGATTGATCCACAAGTTTAGCAGGGGAATATTAGAAGATTACGAGCACGTATTTTCTTATTTATCACATGTTAGATTAATTGTTGCATTAGTGGGTAGTTAGTGGAGCATGGTAGGAAGTTGTTACATGCATGTCTCCAAGAAATAAGGAACATGTGTATCATGTGCTCATAACCATTGCATATTTAATTCCTTGTAATTTGCTTTGAAAGATATCCAGAAAATTGTTCCAAACTCTTGTCTTCTTTCTATTGTTCTAGGAGTGTTTGCCTACTAAAAAAGGCTCCATCATTCTGGTGCTTTCATTCACGAATCACCTCCCCCATGCCACCGTGTCGCGACCCAACCGGCCCCGATGACTTCCCTCCGTCCATCACGGATCAACTCAGCCAGTTGATCCAAATCACCACCACGGCCGCTACCACCGCTGCCTCCACTCAATCCGACCTCAAAACACAGTTAGCCGCCGCCCTCGTTCAAGCCACCACCAACCTTAACGCCAAACTTGACACCCAAACGGAAACAACCCCTCGTCTTGTTAATCATGTACAACAGTTGACCGACAACCTTGAACCGGAAAAAAACGCTACCCGACCGCATTCCCCAACCCGCCAAAACAATAACCAACCAAACCCACGCCAACCAAAAATTACGTTACCTCTTTTCGACGGGTCAAATCCACTCGGATGGATTTTTCAAGCCGACAAATATTATAATTATTATAATATTCCCCCGGTGGAACATATTTCACTAACAGCTTTCCATTTTATTGGTGATGCACTTTCGTGGCACCAAAATCAATTCAACAACAATCTGCTCGGGTCATGGACGGACTTCAAACGCGAGGTAGAGCTTCGCTTCGGTCCATCATCGTATGAAAATCACGAAGCCACTCTGTTTAAACTCCGGCAAACCGCATCGGTTTCCGAATATCAAACAGAATTTGAAAAAATTAGCAATCGTGTCACCGGCTTGTCTCCGCAAACCCTAACAAACTGTTTTATCTCTGGCCTCAAACCTGAGTAACAGGCCGAACTGGCTGTCTTGAAGCCCACAACGTTTCATGATGCATGTGGACTAGCCAGGAGAGTTGAGGATAAATTCGCACATGTCAATAAGCCCAAATCCTTTTATCAGCCCAGGTCATACCCCACCCAAAATACTGCTCCTCAAACAACGATCCCTCCTAATTCTCAGCCTTCTACAAGGGCTGGCAATTGGGTACCTGTTAAGACACGATTAGACCTGTTTGACTGAAAAATACACCCTTTGACTTTTTTAATTTTTAAAATAATTTAAATTACAATGTTAGGATCTATCATTTATTCATCTTTGTACATAAAACTGTTTTATAAACATGAGGTAGAAAGTAGTTGTTAGGACAGGATTTTTATGACCAATGATCCTTACATGATATCCTAACAAGTGATCCTTGTTTCTTTGGCAGATAGTGATCCTCAGAAGAGCTCCAGGATCAGGATCACGGATCATCCTAAGGATCCTCATACTAACAATTGTTCTCTTTGAATTTAATGTTGTTTTGCAGGAATTACGAGTTGGACCTGATCTTAGCAACGTAAACAAGGAATCTGTCACGTTAATTTCGCACATGCATAATCAAAGATGGACGTTATGGATAATATGGAAACTCAGCACAATTCAAGGGCGATTATTTAGGCTAAATTTACTTCTATTTCTAAAGGGGTAACGAGCTAGTAGTTAGGTGATTTGCCTAAAATAGAACCACACACACTTGTATAAATGGCACTCTTGAACATTCGGAAGACACTTTTCACACGCTTTAGCATACGATACTATAGTGATCCTTGTACCTAGCTCGTTACCATCCGAAGTTGTAAACATTGTTTGTTATATTGAAGTCTGGTGATCGGTAGTTTCCATCACCCGAGGTTTTTTATGCCGGAGATCATTCATTGATCAAGGGCTTTTTCCTCGTATAAATCCTTGTGTCACTTGTGCATTTTACATTTAAGTGATCCTTTACTTTGTTCATCATACCAAGCATCATTCCCCGTTTACATAGAGTTTGGTTGCATTATCCTTGTGTGATTTTTGACCAAAACAGTTTGGCGCCCACCGTGGGGCAATTGGTGCTTCATTCATAAGAAAGTTTTTCTGTTGGTGATCATTCCGGAGTGTTACATGGCTTCATCGTTGAAGAATACCTCCACAGCGATGTCTGCAGTCAATTCATCTAATGGCATTCCACCTTTACCTCCACCACCGGCTGGATCTCAGAAAAATGCTGAAAAGAGACCAACTCCTATCTTCTCTAAACCTTCATCTTCTGCTCTAACTTCTCCTGCTCCCAGTACTAGTGATATATTTACTTTGATTTTGCAGATGAGGGATCGTATGCAGCAGCAGGATGAAACTAATGACAGGATCCTCAGAGAAATCGGAGATCTCAAAAAGCAAAAGAAAACGGCAGAGGATCATTCCCCACTGATGCCCAAATCTTTGAATTTTGATACTCCGATGATTACTTCTCAGCCATCAGAGGTCCCAGACATTCAACATATGGGTGGATCAAGAGGAGTGCATTCCGGCCCAGCAATAGTGACTCAGGCATCAGGATCATATTTCCAACCGGCAGGATCCTACACTCAGCATATGGGATCCTTCATGAACTCAGGATCTTCCTTCATTCCAGGATCATCCCAGGTTCAAGGATCCTCCTTCGTTCCAGGATCATCCCAGGTTCAAGGATCCTCCTTTGTTCCAGGATCATGCCATGTTCAGGGATCCCTTCAGATACCAGGATCCTTGAAGAATTTGCAAACAAGAAGTCCAGATGTCCATCAAGGAGATCTTATTCCAATGCAGACCATTGCTTCCACTGGTCCCTCCATCATCCCAGAATCCCAGCAATATGGATTCACATCCAATGTTCCTAACTTGAACCCGATGGGAGGTAACACTTTTAATAATTCTCTTACCACTAACCATGGATTCATGCAGGATACAGGTATCAACCATGCTATGGCCAGAGAACTGCAGAAACTGAAGGATATGATATCAAGTGTTCCAGGGGTAGTCAAACCTATCCCGGAGATTGCAGATGGAAGCCATAAGGTATCTCGTTTTGCACCACCAATTTGTGATGCTGAGATACCCAAAAGATTCCATATCCCTACTATGAAGTTGTATGATGGTACAACGGATCCTGAGGAACACATAGCACAATACAGGGAGAGGATGGAGATCAATCCTATTCCAGAAAGGTTAAAGGAAGCATGCCTGTGCAAGGGATTTGGATCCACTCTTACTGGATCAGCTCTTAAATGGCTGCTAAGTCTTCCCCCTTACTCTATTACTTCGTTTGCTAATTTAGTTAACTTATTCAATAATCAATTTTCTTGTAGCAGAAAATTTGAACGATTGACTAGTGATTTATATAGGATAACTCAGGGTCATAATGAATCATTAAGGGATTATATAACCAAATTTAGCAATGAATCCTTGGACATTCCTAACTTGGATGTGGCCACAGCTGTTGAGGCCTTCAAGATGGGATTGCTTAAGGATTCATTGTTCTATGATGATCTTGTTATGACACCATGCAGGAACCTAGACGAAGTAAGAACTCGGGCACTCAGATTCATCCGGCTAGAGGATGACAAGAGGATCCAGGAGAGACAAGTAGGATCCTCAAAACAAGAAAAGCAAGGATCCTCTTTCAAAAGCAACAAATTCAAATCCTATAACAGAACTGACAACCAGAACGTGCATGCTGTTGACCAAGAAGAGGATGATGAAGATTATCCTCCAATTTCTGAATACTGTTTTTCCGTTGATAACCATGAACTAATCCTTACAATGCAGAATCTAGGAGAAAAAGCCAGATGGCCCAGAAAAAATGACAAACCAGCCACAGCTAAAGATAAATCAAACTGGTGTGCATACCATGAGGATTTTAGGCATTTGACAGAGGAATGCATCGCATTACGAAAGGAAATTGGATATCTGCTGAGCAAGGGGCATTTGAAAGAATTGTTGGGAAGAAAAAAGCAGAGGACTCAGGATCCTGAAAGGATCCCTGAAAGAGCTCCAGCTCCTCCGGCAGATGCACAAGTGATCAACTTTATTTCTGAAGGATCAGACATCTGTGGTACATCCTTCTCAGCAGCTAAAAGGCATGCAAAGGAAGCTAAAATGGATAACGGAGAAAGACCTATTCGAACATCAAGTGTCTCGGAAGGAAAAGTGATAACCTTTGATGAGGATGATCGAGTTGACATCCAGGATCCTCATCATGATAGTTTAGTTATTACTCTCTTTATTTCTAACCACTTTGTCCGCAGGATCCTTATTGACGGAGGAAGCTCAGTAAACATTATCCAGCTTGACGTTCTGAAGAAAATGGGTATCCCTGAATCAGATATCACACCAAGATCCTCCGTGCTTGTAGGATTTAGTGGCGAAACTAAGAAAACCCTGGGGGACATTAAACTTCCAATTTATGTGGAAGGATTACATAATTATCAAAAATTTTGCGTTATTGACTGTTTGTCTTGTTGTAATGTTATCCTTGGCAGGCCCTGGATACACGATATGAAGGCAGTCCCGTCCACCTACCATCAGTGTGTGAAGCTTCCTAGCCCATGGGGAATAATCAAGATCGATAGTGATCAACAGGAGGCTAAGGATTGTTACACCTCATCAATGAAACCAGCCTCGAAATCAAGGGAGCAATAGCAATTAAAGTATCCTCCAAGGGGTGTCTTGGAGGCAAGAGAGCAGGATGTGGATGAAATCCTCTTGGATCCTGATGATCCTGAATCTAAAATCTACATCGGATCAGGGATCCTTGATAAAATGAAAGAAGACATAGTATCCTTCCTCAAAAGAAGAAAATCTACCTTTGCATGGAAACATGAAGATATGACAGGTATATCTAAGGATATTATCACTCATAAACTTGGCATTGACAGGTCAGTTAAACCAATCCATCAAAAAAGGAGGAAGTTTGCACCAGAAAAGAAATGCCATTATCCAGGAAGAGGTAGAAAGATTACTACGAGCAGGTATGATTAGAGAAGTAAAGTATCCAAAATGGCTGGCCAATGTGGTTGTTGTTCAAAAGAAAAATGGAAAGTGGAGGGTATGTGTCGATTTCACTGATTTGAATAAGGCATGTCCCAAGGATCCTTTCCCCTTACCCCACATTGACTCCATGGTGGATGCAACGGCGGGTCATGAACTGTTAACCTTTATGGATGCATCATCTGGATTCCAACAAATTCAGATGGAACCATCTGACCAAGAGGATACGGCTTTTATGACCCCAACCGGTTTATATTGTTATATTGCTATGCCTTTTGGATTAAGAAATGCAGGTGCAACATATCAAAGGCTGGTGAATATGATGTTCAAAGATCAAATTGGACAAACTATGGAAGTGTACATAGACGATATGGTGGTGAAATCCAAAAAAGCTGAGGATCACCTAAGGGACTTGGAGGAAGCATTTGATATCCTTGATAATTATAACATGAAGCTTAATCCTTCAAAATGTCACTTTGGTGTTAAAGCAGGTAAATTCTTAGGATATATGGTAACCCAGAGGGGCATTGAAGCAAGCCCGGAACAAATCAAAGCATTGGTGAATATCAAATCCCCTGCCAACGCTAAGGATGTGCAAAGGCTAACAGGCAGGATAACAGCTCTAAACAGATTCATATCCAAATCCTCAGAAAAGTGTAAAGAATTCTATGATATCCTAAGAAAGAACAAGAAATTCGAATGGACTAAAAAGCATGAGAATGCTTTACAAGCCCTAAAAGAATACATGTCCTCAGCCCCAGCATTGATGAAACCAGAAAAAGGAGATGTGTTATCCTTATACCTTGCGGTATCCTCAAAAGCAGTAAGTGCAGTCCTTGTTAAGGATCATGAAGGTATACAATATCCTGTCTATTATGTAAGTAAGAGTTTACTTGATACTGAATCCAGGTATTCACACCTTGAAAAACTTATTCTTGCACTGATTATGGCATCTACTAAACTAAGACATTATTTTGAGACACATATTATTGTTGTTAGAACTAATTTTCCAATTAAGAATGTCCTCAGGAAACCAGAGATGTCCGGAAGAATGGCTAAGTGGGTAGTAAAGCTTAGTGCCCATGATATAAGATATGAGCCCAGAACAGCCATCAAATCCCAAGCATTAGCAGACTTTGTGGCTGATTTCAGTAGTGATTTACAAAAGGAAGCCGAATTGGAAGTCCAGTAGCTGGATGAAACTAAGGATCCGTGGATACTACATACTGACGGATCCTCAAATGTCAAAGGCACGGGGCTTGGTATACTACTAAAATCGCCACAGGGGGACATAATACCCCATTCCATAGCTTGTGAGTTCCAAGCCACTAATAATGAGGCTGAATATGAAGCCTTAATCGCTGGTTTGCAAATTGCTAAGCATATGGGGATCAGATATCTTAAGGTATACGTGGATTCGTTGTTAATCACTAATCACTTTAATGGATCCTATGCTGTTAAAGGTGAAAAACTAACCAAATATTTAGAGATAGTCAAAGAATTGGCACTCTCCTTTGTTTCCTTCAGTTTGACACAGGTACCAAGGGAGGAAAATACAGAAGCTGATGCATTGGCCAATCTAGGATCATCTTTGAAGATCCCAGAGGATATAAGTATCCCCATCATCCATATCCTAGCTCCTGCTATTGAAAATCAGGTGGCCATGGAAATAGAAGAAGATACTGCAATGATCCCTAGTGAGGATACTCAATCTTGTTCAGGATCATGGATCTCACCAATCATGAGATACTTACAACACTGGGAGATTCCTAGGGGAGAAAATCCTAGGGCTTTCAGGATTAAGGTATCTCAATTCACAATCTTAAATAATATGCTATATAAGCGATCTCTTGCAGGACCATATTTAAGATGTATCGAGGATCCTGAAGTTCAAGAAGTGTTAAAAGACTTCCATGAAGGAGATTGTGGAAACCACACTGGGGGCAGGGCATTGTTCTCAAGGATCTTAAGGACAGGATACTACTGGCCAACTATGAAAAGGGATGTTGTGGAGTATGCTAAGAAGTGTGATCCTTGTCAAAGACACAGCAATATCCTTCATCAGCCGGCTGAATTTCTACATCCTATACCATCCTCTTGGCCATTCATGAGATGGGGGATGGATATAGTTGGCAAGCTCCCTAAGGCACCCGGTGGAAAAGTATTCATGCTTGCTATGACTGACTACTTCTCCAAGTGGATAGAGGCTGAAGCTTTTGCCCAAGTCAGAGAGAAGGAAGTTATATCCTTTATTAAGAGAAATATTATAACTAGATTTGGCATTCCTTCTGAAATTGTATGTGATAATGGTTCCCAATTTATTGGGAGCAGGACTACTAACTTTTGTGACAGTTGGGGGATTAAGATGATAACATCAACACCAGTCCACCCACAAGCAGAATCATCCAACAAGATCATCATCAACAATCTGAAGAAGAAACTTGGATCCAAGAAGGGGAAATGGGCAGAGGAATTGCCTTATGTGCTTTGGGCTGATAGGACAACTCCCAAGAATGCTACTGGTCAAACACCCTTCTCTTTGGTATTTGGGGCAGAATCAGTGATCCCAACAGAAATGGTGGTTCCAACTGCTAGAACAAGTACCCGTGATCCTGAGGAGAATGATGCAAACCTGGCTCAAGACTTGGATACTATTGAAGAAATCAGGGATCTGGCTAGGATAAGGATGGCTAGCTACCAACAAAGAATGGCTGGTGCTTACAACAAAAATGTCAGGATAAGGAAATTCCAAGTTGGGGATATGGTATTGAGAAAAGCATTCCAAAATACCACCAATCCTGCTGATGGGAAATTGGCACCAAAATGGGAAGGCCCTTATTTGATCGAAGCGGAAGCAGGAAAGGGGGCATATAGATTGCTTACCATGGAAGGTAATCTGTTACCAAGAGCCTGGAATGCTGTCCACTTGAAAAAATATTTCATGTAAACAGGACCCTTCTGGCATGAGTGATCCTTACATTAGAAGTATCCTTCAAGGATCCCTGAAGCATCAATGATCCTTACTCTGGTAATGTCCTAAGCTTGAACTCTTATTTACATATCTTCTTATTTAAGGATAAGGATCATGTATCCTTCATCCTTCTCTCACGAGATTTTGAGTTCTGATAAGTCCAGGTATCCTTAGCATAATGTCGACAATCTTCAGAAGCAACTCAGATCCTTGGGCTTGTCCCCAGTTATCCTAGGGCTTGTCCCCAGTTTTTGCCTGTAGCGCACGATGATCCTGGTATAGTTCACGTCTTTGGGACCAGTACTCGCTTTAGGGGCTGATAACCTCATCGTACTGGCTATACCTAGGATCCTACGTATAATGGTAGACGTACCATACATCCGTTCCTAAGGTTTCTAACGTCTTCACGTTAGCTAAGGTTTTGGCATTTTCATGTCACTAAGCTTGGATAGTCGCCAGTGAGGGCCATACTCCAGTTTACATACGATCCTTGGGCTTGTCCCCAGTTATCCTTCGGGCTTGTCCCAAGTGATCCTTTGGGCTTGTCCCCAGTTATCCTTTGGGCTTGTCCCCAGTTACTAACCTATCTTTTATATTGGCTTAGTCCCAAGTTATATTCCATTTTTCAGGTTTTCGAAGTTAAACAATTAAGGATCCTTAATCCTTATTATCCATTAAAGTTTTACTTATGGTTATCCTGATTAAAGGTTAGGATCCTAACTTGGATCCTCAGGTATGATCCTTAACTATTTTTATTCATTATTCATTTGAATAACCCTTAGACCTTGACAACTGGACCCATGATCCTTAAAATGAATTACTTTTTGGAAGTTTTCAACTATAGGATACTTGATCCTGGATCGTATCCTAAACTTCTTAAACATAATTTGGTTAAGCTTTTCTCACAAATATATATCAAAACAATTGGAAATTAAAAGGATAACAACACAAGATAAGCCAAAAAGATTAGAGTTATTTTATTAACAAAGGTCTAAAACCCTTCATAGTTGTCAAAATTGCCAACCCACGTTTCTACCAGCAAAACGTGGCCCGTCCACATGGGTTGGCAAAGGGTGTCCATTGTTTGTGCGGTCATAGCATGCAGGAAATTAAAAGGCGGCAGGATCACAATGGCTTCATCCCCCAAACAGAGGATCCCTCCACCATTTGTAATCCTACCTATTGTCCGAAGGATCCTGGATCCTTAACCCTAAAACTATTGTTCAAATTACAGACCATAATTGTTTTAAAACATCAACAACCACCAAACAAAAAAATTGGGCTCCGGCTATGTCTAGAAGTTTCCTTCATCGCCCAATCCTGCAGCTCAATCCTTCGCTGCACCATCACCACCGGCTCCGCTTGCCTCTCCAGCATGATCCTTGCCAGCGCCTCCACCCTCAAGCATCGGGATCTCCTCAGCTTCATCATCATCCTCCAACTCTGCCAGCCTCGCCTTCCAACCCTCTACATCCCATGTGCTCTTGTCAAAGGTAGGATCCTGAGCCTCCATAGCCATCTGCAGCTGGATCTTATACATGGTTATTGCGGCAGAGACCTTGGCATCCTGGGTGATCTCATGCTTCTCATAATCAAAATTGATCAGCATCCTGGCAGCATCATCCTTGGTGGCCCGGAGCTCCTTCTCAAGATCAGCTATCTTAAGATCCTTCAGCACACCCATTTGTTGGAGGTCAGCAATCTGGCGGTCTTGATCCTCGACGTGGCCAACATACGTCTCTATCTCAGCAAATTTCTGCAAGGAAGACAAGGCATAACATCAGAAACAAGTGATCCTCAAAACTGTCAGGATACACAAACAGGGGCAGTGATCCTTACCTCGTTGAAGTAATCCAGAAACTGTTGGCGGAGCAGGGGCAGACCTTGTAACTCCTCAGAGGCCTTTCTCTTCTTTCCTTTACCCCTAATAGGTGCTTTAGGGGCTGAAGCAGTTGGGCTAGCAGCAGGAGTCTTCTTCCTTGAGGATTTGACATTTGTAAGATCATCGATGCCAAACTTTGAAGCAGACTTAGAGGATTTTCCAGCACCTACACAACCAAAATAAGATAAGTATTCTAATTAAACTTGAAAATCCTACATAGAATTACTTTTTAAATGAGGATACTTACTTGACATTGTGACAGAGGCAGAGGATACTTCTTGAGAATCTTGGGTGGCAACCTGGAAAGTTCTTATCTCCGGATCAAGCTTCTTAAAGGCCAAGAGTCTCTCTTTTGAAGCAGGTGTCAACTTCAGATGTGAAACGGATATAGCTGCACAATAAACAAGAGAATATCAGTGATCCTTATTCTGAGGAATAAATTCTGTGGTGATCCCTCTAGGATCCTACCATGGGTAGCCCACTCCTTGGGCAAATCCTTCCCATTAGGGATGGTATCTCTCCTTACAAAAAAGAACCGCCGCTTCCAGTTCAGGTCATTTTTGGTAACTTTGAAAACAGGGTGATCCTCTCCAGCTTTCCGCTTGAACAAATATCGGTGGGATCCAAAAGTGGTGAGATCATACATCTCAGCCAACTCCGCCATGCCAAGGTCAATCCCTTCTTGTTCAATGATCCTTTCAAGGGTGTATAACACCCTCCAGATCATCGGTATAGCCTGGATGTAACAGATGCCGGTAAGGGAGAAAAAGGACTGGGTAAACTGAGGAAAAGGATATGAGTATCCTATCATGAAAGGAGTAACCGGAAAAGCTACCCAAGTCTCTGTGATGTGATCACTCAAAGCGGTAGGACTAAAAGACTTGAAAAGGGTCTCCGCCGGGAAACAACGACGGATTTTATCGATTTGAGGGTCGGTGAAACAACACCTCTCGGTGGGGGAATCCTTGATAATCCCTTGACCCTTCAAGGGGCTGCTCTTCTTAGGATCCTTACAGGGAGAATTCCGGAGCAACATTTTTTGCAAGACAATGGAAAAAGAAAGAAAAACAGAGTAAGCAAGAGAGAAGGAGAAGGGGAATACCTGTTCAATCCTCTGATCGCGGTTGTTAGGGCTGGATTTTTATTATAGGTGATCCTTACACGTGATCCTAACCAGTGATCCTTGTTTCTTTGGCAGACAGTGATCCTCAGCCGGACTTCAGGATCAGGATCATGGGACATTATAGGATCCTTATACTAACGATCATCTTCGCTTAATGCAATGTTATTTTTGCAGGAATATCTAGCAGGATACGCTCTAAGCATCATGATCAAGGGACGCGTCTTCACAATTATGGCAAGAGCTTAATCGGAGATAGACGTTGCACAGGATATGGAAACATGGCTTGATTTATGGGCGGCAATTTAGGCTAGATTGTCTTTTATTTCTAAAGGGGTAATGAGCTGATAATTAGTCCTTTTACCTAAAATAGGTCACCTACACTTGTATAAATACCACTCTCCATCATTTGGAAGGGGACACACGACATACAACGCAACTCTCACACACTTAGACACTCGAAACAATAGTGATCCTTGTACTCAGCTCATTATCATCCAAAGTTGTAACTATATTTTTCTTATATTGAAGTTGGTGATCGGTAGTTGCCATCACCCGAGGTTTTTTATGCCGGAGATCATACATTGATCAAGGGCTTTTTCCTCGTATAAATCATTGTGTCTTTGCATCTTTATCACAGAAGTGATCCTTTACTTTCATAATTAACCAAGCATCATACCCCGTTTACATAAAGTTTGGTTACATTATCCTTGTGTGATTTTTGACCAAAACAGTTTGGCGCCCACCGTGGGGCAATTGGTGCTTCATTCATAAGAAAATCTTTTGTTCGAAATCATTTCGAAGAGTTACATGGCTTCATCATTGAAAAACATGTCCACGACAATGTCTGCAGTCACCTCGTCCCAGAGCATTCTGCCTCCACCACCGGCAGGATCCCAGAAGAATGCTGAGAAGAGACAAACTCCTACTACTTCTAAATCTCCATCTCCTTCTGCTATGAATTCTTATATTCCCAGTACTAGTGATGTATTTACTTTGATTTTGCAGATGAAGGATCGTATGCAGCGGCAGGATGAAACTAATGAAAGGATCCTCAGGGAAATTGGAGATCTCAAAAGACAGAAGAAAACGGCAGAGGATCATTCTCCACTGATGCCCAAATCCTTGAGCTTTGATACTCCAATGATTACTTCTCAGCCATCAGGAATTCCAGACGTGCAAATCATGGGAGAATCAAGAGGATTGCACCACGGATCGACAGCAATGACTCAGGCACTAGGCTCACACTTCCAGCCGGCAGGATCCTACCCCCAGCATTTGGGATCCTTCATGAATCCGGGAGCCTATCCGGGGGCACAGCAGTTTCAAGGATCCTGCTTCGTTCCAGGATCATTCCAGGGCCAAGGATCCTCCTTTGTTCCAGGATCATCCCAGGTTCAAGGATCCTCCTTTGTTCCAGGATCGTCCCAGACACCAGGATCCTTCCAGATGCCAGGATCCCTAAAAAGTTTGCAAACAGGAAGTCTAGATGTCCATCAAGGGGACTTCATTCCAATGCAGACCATTGCTTCCACTGGTCCCTCCGTTGTTCCAGAATCCCAGCAATATGGGCTCCCTAACTTGAACCCAATGGGAGGTAACACTTTAAATAATTATCCTACCACTAACCATGGATTCATGCAGGATACAGGTACCAATCATGCTATGGCCAGGGAGTTACAGAAGCTAAAAGATATGATCTCAAGTGTTCCAGGGGTAGTCAAGCCTATCCCAGAGATTGCAGATGGAAGCCACAAGGTATCTCGCTTTGCACCACCAATTTGTGATGCAGAGGTACCCAAAAGGTTCCATATCCCTACCATGAAGCTGTATGATGGCACAATGGATCCAGAGGAGCATATAGCACAATACAGGGAGAGGATGGAGATCAATCCTATCCCAGAAAAGTTGAAGGAAGCATGCCTATGTAAAGGATTTGGATCCACTCTTACTGGATCAGCTCTTAAGTGGCTGCTAAGTCTTCCCCCCTACTCTATTACTTCATTTGCTAATTTAGTTAATTTATTCAATAACCAATTCTCTTGTAGCAGAAAATTTGAAAAATTAACTAGTGATTTGTACAGGATAACTCAAAATCATAATGAATCATTAAGGGATTATATAACTAAATTTAGTAAAGAATCCTTGGACATTCCCAACTTGGATATGGCTACGGTTGTTGAAGCCTTCAAAATGGGACTGCTTAAGGATTCATTATTCTATGATGATCTTGTTATGACACCATGCAGGAATCTAGATGAAGTAAGAACTCGAGCACTCAGGTTCATCCGGCTAGAGGATGACAAGAGGATCCAGGAGAGACAAGTAGGATCCTCAAAACAGGAGAAGCAAGGATCCTCCTTCAAGAACAACAAATTCAAATCCTACCATAGAAATGAGAACAAGAATGTGCATGCTGTTGACCAAGAAGAGGATGATGAAGATTATCCTCCAATCTCAGAATATTGTTTTTCCGTTGATAATCATGAACTGATCCTTGCAATGCAGAATCTAGGTGAAAAAGCTAGATGGCCCAGGAAGAATGATAAACCATCCGGGACTAAAGACAAGTCAAAATGGTGTGCATACCATGAGGATTTCGGGCATCTAACTGAAGATTGCATAGCCTTAAGAAAAGAAATTGGATACCTGCTAAGCAAGGGGCATCTAAAAGAATTGCTGGGGAGAAAAAAGCAAAGGACTCAGGATCCTGAAAGGATCCCTGAGAAGGCTCCAGCACCCCCGGCAAATGCACAAGTGATCAACTTTATTTCCGGAGGATCAGACATCTGTGGTACATCCTTCTCGGCGGCCAAAAGGCATGCAAAAGAATCAAAAATGGATAATGGAGAAAGGCCTATTAGAACCTCAAGTGTCTCAGAAGGGAAGATGATAACATTTGATGAGGATGATCGCATTAACATTCAAGATCCTCACCATGATAGTTTAGTTATCACTCTCTTTATCTCTAACCATTTTGTCCGCAGGATCCTTATTGATGGAGGGAGCTCAGTGAACATTATCCAGCTTGATGTCCTGAAGAAGATGGGAATCCCAGAATCAGACATCACACCAAGATCCTCCGTGCTTGTAGGATTCAGTGGGGAAACAAAGAAAACTCTGGGGGACATCAAACTCCCAATCTACGTGGAAGGATTACATAATTATCAGAAATTTTGTGTTATTGACTATTTATCTTGTTGCAATGTTATCCTTGGCAGACCTTGGATACACGATATGAAAGCAGTCCCATCCACCTACCATCAATGTGTGAAGCTCCCTAGCCCGTGGGGAATAATCAAGATCGACAGTGATCAGCAGGAGGCTAAGGATTGTTATACCTCATCCATGAAGCCAACCTCGAAGCCAAGGGAGCAATAGCAATTACAGTATCCTCCGAGGGATGTCTTGGAGGCAAGGGAACAAGATGTGGACGAAATCCTTTTGGATCCTAATGATCCTGAATCAAAAATCTATATCGGATCAGGGATCCTTGGCAAGATGAAAGAAGACTTAATATCCTTCCTCAAAAGAAGAAAACATACCTTTGCTTGGAAACATGAAGATATGACAGGTATATCTAAGGATATTATTACTCACAAACTTGGCATTGACAGGTCTATCAAACCAATCCATCAAAAAAGGAGGAAGTTTGCACCAGAAAGGAATGCCATTATCCAAGAAGAAGTAGAGAGACTACTTCGAGCAGGTATGATCAGAGAGGTAAAATATCCAAAATGGTTAGCCAATGTGGTCGTTGTCCAAAAGAAAAATGGAAAGTGGAGGGTATGTGTCGATTTCACTGATTTGAATAAGGCATGTCCCAAGGATCCTTTCCCATTACCCCACATTGACTCCATGGTGGATGCAACAGCGGGGCATGAACTGTTGACCTTTATGGATGCATCATCTGGATTCCAACAAATTCAGATGGAACCATCTGACCAAGAGGATACAGCCTTTATGACCCCAACCGGTTTATATTGTTATATTGCCATGCCTTTTGGACTAAGAAATGCAGGTGCAACATATCAAAGGCTGGTAAATATGATGTTCAAAGATCAAATTGGAAAAACTATGGAGGTGTACATAGATGATATGGTAGTCAAATCGAAGAAAGCTGAGGATCACCTAAGGGATTTGGAGGAAGCATTTGATATCCTTGATAATTATAACATGAAGCTCAATCCTTCAAAGTGCCACTTTGGTGTTAAGGCAGGAAAATTCCTAGGATATATGGTAACTCAGAGGGGCATTGAGGCAAGTCCGGAGCAAATCAAAGCATTAGTAAACATCAAGTCCCCTACCAATGCTAAGGATGTGCAAAGGCTAACAGGCAGGATAGCAACTCTGAACAGGTTCATATCAAAATCCTCAGAAAAATGCAAAGAATTTTACGATATCCTAAGGAAGAACAAGAAATTTGAATGGACTAAGAAACATGAGAATGCTTTACAAGCCCTTAAAGAATATATGTCCTCAGCACCAGCATTATCAAAGCCCGAAAAAGGAGATGTGTTATCCTTATACCCGGCGGTATCCTCAACCGCTGTAAGTGCTGTCCTTGTCAAGGATCACGAAGGTACACAATATCCTGTCTACTATGTAAGTAAAAGTCTACTTGATGCCGAATCCAGGTACTCACACCTCGAAAAACTTATTCTTGCATTAATCATGGCATCCACTAAGTTAAGGCATTATTTTGAAACCCATACTATTGTTGTTAAAACTAATTTTCCAATTAAGAATGTCCTCAGGAAACCGGAAATGTCAGGGAGAATGGCTAAGTGGGCAGTGAAGCTTAGTGCCCATGATATAAGATATGAACCAAGAACAGCCATTAAATCACAAGCCTTAGCCGACTTTGTGGCTGATTTCAGTAGTGATCTACAAAAAGAAGCAGAATTGGAGGTCCAGCAGCTGGATGAAACCAAGGATCCTTGGATATTACACACTGACGGATCCTCAAATGTCAAGGGCACAGGGCTCGGGATCCTACTAAAATCGCCACAGGGGGACATAATACCCCACTCCATAGCCTGTGAGTTCCAAGCAACTAACAATGAGGCTGAGTATGAAGCCTTGATTGCTGGCTTGCAAATTGCTAAGGATATGGGGGTAAAATATCTTAAAGTATATGTAGACTCATTATTGATCACCAATCACTTTAACGGATCCTATGCTGTTAAAGGTGAAAAACTAACCAAATATTTAGAGATAGTCAAAAAATTGGCACTCTCTTTTGTTTCTTTCAGCTTAACACAGGTACCAAGGGAGGATAACACGGAAGCTGATGCATTGGCCAACTTAGGATCATCCTTAAAAATTCCAGAAGACATAAGTATCCCTATCATCCATATCCTGGCTCCTGCTATTGAAAATCAAGTGGCCATGGAAATAGAAGAGGATACTGCAGTAATCCCTAGTGAAGAAACTCAATCTTATTCAGGATCATGGGTCTCACCAATCATGAAATACTTGCAAAACGGAGAGATTCCAATGGGAGAAAATCCTAGAGCTTTCCGGATCAAGGTATCTCAATTTACAATCTTAAACAATGTGCTATATAAACGATCTCTTGCAGGACCATATTTGAGATGTATTGAGGATCCTGAAATTGAAGAAGTATTGAAAGATTTCCACGAAGGAGATTGTGGAAACCACACTGGGGGCAGAGCATTGTTCTCGAGGATCCTTAGAACAGGATACTACTGGCCCACCATGAAAAGGGATGCTGTAGAGTATGCTAAGAAGTGTGATCCTTGCCAAAGACATAGCAATATCCTCCATCAGCCAGCTGAATTTTTACACCCAATACCATCCTCTTGGCCATTCATGAGATGGGGAATGGATATAGTTGGCAAGCTTCCTAAAGCACCTGGTGGAAAAGTATTTATGCTCGCCATGACTGACTATTTTTCTAAGTGGATAGAAGCTGAAGCCTTCGCCCAAGTCAGAGAAAAGGAAGTCATATCCTTCATCAAAAGAAATATTATAACTAGATTTGGCATTCCCTCTAAAATTGTATGTGATAATGGCTCCCAATTCATTGGAAGCAGAACCACTAACTTTTGTGACAGTTGGGGAATCAAGATGATAACATCAACACCAGTTCATCCACAAGCTAATGGTCAAGCAGAATCATCCAACAAGATCATCATCAACAATCTGAAGAAGAAGCTAGGATCCAAGAAGGGGAAATGGGCTGAGGAGTTACCTTATGTGCTATGGGCTGATAGAACAACTCCCAAGAATGCCACTGGTCAAACACCTTTCTCTTTAGTATTTGGGGCAGAGGCAGTGATCCCAACAGAAATGGTGATCCCAACTGCTAGAACAAGTGCTCGTGATCCTGAAGAAAATGCTACAATTCTAGCTCAGGATTTGGATACTATTGAAGAAATCAGGGATCTAGCTAGGACAAGGATGGCAAGCTACCAACAAAGAATGGCTGGTGCCTACAACAAAAATGTCAGATTAAGGAAATTTCAAGTCGGAGATATGGTGTTGAGAAAAGCATTTCAAAATACTATCAATCCTGCTGACGGGAAGTTAGCACCAAAATGGGAAGGTCCCTACTTGATTGAAGCTGAAGCAGGAAAGGGGGCATACAGGTTGCTAACCATGGAAGGAAACTTGTTGCCAAGAGCCTGGAATGCTGTTCACTTAAAGAAATATTTCATGTGAACATGATCCTCCATGCACGTGATCCTTACATTGAAGTATCCTCAAAGGATCCCGGTGATATCAGTGATCCTTACTCTGGTAATATGCTTATCCTAGAAACTATTGTATTTTCTTACTTTTTACCTAAGGATAAGGATCATGTATCCTTCATCCTCTACTCACGAAACATTTGAGTTATGATAGTTCAGGTATCTTCAGCATATCGTCAAAGATCTTCAAAAGCACCGCAGATCCTTGGGTCCAACTCCAGTTATCCTTGGGATTATCCCCAGTTTCCGCCAGCAGCGCACGATGATCCTGATATAGTTCACGTCTTTGGGACCAGTACCCACTTCCGGGGCTGACAACCTCATCGTACTGGCTATATTTAGGATCCTACGTATAATGGTAGACGTACCATACATCCGTTCCTAAGGTTTCTAACGTTTTCACGTTAGCTAAGGTTTTGACATTTTCATGTCACTAAGTTTGGATAGTCGCCAGAAAGGGCCATACTCCAGTTTACATACGATCCTTTGGGCTTGTCCCCAGTTATCCTTTGGGCTTGTCCCCAGTTATCCTATGGGCTTGTCCCCAGTGATCCTCCAGGATCATTCTCAGTTATCCTATGGGCATGTCCCCAGCTACTAATTTATCTCTTACATTGGCTTAGTCCCAAGATATGCTCCATCTTTCAGGTTCTCGAAGTTAAACAAATAAGGATCCTTAATCCTTATCATCCATTAAAGTTTTACTTGTGGTTATCCCGATTAAAGGTTAGGATCCTAACTTGGATCCTCAGGTATGATCTTTAACTATTTTTAATTTCATTATTCATTTGAAAAAACCTTTAGACCTTGACAACTGAACCTATGATCCTTAAAATAAACTTCCTTGAAAATTTTCGATTATAGGATATTTGATCCAGGATCATATCCTATATCTCTTGAACATGGTTTGCTTAATTATTGTTACAAATATATTTCTAAAACAATTGGAAACCAAAAAGATAAACAAAGGATAACAACACAGGATAAGCCAGAAAGATTAAGGTTATATTATTAGCAAAAGGATCTTTAACCCTTGCAAAAAGTTGTCAAAATTGCCAACCCACGTTTCTACCAGCAAAACGTGGCCCGTCCACATGGGTTGGCAAAGGGTGTCCATTGTCTATGCGGTCTTAGCATTGTGCAGGAAATTAAAAGCGGCAGGATCACAAAGGCTTCATCCCCAAACAGAGGATCCCTCCACCTTTTGTAATCCTACCTATTGTTCGAAGGATCCAGGATCCTCAACCCTAAAAACTATTGTTCAGAGATTACAGACCATAATTGTTTCACAAACACCACTACCACAAAAAACTATTACCAAACCTAAAAAATTGGGCTCCGGCCTAGTCAAAAATATCCATCATCGCCCAATCCAGCAGCTCACACCTCTGCTGCTCCATCACCACCAGCATCTCCACCTTGATCCTTCTCAGCATCACCACCTTCCAGCATGGGGATCTCCTCAGCCTCATCCTCGTCCTCCAGGTCCGCCAGCCTTGCCTTCCAACCTTCAACGTCCCACGAGCTTTTGTCAAAGGTAGGATCCTGAGCCTCCTCAGCCATCTGAAGTTGTATCTTGTACATAGCAATTGCCGCGGAGACCTTGGCATCTTGGGTGATCTCCTGCTTCTCGTTATCCATATCGATCAACCTCTGAGCAGCCTCATCCTTCGTGGCCCGGAGTTCCTTCTCAAGATCTGCTATCTTGAGATCCTTAAGCACGCCCATTTGTTGAAGGTCGGCAATCTGGCTCTCTTGATCCTCAACATGGCCAAGATAGGTCTCGATCTCGGCAAGTTTCTGCAAAGAGGGAAATAAGGTAAGTTCAGAACCGGATGATCCTCAAAGAAACAGGATACACAAACAGGATATTCGAAACGGATAACCAACAGGGGCAGTGATCCTTACCTCATTCACGTAGTCAAGGAATTGCTGACGGAGGAGGGGAAATCCTTGGAGATCTTCAGAGGTTTTCCTCTTTTTTCCCTTGCCCCGGATAGGTGCCTTGGGGGCTGAAACTGAAGGACTGGCAGCAGGAGCCTTCTTCCTCGAAGACTTGACGTTGGTGAGATCATCTATCCCAAATTTAGAAGCAGATTTGACAGACCTGGCAGACTTTCCAGCACCTACACAATCAAAAAACAAGATAAGTTGCTTTATTAATCAAACAATCCTACATATAATTTATTTTCTATAAGGATACTTACTTGACATAGTGGCAGATGCAGAGGATACTTCTTGAGAATCTTGGACGGTGACTTGGAAACTTCTGACTTCAGGATTAAGCTTTTTAAAAGCTAGGACTCTCTCTTTTGCAGCAGGGCTTAATTTCAGATGAGCAATGGATATAGCTGCACAAGAGATAAAAAGAGATATTAGTGATCCTCATTTTATGAGACAGGGCTGATAGTGATCCTTCGAGGATCCTCTATCCTACCATGAGTGGCCCATTCCTTGGGCAGATCCTTCCCATCTGGGATGGAATCCCTCCTAACAAAGAAAAAGCGACGCTTCCAGTTTGTATCGTTCTTAGTGACCTTGAAGACAGGATGATCCTCCCCGGCTTTCCGTTTCAACAAATACCGGTGAGAACCAAATGTGGTGAGATCATAAAGATTAGCCAACTCCGCCATCCCCAGATCAATCCCTTCCTGCTCGATGATCCTCTCGAAGGTATACAGAACCCTCCAGATCATCGGCATAGCTTGGATGTAAGAAATGCCGGTTAAGGAAAAGAAAGACTGGGTAAATTCTGGAAAAGGATATGAAAACCCTATGGCGAACGGGGTAGCAGGAAAAGCCACCCAAACATCTGAAACAAAGTCGCTTAAAGCTGTAGGAACGAAGGATTTGAAAACAGTATTCGCCGAAAAGCAATGACGAATTCTGTCTACGTGAACGTCAGTAAAACAACATCGCTCCGTAGGGGAATCCTTGATAATTCCCTGGCCTTTTAGGGGACTATCCTTCTTGGAATCCTTGTGTGGAGAATTCCGGAGCAACATGTTTGTGACGGAACAGAAACAGAGACGGAGCAAAAAACGGAGCAAAGAGAATATAGAAAGGAAAGAGAGAAGAGGAGAATACCTGATCAATCTTCGGTGGAGAATATAAAGGGAGTATATCCTGAATTTAAATACAAACTGATCCTCACCCTATCTCCTATTTATAATCATGATCTGCAGGGATTGTCACATCTATGACGTAATGATCGCAACGGCTAGTTCGATATTAACGGCTAGTTATTCGGAGTTGCCCGTTGGAGATAAGATCAAAACAAAATACAACTCGTTAATTTACAATCAACTCCTTATATTTTGGGGGCAATTGTTAGGGCTGGATTTTTATTATAGGTGATCCTTACACGTGATCCTAACCAGTGATCCTTGTTTCTTTGGCAGACAGTGATCCTCAGCCGGACTTCAGGATCAGGATCATGGGACATTATAGGATCCTTATACTAACGATCATCTTCGCTTAATGCAATGTTATTTTTGCAGGAATATCTAGCAGGATACGCTCTAAGCATCATGATCAAGGGACGCGTCTTCACAATTATGGCAAGAGCTTAATCGGAGATAGACGTTGCACAGGATATGGAAACATGGCTTGATTTATGGGCGGCAATTTAGGCTAGATTGTCTTTTATTTCTAAAGGGGTAATGAGCTGATAATTAGTCCTTTTACCTAAAATAGGTCACCTACACTTGTATAAATACCACTCTCCATCATTTGGAAGGGGACACACGACATACAACGCAACTCTCACACACTTAGACACTCGAAACAATAGTGATCCTTGTACTCAGCTCATTATCATCCAAAGTTGTAACTATATTTTTCTTATATTGAAGTTGGTGATCGGTAGTTGCCATCACCCGAGGTTTTTTATGCCGGAGATCATACATTGATCAAGGGCTTTTTCCTCGTATAAATCATTGTGTCTTTGCATCTTTATCACAGAAGTGATCCTTTACTTTCATAATTAACCAAGCATCATACCCCGTTTACATAAAGTTTGGTTACATTATCCTTGTGTGATTTTTGACCAAAACAGCGGTTATAAAGGGAAGAGTTCTCGAATTTAAATGCAAACGATCCTATCCCTATTTCTATTTATAATGATGATTTGTGCAGGGCTGTCATCTCCATGACGTCAGATCGCAACGGATAGTTCATTCTTAACGGCTATATATCCGTTGAGTTAGTTATAGATAAGATTCGGCAAAATATAACTCGTTTATATTAGATAAATACTCCTTATATTTTGGGGGCAATTGTTAGGACAGGATTTTTATGACCAATGATCCTTACATGATATCCTAACAAGTGATCCTTGTTTCTTTGGCAGATAGTGATCCTCAGAAGAGCTCCAGGATCAGGATCACAGATCATCCTAAGGATCCTCATACTAACAATTGTTCTCTTTGAATTTAATGTTGTTTTGCAGGAATTACGAGTTGGACCTGATCTTAGCAACGTAAACAAGGAATCTGTCACGTTAATTTCGCACATGCATAATCAAAGATGGATGTTATGGATAATATGGAAACTCAGCACAATTCAAGGGCGATTATTTAGGCTAAATTTACTTCTATTTCTAAAGGGGTAACGAGCTAGTAGTTAGGTGATTTGCCTAAAATAGAACCACACACACTTGTGTAAATGGCACTCTTGAACATTCGGAAGACACTTTTCACACGCTTTCGCATACGATACTATAGTGATCCTTGTACCTAGCTCGTTACCATCCGAAGTTGTAAACATTGTTTGTTATATTGAAGTCTGGTGATCGGTAGTTTCCATCACCCGAGGTTTTTTATGCCGGAGATCATTCATTGATCAAGGGCTTTTTCCTCGTATAAATCCTTGTGTCACTTGTGCATTTTACATTTAAGTGATCCTTTACTTTGTTCATCATACCAAGCATCATTCCCCGTTTACATAGAGTTTGGTTGCATTATCCTTGTGTGATTTTTTACCAAAACAGTAGTTAAACGAGTCGTAATCATGTTTGAAACTTATGTTGTGTGCGCCGTCAGAAACCTGTTAAACCTGTTAAAACACGATTTGCCAGAGTTCTACTGCGTCCTCATCTAAACCAACCAACACATCATCTCCTCTATTATTACCTTCTCCACCAAAACCATTACCATTCACGAAACTCTCACCAGAAGCAATACAACAACGTAGACGCGAAGGTCTATGTTTTCGGTGTCCCGAAAAATTCTACCCAGGGCATAAGTGCTCACCTCCACGGTTTTTATTAATCGTCGACAACGACGATCAATATAACTCCTCAGACATGCCTGATGCCTTCGAAGTGCCTCCGCCGATGATCCTAACACACCGGAATTCATGTCCTTGTCGGATGCGGTATTCTTTGGCTTAAGCTTGATTCAAACCCTGCGGATCACCGGGTACATTAATGGTGTTCCGGTTACCGTCTTGATTGATTGTGGTAGTACCCACAATATAATTCAACCTCGCATCGCAAATAATCTGCACACTGACGGATCCACAAATATCAAAGGCACAGGGCTAGGGATCCTACTAAAATCGCCACAGGGGGACATAATACCCCACTCCATAGCCTGTGAGTTCCAAGCAACTAACAATGAGGCTGAGTATGAAGCCCTAATTGCTGGCTTACAAATCGCTAAGGATATGGGGGTAAAGTATCTTAACGTATATGTAGATTCATTATTGATCACTAATCACTTTAACGGATCCTATGCTGTTAAAGGAGAAAAACTAACCAAATATTTAGAGATAGTCAAAGAATTGGCACTCTCTTTTGTTTCTTTTAGCTTAACACAGGTACCAAGGGAGGATAACACGGAAGCTGATGCATTGGCCAACCTAGGATCATCTTTGAAGATTCCAGAAGATATAAGTATCCCTATCATCCATATCCTGGCTCCTGCTATTGAAAATCAGGTGGCCATGGAAATAGAAGAGGATACTGCAATGATCCCTAGTGAAGAAGCCCAATCTTATTCAGGATCATGGATCTCACCAATCATGAAATACTTGCAAAACGGAGAGATCCCAATGGGAGAAAATCCTAGAGCTTTCAGGATCAAGGTATCTCAATTTACAATCTTAAATAACATGCTGTATAAACGATCCCTTGCAGGACCATATTTAAGATGTATTGAGGATCCTGAAATTGAAGAAGTATTGAGAGACTTCCATGAAGGAGATTGTGGAAACCACACTGGGGGCAGGGCATTATTCTCAAGGATCCTTAGAACAGGATACTACTGGCCAACAATGAAAAGGAATGCTATAGAGTATGCTAAAAGATGTGATCCTTGCCAAAGACATAGCAATATCCTTCACCAACCAGCTGAATTACTACACCCCATACCATCCTCTTGGCCATTCATGAGATGGGGAATGGATATAGTTGGCAAGCTCCCTAAAGCACCTGGTGGAAAAGTATTTATGCTTGCCATGACTGACTACTTCTCTAAATGGATAGAAGCTGAAGCCTTTGCTCAAGTCAGAGAAAAAGAAGTTATATCCTTTATCAAAAGAAATACTATAACTAGATTTGGCATTCCCTCTGAAATTGTATGTGATAATGGTTCCCAATTCATTGGAAGCAGAACCACTAACTTTTGTAACAGTTGGGGAATCAAGATGATAACATCAACACCAGTTCATCCACAAGCCAATGGTCAAGCAGAATCATCCAACAAGATCATCATCAACAATCTGAAGAAGAAGCTAGGATCCAAGAAAGGAAAATGGGCGGAGGAGTTACCTTATGTGCTATGGGCTGATAGGACAACTCCCAAGAATGCCACTGGTCAAACACCTTTCTCTTTAGTATTTGGGGCAGAAGCAGTGATCCCAACAGAGATGGTGATCCCAACTGCTAGAACAATTGCTCGTGATCCTGAAGAGAATGCTGCAATCCTAGCTCAGGATTTGGATACTATTGAAGAAATCAGGGATCTAGCTAGAATAAGGATGTCAAGCTACCAACAAAGAATGGCTGGTACCTACAACAAAAATGTCAGGATAAGGAAATTCCAAGTCGGAGATATGGTGTTGAGAAAAGCATTTCAAAATACTATCAATCCTGCTGACGGGAAACTAGCACCAAAATGGGAAGGTCCCTACTTGATTGAAGCTGAAGCAGGAAAGGGGGCATATAGGTTGCTAACCATGGAAGGAAACTTATTGCCAAGAGCCTGGAATGCTGTTCACTTAAAGAAATATTTCATGTGAACATGATCCTTCATGCAAGTGATCCTCACACTGAAATATCCTTACAGGATCCCGGAGATATCAGTAATCCTTACTCTGGTAATACGCTTATCCTAAAAACTATTACATTTTCTTACTTTTTGCCTAAGGATAAGGATCACGTATCCTTCATCCTCTACTCACAAACCATTTGAGTTATGATAGTTCAGGTATCTTCAGCAAATCGTCAAAGATCTCCAAAAGCACCACAGATCCTTGGGTCCAACCCCAGTTATCCTTGGGATTATCCCCAGTTTCCGCCAGCAGCGCACGATGATCCTGGTATAGTTCACGTCTTTGGGACCAGTACCCACTTTCGGGGCTGACAACCTCATTGTACTGGCTATATTTAGGATCCTACGTATAATGGTGGACGCACCATACATCCGTTCCTAAGGTTTCTAACGTTTTCACGTTAGCTAAGGTTTTGACATTTTCATGTCACTAAGTTTGGATAGTTGCCAGAAAGGGCCATACTCCAGTTTACATACGATCCTTTGGGCTTGTCCCCAGTTATCCTATGGGCTTGTCCCCAGTGATCCTCCGGGATCGTCCCCAGTTATCCTTTGGGCTTGTCCCCAGTGATCCTCTGGGATCATTCTCAGTTATCCTTTGGGCTTGTCCCCAGTTACTAACTTATCTTTTATATTGGCTTAGTCCCAAATTATGTTCCATTTTCTCAGGTTTTCGAAGTTAAACAATTAAGGATCCTTAATCCTTATTAATTATCAAAGTCTTATCTATGATTGTCTTGATTGAAGGTTAGGATCCTAACGTGGATCCTCAGGTATGGTCCTTGACTATTTTTGATTATACTCTTTATCCTAACCAACCCTTATACTTTGACAACCGAACCTATGATCCTTGAACTAAAACACTTAGAGAATTTTCAATATGAGGATATTTGATCTAGGATCATATCCTAAGTTTATTAAACGCTTTTTCAACTCTTGTTATTTTAACAAATACAGCAGTTGAGAAATAAGAGGATTATTGAAGGATAACAACACAAAATAAGCCAGAAAAGTTAAGTTATATTATTAAACAAAAGGATCATTAACCCTTTCAAAAGATTGTCAAAATTGCCAACCCACATTTCTACCAGCAAAACGTGGCCCGTCCACATGGGTTGGCAAAGGGTGTCCATTGTCTATGCGGTCTTAGCATTTTGCAGGAAATAAAAGCGGCAAAGGCTTCATCCCCCAAACAGAGGATCCCTCCACCTTTTGTAATCCTACCTATTGTTCAAAGGATCCAGGATCCTTAACCCTAAGAAACTATTGTTCAGAAATTACAAACCATAATTGTTCACAAACACCACTACCACAAAAAACCACTACCAATCCTAAAAAATCGGGCTCCGGCCTAGTCTCGAAATATCCATCATCGCCCAATCATGCAGCCTACACCTTCGCTGCTTCATCATCACCAGCATCTCCACCTTGATCCTTCTCAGCATCACCACCTTCCAGCATGGGGATCTCCTCAGCCTCATCCTCGTCCTCCAGGTCTGCCAACCTTGCCTTCCAACCTTCAACATCCCACGAGCCTTTGTCAAAGGTAGGATCCTGAGCCTCCTCGGCCATCTGAAGTTGAATCTTATACATAGCAATTGCCGCGGAGACCTTAGCATCTTGGGTGATCTCCTGCTTCTCGTTATCCATATCAATCAACCTCTGAGCAGCCTCAGCCTTCATGACCCGGAGTTCCTTCTCAAGATCTCCTATCTTGAGATCCTTAAGCACGCCCATTTGTTGAAGGTCAGCAATCTGGCTCTCCTGGTCCTCAACATTGCCAAGATAAGTTTCAATCTCAGCAAGTTTCTGCAAACAAGAGAATAAAGACAAGCTCAGACTCAGGTGATCCTCAAGAAAAGCAGGATACACAAACAGGATATGATAGGCGGATAACCTACAGGGGCAGTGATCCTTACCTCATTCACGTAGTCAAGGAATTGCTGACGGAGGAGGGGAAATCCTTGTAGATCTTCAGTAGTCTTCCTCTTCTTCCCCTTGCCCCGGATAGACGCTTTGGGAGCTGAGACTGAAGGACTGGCAGCAGGAGCCTTCTTCTTTGAAGACGTAACATTGGCAAGATCACTGATCCCAAACTTGGAGGCTGATTTAACGGACCTGGCAGACTTTCCGGCACCTACACAATCAAAAAAACAAGATAAGTTGCTTTGTTAATCAAACAATCCTACATATAATTTATTTTCTGTAAGGATACTTACTTGACATAGTGGCAGATGCAGAGGATACTTCTTGAGAATCTTGGACGGTGACCTGGAAACTTCTGACTTCAGGATTAAGCTTTTTAAAAGCTAGAACTCTCTCTTTTGCAGCAGGGCTTAATTTCAGATGAGCGATGGATATAGCTGCACAAGAAATAAAAAGAGATATTAGTGATCCTCATCATATGGGACAAGGCTGACAATGATCCTTAGAGGATCCTCTATCCTACCATGAGTGGCCCATTCTTTGGGCAGATCCTTCCCATCCGGGATGGAATCCCTTCTAACAAAGAAAAAACGACGCTTCCAGTTAGGATCATTCTTGGTGACCTTGAAGACAGGGTGATCCTCCCCGGCTTTCCGTTTCAGCAGATACCGGTAAGAGCCAAAAGTGGCAAGATCGTAAAACTCGGCCAACTCCGTCATCCCCAGATCAATCCCTCTCTGCTCAATGATCCTTTCGAAGGTATACAGAACCCTCCAGATCATCGGCATAGCTTGGATATAAGAGATGCCGGTTAAAGAAAAGAAGGATTGGGTGAAGGATGGAAAAGGATATGAATACCCTATGGTGAATGGAGTAGCAGGAAAGGCCACCCAGGTATCCGAAACAGAATCACTCAAAGCGGTAGGTGTGAAGGACTTGAAAACCGCATTCGCCGGAAAACAATGACGAATTCTGTCTATGTGAACATCAGTAAAACAACACCTCTCCGTAGGAGAATCCTTGATAATCCCCTGGCTTTTTAAAGGACTATCCTTCTTAGAATCCTTGTGTGGAGAATTCCGGAGCAACATGTTTATGACAAGACGGAAACAGAGTAGAAGCAAAAACAGAGCAAAGGGAAGGAAGAAGGGAAAGAGAGAAGAAGAGGATACCTAATCAAGTCTTCGGTTGTGATTATAAAGGGAAGATACCTCGAATTTAAATACCGAATGATCCTAACCCTATCTCCTATTTATAATGATGATTTGCAGGGATTGTCACATCTGTGACGTAATTATCACAACGGCTAGTCCATGTGTAACGGCTAGTTATCCGGAATCGCCCGTTAGAGATAAGATCAAAACAAAATATAACTCGTCTATTTACAATTAACTCCTTATATTTTGGGGGCAATTGTTAGGGCTGGATTTTTACTATAAGTGATCCTTATACGTGATCCTAACCAGTGATCCTTGTTTCTTTGGCAGACAGTGATCCTCAGCAGAACTTCAGGATCAGGATCATGGGACGTTATGGTGATCCTTATACTAACGGTCACCTTCGCTTACTACAATATTATTTTGCAGGAACATCTAGCAGGATATGCTCTAGGCATCATGATCAAGGAACGCGTTTTCACAATTATGGCAAGAGCTAAATTGAAGATGGACGTTGTACCGGATATGGAAACTTGGCTTGATCTAAGAGCAGCAATTTAGGCTAGATTATCTTTATTTCTAAAGGGGTAATGAGCTGATATTTAGTCATTTTACCTAAAATAGGTCACCTACACATGTATAAGTACCACTCTTCTTCATTCGGAAGAACACACACGACATACGACACAACTCTCGAACACTTAGACACTCAGTGATCCTTGTACTCAGCTCATTATCATCCGAAGTTGTAACTACATTTTTATTATATTGAAGTTGGTGATCGGTAGTTGCCATCACCCGAGGTTTTTTATGCCGGAGATCATACATTGATCAAGGGCTTTTTCCTCGTATAAATCATTGTGTCTTTGTATCTTTATCACAGAAGTGATCCTTTACTTTCATAGCTAACCAAGCATCATACCCCGTTTACATAAAGTTTGGTTACATTATCCTTGTGTGATTTTTGACCAAAACAACAACTGTTCTCAGTCATGGTGGGAAACGGCCAGTTTATACACTGTCAAGGACACTGCCCGACCGTCGATGTGCAATTACAAAAGACAAATTTCACTATCCCATTTTTCATCTTTCCGGTACAAGGCGCAGAGATTGTTTTGGGTATATCGAGGTTACGAACACTTGGGTCGATTACGGCAAATTTTTCTGTACCCGAAATATCTTTTACCATTAATGGTAAACATACCACGTTACGGGGAGAACCTTTGACGCAGCCGGTGTCGCCAAGCTCATTATCAACGCTCCTTCGTCACAGGTCTATTGCATCTCTACACACTCTAACACTGGAACCGCCACTCCCGAAACTAACCGCCACACCGCAACCCAATTCGACAGACCCAAAAATCACAGCCCTCCTTGACCTGTTCCAACCAATATTCACTGAACCACAATCATTACCGCCCACTCGCCCTCATGACCATCGCATTACCCTCCTCAACAATGATCAGCCCATTAATGTTAAACCGTACCGATACCCGCACTACCAAAAGCAAATTATGACCCAACTGATTTCCGAAATGCTTGCTAACGGCATTATTCGACTGAGCCAAAGCCCTTTCTCTTCACCAGTTCTTCTAGTTAAAAAGAAAGATGGTACGTGGCATTTTTGCGTCGATTACCGGGCTTTAAATGTCGTTACTATTCGTGACAGGTTTCCGATACCAACTATTGACGAACTTCTCGATGAGCTTCTTGGTGCTACCATTTTTTCGAAAATCGATCTCCGATCCGGATACCACCAAATACGAATAGCACCGGACGACATTCACAAGACATCTTTTTGAACCATGGACGGTCATTATGAATTTCTCGTAATGCCCTTCGGCCTCACCAATGCACCCTCTACCTTTCAATCTGCCATGAATGATTTATTTCGTTCCGTGCTTCGCTAATTCGTCTTGGTTTTTTTTTATGACATATTGATATACAGTGGTATAAAGGAGGAACATTATGACCATCTTAAATACGTTTTCCAGAAATTGCATGAACGCCACTTCCATGCAAAAGCCTCTAAATGTACCTTTGGTGTATCAGAAATTTCCTTTTTGGGCTACATAATTTCTTCAACCGGAGTCGCTCCAGAACCCGATAAAATTGCAGCCATTCAACAATGGCAGACACCCAATTCGTTTATGACTCTTCGCGCATTCTTGGGCCTAACAGATTATTACCGACGTTTCGTGAAAGGTTATGCTCAAATCGCGGCTCCATTAACCGATATTAAAAAAAAACACTTTTGCATGGAACTCCCAAGCTACTAATGCATTCATGCAACTTAAGAAAAACATGCAACAGTTGATAACCCTTGCTCTTCCCAACTTTGCGGAGCCATTCGATGTCACTACCGATGCTTCCGGTCAAGCCATAGGTGCCGTACTTTCTCAAAACAACCAACCCATAGCCTTTTTCAGCAAAAAACTTTGTTCCACAATGCAGGCTTAGTCCACGTATACGAAAGAGTTATACGCCATTATCGAAGCTGTAAAAAATGGCATCAATATCTCTTGGGTCGTCGCTTCCGTATTTACACCGATCATCATAGCCTTAAACACATCATTTTGCAAACCATTCAGACACCGGAACAACAGAAGTGGGTTACAAAGCTTATAGGGTTTGATTTTAAAATCCATTTTAAACCAGGGAAGGAAAATACGGTTGCGGATGCACTAAGCCATATTGATATTCCATCATTATTATCCATCTCTTATCCAACAGCTACTTGGTTGGAAGAGCTTCGTTCGTATTACCTTTCCGATAAGAATGGCAGTAAATTGGTGGCCGAAGTTACAAAGGATCCGATCAGTTTTCCTCACTGTTAGGGCAGGATTTTAATGACCTGTGATCCTTACATGATATCCTAACGAGTGATCCTTGTTTCTTTGGCAGATAGTGATCCTCAGAAGAGCTTCAGGATCAGGATCATGGATCATCCTAAGGATCCTCATACTAACGATTGTTCTCTTTGAATTTAATGTTGTTTTGCAGGAATTACGAGTTGGACCTGGTCTTGGCAACGTTATTAAGGAATCTTTCACGTAAATCTCGCACATACATCGCCGGAAATAGACGTTGTGAAGAATAAGGAAACTTAGCACAATTTACGGGCAATTAGTTAGGCTATATTTACTTCTATTTCTAAAGGGGTAACGAGCTAGTAGTTAGGTGACTTGCCTAAAATTCGACCACACACGCTTATATAAATTGCACTCTTGAGCATTCGGAGGACACAACACACTTCTTACACACTCTAGCATACTACACCATAGTGATCCTTGTACCTAGCTCGTTACCATCCAAAGTTGTAAACATTGTTTATTATATTGAAGTTTGGTGATCGGTAGTTTCCATCACCCGAGGTTTTTTATGCCGGAGATCATTCATTGATCAAGGGCTTTTTCCTCGTATAAATCCTTGTGTCACTTGTGCAATTTTCATTTAAGTGATCCTTATCTTTGTTCATCATACCAAGCATCATTCCCCGTTTACAAAGAGTTTGGTTGCATTATCCTTGTGTGATTTTTGACCAAAACAGTTTGGCGCCCACCATGGGGCAATTGGTGCTTCATTCATAAGAAAGTTTTTTTGTTGGTGATCATTCCGGAGTGTTGCATGGCTTCATCGTTGAAGAATACCTCCACAGCGATGTCTGCAGTCAATTCATCTAAGGGCGTTCCACCTTTGCCTCCACCACCAGCTGGATCTCAGAAAAATGCTGAGAAGAGACCGACTCCTATTTTCTCTAAACCTTCATCTTCTTCTGCTCCAACTTCTTCTGCTCCCAGTACTAGTGATATATTTACTTTGATTTTGCAGATGAGGGATCGTATGCAGCAGCAGGATGAAACTAATGACAGGATCCTCAAGGAAATCGGAGATCTCAAAAGGCAAAAGAAAACGGCAGAGGATCATTCCCCACTGATGCCCAAATCTTTGAATTTTGATACTCCGATGATTACTTCTCAGCCATCAGAGGTCCCAGACATTCAACATGTGGGTGGATCAAGAGGAGTACACTTCGGCTCAGCAACAGCGACTCAGGCATCAGGATCATATTTCCAGCCGGCAGGATCCTATACTCAGCATATGGGATCCTTCATGAATTCAGGAGCCTACTCAGGAGCACAGCAGGTTCTAGGATCCTCCTTTGTTCCAGGATCATCCCAGGTTCAAGGATCCTCCTTTGTTCCAGGATCATCCCATGTTCAGGGATCCCTTCAGATGCCAGGATCCTTGAAGAATTTGCAAACAGGAAGTTCAGATGTCCATCAAGGAGATTTTATTCCAATGCAGACCATTGCTTCCACTGGTCCCTCCATCATCCCAGAATCCCAGCAATATGGATTCACATCCAATGTTCCTAACTTGAACCCGATGGGAGGTAACACTTTTAATAATTCTCTTACCACTAACCATGGATTCATGCAGGATACAGGTATCAACCATGCTATGGCCAGAGAACTGCAGAAACTAAAGGATATGATATCAAGTGTTCCAGGGGTAGTCAAACCTATCCCGGAGATTGCAGATGGAAGCCATATGTGTTAGGGCTGGATTTTTATTATAGGTGATCCTTACACGTGATCCTAACCAATGATCCTTGTTTCTTTGGCAGACAGTGATCCTCAGGAGGACTTCAGGATCAGGGTCATGGGACATTATAGGATCCTCATACTAACGATCATCTTCGCTTAATGCAATGTTATTTTTGCAGGAATATCTAGCAGGATATGCTCTAGGCATCATGATCCAGGGACGCGTCTTCACAATTATGGCAAGAGCTTAATTGAAGAAAGACGTTGCACAGGATATGGAAACATGGCTTGATTCATGGGCAGCAATTTAGGCTAGATTGTCTTTATTTCTAAAGGGGTAATGAGCTGATAATTAGTCATTTTACCTAAAATAAGTCACCTACACTTGTATAAATACCCCTCTTCCTCATTCGGAAGAACACACACGACATACAACGCAACTCTCATACACTTAGACACTCGAAACAATAGTGATCCTTGTACTCAGCTCATTATCATCCGAAGTTGTAACCATTTTGTTCTTATATTGAAGTTTGGTGATCGGTAGTTGCCATCACCCGAGGTTTTTTATGCCGGAGATCATATATTGATCAAGGGCTTTTTCCTCGTATAAATCATTGTGTCTTTGCATCTCTATCACGAAAGTGATCCTTTACTTTTATACTTAACCAAGCATCATACCCCGTTTACATAAAGTTTGGTTACATTATCCTTGTGTGATTTTTGACCAAAACAGTTTGGCGCCCACCGTGGGGCAATTGGTGCTTCATTCATAAGAAAAATCCTTTGTTCGAAATCATTTGAAAGAAGTTACATGGCTTCATCATTGAAGAACACGTCCACGGCGATGTCTGCAGTCACCTCATCACAGATCACCTTGCCTCCTCCACCGGCAGGATCTCAGAAAAATACTGAGAAGAGATCAACTCCCACTTTCTCTAAACCTCTATCTTCTTCTGCTATGAATTCTTCTATTCCCAGTACTAGTGATGTATTTGCTTTAATTTTGCAGATGAAGGATCGTATGCAGCGGCAAGATGAAACTAACGAAAAGATCCTCAGGGAAATTGGAGATCTCAAAAGACAAAAGAAAGCGGCAGAGGATCATTCTCCACTGATACCCAAATCCTTAAGTTTTGATACTCCAATGATCACTTCCCAGCCATCAGGGATCCCGGACGTGCAAATCATAGGGGAGTCAAGAGGATCACATCTCAACTCGGCAGCAATGACTCAGACGTCAGGCTCACATTTTCAGCCTGTAGGATCCTATCCTCAGTACATGGGATCCTTCAGGAATTTGGGAGCCTATCCGGAGACACAGCAGTTTCAAGGATCCTACTTTATTCCAGGATCATTCCAGGGCCAAGGATCCTCCTTTGTTCCAGGATCATCCCAGGTTCAAGGATCCTCCTTTGTTCCAGGATCATCCCAGGTTCAAGGATCCTCCTTCGTTCCAGGATCATCCCAGACACCAGGATCCTTCCAGATACCAGGATCCCTAAAAAATCTGCAAACAGGAAGTCTAGATGTCCATCAAGGAGACTTCATTCCAATGCAGACCATTGCTTCCACTGGTCCCTCCGTTGTTCCAGAACCCCAGCAACATGGATTCTCTAACTTGAACCCAATGGGAGGTAACACTTTAAACAATTATCCTACCACTAACCATGGATTCATGCAGGATACAGGTACCAATCATGCTATGGCCAGGGAGTTGCAGAAGCTAAAAGATATGATCTCAAGTGTTCCAGGGGTAGTCAAGCCTATCCCAGAGATTGCGGATGGAAGCCACAAGGTATCCCGTTTTGCACCACCAATTTGTGATGCAGAGGTACCCAAAAGGTTCCATATCCCTACCATGAAGTTGTATGATGGCACAACGGATCCAGAGGAGCATATAGCACAATACAGGGAGAGGATGGAGATCAATCCTATCCCAGAAAAATTGAAGGAAGCATGCCTGTGTAAAGGATTTGGATCCACTCTTACTGGATCAGCTCTTAAGTGGCTGCTAAGTCTTCCCCCTTACTCTATTACTTCATTTGCCAATTTAGTTAATTTATTCAATAACCAATTCTCTTGTAGCAGAAAATTTGAAAAATTAACTAGTGATTTGTACAGGATAACTCAAACTCATAATGAATCATTAAGGGATTATATAACTAAATTTAGTAAAGAATCCTTGGACATTCCCAACTTGGATATGGCTACGGCTGTTGAAGCCTTCAAAATGGGACTGCTTAAGGATTCATTATTCTATGATGATCTTGTTATGACACCATGCAGGAATTTAGATGAAGTAAGAACTCGAGCACTCAGGTTTATCCGGCTAGAGGATGACAAGAGGATCCAGGAGAGGCAAGTAGGATCCTCAAAACAAGATAAGCAAGGATCCTCCTTCAAGAGCAACAAGTTCAAATCCTACCATAGAAATGAGAACAAGAATGTGCATGCTGTTGACCAAGAAGAGGATGATGAAGGATATCCTCCAATCTCAGAATATTGTTTTTCCGTTGATAATCATGAACTAATCCTTGCAATGCAGAATCTAGGTGAAAAAGCTAGGTGGCCCAGGAAGAATGATAAACCATCCGGGACTAAAGACAAGTCAAAATGGTGTGCATACCATGAGGATTTCGGGCATCTAACTGAAGATTGCATAGCCTTAAGAAAAGAAATCGGATACCTGCTAAGCAAGGGGCATCTAAAAGAGTTATTGGGGAGAAAAAAGCAAAGGACCCAGGATCCTGAAAGGATCCCCGAAAAAGCTCCAGCACCTCCGGCAAATGCACAAGTGATCAACTTTATATCCGGAGGATCAGACATCTGTGGTACATCCTTCTCGGCGGCCAAAAGACATGCAAAAGAATCAAAAATGGATAATGGAGAAAGGCCTATTAGAACATCAAGTGTCTCAGAAGGGAAGATGATAACATTTGACGAGGATGATCGCATCAACATTCAGGATCCTCACCATGATAGTTTAGTTATCACTCTCTTTATCTCTAACCATTTTGTCCGCAGGATCCTTATTGATGGAGGGAGCTCAGTGAACATTATCCAGCTTGATGTCCTGAAGAAGATGGGAATCCCAGAATCAGACATCACACCAAGATCCTCCGTGCTTGTAGGATTCAGTGGGGAGACGAAGAAAACTCTGGGGGACATCAAACTCCCAATCTACGTGGAAGGATTACATAATTACCAAAAATTTTGTGTTATTGACTGTTTATCTTGTTGCAACGTTATCCTTGGCAGGCC
The DNA here is from genome assembly GCF_002127325.2 of Helianthus annuus. NCBI lineage: Eukaryota > Viridiplantae > Streptophyta > Magnoliopsida > Asterales > Asteraceae > Helianthus > Helianthus annuus. The sequence continues at coordinate 142,390,306 of NC_035443.2, forward strand.
TTGGATACATGATATGAAAGCAGTCCCATCTACCTACCATCAATGTGTGAAGCTCCCTAGCCCATGGGGAATAATCAAGATCGATAGTGACCAGCAGGAGGCTAAGGATTGTTATACCTCATCTATGAAGCCAACCTCGAAGCCAAGGGAGCAATAGCAATTACAGTATCCTCCAAGGAATGTCTTGGAGGCAAGGGAACAAGATGTAGATGAGATCCTCTTGGATCCTAGTGATCCTGAATCAAAAATCTATATCGGATCAGGGATCCTTGGCAAGATAAAAGAAGACATGATATCCTTCCTCAAAAGAAGAAAATCAACCTTTGCTTGGAAACATGAAGATATGACAGGTATATCTAAGGATATTATTACCCACAAACTTGGCATTGACAGGTCTATCAAACCAATCCATCAAAAAAGGAGGAAGTTTGCACCAGAAAGGAATGCCATTATCCAAGAAGAAGTAGAGAGACTACTTCGAGCAGGTATGATCAGAGAGGTAAAGTATCCAAAATGGTTAGCCAATGTGGTTGTTGTCCAAAAGAAAAACGGAAAGTGGAGGGTATGTGTCGACTTCACTGATCTGAACAAGGCATGTCCCAAGGATCCTTTCCCATTACCCCACATTGACTCCATGGTGGATGCAACAGCGGGGCATGAACTGTTGACCTTTATGGATGCATCATCTGGGTTCCAACAAATCCAGATGGAACCATCTGACCAAGAGGATACAGCCTTTATGACCCCAACCGGTTTATATTGTTATATTGCCATGCCTTTTGGACTAAGAAATGCAGGTGCAACATATCAAAGGCTGGTAAATATGATGTTCAAAGATCAAATTGGAAAAACTATGGAGGTATACATAGATGATATGGTGGTCAAGTCAAGGAAAGCTGAAGATCACCTAAGGGATTTAGAAGAAGCATTTGATATCCTTGATAAATATAACATGAAGCTTAATCCTTCAAAGTGCCACTTTGGTGTTAAGGCAGGTAAATTCCTAGGATATATGGTAACTCAGAGAGGCATTGAAGCAAGCCCGGAACAAATCAAAGCATTAGTAAATATCAAATCTCCTGCCAATGCAAAGAATTCTACGATATCCTAAGGAAGAATAAGAAGTTTGAATGGACCGAGAAGCACGAGAACGCTTTACAAGCTCTTAAGGAATATATGTCCTCAGCACCAGCCTTAGCAAAACCGGAAAAAGGAGATGTGTTATCCTTATATCTGGCGGTATCCTCAACCGCTGTGAGTGCTGTCCTTGTTAAGGATCACGAAGGTACACAATATCCTATCTACTATGTAAGTAAAAGTCTACTTGATGCCGAATCCAGGTACTCACACCTCGAAAAACTTATCCTTGCATTAATCATGGCATCGACTAAGTTAAGACATTATTTTGAAACCCATACTATTGTTGTTAGAACTAATTTTCCAATTAAGAATGTCCTCAGGAAACCAGATATGTCAGGGAGAATGGCTAAGTGGGCAGTAAAGCTTAGTGCCCATGATATAAGATACGAACCAAGAACAGCTATTAAATCTCAAGCTCTAGCTGACTTTGTGGCTGATTTCAGTAGTGATCTACAAAAAGAAGCAGAATTGGAGGTTCAGCAGCTGGATGAGACCAAGGATCCTTGGATACTACACACGGACGGATCCTCAAATATCAAAGGCACAGGGCTAGGGATCCTACTAAAATCGCCACAGGGGGACATACTACCCCACTCCATAGCCTGTGAGTTCCAAGCAACTAACAATGAGGCTGAGTATGAAGCCTTAATTGCTGGCTTACAAATTGCTAAGGATATGGGGGTAAAGTATCTTAAAGTATATGTAGATTCATTATTGATCACTAATCACTTTAACGGATCCTATGCTGTTAAAGGTGAAAAACTAACCAAATATTTAGAGATAGTCAAAGAATTGGCACTCTCTTTTGTTTCTTTCAGCTTGACACAGGTACCAAGGGAGGAGAACACAGGGGCTGATGCATTGGCCAACCTAGGATCATCCTTGAAGATTCCAGAAGATATAAGTATCCCTATCATCCATATCCTGGCTCCCGCTATTGAAAATCAGGTGGCCATGGAAATAGAAGAGGATACTGCAATGATCCCTAGTGAAGAAACCCAATCTTATTCAGGATCATGGATCTCACCAATCATGAGATACTTGCAACATGGGGAGATTCCGATGGGAGAAAATCCTAGAGCTTTCAGGATCAAGAAGTGTTGAGAGACTTCCATGAAGGAGATTGTGGAAACCACACTGGGGGCAGGGCATTATTCTCAAGGATCCTTAGAACAGGATACTACTGGCCAACCATGAAAAGGGATGCTGTACAGTATGCTAAGAGATGTGATCCTTGCCAAAGACATAGCAATATCCTTCACCAACCAGCTGAATTACTACACCCCATACCATCCTCTTGGCCATTCAGGAGATGGGGAATGGATATAGTTGGCAAGCTCCCTAAAGCACCTGGTGGAAAAGTATTTATGCTTGCCATGACTGACTACTTCTCTAAATGGATTGAAGCTGAAGCAGGAAAGGGGGCATACAGGCTGCTAACCATGGAAGGAAGTCTGTTACCAAGAGCATGGAATGCTGTTCACTTAAAGAAATATTTCATGTGAACATGATCCTCCGTACACGTGATCCTTACATTGAAGTATCCTCAAAGGATCCCGGTGATATCAGCGATCCCTACCCTGGTAATATGCTTATCCTAGAAACTATTGCATTTTCTTACTTTTTACCTAAGGATAAGGATCATGTATCCTTCATCCTCTACTCACAAACCATTTGAGTTATGATAGTTCAGGTATCTTCAGCAAGTCGTCAAAGATCTCCAAAAGCACCACAGATCCTTGGGTCCAACCCCAGTTATCCTTGGGATTATCCCCAGTTTCCGCCAGCAGCGCACGATGATCCTGGTATAGTTCACGTCTTTGGGACCAGTACCCACTTTCGGGGCTGACAACCTCATCGTACTGGCTATATTTAGGATCCTACGTATAATGGTAGACGTACCATACATCCGTTCCTAAGGTTTCTAACGTTTTCACGTTAGCTAAGGTTTTGACATTTTCATGTCACTAAGTTTGGATAGTCGCCAGAGAAGGGCCATACTCCAGTTTACATACGATCCTTTGGGCTTGTCCCCAGTTATCCTATGGGCTTGTCCCCAGTGATCCTCTGTGATCATTCTCAGTTATCCTATGGGCTTGTCCCCAGTGATCCTCTGTGATCATTCTCAGTTATCCTATGGGCTTGTCCCCAGTGATCCTCTGGGATCATCCCCAGTTATCCTTTGAGCATGTCCCTAGTTACTAATTTATCTTTTACATTGGCTTAGTCCCAAGTTATATCTCACTTTTCAGGTTTTGGAAGTCTAAACACATAAGGGTCCTTAATCCTTATTAACTATCAAAGTCTTATCTATGATTGCCTTGATTGAAGGTAAGGATCCTAACTTGGGTCCTCAGGTATGATCCTTGACTATTTTGATTATATTCATTATCCTAACCGACCCTTATACTTTGACAACCAAACCTATGATCCTTGAACTAAAGTACTTGGAAAACTTTCAATATCATGATATTTGATCTAGGATCATATCCTAAGTTTGGATAACATATTTTCAACTCTTGCTACTTTAAAATATACTATAAAAACAACTGAGAAACAAGAAGATAAGGATGACAACACGAGATAAGCCAGAAAAGTTAAGTTATGTTATTAAACAAAAGGATCATTAACCCTTTCAAAAAGTTGTCAAAATTGCCAACCCACATTTCTACCAGCAAAACGTGGCCCGTCCACATGGGTTGGCAAATGGTGTCCATTGTCTATGCGGTCTTAGCATTATGCAGGAAATAAAAAGCGGCTGGATCACAAAGGCTTCATCCCCCAAACAGAGGATCCCTCCACCTTTTGCAATCCTACCTATTGTTCAAAGGATCCAGGATCCTAAACCCTAAGAAACTATTGTTCGAAGATTACAGACCATAATTGTTTCAAACCATCAACAACCACAAAAAACCACTACCAAACCTAAAAAATTGGGCTCCGGCCTAGTCAACAATATCCATCATCGCCCAATCATGCAGCCTACACCTTCGCTGCACCATCACCACCAGCTCCACTAGCTTCACCCTGATCCTTACCAGCATCTCCACCTTCGAGCATAGGGATATCCTCAGCATCATCATCATCCTCCAACTCTGCCAGCCTTGCCTTCCAACCTTCCACGTCCCATGTACCTTTGTCAAAGGAAGGATCTTGAGCCTCCGCAGCCATCTGCAGCTGGATCTTGTACATGGTTATCGCAGCAGAAACCTTAGCATCCTGGGTGATATCATGCTTCTCGTAGTCAAACTTGATCAATGCTTTGACAGCTTCATCCCTGGTAGCCCGGAGCTCCTTCTCAAGATCGGCTATCTTGAGATCCTTCAGTGCACCCATCTGGTGGAGGTCGGCAATTTGGCGATCCTGATCTTCAACATGGTTAACATAAGTCTCTATTTCAGTAAGTTTCTGCAAAAACAACAAGATATGACATCAGACACAGGTGATCCTCAAAAACCATCAGGATAACCCACAGGGGCAGTGATCCTTACCTCATTCACGTAGTCAAGGAATTGCTGACGGAGGAGGGGAAATCCTTGGAGATCTTCAGAGGTTTTCCTCTTTTTTCCCTTGCCCCGGATAGACGCTTTGGGAGCTGATGCTGAAGGACTGGCAGCAGGAGCCTTCTTCTTTGAAGACGTGACATTGGCAAGATCACTTAACCCAAATTTAGAGGCAGATTTGACAGACCTGGCAGACTTTCCGGCACCTACACAATCAAAAAACAAGATAAGTTGCTTTATTAATCAAACAATCCTACATATAATTTATTTTCTGTAAGGATACTTACTTGACATAGTGGCAGATGCAGAGGATACTTCTTGAGAATCTTGGACGGTGACTTGGAAACTTCTGATTTCAGGATTAAGCTTTTTAAAAGCTAGGACTCTCTCTTTTGCAGCAGGGCTTAATTTCAAATGAGCAATGGATATAGCTGCACAAGAGATAAAAAGAGATATTAGTGATCCTCATTATATGAGACAGGGCTGATAGTGATCCTTCGAGGATCCTCTATCCTACCATGAGTGGCCCATTCCTTGGGCAGATCCTTCCCATCTGGGATGGAATCTCTTCTCACAAAGAAGAAACGACGCTTCCAGTTTGTGTCATTTTTGGTAACTTTCATAACAGGGTGATCCTCCCCGGCCTTCCGTTTCAACAAATACCGGTGAGAACCAAAGGTGGTGAGATCATAAAACTCAGCTAACTCCGCCATCCCTAGATCAATCCCTTCCTGCTCGATGATCCTCTCAAAAGTATACAGAACCCTCCAGATCATCGGCATAGCTTGGATATATGAAATGCCGGTTAAGGAAAAGAAAGATTGGGTGAACGATGGAAAAGGATATGAATACCCTACAGTGAATGGAGTAGCAGGAAAAGCCACCCAGGTATTCGAAACAGAGTCACTCAGAGCAGTAGGATCAAAGGATTTAAAAACGGCATTCGCCGGAAAGCAATGACGAATTCTGTCTATGTGAACATCAGTGAAACAACACCTCTCCGTAGGAGAATCCTTGATAATCCCCTGGCTTTTTAAGGGACTATCCTTCTTGGGATCCTTGTGTGGAGAATTCCGGAGCAACATATTTGTAACGGGATGGAAACAGAGTAGAAGCAGAAAACAGAGCAAAGAGAAAAGAAAGAGAGAAGAAGAGGATATCTGATCAGTCTTCGGTAGCGATTATAAAGGGAAGATATCTCGAATTTAAATGCAGAGTGATCCTAACCCTATCTCCTATTTATAATCATGATTTGCAGGGATTGCCACATCTATGACGTAATGATCACAACGGCTAGTCCGAGCATAACGGCTAGTTTCTTGGAGTCGCCCGTTAGAGATAAGATCAAAACAAAATATAACTCGTCTATTTACAATTAACTCCTTATATTTTGGGGGCAATTGTTAGGGCTGGATTTTTATTATAGGTGATCCTTACACGTGATCCTAACCAATGATCCTTGTTTCTTTGGCAGACAGTGATCCTCAGGAGGACTTCAGGATCAGGATCATGGGACATTATAGGATCCTCATACTAACGATCATCTTCGCTTAATGCAATGTTATTTTTGCAGGAATATCTAGCAGGATATGCTCTAGGCATCATGATCCAGGGACGCGTCTTCACAATTATGGCAAGAGCTTAATTGAAGAAAGACGTTGCACAGGATATGGAAACATGGCTTGATTCATGGGCAGCAATTTAGGCTAGATTGTCTTTATTTCTAAAGGGGTAATGAGCTGATAATTAGTCATTTTACCTAAAATAAGTCACCTACACTTGTATAAATACCCCTCTTCCTCATTCGGAAGAACACACACGACATACAACGCAACTCTCATACACTTAGACACTCGAAACAATAGTGATCCTTGTACTCAGCTCATTATCATCCGAAGTTGTAACCATTTTGTTCTTATATTGAAGTTTGGTGATCGGTAGTTGCCATCACCCGAGGTTTTTTATGCCGGAGATCATATATTGATCAAGGGCTTTTTCCTCGTATAAATCATTGTGTCTTTGCATCTCTATCACGAAAGTGATCCTTTACTTTTATACTTAACCAAGCATCATACCCCGTTTACATAAAGTTTGGTTACATTATCCTTGTGTGATTTTTGACCAAAACAATAAGGTATCTCGTTTTGCACCACCAATTTGTGATGCTGAGATACCCAAAAGATTCCATATTCCAACTATGAAGCTGTATGATGGTACAACGGATCCTGAGGAACACATAGCACAATACAGGGAGAGGATGGAGATCAATCCGATTCCAGAAAGGTTAAAGGAAGCATGCCTATGCAAGGGATTTGGATCCATTCTTACTGGATCAGCTCTTAAATGGCTGCTAAGTCTTCCCCCTTACTCTATTACTTCGTTTGCTAATTTAGTTAACTTATTCAATAATCAATTTTCTTGTAGTAGAAAATTTGAACGATTGACTAGTGATTTATATAGGATAACTCAGGGTCATAATGAATCATTAAGGGATTATATAACCAAATTTAGTAAAGAATCCTTGGACATTCCCAACTTGGATGTAGCCACAGCTGTCGAGGCCTTCAAAATGGGGTTGCTTAGGGATTCATTGTTCTATGATGATCTTGTTATGGCATCATGCAGGAACCTAGACGAAGTAAGGACTCGGGCACTCAGGTTCATCCGGCTAGAGGATGACAAGAGGATCCAGGAGAGACAAGTAGGATCCTCAAAACAAGAAAAGCAAGGATCCTCTTTCAAAAGCAACAAATTCAAATCCTACAATAGAACTGACAACCAGAACGTGCATGTTGTTGACCAAGAAGAGGATGATGAGGATTATCCTCCGATTTCTGAATACTGTTTTTCCGTTGATAACCATGAACTAATCCTTGCAATGCAGAATCTAGGAGAAAAAGCCAGATGGCCCAGAAAAAATGACAAACCAGCCGCAGCTAAAGACAAATCAAAATGGTGTGCATACCACGAGGATTTTGGGCATTTAACAGAAGAATGCATCGCATTAAGAAAGAAAATTGGATATCTGCTGAGCAAGGGGCATTTAAAAGAGTTGTTGGGAAGAAAAAAGCAAAGGACTCAGGATCCTGAAAGGATCCTTGAAAAAGCTCCAGCCCCTCCGGCAGATGCACAAGTGATAAACTTTATTTCCGGAGGATCAGACATCTGTGGTACATCCTTTTCAGCAGCTAAAAGGCATGCAAAGGAAGCTAAAATGGATAATGGAGAAAGACCTATTCGAACATCAAGTGTCTCGGAAGGAAAAATGATAACCTTTGATGAGGATGATCGCGTAGACATCCAGGATCCTCATCATGATAGTTTAGTTATTACTCTCTTTATTTCTAACCATTTTGTCCGCAGGATCCTAATTGACGGAGGAAGCTCAGTAAACATTATCTAGCTTGATGTTCTGAAGAAAATGGGTATTCCTGAATCAGACATCACACCAAGATCCTCCGTGCTTGTGGGATTTAGTGGCGAAACTAAGAAAACCCTGGGGGACATCAAACTCCCAATTTACGTGGAAGGATTACATAATTATCAAAAATTTTGTGTTATTGACTGTTTGTCTTGTTGTAATGTTATCCTTGGCAGGCCCTGGATACACGATATGAAGGCAGACCCATCCACCTACCATCAATGTGTGAAGCTCCCTAGCCCTTGGGGAATAATCAAGATCGATAGTGATCAGCAGGATGCTAAGGATTGTTACACCTCATCAATGAAACCAGCCTCTAAATCAAGGGAGCAATAGCAATTAAAGTATCCTCCAAGGGATGTCTTGGAGGCAAGAGAGCAGGATGTGGACGAAATCCTCTTAGATCCTGATGATCCTGAATCCAAAATCTATATCGGGTCAGGGATCCTTGGACAAATGAAAGAAGACATTGTATCCTTCCTCAAAAGAAGAAAATCTACCTTTGCATGGAAACATGAGGATATGACAGGTATATCTAAGGATATTATCACTCATAAACTTGGCATTGACAGGTCAATTAAACCAATCCATCAAAAAAGGAGGAAGTTTGCACCAGAAAGAAATGCCATTATCCAGGAAGAGGTAGAAAGATTACTACGAGCAGGTATGATTAGAGAAGTAAAGTATCCAAAATGGCTGGCCAATGTGGTTGTTGTTCAAAAGAAAAATGGAAAGTGGAGGGTATGTGTCAATTTCACTGATTTAAATAAGGCATGTCCCAAGGATCCTTTCCCATTACCCCACATTGACTCCATGGTGGATGCAACGGCGGGTCATGAACTGTTAACCTTTATGGATGCATCATCTGGATTCCAACAAATTCAGATGGAACCATCTGACCAAGAGGATACAGCTTTTATGACCCCAACCGGTTTATATTGTTATATTGCTATGCCGTTTGGAATAAGGAATGCAGGTGCAACATATCAAAGGCTGGTGAACATGATGTTCAAAGATCAGATTGGACAAACTATGGAAGTATACATAGACGATATGGTAGTAAAATCCAAAAAAGCTGAGGATCACCTAAGGGACTTGGAGGAAGCATTTGATATCCTTGATAGTTATAACATGAAGGTTAATCCTTCAAAATGTCACTTTGGTGTTAAAGCAGACAAATTCTTAGGATATATGGTAACCCAGAGGGGCATTGAAGCAAGCCCGGAACAAATCAAAGCATTGGTGAATATCAAATCCCCTGCCAACGCTAAGGATGTGCAAAGACTAACAGGCAGGATAGCAGCTTTAAACAGATTTATATCCAAATCCTCAGAAAAGTGTAAAGAATTCTATGATATCTTAAGAAAAAACACGAAATTCGAATGGACTGAAAAGCATGAGAATGCTTTACAAGCCCTCAAAGAATACATGTCCTCAGCTCCAGCATTGATGAAACCAGAAAAAGGAGATGTGTTATCCTTATATCTTGCGGTATCCTCAAAAGCAGTAAGTGCAGTCCTTGTTAAGGATCATGAAGGTACACAATATCTTGTCTATTATGAAAGTAAGAGTTTATTTGATGCTGAATCCAGGTATTCACACCTTGAAAAACTTATTCTTGCACTAATTATGGCATCTACTAAACTAAGACATTATTTTGAAACCCATGTTATTGTTGTTAGAACTAATTTTCCAATTAAGAATGTCCTCAGGAAACCAGAGATGTCCGGAAGGATGGCTAAGTGGGCAGTAAAGCTTAGTGCCCATGATATAAGATATGAGCCTAGAACAGCCATCAAATCTCAAGCATTAGCAGACTTTGTGGCTGATTTCAGTAGTGATTTACCAAAGGAAGCCGAATTGGAAGTCCAGCAGCTGGATGAGACCAAGGATCCTTGGATACTGCATACTGATGGATCCTCAAATGTTAAAGGCACGGGGCTTGGTATACTACTAAAATCGCCACAGGGGGACATAATACCCCACTCCATAGCTTGTGAGTTCCAAGCCACTAATAATGAGGCTGAATATGAAGCCCTAATCGCTGGTTTGCAAATTGCTAAGCATATGGGGATCAGGTATCTTGAGGTATACGTGGATTCATTGTTAATCACTAATCATTTTAATGGATCCTATGCTGTTAAAGGTGAAAAACTAACCAAATATTTAGAGATAGTCAAAGAATTGGCACTCTCCTTTGTTTTCTTCAGTTTGACACAGGTACCAAGGGAAGAAAATACAGAAGCTGATGCATTGACCAATCTAGGATCATCTTTGAAGATCCCAGAGGATATAAGTATCCCCATCATCCATATCCTGGCTCCTGCTATTGAAAATCAGGTGGCCATGGAAATAGAAGAGGATTCTGCAATGATCCCTAGTGAGGATACTCAATCTTGTTCAGATCATGGATCTCGCCAATCATGAGATACTTACAACACGGAGAGATTCCTATGGGAGAAAACCCTAGGGCTTTCAGAATTAAGGTATCTCAATTCACAATCTTAAATAATATGCTGTATAAGCGATCTCTTGCAGGACCATATTTAAGATGTATCGAGGATCCTGAAGTTCAAGAAGTTTTAAAAGATTTCCATGAAGGAGATTGTGGAAACCACACTGGGGGCAGGGCATTGTTCTCAAGGATCTTAAGGACTGGATACTACTGGCCAACTATGAAAAGGAATGCTGTGGAGTATGCTAAGAAGTGTGATCCTTGTCAAAGACAAAGCAATATCCTTCATCAGCCGGCTGAATTTCTACATCCTATACCATCCTCTTGGCCATTTATGAGATGGGGGATGGATATAGTTGGCAAGCTCCCTAAGGCACCTGGTGGAAAAGTGTTCATGCTTGCTATCACTGACTACTTCTCCAAGTGGATAAAGGCTGAAGCTTTTGCCCAAGTCAGAGAAAAGGAAGTTATATCCTTTATTAAGAGAAATATTATAACTAGATTTGGCATTCCTTCTGAAATTGTATGTGATAATGGTTCCCAATTTATTGGGAGCAGAACTACTAACTTTTGTGACAGCTGGGGGATTAAGATGATAACATCAACACCAGTCCACCCACAAGCCAATGGACAAGCAGAATCATCCAACAAGATCATCATCGACAATCTGAAGAAGAAACTCGGATCCAAGAAAGGGAAATGGGCAGAAGAATTACCTTATGTGCTTTGGGCTGATAGGACAACCCCCAAGAATGCTACCGGTCAAACACCATTCTCTTTGGTATTTGGGGCAGAATCAGTGATCCCAACAGAAATGGTGGTTCCAACTGCTAGAACAAGTACCCGTGATCCTGAGGAAAATGATCAGAACTTGGTTCAAGACTTGGATACTATTGAGGAAATCAGGGATGTGGCTAGGATAAGGATGGCTAGCTACCAACAAAGAATGGCTGGTGCTTACAACAAGAATGTCAGGATAAGGAAATTCCAAGTTGGGGATATGGTATTGAGAAAAGCATTCCAAAATACCACTAATCTTGCTGATGGGAAATTGGCACCAAAATGGGAAGGCCCTTATTTGATTGAAGCCGAAGCAGGAAAGGGGGCATATAGATTGTTAACCATGGAAGGTAATTTGTTACCAAGAGCCTGGAATGCTGTCCACTTGAAGAAATATTTCATGTAAGCAGGATCCTTCTGGCACATATGATCCTTACATTTGCAGTATCCTTCAAGGATCCCTGAAGTATCGGTAATCCTTACTCTGGTAATATCCTAAGCTCGAACTCTTATTTACATATTTTCTTATTTAAGGATAAGGATCATGTATCCTTCATCCTTTTCTCACGGGATTTTGAGTTCTGATAGTCCAGGTATCCTTAGCATATTGTCGACAATCTTCAGAAGCAACTCAGATCCTTGGGTTCAACCCTAGTTGTTTGGGCTTGTCCCCAGTTATCCTCGGGCTTGTCCCCAGTTTCGCCTGTAGCGCACGATGATCCTGGTATAGTTCACGTCTTTGGGACCAGTACTCGCTTTAGGGGCTGATAATTCCATCGTACTGGCTATACCTAGGATCCTACGTATAATGGTAGACGTACCATACATCCGTTCCTAAGGTTTCTAACGTTTTCACTGTTAGGGCTGGATTTTTATGATATATGATCCTTACATGTGATCCTAACCAGTGATCCTTGTTTCTTTAGCAGATAGTGATCCTCAGCAGGACTTCAGGATCAGGATCATGGACCATTATAGGATCCTCATGCTAACAGTTACCTTCATTGAATTAAGTGATATTTTGCAGGAACATCTAGCAGGATCCGCTCTTAGCATCATAATCAAAGGACGCGTCTTTACAATTATAGCATGTGCTTAATCGGAGATGGACGTTGCAAAGGATATGGAAACTTGGCATGATTCAAGGGCGACAATTTAGGCTAGATTTACTTTTATTTCTAAAGGGGTAATGAGCTGATTATTAGTCTTTTTACCTAAAATAGGTCACCTACACTTGTATATATAACACTCTTCCCCATTCGGAAGAGGACACAACACAATTCTCACACGCTTAGACACACATTACGATAGTGATCCTTGTACTCAGCTCATTATCATCCGAAGTTGTAACCATATTTTGATATATTGAAGTTGGTGATCGGTAGTTGCCATCACCCGAGGTTTTTTATGCCGGAGATCATACATTGATCAAGGGCTTTTTCCTCGTATAAATCATTGTGTCTTTGCATATTTCATACTAAAGTGATCCTTTACTTTTTCAATAAACCAAGCATCATTCCCCATTTACTTAGAGTTTGGTTGCATTATCCTTGTGTGATTTTTGACCAAAACAGTTTGGCGCCCACCGTGGGGCAATTGGTGCTTCAATTCTGAGAAATTTTGTTCATTTCATTTATTTCGGTTCATTACCTTCAAACACATGGCTTCTCCAGCGAAGAACACTCCAAGCTCTATGTCGGCGGTCACTTTTTCACAGGGCATTCCGCCTTTGCATCATCTCCCCATTGCATTCCAGAAAAATGCTGAGAAATTCTCCGAAAAAGACAACCCCCGTTTTCACAAAACCAACTGTTGTTTCTTCCTCTACACTTACTAACAGCGATTTTTATGCTTTGATTCTGTAGATGAAGGATCACATGCGGCAGGTCAAAACTAATGGCAGGATCCTTCGCGAAATTGATAAAATCAGCAGAGGATCACTCCCCTTTGATGCCGTGGTCGCTGAATTTCGACACTCCGGTCATAACTTCCCAGAACTTTGCAGCTCCACATGTCCAATACCAGGGTGGATCAACAGGAATACGTTCTGGATCATCGGCAATGCCTCAGATTCAAGGATCCTCGCAGGTTCAAGGATCCTCTCAGGTTCAAGGATCCTCGCAGGTTCAAGGATCCTCGCAGGTTCAAGGATCCTCTCAGGTTCAAGGATCCTCGCAGGTTCAAGGATCCTCTCAGGCTCAAGGATCCTCTCAGGCTCAAGGATCCTCGCAGGCTCAAGGTTCCTCCTTCCAGAGTTTAGGTGACAAGCTTAGGTGGACAAGGAAGAATGACAAACCGTCTGCCACCGAAGACGAATCGAAATGGTGTGCTTACCATGGGTATTCTGGTCATCTCATAGATGAGTACATAGCATTTAGGAAGGAGATAGGTTATCTTTAGAGCAAAGGATACTTGAAGGAATTGCTTGGAAGGAAAAGGTCAAGGATCAAGTATCCTGAGAAAATTCCTGAAAAAGCTCCTCCTCCACCATCCGATGCTTGAATCATCCATTTCATCTCCGGAGGTTCTCAGCAGCTAAGAGACGTGCAAAGGAAACAAAGATGGAGAATGGGGGCAAACCTGTTCGGACCTCCATCCTTACCCAGAAGAAAGTGATATCATATGATGAGGATAACTGTGCGGACATTCAGGATCCTCATCACGACGGTGTAGTTATTACATTATTTATATCTAACCGTTTTGTTCGCAGGATTCTCGTTGATGAGAAAAGCTCAGTGAACATAATCCAGTTGGATGTCCTCGATAGAATGGACATCCTTGAATCCGATATTGTCCAAAGATCATCTATCCTTGGAGAGACAAAGATTACATTGGGGGACACCAAACTTCCTATCTACATAGAGGGAGTAAATTATGTTAAATTTTTTTTTTTTATGTTATTGATTGCTTATCTTGCTGTAACATTATCTTTGGCAGGCCATGGATACACGATATGAAGGCAATCCCTCTCAACATATCATCAACGTGTCAAGGTCCCAACTCTATGAGATATGGTGAAGATAGAAAGTGATCAGCAGGAGGCAAAAAACTATTACACTTCTTCAAAGAAGCCAGCCTCCAAGGAGCAAGACATCATGGAGGCAAGAGAGCAAGACGTCAAGGATGTTATGTTGAACTCAGAGGATCCTGAATCCAAAATTTTTACAGGATCTGGATCCTAGACAGTATTTAGCAGGATTTAGTATCCTTCTTAGAAAGAAGAAAATCTACCTTCGCTTGGAAACATGAAGATATGACAGGTATATCTAAGGATATTATCACTCATAAACTTGGCATTGACAGGTTATTCAAACCAATCCACCAAAAAAGGAGAAAGTTTGCAATTGAAAGGAATCCAAGAAGAGCACCAGCCCTGATGAAACCAGAAAATGGAGAATCGTTATCCTTATACTTAGCTATTTCAGCTAAAGTAGTAAGTGTGATCCTAGTTAAGGATCATGAAGGTTCTCAACATCCGGTATACTATGTAAGTAAAATTCTACTTGATGCTGAGGCCAGGTATGTTCTCAGGAAAACTGAAATAGCAGGTAGAATGGCAAAGTGGATAGTCAAGCTTAATGCATATGACATTAAGTATGAACCTAGGACTGTCATCAAGTCCGAAGCTTTAGCTGACTTTGTGGCTGATTTCAGTAGTGATCTACAAAGGGAAGCTGAATTAGAAGTTCAACAACTTGAGAAGACCAAGGATCCTTGGACACTCTTCATGGATGGAGCTTCAAATGTTAAAGGAACTGGACAAAGCACACTACTAAAATCGCCACAGGGGGACATTATACCCCAATCCATTGCATGTAAATTCCAAACCACTAATAATGAGGCAGAGTATGAGGCCTTTATAGCAGGTTTGCAATTAGCTAACAATATGAGGACCAGGTATCTTCAAGTATATGTAGATTCTCTATTAATTACTAATCATTATAACGGTTCTTACACTGTCAAATGTAAAAAGCTAATCAAATACTTAGAAATGATCAGGAAACTGGCAGATTCTTTTGCTTTTTTCAGTCTATCACAGGTACCCAGGGAAGAGAATGCAGAAGCTGATGTTCTAGCTAATCTTGGATCATCACTGAAGATTCCAGAGGATGTTAAAATACTCATCATCCATGTTTTAACGCCTGCAATTGAGGATCACATAGCCATGGAGATAGTGGAGGATTCTGCAATCATACCTGGTGATCCTGCACAGTCGAATTCAGGATCCTGGATCCTTCCAATCCTAAGATATATACAACATGGAGAGATCCCTACAAGACAAAATCCTAAAGCTTTCAAATTCAAGGAGACTGTGGAAAGCACACTGGGGGCAGAGCACTATTCTCAAGGATCCTTAGAACAGGATACTATTGGCCTACCATGAAGATGTATGCTGTGGAATACACAAAGAAATGTGATGCTTGTCAAAGACACAGTAATATTCTACACCAACCAACATAACATCTGCATCCTAAGAAGAAGCTTTTGCTCAAAGTCAGAAAAAAGGAAATGGCCAGTTATGGCTGGAGCATACAACAAGAATTACAGGATTAGAAGATTTCAAGTTGGTGATTTTGTGCTAAGAGAAGCATTCCAGAACACTACAAATTCTTCTGATGGCAAGCTAGAACCAAAGTGGGAAGACCCCTATCTAATTGAAGCTGAATCAGGAAAGGGGGCATATCATTCGTTAACAATGGATGGTGATCTCCTACCAAGAGCTTGGAATGCTGTTCATTTCAAAAAAATACTTTAAGTAAGAAGGATCAGGGATCCTCAGCGATACCGGTATTCTGATCCAGGATCCTCAAAGGATATATGATTCTACATTTGGTAACACATTACTTTCATTTTCATTTTCATTCATTTTATACTTATTACTTATCATAAGTTAAAGATGTTAATCAGTTAACATCTATTTTCACAAAGTTTAAGCTTTTGCAGACTTGTTATCATTTTACAGAAGATCAAAGTGGTTGGCCAACCCTCCAAAGTTTTGGGCTTGTCCCCAGTTTGGGCTTGTCCCCAGTTTCACCTGTAGCGCACGATGATCCTGGTATAGTTCACGTCTTTGGGACCAGTACCCACTTTCGGGGCTGACAACCTCATCGTACTGGCTATACCTAGGATCCTACGTATAATGGTAGACGTACCATACATCCGTTCCTAAGGTTTCTAACGTTTTCACGTTAGCTAAGGTTTTGGCATTTTCATGTCACTAAGATTGGATAGTCGCCAGTAAGGGCCATACTCCAGTTTACATACGATCCTTGGGCTTGTCCCCAGTCATCCTTTGGGCTTGTCCCCAGTTATCCTTCGGGCTTGTCCCCAGTGATCCTATGGGCTCGTCCCCAGTTATCCTTTGGCTTGTCCCCAGTTACTAACTTATCTTTTATATTGGCTTAGTCCCAAGTTATATTCCATTTTTTCAGGTTTTCGAAGTTAAACAATTAAGGATCCTTAATCCTTATTATTCATTAAAGTTTTTACTTATGGTTATCCTGATTAAAGGTTAGGATCCTAACTTGGATCCTCAGGTATGATCCTTAACTATTTTTAATTTCATTATTCATTTGAATAACCCTTAGACCTTGACAACTGAACCTATGATCCTTAAAATAAACTACCTTGAAAATTTTCGATTATAGGATATTTGATCCAGGATCATATCCTAAACTTCTTAAACATAATTTGCTTAACTTTTCTTGCTCAAATAAATACATTTCTAAACAAGCAGAAAATAAGAGGATAAGCAAAGGATAACAACACGAGATAAGCCAAAAAGATTAGAGTTATTTTATTAACAAAGGATTTTAAACCCTTCAAAGTTGTCAAAATAGCCAACCCACGTTTCTACCAGCAAAACGTGGCCCGTCCACATGGGTTGGCAAAGGGTGTCCATTGTTTGTGCGGTCATAGCATGCAGGTAAATAAAAGAGGCAGGATCACAAAGGCTTCATCCCCCAAACAGAGGATCCCTCCACCATTTGCGATCCTACCTATTGTCCAAAGGAACCAGGATCCTTAACCCTAAAAACTATTGTTTAAGTACAGACCATCAATTGTTTCAAACATCAACAACCATGAAAACCACTACCAAACCTAAAAAATTGGGCTCCGGCCTAGTCTCGAAATATCCATCATTGCCCAATCCTGCAGCTCAAACCTTCGCTGCTCCATCACCACCGGCTCCACTAGCTTCTCCACCCTGATCCTTGCCAGCATCACCACCCTCCAGCATTGGGATATCCTCAGCATCATCATCATCCTCCAACTCTGCCAGCCTTGCCTTCCAACCTTCCACGTCCCATGTGCCTTTGTCAAAGGAAGGATCCTGAGCCTCCGCAGCCATCTGCAGCTGGATCTTATACATGGTTATCGCAGCAGAGACCTTAGCATCCTGGGTAATATCATGCTTCTCGTAGTCAAACTTGATCAGTGCTTTGACAGCTTCATCCTTGGTAGCCCGGAGCTCCTTCTCAAGATCAGCTATCTTGAGATCCTTCAGCACACCCATCTGTTGAAGGTCGGCAATTTGGCGGTCTTGATCTTCAACGTGGTTAACATAAGTCTCTATTTCGGTAAATTTCTGCAAGAAAAACAAGATATGACGTCAGACACAGGTGATCCTTAAAACCTTCAGGATAACCAACAGGGGCAGTGATCCTAACCTCGTTGAAATAATCAAGAAACTGCTGGCGGATCAGGGGAAATCCTTGAAGATCCTCAGAAGCCTTTCTCTTCTTTCCCTTACCCCTGATAGGAGCTTTAGGGGCTGAAGCAGAGGGACTAGCAGCAGGGGTCTTCTTCCTTGAAGGCTTGACATTGGCAAGTTCATCAATACCAAACTTGGAGGCAGACTTGACAGATTTCCCAGCACCTACATAATCAAAACAAGATAAGTACTTTAACTAATCCTACATAGAACTACTTTTCAATGAAGATACTTACTTGACATTGTGGCAGATGCGGAGGATACTTCCTGTGAATCTTGAATGGCAATTTGAAAACTCCTGATTTCAGGATCAAGCTTCTTGAAAGCTAGAACCCTCTCTCTTGCAGCAGGGGTTAACTTGAGATGAGCAATGGAGATAGCTGCACAATAAACAAAAAACAAAGAAAGACATTAGTGACCCTCATCATAAGAGACAAGTCTGATAGTGATCCTTCCAGGATCCTCTATCCTACCATGAGTGGCCCACTCCTTGGGCAGATCCTTCCCGTTAGGGATGGTATCCCTCCTAACAAAGAAGAAACGTCGCTTCCAGTTTGTGTCATTTTTGGTAACCTTAAAAACAGGGTGATCCTCCCCGGCTTTCCGTTTCAGCAAGTATCGACAGGAACCAAACGTGGTAAGATCATATAGCTCAGCCAGCTCCGACATCCCTAAGTCAATCCCCTCCTGCTCGATGATCCTCTCAAGGGTATACAGAACCCTCCAGATCATCGGCATGGCTTGGATATAGGACATGCCGGTCAGGGAAAAGAAGGACTGGGTGAAGGCTGGAAAAGGATATGAATATCCTATGGTAAACGGAGTTGCAGGAAAGGCCACCCAGGTGTCGGAAACAGAATCGCTTAAAGCGGTGGAAGTGAATGACTTGAAGATAGCATCCGCCGGAAAACAGTGACGGATCCTATCAACATGAGCATCAGTGAAGCAGCACCTCTCAGTAGGAGAGTCTTTGACGATCCCTTGGCTTTTCAGGGGACTGTTCTTCTTGTGATCCTTGTGAGGGGAATTTCGGAGCAACATACTCATGGCAGAATAAAAACAGGGAGCAGAAAAACATAGCAAAAGAAGGAAGAAAGAGAAGAGAATACCTGATCGATCTTCGGTAGAGATTATAAAGGGAGAATATCTTGAATTTAAATGCAGATTGATCCTAACCCTATCTCCTATTTATAATCATGATTTGCAGGGATGTCACCTCAATGACGTAAAGGTTGCAACGGCTAGTCCGGTTATAACGGCTAGTTATCCGGGTCGCCCGTTACAGATAGGATCAAAGCAAAATATAACTCGTTAATTTACAATAAACTCCTTATATTTTGGGGGCAATTGTTAGGGCTGGATTTTTATGATATATGATCCTTACATGTGATCCTAACCAGTGATCCTTGTTTCTTTAGCAGATAGTGATCCTCAGCAGGACTTCAGGATCAGGATCATGGACCATTATAGGATCCTCATGCTAACAGTTACCTTCATTGAATTAAGTGATATTTTGCAGGAACATCTAGCAGGATCCGCTCTTAGCATCATAATCAAAGGACGCGTCTTTACAATTATAGCATGTGCTTAATCGGAGATGGACGTTGCAAAGGATATGGAAACTTGGCATGATTCAAGGGCGACAATTTAGGCTAGATTTACTTTTATTTCTAAAGGGGTAATGAGCTGATTATTAGTCTTTTTACCTAAAATAGGTCACCTACACTTGTATATATAACACTCTTCCCCATTCGGAAGAGAACACAACACAATTCTCACACGCTTAGACACACATTACGATAGTGATCCTTGTACTCAGCTCATTATCATCCGAAGTTGTAACCATATTTTGATATATTGAAGTTGGTGATCGGTAGTTGCCATCACCCGAGGTTTTTTATGCCGGAGATCATACATTGATCAAGGGCTTTTTCCTCGTATAAATCATTGTGTCTTTGCATATTTCATACTAAAGTGATCCTTTACTTTTTCAATAAACCAAGCATCATTCCCCATTTACTTAGAGTTTGGTTGCATTATCCTTGTGTGATTTTTGACCAAAACATTCACGTTAGCTAAGGTTTTGGCATTATCATGTCACTAAGTTTGGATAGTCGCCAGTAAGGGCCATACTCCAGTTTACACACGATCCTTGGGCTTGTCCCCAGTTATCCTTGGGCTTGTCCCCAGTTATCCTTGGGCTTGTCCCCAGTTATCCTTGGGCTTGTCCCCAGTTATCCTTGGGCTTGTCCCCAGCTATCCTTGGGCTTGTCCCCAGTTATCCTTGGGCTTGTCCCCAGTTATCCTTGGGTTTGTCCCCAGTTACTAACTTTTATCTTATATTGGCTTAGTCCCAAGTTATGTTCTATTTCAGGTCTTCGAAGTTAAACAACCAAAGATCCTTGATCTTTACTTCTTACTAAGGTTTGTCCTATAGTTATCCTGGTGTTTTGGTCAAAAATTACCGAAGCAATTAAGTGATCAAATTAGTTAAGTGAGGTAGTGTGCTAAAAAGTGTGTTGAAAATATGCTTGTTAGGTTCTTTGAAAAAACAGTGTTCAGGATACGGCTCAGGATATTGAGCTGTATCTACGATCAAACAATGAGCAAAAAAGTAAAGTAAATGACACGAGATGTACGAGGAAAGCCCTTGATCAATCTAGATCGCCGGCATAAAACCTCGGGAGCTGACAATCGCAGCTACCTAGTTCTTCTTATTGCTTTAAACTTCAGGATACAGTGCAGGATATAGATCAGATCGCTAAGTGTTACAATGAATTTTGTGAAAGTTGCGAGAGAGCAAGTGTTGAGAGTGTGATTGTGATGTCCCAGTTGATCTGATATACCCACTATTTATAGTAACGAATTACAAACTAAAATTCCTATAAACATGGGATGCTCCGAATATTCCAATGTGAACGTTGTAGACCGAGTAATGCGGCTTCAACGGCTTCTTGTGAACGACTTGGACCGAGTCTTCAGTAGAAAAGGTCTTCATGAACGTTGCTAGCTTCTAACCCACGTACCTGCATTTAATCCGTTAGTGATCCTGAGGATACCATTCAGGATGTTACCAATATCCTGAGTCAGCATCCCGGATGTAAACAGATACAATAAACAAGATATATATCAAGATATTTTCCAGGATATGGGCTCAGAATTTCACCCATAACAATTGTCCCCAAAAAATGTTACCGTTAAGTATCTTGGTCACTAACGGTTATATTTTTTCCCGAAGAACGAGGCAATTAAGTGATAAGACCCATGATGTGACTACTTGTAACCAATCAGCCTATATTTACTCATTGCTCCCTATATCTTCTCATGTATATCTCCATTTAGCTTTTACCAAAGAGAAAAAGGTAAAGACTTCTCTCTCAACTTCTTTTCTCATTCTCCCTAATATTCCGGCCACAATATGACAAGGCAGACCAGGTCTAGTTCCGGCGACTCCGCTCCCACGTTCATCCACCAAAATATTCTCCAGGATCCGGAGAAAGAAATTTGCACCTTCGATGGTGCACACTTATCGGCCCTTAAAACCTCCGGCATTTTCCCAAAAGGGACAGTGTTCCGGCCGTTTGATCGGGAAATCCGATCAGACATGGTTTCCGACGAGTGGTTGTGTTTCAATGCTTTCCCCTTTACTCTAGGGCTACAATTTCCTTTTTCTGAATTTATCACCGAGTTCTTTGACGTCACAAAAATTTGTTTTAGTCAAACAATGCCAATGCTTTGGCGAGTCTTGTCCGTTCTTGATCAAATCAAGAACAACCATATCCCTGATCTTTCTGTTCATGATCTCCCATTAGCATACCGACTTAGGTGCCACGGTTCTTGTCGATTCTTGTTTTATTCTACTTCCAGTGACCCACTAATCCTCCGAGCCACCAGGAATGAAGAGGAATGGAAATCCAAATTCTTTTTCGTAAAAAGAGATTCAATCCCTGGTGGAGCGGATTATCCGGTGCATTGGTTGAAGAAGGGTAGGATTTAGGGTTTAAAGATGATCCTGCTTGTTATCCTGCTTTATATCCTGAACTGACTTTGTCGTTTTCTTGTACAGCTGATTTTAGGAAGCTAGCACCTCCCCTTGCAGATTCTCAAAAAAGAATAGACGCTATCAGGCTCCTTCCGGAAGCAGAGAGAAGTTTCAACCCATCTCCAGCAACTCCAAGCCCTCTTTCAAGCGCAACCATGTCTGGTAAGGATCCTGCAAGATATCCTGTAGACACATGTTTTTTATTTGATATCTTTAGGAAAGGTTTAGAATTTTACTCCCTGTGTGCAGATTCCAGCAAAGTTCCAGTCTATCTAGACCTTGACGAACTCGACAGCTATCCAACTCCAACCTTAGTCAAGAAGGAGGCTCCTACTGCCACCAGCTCCAAGCCACTTCCAGCTCCCAAGGCCAACCCAAGGACTCGTGCTTCCACAGCGAAAAAGAGGAAGGGCCTTGAGGTCAGTGCTCCAAGATCAGGAGGGTTCTCCTATGACGATCTCAGCTTTACCGATTCCTTAGAGCCGATGACATCCTTCCTTAACAAGGTAATATCCTGACGCATACCCTGCATATATATCCTGCACACATATCCTGCCTGGATATCCTAACAGGATATCCTGATAGGACATCTTGGTCATTATAGATATATAGATTCTAACTCGTACCTGTTATTGATGCACAGGGCCTCCAGCATTTGCTCCACTTGTACAACGATGCATGTGGTACTGTCGCCCTCCATGAAGCCAGGATTAAGCAGCTCGAAACCACTGTTGCCGACCAAGGTGCCATTGCCGAGGCAAAGAGCCGGCACTATGAGGATAAGCTGAAAAAGGTCACCCAGGATGTTGAGCTCAAATTGGCCACCATGCAAATGGATCACGATCAGGCCATGATCAATTTCCGGGAAGGAATCAAGACTTCCGCTATTGTCTCCCTGTTACAAGCACGCATCAAGATGGCCTATGAGGCCAAGGAGACAGGTCTTGTTTGTCCATCCTGGCCAATTGAATCCTGGGTAGCCAAGCTGAAGGAGCTCGGAGGCAAGGCTGTGCCACTCCCATCTGAAGCCGGTGAATCTTCCAAGTCAGCAGAGGTGGCGGATCAGGCTGGAGACAAGAAGGATGCTGGAGCGGATGCTGGTGAGGATGCTGGACAGGATGCTGGAGAGGATGCTGGTGCTGAGAAGCCGGGGAAAGCAGGAGAGGATGCCGCTGTGTGAGGGCAGCTGAGTGGGCGATGATGGATATTGATGCCTAGGCCGGAGCCCACTTTTTTTTAGGTTTGACGGTTGATGTCTCGAACAATTTACTTTTCTTGTCTGTTGAACAATTTTAATTTCCTGCACGTAGACAATATGATGGCCAAAGGTGGAGGGATCCTGAGTTTCAGGACGAAGCCCTTGGTCATCAGTTAGTATGGTTTGTTTTAAACGCTTTTAACAAGTGAAGGTGGAGGTATCTTGGGTTCCAAGACGAAGCCTTCATTTGTTAAGTAAATATGTTAGGAAACTAATTATGCTTTTGGTGGATGGGTCTCGGTTTGAGACGAAGCCAATTGCATAATCTTTTGCTATGTTAATAATATAACCCTTTTTTGGCTTTATCATTGTCGTCGTCGATATATAAATTTCACTTGTGAAAATTGTTTTGTTTGAACATTTTTCGGAACACATTATAAATGTATCCTGGTAAATATCCTGAAAAATATTCTGATTAAAATACAACCTATTAGTTGTCTAAATAAAAAGGAAAGATCATACCAGAGATTCTTAGTGAATCAATTTCAATTCCTTATCATAGGCTTGTCCCCAGTGCATACTTATAAACTCGAATCCATCCTCAGAATAGTATGACGTATGTCCCCTGTACTTAACATAGAAACACAAATGTATTCATATTTTTTACTCGAATGAATTCCACATACCTCAGGGCAAAACTCTTGATATCCTGAAATGAACCCTTAGTATACTGGGGATAAACCCTGAGTTTCATGCGCTACAGGCGGGAGTGTATAAACTCCAAGACTTAGAAAGGTGAAAACCTTTAAACCTTAGAGAGTATGAAAATACCCTTTCGTGAGAGAGGGTGATCAATCCTCATATACCTTTAGAATTCAGGATATAGCCAACAGTAACGAAATTGTCAGCCACTTTTACATGGACTGGTCCCGCCACCTTGAACTATCCCTGAATAACTTGCGCTCCAGGCGGGGTGTTTAAACCCAATTCGGGAGAAAGGTGAATACCTTTTGTTTTGGTCAAAAATCACACAAGGATAATGTAACCAAACTTTATGTAAACGGGGTATGATGCTTGGTTAATTATGAAAGTAAAGGATCACTTCTGTGATAAAGATGCAAAGACACAATGATTTATACGAGGAAAAAGCCCTTGATCAATGGATGATCTCCGGCATAAAAAACCTCGGGTGATGGCAACTACCGATCACCAACTTCAATATAATAAAAATGTAGTTACAACTTCGGATAGTAATGAGCTGAGTACAAGGATCACTGAGTGTCTAAGTGTTTGAGAGTTGTGTCGTATGTCGTGTGTCTTCTTCCGAATGAGGAAGAGGGGTATTTATACAAGTGTAGGTGACTTATTTTAGGTAAAAGGACTAATTATCAGCTCATTACCCCTTTAGAAATAAAGACAATCTAGCCTAAATTGCTGCCCATGAATCAAGCCATGTTTCCATATCCTGTGCAACGTCCTTCTTCAATTAAGCTCTTGCCATATTTGTGAAGACGCGTCCCTGGATCATGATGTCTAGAGCATATCCTGCTAGATGGTCCTGCAAAACAATATTGTATTAAGCGGAAGTGGCCGTTAGTATGAGGATCACCATAATGTCCCATGATCCTGATCCTGGAGTCCTGCCGAGGATCACTGTCTGCCAAAGAAATAAGGATCACTGGTTAGGATCATGTGTAAGGATCACCTATAATAAAAATCCAGCCCTAACAATTGCCCCCAAAATATAAGGAGTTAATTGTAAATAGACGAGTTATATTTTGTTTCGATCCTATCTCTAACGGGCGACTCCAAGAAACTAGCCGTTATGTTCGGACTAGCCGTTGTGATCATTACGTCAGAGATGTGACAATCCTGCAGATCATGATTATAAATAGGAGATAGGGTGAGGATCAGTTTGTATTTAAATTCGGGATACACTCCCTTTATATTCTTCACCGAAGATCGATCAGGTACTCTCCTCTTCTCTTCTTCTTCTCTCTACTCTCTTTGCTCTGTTTTCCGTTTCTACTTTGTTTCTGTTCCAAACATGTTGCTCCGGAATTCTCCGCACAAGGATTCCAAGAAGGGTAGTCCCTTAAAAAGCCAGGGGATTATCAAGGATTCTCCTACGGAGAGGTGTTGCTTTAGTGATGCTCACGTAGACAAAATTCGTCATTGTTTTCCGGCGAATGCCGTTTTTAAATCCTTTGATCCTACTGCTTTGAGCGACTTTGTCTCGGATGTCTGGGTGGCTTTTCCTGCTACCCCGTTTGCTATAGGGTACTCGTATCCTTTTCCAGACTTTACCCAGTCTTTCTTTTCCTTAACCGGCATCTCTTACATCCAAGCTATGCCGATGATCTGGAGGGTTCTTTATACCTTCGAGAGGATCATCGAGCAGGAAGGGATTGATCTGGGGATGGCGGAGTTAGCTGAGTTTTATGATCTCACCACCTTCGGTTCTCACCGATATTTGTTGAAACGGAAAGCTGGGGAGGATCACCCAATCTTCAAAGTTACCAAGAATGATACAAACTGGAAACGTCGGTTTTTCTTTGTTAAGAGGGATTCCATCCCGGATGGGAAGGATCTGCCCAAGGAATGGGCCACTCATGGTAGGGTAGAGGATCCTCGAAGGATCACTATCAGTCCTGTCTCATATGATGAGGATCACTGATGTCTTTTTTCCTTTGTCTTTTATGCAGCTATTTCCATTGCTCGTCTGAAATTAACCCCCGCTGCAAAAGAGAGAGTGTTAGCTTTTAAAAAGCTTGATCCTGAAGTTAGAAGCTTCCAAATCACTATCCAAGATTCTCAAGAGATATCCTCTGCATCTGCCACAATGTCAAGTAAGTATCCTTATAGAAAATAAGTTTTATGTAAAAGTATTTAATTTAACAAGGGAACTTATCTTGTTTTTGAATTGTGTAGGTGCTGGAAAATCTGCCAGGTCTGTTAAATCTGCCTCCAAATTTGGGATAAGTGATCTTGCCAATGTCACGTCTTCAAAGAAGAAGGCTCCTGCTGCCAGTCCTTCAGCATCAGCTCCCAAAGCGTCTATCCGGGGCAAGGGAAAAAAGAGGAAAACCTCTGAAGATCTCCAAGGATTTCCCCTCCTCCGTCAGCAATTCCTTGACTACGTGAATGAGGTAAGGATCACTGCCCCTGTTGGTCATCCGTTTCGAATATCCTGTTTGTGTGTCCTGTTTCTTCGAGGATCATCCGGTTCTGAACTTACCTTATTTCCCTATTTGCAGAAACTTGCCGAGATTGAGACTTATCTTGGCCATGTTGAGGACCAGGAGAGCCAAATTGCCGATCTCCAGCAAATGGGTGTGTTAAAGGATCTCAAGATAGGAGATCTTGAGAAGGAACTCCGGGTCATGAAGGCTGAGGCTGCTCAGAGGTTGATCGATATGGATAACGAGAAGCAGGAGATCACCCAAGATGCTAAGGTCTCCGCGGCAATTGCTATGTACAAGATACAACTTCAGATGGCCGAGGAGGCTCAGGATCCTACCTTTGACAAAAGCTCGTGGGATGTTGAAGGTTGGAAGGCAAGGCTGGCAGACCTGGAGGACGAGGATGAGGCTGAGGAGATCCCCATGCTGGAAGGTGGTGATGCTGAGAAGGATCAAGGTGGAGATGCTGGTGGTGATGAAGCAGCGAAGGTGTAGGCTGCATGATTGGGCGATGATGGATATTGTTGACTAGGCCGGAGCCCAATTTTTTAGGTTTGATAGTGGTTTTTTGTAGTTGTTGATGGTTTGAAACAATTATGGTCTGTAATATCTGAACAATAGTTTCTTAGGGTTAAGGATCCTGGATCCTTTGAACAATAGGTAGGATTGCAAAAGGTGGAGGGATCCTCTGTTTGGGGGATGAAGCCTTTGTGATCCTGCCGCTTTTATTTCCCTGCACAATGCTAAGACCGCATAGACAATGGACACCCTTTGCCAACCCATGTGGACGGGCCACGTTTTGCTGGTAGAAATGTGGGTTGGCAATTTTGACAATCTTTTGAAAGGGTTAATGATCCTTTTATTTAATAATATAACTTAACTTTTCTGGCTTATCTCGTGTCGTTATCCTTTAATTATCCTCTTTTTTCTCAATTGTCTTTGTAGTATATTTATCAAGAGTTGAAAATATGTTTTAATAAATTTAGGATATGATCCTGGATCAAATATCCTGACATCGAAAATATTCAAAGCATTTTAGTTCAAGGATCATAGGTTTGGTTGTCAAAGTATAAGGGTCGGTTAGGATAATGAATATAATCAAAATAGTCAAGGATCATACCTGAGGATCCAAGTCAGGATCCTAACCTTCAATCGAGACAATCGTAGATAAGACTTTGATAGTTAATAAGGATTAAGGACCCTTATGTGTTTAGACTTCCAAAACCTGAAAAGTGAGATATAACTTGGGACTAAGCCAATGTAAAAGATAAATTAGTAACTGGGGACATGCCCAAAGGATAACTGAGAATGATCCCAGAGGATCACTGGGGACAAGCCCATAGGAATCTGGGGACAAGCCCAAAGGATAACTGGGGACAAGCCCAAAGGATCGTATGTAAACTGGAGTATGGCCCTTTCTGGCAACTATCCAAACTTAGTGACATGAAAATGTCAAAACCTTAGCTAACGTGAAAACGTTAGAAACCTTAGGAACGGATGTATGGTACGTCTACCATTATACGTAGGATCCTAAGTATAGCCAGTACGATGAGGTTGTCAGCCCCGAAAGTGGGTACTGGTCCCAAAGACGTGAACTATACCAGGATCATCGTGCGCTGCTGGCGGAAACTGGGGATAATCCCAAGGATAACTGGGGTTAGACCCAAGGATCTGCGGTGCTTTTGAAGATCTTTGACGATATGCTGAAGATACCTGAACTTATCATAACTCAAATGGTTTGTGAGTAGAGGATGAAGGATACATGATCCTTATCCTTAGGTAAAAAGTAAGAAAATGCAATAGTTTCAGGATAAGCATATTACCAGAGTAAGGATCACTGATATCTCCGGGATCCTTCAAGGATACTTCAATGTAAGGATCACATTGAAGGATCATGTTCACATGAAATATCTCTTTAAGTGAACAGCATTCCAGGCTCTTGGTAACAAGTTTCCTTCCATGGTTAGCAACCTGTATGCCCCCTTTCCTGCTTCAGCTTCAATCAAGTAGGGGCCTTCCCATTTTGGTGCTAACTTCCCGTCAGCAGGATTGATAGTATTTTGAAATGCTTTTCTCAACACCATGTCTCCGACTTGGAACTTCCTTATTCTGACATTTTTGTTGTAGGCACCAGCCATTCTTTGTTGGTAGCTAGCCATCCTTATCCTAGCTAGATCCCTGTTTTCCTCAATAGTATCCAAATCCTGAGCTAGGATTGTAGCATTTTCTTCAGGATCACGAGCACTTGTTCTAGCAGTTGGGATCACCATTTCTGTTGGGATCACTGCTTCTGCCCCAAATACTAAAGAGAAAGGTGTTTGACCAGTGGCATTCTTGGGAGTTGTCCTATCAGCCCATAGCACATAAGGTAATTCTTCTGCCCATTTTCCTTTCTTGGATCCTAGCTTCTTCTTCAGATTGTTGATGATGATCTTGTTGGATGATTCTGCTTGACCATTGGCTTGTGGATGAACTGGTGTTGATGTTATCATCTTGATTCCCCAACTGTCACAAAAGTTAGTGGTTCTGCTTCCAATGAATTGGGAGCCATTATCACATACAATTTCAGAGGGAATGCCAAATCTAGTTATAATGTTTCTTTTGATGAAGGATATGACTTCCTTTTCTCTGACTTGAGCGAAGGCTTCAGCTTCTATCCACTTGGAAAAATAGTCAGTCATGGCAAGCATAAATACTTTTCCACCAGGTGCTTTAGGGAGCTTGCCAACTATATCCATTCCCCATCTCATGAATGGCCAAGAGGATGGTATGGGGTGTAGTAATTCAGCTGGTTGGTGAAGGATATTGCTATGTCTTTGGCAAGGATCACATCTCTTAGCATACTCTACAGCATCCCTTTTCATGGTTGGCCAGTAGTATCCTGTTCTAAGGATCCTTGAGAATAATGCCCTGCCCCCAGTGTGGTTTCCACAATCTCCTTCATGGAAGTCTCTCAACACTTCTTCAATTTCAGGATCCTCAATACATCTTAAATATGGTCCTGCAAGGGATCGTTTATATAGCATATTATTTAAGATTGTAAATTGAGATACCTTGATCCTGAAAGCTCTAGGATTTTCTCCCATTGGGATCTCTCCGTTTTGCAAGTATTTCATGATTGGTGGGATCCATGATCCTGAATAAGATTGAGCTTCTTCACTAGGGATTACTGCAGTATCCTCTTCTATTTCCATGGCTACTTGATTTTCAATAGCAGGAGCCAGGATATGGATGATAGGGATACTTATATCTTCTGGAATTTTTAAGGATGATCCTAGGTTGGCCAATGCATCAGCTTCCGTGTTATCCTCCCTTGGTACCTGTGTTAAGCTAAAAGAAACAAAAGAGAGTGCCAATTCTTTGACTATCTCTAAATATTTGGTTAGTTTTTCTCCTTTAACAACATAGGATCCATTAAAGTGATTGGTGATCAATAATGAATCTACATATACTTCGAGATATCTTACCCCCATATCCTTAGCAATCTGTAAGCCAGCAATTAAGGCTTCATATTCAGCCTCATTGTTAGTTGCTTGGAACTCACAGGCTATGGAGTGGGGTATTATGTCCCCCTGTGGCGATTTTAGTAGGATCCCTAGCCTTGTGCCTTTGATATTTGAGGATCCGTCAGTATGTAGTATCCAAGGATCCTTGGTCTCATCCAGCTGCTGAACCTCCAATTCCGCTTCTATTTGTAGATCACTACTGAAATCAGCCACAAAGTCAGCTAGTGCTTGAGATTTAATAGCTGTTCTTGGTTCGTATCTTATATCATGGGCACTAAGCTTTACTGCCCACTTAGCCATTCTCCCTGACATATCTGGTTTCCTGAGGACATTCTTAATTGGAAAATTAGTTCTAACGACAATAGTATGGGTTTCAAAATAATGTCTTAACTTAGTCGATGCCATGATTAATGCAAGGATAAGTTTTTCGAGGTGTGAGTACCTGGATTCGGCATCAAGTAGACTTTTACTTACATAGTAGATAGGATATTGTGTACCTTCGTGATCCTTGACAAGGACAGCACTTACGGCGGTTGAGGATACCGCCAGGTATAAGGATAACACATCTCCTTTTTCCGGTTTTGCTAATGCTGGTGCTGAGGACATATATTCTTTAAGGGCTTGTAAAGCGTTCTCATGTTTCTCAGTCCACTCAAACTTCTTATTCTTCCTTAGGATATCGTAGAATTCTTTGCATTTTTCTGAGGATTTCAATATGAACCTGTTTAAGGCTGCTATCCTGCCTGTCAGTCTTTGAACATCCTTGGCATTGGCAGGAGATTTAATATTTATCAATGCTTTGATTTGTTCCGGGCTTGCTTCAATGCCCCTCTGGGTTACCATGTATCCTAAGAACTTTCCTGCCTTAACACCAAAATGGCATTTTGAAGGATTAAGCTTCATGTTGTAATTATCCAGGATATCGAATGCTTCTTCCAAGTCCCTTAGGTGATCCTCAGCTTTCTTTGACTTGACCACCATATCATCTATGTACACCTCCATAGTTTTTCCAATTTGATCTTTGAACATCATATTTACCAGCCTTTGATATGTTGCACCTGCATTTCTTAGTCCAAAAGGCATGGCAATATAACAATATAAACCGGTTGGGGTCATAAAGGCTGTATCCTCTTGGTCAGATGGTTCCATCTGAATTTGTTGGAATCCAGATGATGCATCCATAAAGGTCAGCAGTTCATGCCCCGCCGTTGCATCCACCATGGAGTCAATGTGGGGTAATGGGAAAGGATCCTTGGGACATGCCTTATTCAAATCAGAGAAATCGACACATACCCTCCACTTTCCGTTTTTCTTTTGGACAACAACCACATTGGCTAACCATTTTGGATACTTTACCTCTCTGATCATACCTGCTCGAAGTAGTCTCTCTACTTCTTTCTGATGGCATTCCTTTCTGGTGCAAACTTCCTCCTTTTTTGATGGATTGGTTTGATAGACCTGTCAATGCCAAGTTTGTGAGTAATAATATCCTTAGATATACCTGTCATATCTTCATGTTTCCAAGCAAAGGTAGATTTTCTTCTTTTGAGGAAGGATATCATGTCTTCTTTCATCTTGCCAAGGATCCCTGATCCGATATAGATTTTTGATTCAGGATCACTATGATCCAAGAGGATTTCATCTACATCTTGTTCCCTTGCCTCCAAGACATTCCTTGGAGGATACTGTAATTGCTATTGCTCCCTTGGCTTCGAGGTTGGCTTCATAGATGAGGTATAACAATCCTTAGCCTCCTGCTGGTCACTATCGATCTTGATTATTCCCCATGGGCTAGGGAGCTTCACACATTGATGGTAGGTAGATGGAACTGCTTTCATGTCATGTATCCAAGGCCTGCCAAGAATAACGTTGCAACAAGATAAACAGTCAATAACACAAAATTTTTGGTAATTATGTAATCCTTCCACGTAGATTGGGAGTTTGATGTCCCCCAGAGTTTTCTTCGTTTCCCCACTGAATCCTACAAGCACGGAGGATCTTGGTGTGATGTCTGATTCTGGGATTCCCATCTTCTTCAAGACATCAAGCTGGATAATGTTCACTGAGCTCCCTCCGTCAATAAGGATCCTGCGGACAAAGTGGTTAGAGATAAAGAGAGTGATAACTAAACTATCATGGTGAGGATCCTGAATGTTAATGCGATCATCCTCATCAAATGTTATCATCTTTCCTTCTGAGACACTTGAGGTTCTAATAGGCCTTTCTCCATTATCCATTTTTGATTCTTTTGCATGTCTTTTGGCCGCTGAAAAGGATGTACCACAAATGTCTGATCCTCCGGATATAAAGTTAATCACTTGTGCGTTTGCCGGAGGTGCTGGAGCCTTTTCAGGGATCCTTTCAGGATCCTGGGTCCTTTGCTTTTTTCTCCCCAGCAATTCTTTTAGATGCCCCTTGCTTAGCAGGTATCCAATTTCTTTTCTTAAGGCTATGCAATCTTCAGTTAGATGCCCGAAATCCTCATGGTATGCACACCATTTGGACTTGTCTTTAGTCCCGGATGGTTTATCATTCTTCCTGGGCCACCTAGCCTTTTCACCTAGATTCTGCATTGCAAGGATTAGTTCATGATTATCAACGGAAAAACAATATTCTGAGATTGGAGGATATTCTTCATCATCCTCTTCTTGGTCAACAGCATGCACATTCTTGTTCTCGTTTCTGTGGTAGGATTTGAACTTGTTGCTTTTGAAGGAGGATCCTTGCTTATCTTGTTTTGAGGATCCTACTTGTCCTTCCTGGATCCTCTTGTCATCCTCTAGTCGGATAAACCTGAGTGCTCGAGTTCTTACTTCATCTAAATTCCTGCATGGTGTCATAACAAGATCATCATAGAATAATGAATCCTTAAGCAGTCCCATTTTGAAGGCTTCAACAGCCGTAGCCATATCCAAGTTAGGGATGTCCAAGGATTCTTTACTAAATTTAGTTATATAATCCCTTAATGATTCATTATTATTTTGAGTTATCCTGTACAAATCACTAGTTAATTTTTCAAATTTTCTACTACAAGAGAATTGGTTATTGAATAAATTAACTAAATTGGCAAATGAAGTAATAGAGTAAGGGGGAAGACTTAGCAGCCACTTAAGAGCTGATCCAGTAAGAGTGGATCCAAATCCTTTACATAGGCATGCTTCCTTCAATTTTTCTGGGATAGGATTGATCTCCATCCTCTCCCTGTATTGTGCTATATGCTCCTCTGGATCCGTTGTGCCATCATACAACTTCATGGTAGGGATATGGAACCTTTTGGGTACCTCTGCATCAAAAATTGGTGGTGCAAAGCGAGATACCTTGTGGCTCCCATCTGCAATCTCTGGGATAGGCTTGACTACCCCTGGAACACTTGAGATCATGTCCTTTAGTTTCTGTAATTCCCTGGCCATAGCATGATTGGTACCTGTATCCTGCATGAATCCATGGTTAGTGGTAGGATAATTATTTAAAGTGTTACCTCCCATTGGGTTCAAGTTAGGGAATCCGAATTGCTGGGATTCTGGAACAATGGAGGGACCAGTGGAAGCAATGGTCTGCATTGGAATGAAATCCCCTTGATGGACATCTAGACTTCCTGTTTGCAAACTTTTTAGGGATCCTGGCATCTGTAAGGATCCTGGTATCTGGGATGATCCTGGAACGAAGGAGGATCCGTGAACCTGGGATGATCCTAGAACAAAGGAGGATCCGTGAACCTGGGATGATCCTGGAACAAAGGAGGATCCTTGGCCCTGGAATGATCCTGGAACAAAGTAGGATCCTCGAAACTGCTGTGCCCCCGGATAGGCTCCCGGATTCATGAAGGATCCCATGTATTGAGGATAGGATCCTACAGGCTGAAAATGTGAGTCTGATGTCTGAGTCATATGACAAGGCAGACCAGGTCTAGTTCCGGCGACTCCGCTCCCACGTTCATCCACCAAAATATTCTCCAGGATCCGGAGAAAGAAATTTGCACCTTCGATGGTGCACACTTATCGGCCCTTAAAACCTCCGGCATTTTCCCAAAAGGGACAGTGTTCCGGCCGTTTGATCGGGAAATCCGATCAGACATGGTTTCCGACGAGTGGTTGTGTTTCAATGCTTTCCCCTTTACTCTAGGGCTACAATTTCCTTTTTCTGAATTTATCACCGAGTTCTTTGACGTCACAAAAATTTGTTTTAGTCAAACAATGCCAATGCTTTGGCGAGTCTTGTCCGTTCTTGATCAAATCAAGAACAACCATATCCCTGATCTTTCTGTTCATGATCTCCCATTAGCATACCGACTTAGGTGCCACGGTTCTTGTCGATTCTTGTTTTATTCTACTTCCAGTGACCCACTAATCCTCCGAGCCACCAGGAATGAAGAGGAATGGAAATCCAAATTCTTTTTCGTAAAAAGAGATTCAATCCCTGGTGGAGCGGATTATCCGGTGCATTGGTTGAAGAAGGGTAGGATTTAGGGTTTAAAGATGATCCTGCTTGTTATCCTGCTTTATATCCTGAACTGACTTTGTCGTTTTCTTGTACAGCTGATTTTAGGAAGCTAGCACCTCCCCTTGCAGATTCTCAAAAAAGAATAGACGCTATCAGGCTCCTTCCGGAAGCAGAGAGAAGTTTCAACCCATCTCCAGCAACTCCAAGCCCTCTTTCAAGCGCAACCATGTCTGGTAAGGATCCTGCAAGATATCCTGTAGACACATGTTTTTTATTTGATATCTTTAGGAAAGGTTTAGAATTTTACTCCCTGTGTGCAGATTCCAGCAAAGTTCCAGTCTATCTAGACCTTGACGAACTCGACAGCTATCCAACTCCAACCTTAGTCAAGAAGGAGGCTCCTACTGCCACCAGCTCCAAGCCACTTCCAGCTCCCAAGGCCAACCCAAGGACTCGTGCTTCCACAGCGAAAAAGAGGAAGGGCCTTGAGGTCAGTGCTCCAAGATCAGGAGGGTTCTCCTATGACGATCTCAGCTTTACCGATTCCTTAGAGCCGATGACATCCTTCCTTAACAAGGTAATATCCTGACGCATACCCTGCATATATATCCTGCACACATATCCTGCCTGGATATCCTAACAGGATATCCTGATAGGACATCTTGGTCATTATAGATATATAGATTCTAACTCGTACCTGTTATTGATGCACAGGGCCTCCAGCATTTGCTCCACTTGTACAACGATGCATGTGGTACTGTCGCCCTCCATGAAGCCAGGATTAAGCAGCTCGAAACCACTGTTGCCGACCAAGGTGCCATTGCCGAGGCAAAGAGCCGGCACTATGAGGATAAGCTGAAAAAGGTCACCCAGGATGCTGAGCTCAAATTGGCCACCATGCAAATGGATCACGATCAGGCCATGATCAATTTCCGGGAAGGAATCAAGACTTCCGCTATTGTCTCCCTGTTACAAGCACGCATCAAGATGGCCTATGAGGCCAAGGAGACAGGTCTTGTTTGTCCATCCTGGCCAATTGAATCCTGGGTAGCCAAGCTGAAGGAGCTCGGAGGCAACGCTGTGCCACTCCCATCTGAAGCCGGTGAATCTTCCAAGTCAGCAGAGGTGGCGGATCAGGCTGGAGACAAGAAGGATGCTGGAGCGGATGCTGGTGAGGATGCTGGACAGGATGCTGGAGAGGATGCTGGTGCTGAGAAGCCGGGGAAAGCAGGAGAGGATGCCGCTGTGTGAGGGCAGCTGAGTGGGCGATGATGGATATTGATGCCTAGGCCGGAGCCCACTTTTTTTTAGGTTTGACGGTTGATGTCTCGAACAATTTACTTTTCTTGTCTGTTGAACAATTTTAATTTCCTGCACGTAGACAATATGATGGCCAAAGGTGGAGGGATCCTGAGTTTCAGGACGAAGCCCTTGGTCATCAGTTAGTATGGTTTGTTTTAAACGCTTTTAACAAGTGAAGGTGGAGGTATCTTGGGTTCCAAGACGAAGCCTTCATTTGTTAAGTAAATATGTTAGGAAACTAATTATGCTTTTGGTGGATGGGTCTCGGTTTGAGACGAAGCCAATTGCATAATCTTTTGCTATGTTAATAATATAACCCTTTTTTGGCTTTATCATTGTCGTCGTCGATATATAAATTTCACTTGTGAAAATTGTTTTGTTTGAACATTTTTCGGAACACATTATAAATGTATCCTGGTAAATATCCTGAAAAATATTCTGATTAAAATACAACCTATTAGTTGTCTAAATAAAAAGGAAAGATCATACCAGAGATTCTTAGTGAATCAATTTCAATTCCTCATCATAGGCTTGTCCCCAGTGCATACTTATAAACTCGAATCCATCCTCAGAATAGTATGACGTATGTCCCCTGTACTTAACATAGAAACACAAATGTATTCATATTTTTTACTCGAATGAATTCCACATACCTCAGGGCAAAACTCTTGATATCCTGAAATGAACCCTTAGTATACTGGGGATAAACCCTGAGTTTCATGCGCTACAGGCGGGAGTGTATAAACTCCAAGACTTAGAAAGGTGAAAACCTTTAAACCTTAGAGAGTATGAAAATACCCTTTCGTGAGAGAGGGTGATCAATCCTCATATACCTTTAGAATTCAGGATATAGCCAACAGTAACGAAATTGTCAGCCACTTTTACATGGACTGGTCCCGCCACCTTGAACTATCCCTGAATAACTTGCGCTCCAGGCGGGGTGTTTAAACCCAATTCGGGAGAAAGGTGAATACCTTTTGTTTTGGTCAAAAATCACACAAGGATAATGTAACCAAACTTTATGTAAACGGGGTATGATGCTTGGTTAATTATGAAAGTAAAGGATCACTTCTGTGATAAAGATGCAAAGACACAATGATTTATACGAGGAAAAAGCCCTTGATCAATGGATGATCTCCGGCATAAAAAACCTCGGGTGATGGCAACTACCGATCACCAACTTCAATATAATAAAAATGTAGTTACAACTTCGGATAGTAATGAGCTGAGTACAAGGATCACTGAGTGTCTAAGTGTTTGAGAGTTGTGTCGTATGTCGTGTGTCTTCTTCCGAATGAGGAAGAGGGGTATTTATACAAGTGTAGGTGACTTATTTTAGGTAAAAGGACTAATTATCAGCTCATTACCCCTTTAGAAATAAAGACAATCTAGCCTAAATTGCTGCCCATGAATCAAGCCATGTTTCCATATCCTGTGCAACGTCCTTCTTCAATTAAGCTCTTGCCATATTTGTGAAGACGCGTCCCTGGATCATGATGTCTAGAGCATATCCTGCTAGATGGTCCTGCAAAACAATATTGTATTAAGCGGAAGTGGCCGTTAGTATGAGGATCACCATAATGTCCCATGATCCTGATCCTGGAGTCCTGCCGAGGATCACTGTCTGCCAAAGAAATAAGGATCACTGGTTAGGATCATGTGTAAGGATCACCTATAATAAAAATCCAGCCCTAACACCTTTAAACCTGTGAAGGGATCAGTATCCCTTAAACGTGAGAGAGGGGGCCAATCCTCTAATCTTCTGAGTTATCCTGAGTACACATCCTGGAGCTATATCCTGGAGCATATGCTGCAAAACAATTGTAAACTAAGGTGGGTGTTAGCTTGGCTAACACCCCTCCGATGCCTAAGTCAGTATTGGGTTCAAGATAATAAACATATATATTTAAAAGAGATAGGATACATACCATTCTGAGATAGAAATTAAATTCTATTCTTACTTGAAATAGAGCTTTAAGTGTACAGCATTCCAAGACCTTGGTAGCATATCCCCTTCCATATTCTTGAGTCTATATGCTCCTTTCCCTGCTTCTGATTCAACTTCGTATGGTCCTTCCCATTTTGGAGCTAACTTGCCATCGGCAGGATTAGTAGTATTCTGAAAAGCCTTCCTTAGCACCCAATCACCCACTTGAAATCTCCTAGTCCTTATATTCTTGTTATATGCTCTGGATATTCTTTGTTGATATGCTGCCATCCTTAGCCTCGCTGCGTCTCTTCTTTCGTCTATGGTATCCAAATCTTGACATAAGGCTTCAGGATTCTGTTCAGGATTCTGTAGGATAGATCTTGCAGTAGGTATCACCATTTCCATTGGAATTACTGCTTCTGCTCCGAATACTAAGGAGAATGGGGTTTGGCCGGTTGCATTTTTTACCGTTGTCCTGTCAGCCCATAACACAAAGGGTAATTCCTCTGCCCATCTTCCTTTTTTGGCTCCAAGTCTCTTCTTTAAGTTGTTCACTATTATCTTGTTTGAAGACTCAGCTTGCCCATTCGCTTGAGGATGCACCGGAGTAGACGTTATCATCTTGATTCCCCAACTCTTGCAAAAGTCAGTAGTCCTTTTGCTTATAAACTGGGACCCATTATCACAAATTATTTCAGCTGGTACTCCAAACCTGGTCAGGATATTCCTCTTTATGAAGGATACTACTTCTTGGTCTCTAACTTGCACAAATGCTTCAGCTTCAACCCACTTAGAGAAATAATCCGTCATTGCCAGCATAAAGACTTTTCCTCCCGGAGCTTTTGGTAACTTCCCTACTATATCCATCCCCCATTTCATGAACGGCTAAGGGGATGCTACAGGATATAGTGGTTCAGCTGGTTGATGCAATATGTTACTATGCCTCTGACATGCATCACATCTTCGAGCATATTCTGCAGCATCTTTTCTCATTGTTGGCCAATAATAACCTGTCCTCAGCACTTTCGAAAATAATGACCTGCCCCCGGTATGGTTACCACAATCCCCTTCATGTATATCCTGAAGTACTTCTTTGGCTTCAGGATCCTCCAAGCATCTCAAGTATGGCCCTGCAAGAGATTTTTTATATAGAATATTATTTATGATAGTGAATCGTGATACCTTCATCCTAAATGCCTTAAGATTTTCGTCTTCGGGAATATGTCCTTCCTTGAGATATCTCATAATTGGGGTTGTCCAGGATTTAGGATCCTTTCCAAGATACACCACTTCAGGATCTTGGATACTTGCTACTTCCTTATGCTGAGGATCCGTTGCAGGATACAAGATATGTAATATCGGTATTGGGATTCCCTCCGGTATCCTGATTGATGATCCCAAGTTTGCCAATGCGTCTGTTTCGGCGTTATCCTCTCTTGGTACCTGTTTAAGTTTAAAAACATCGAAATATCCTGCTAATTTTTTAAGAATACCGAGGTATTCCATTAGTTTCTCACCCTTGACTGCATAGGATCCATTAAAATGGTTAGTAATTAACAAAGAGTCAACATATACTTGCAAATTTTTTATACTCATATTCTTAGCCAATTCTAATCCTGCGATTAAGGCTTCGTATTCTGCCTCATTGTTAGTAGCAGGGAATTCGCATCTAACAGCCTGGGGTATTATGTCCCCCTGTGGCGATTTTAGTAGTATTCCTAATCCTACTCCTCTTACATTAGATGCACCATCGGTATATAATGTCCAGGATCCTGAGGATTCTCCTAACTGTTGAACTTCTAGGTCTACCTCATCCTGAATGTCACTACTAAAATCAGCCACAAAGTCAGCTAGAGCCTGAGACTTTATGGCATTTCTAGGTTCATATACTAAATCATAAGCACTCAACTTTACTGACCACTTGGCCATCCTGCCCGACATTTCTGGTTTCCTAAGCACATTCTTAACAGGATAATTAGTTTTAACATGAATCCTATGTGTTTCAAAATAATGTCTAAGCTTTGTTGATGCCATTACTAGAGCCAGTATTAATTTTTCTAAGTGAGAGTACCTAGTTTCAGCATCTAATAAACTTTTGCTAACATAATAAACAGGATACTGCTGACCTTCGTGATCCTTTACGAGTACTGCACTTACTGCATTCCCTGATACTGCCAGATACAAGGATAATGGTTCACCATCCTCAGGCTTCATCAATAGAGGTGCGGTTGAGAGATACTGCTTCAAATCCTGCAGGGCTGCTTCATGCTTCTCACCCCATTCAAATTTCTTGTTCTTCTTCAGGATATCATAAAAGTCTTTGCATTTTTCTGAGGATCTTGAGATAAATCTATTTAATGCTGCCACTCGCCCTGTTAATCGTTGAACATCCTTCATATTTGAGGGCGGTTTAATATCCAAGATGGCTTTAATTTGCTCTGGGCTTGCTTCTATTCCTCTTTTGGTTACCATATATCCTAGAAATTTTCCTGCCCCCACTCCAAAATGGCACTTAGCAGGGTTCAGCTTCATGTTATACTTGTCCAGGATATCAAACGCTCCCTTAATATCCTGGAGGTGATCCTGAGCTTTCTTTGATTTTACCACCATATCGTCAATGTACACCTCCATGGTGTCCCCCAGTTTGTCTTTGAACATCATGTTTACCAATCTTTGGTATGTTGCACCTGCATTTTTCAAACCAAAAGGCATAGCTGTATAACAATAAATACCTGTTGGTGTCATAAAGGCAGTATCCTCCTGGTCAGAAGGCTCCATTTGGATCTGTTGAAATCCTGAGGATGCGTCCATGAAGGTCAGCATTTCATGCCCGGCAGTGGCATCTACCATTGCATCAATGTGGGGGGAGAGGAAATGGGTCTTTAGGACAAGCTTTGTTCAAGTCTGTGTAGTCTACACAAACTCTCCATTTCCCATTTTTCTTCTGTACCACAACCACGTTTGCTAGCCACCTCGGGAACTTAACTTCTCTGATCATCCTGGACTT
Organism: Helianthus annuus; assembly: GCF_002127325.2. Classification (NCBI taxonomy): domain Eukaryota; kingdom Viridiplantae; phylum Streptophyta; class Magnoliopsida; order Asterales; family Asteraceae; genus Helianthus; species Helianthus annuus. The sequence goes on from NC_035443.2 coordinate 142,430,927, forward strand.
CAATAATCTCTCAACTTCCTCTTGGATAATTGCATTCCGCTCAGGGGCGAATTTTCTTCTCTTTTGTTGTATAGGCTTGAATGACCTGTCAATTCCAAGCTTGTGAGTAATAATGTCTTTAGATATACCTGTCATATCCTCATGCTTCCATGCAAACGTTGACATCCTGCATTTCAAAAAGTTAATTAATTGTTCTTCAATATCCTGAGGGATATTGGTTCCCACGAGCACCGAAATATCGGGATTATCCTGGTCCAGGATAATTTTCTTCACATCCTGCTCCGGATCCTCCACGATATCCTGGGCCCGCGTCTTTAATTGCTATGCTGCACTAGGTTTGGTTGAGGATTTCATCGAGGATGAGTAGCATTCTTTCGCCTCCTGCTGATCACTGTCGATCTTGACAACCCCCCAAAGGGTAGGGATCTTGATGCATTGGTGATACGTTGATGGAATGGCCTTCATATCGTGGATCCAAGGTCTTCCTAGGATGATGTTATAGCATGATAGAGAATCCATCACACAAAAACGTTGCATCTTGTTGACTCCTTCAACATATACTGGCAGCCTTATCTCTCCCACTGTGTTCCTAGCTTCTCCACTGAAACCAACGAGCACAGTAGACTTCGAAGTGATATCCATCGGAGACACATTCATCCTCTTCAGAGTCTCCAGTTGTATTATGTTGACGGAGCTGCCATTATCAACCAATATCCTACGTACAAAATGGTTAGCCACATATAATGTTATTACCAGAGCATCATGGTGAGGATCCTGGACAGTATCCCTATCATCTGCATCAAAAGTGATCACTTTGTCAGTTGTGAGCGTAGTCATCCTGATAGGTTTGTCTCCCCTCTCGGCCTTAGCTTCCTTTGCATGTCTCTTGGCCGCCGAATACGAAGTTCCGCAAATGTCGGATCCTCCTGAAATGAAGTTGATTATCTTGGCATCGGCGGGAGGTGATGCCGCTCGCTCAGGATCCTTCTCAGTATCCTGACCCTTATTCTTCTTCTTCCCTAAGAGATCTTTCAAATATCCCTTGCTTAGAAGGTAGCTGATTTCTTTCCTCAGAGCGATGCAATCCTCAGTCATATGTCCAGAATCTTCATGGAAAGCACACCATTTTGACTTGTCTTTCCAATCTGCTTTTTGTTGATTCTTCCGAGGCCACCTGGCTTTATCTCCCAAACCCTGCATAGCATACATTAGTTCAGGTATATTAACAGAAAAACAATATTCAGATAATTCAGGATATTCTTCAGGATCCTCGTCTTCAACAGCATTCACTCTCTTGTTATCATTTCTGCCATATGGCTTAGAGCGATATGGTCTATATGAGGATTCTGATTTCCTGTTAGTCGATTCATATGTCGAGGATGCATTCATCTTTTCTTGCATTTTTCTGTCATCCTCTAACCGAATATATCTTAGAGCCCTGTTCCGGGCTTCATCCAGGTTCCTGCATGGGTTCATTACAAGGTCTTGATAGAATTGAGAATCCTTTTGCAGCCCCATCTTGAGAGCTTGCACAGCTGTTGCAACATCAAGATGAGGAATGTCTAGTGATTCCCGGCTGAATTTGTTCACATAATCCCTAAGGGATTCCTGAGGCCCTTGTGTTATCCTGTAGAGATCACTTGTTAATTTTTCAAAGCTTCTACTACAAGAAAATTGACTATTAAATAAATTTACTAAGTGAGCAAAAGATGTAATCGAATGTGGAGGAACATTCAAGAGCCATTTTAAAGCCGATCATGTCAAGGTTGAACCAAAACCCTTGCACAGGCACGCTTCCTTGAGCTCCGGAGGGATAGGGTTGATCTCCATCCTTTCCCTATACTGGGCAATATGCTCTTCAGGATCCGTGGTTCCGTCGTAAAGCTTCATGTTTGGAGTCTGGAATCTTTTTGGGATTTCAGCATCACATATAGGATGCACGAATCGAGATATCCTGTGGCTATCCTGGGATACTTCAGGAATTGGCTGCACCACCCTAGGTACACTGGATATCATATCCTTTAATTTCTGAAGCTCCCTGGATAATTCTGACGTTACAGTCGTATCCTGCAGAGATCCAACACTGTTAGTGGCAATAGCATTATTATTTGATATGTTACCCGTTAGAGGATTTTGCCCATATCCTGAAGCATATCCTGAGCTCCTCACAGTTGATATCCTGACCGAGGAGGGTATTTCAGGAGTATGATTCTGAGGAAGACTGGGCACGATATTCCCCCTGTTATCCTCAGTATACACAGCTGAACTAAAGTTCAACGCTCTGGGATGTAATGGAGTGATATTATCCTCAGCAGATCTGCTCGAGCCAGACTTCAGGAGTTGTATTTCCCTTAAAAGCATCTGGTTTGTTTCCTGTTGCTGCCTCATTTGTTCCTGCACACTTCCAAATAAGGTTAGAATTTCATCGTTAGAAGCTAAGACAGGAGCAGATCCCTGGACATTCCGAGCAGGGATAACATCTTGAGATCGTGTAGAGGCTGGCATCCTTGGAGGAGGTGGTGGAAGCACCGAACCAACTGTTGCAGAAGTTGTAGCAGACACAGTTGAAGAGCTCATGTTTGATCTTGAGGCCATTGTAAACAATGTGGCAAAAAGTTTTGAAAACAGAAAACCGATTAACGATTTCACAAAGATTTTTAGTAAAGAGAGCACCACTTGCCCCACGGTGGGCGCCAAATTGTTTTGGTCAAAAATTACCGAAGCAATTAAGTGATCAAATTAGTTAAGTGAGGTAGTGTGCTAAAAAGTGTGTTGAAAATATGCTTGTTAGGTTCTTTGAAAAAACAGTGTTCAGGATACGGCTCAGGATATTGAGCTGTATCTACGATCAAACAATGAGCAAAAAAGTAAAGTAAATGACACGAGATGTACGAGGAAAGCCCTTGATCAATCTAGATCGCCGGCATAAAACCTCGGGAGCTGACAATCGCAGCTGCCTAGTTCTTCTTATTGCTTTAAACTTCAGGATACAGTGCAGGATATAGATCAGATCGCTAAGTGTTACAATGAATTTTGTGAAAGTTGCGAGAGAGCAAGTGTTGAGAGTGTAGAGAGTGTGATTGTGATGTCCCGGTTGATCTGATATACCCACTATTTATAGTAACGAATTACAAACTAAAATTCCTATAAACATGGGATGCTCCGAATATTCCAATGTGAACGTTGTAGACCGAGTAATGCGGCTTCAACGGCTTCTTGTGAACGACTTGGACCGAGTCTTCAGTAGAAAAGGTCTTCATGAACGTTGCTAGCTTCTAACCCACGTACCTGCATTTAATCCGTTAGTGATCCTGAGGATACCATTCAGGATGTTACCAATATCCTGAGTCAGCATCCCGGATGTAAACAGATACAATAAACAAGATATATATCAAGATATTTTCCAGGATATGGGCTCAGAATTTCACCCATAACACCTGGTTATGGTATTAAGGGTTAGGATTCTAACTTGGATCGTCAGGTATGATCCTTAACTATTTTAAATCCTGTCGGCTGTTTATTCAAATGACCCTTGTATTTTGACAACTAAACCTGTGATCCTTAAAATATATTACTTTTGGGATTTTTCAACTATAGGATATTTGATCTTGGATCATATCTGTTTTGGTCAAAAATCACACAAGGATAATGCAACCAAACTCTAAGTAAATGGGGAATGATGCTTGGTTTATTGAAAAAGTAAAGGATCACTTTAGTATAAAATATGCAAAGACACAATGATTTATACGAGGAAAAAGCCCTTGATCAATGTATGATCTCCGGCATAAAAAACCTCGGGTGATGGCAACTACCGATCACCAACTTCAATATATCAAAATATGGTTACGACTTCGGATGATAATGAGCTGAGTACAAGGATCACTATCGTAATGTGTGTCTAAGCGTGTGAGAATTGTGTTGTGTCTTCTTCCGAATGGGGAAGAGTGTTATATATACAAGTGTAGGTGACCTATTTTAGGTAAAAAGACTAATAATCAGCTCATTACCCCTTTAGAAATAAAAGTAAATCTAGCCTAAATTGTCGCCCTTGAATCATGCCAAGTTTCCATATCCTTTGCAACGTCCATCTCCGATTAAGCACATGCTATAATTGTAAAGACGCGTCCTTTGATTATGATGCTAAGAGCGGATCTTGCTAGATGTTCCTGCAAAATATCACTTAATTCAATGAAGGTAACTGTTAGCATGAGGATCCTATAATGGTCCATGATCCTGATCCTGAAGTCCTGCTGAGGATCACTATCTGCTAAAGAAACAAGGATCACTGGTTAGGATCACATGTAAGGATCATATATCATAAAAATCCAGCCCTAACAATTGCCCCCAAAATATAAGGAGTTTATTGTAAATTAACGAGTTATATTTTGCTTTGATCCTATCTGTAACGGGCGACCCGGATAACTAGCCGTTATAACCGGACTAGCCGTTGCAACCTTTACGTCATTGAGGTGACATCCCTGCAAATCATGATTATAAATAGGAGATAGGGTTAGGATCAATCTGCATTTAAATTCAAGATATTCTCCCTTTATAATCTCTACTGAAGATCGATCAGGTATTCTCTTCTCTTTCTTCCTTCTTTTGCTCTGTTTTTCTGCTCCCTGTTTTTATTCTGCCATGAGTATGTTGCTCCGAAATTCCCCTCACAAGGATCACAAGAAGAACAGTCCCCTGAAAAGCCAAGGGATCGTCAAAGACTCTCCTACTGAGAGGTGCTGCTTCACTGATGCTCATGTTGATAGGATCCGTCACTGTTTTCCGGCGGATGCTATCTTCAAGTCATTCACTTCCACCGCTTTAAGCGATTCTGTTTCCGACACCTGGGTGGCCTTTCCTGCAACTCCGTTTACCATAGGATATTCATATCCTTTTCCAGCCTTCACCCAATCCTTCTTTTCCCTGACCGGCATGTCCTATATCCAAGCCATGCCGATGATCTGGAGGGTTCTGTATACCCTTGAGAGGATCATCGAGCAGGAGGGGATTGACTTAGGGATGTCGGAGCTGGCTGAGCTATATGATCTTACCACGTTTGGTTCCTGTCGATACTTGCTGAAACGGAAAGCCGGGGAGGATCACCCTGTTTTTAAGGTTACCAAAATGACACAAACTGGAAGCGACGTTTCTTCTTTGTTAGGAGGGATACCATCCCTAACGGGAAGGATCTGCCCAAGGAGTGGGCCACTCATGGTAGGATAGAGGATCCTGGAAGGATCACTATCAGACTTGTCTCTTATGATAAGGGTCACTAATGTCTTTCTTTGTTTTTTGTTTATTGTGCAGCTATCTCCATTGCTCATCTCAAGTTAACCCCTGCTGCAAGAGAGAGGGTTCTAGCTTTCAAGAAGCTTGATCCTGAAATCAGGAGTTTTCAAATTGCCATTCAAGATTCACAGGAAGTATCCTCCGCATCTGCCACAATGTCAAGTAAGTGTCTTCATTGAAAAGTAGTTCTATGTAGGATTAGTTAAAGTACTTATCTTGTTTTGATTATGTAGGTGCTGGGAAATCTGTCAAGTCTGCCTCCAAGTTTGGTATTGATGAACTTGCCAATGTCAAGCCTTCAAGGAAGAAGACCCCTGCTGCTAGTCCCTCTGCTTCAGCCCCTAAAGCTCCTATCAGGGGTAAGGGAAAGAAGAGAAAGGCTTCTGAGGATCTTCAAGGATTTCCCCTGATCCGCCAGCAGTTTCTTGATTATTTCAACGAGGTTAGGATCACTGCCCCTGTTGGTTATCCTGACGGTTTTAAGGATCACCTGTGTCTGACGTCATATCTTGTTTTTCTTGCAGAAATTTACCGAAATAGAGACTTATGTTAACCACGTTGAAGATCAAGACCGCCAAATTGCCGACCTTCAACAGATAGGTGTGCTGAAGGATCTCAAGATAGCTGATCTTGAGAAGGAGCTCCGGGCTACCAAGGATGAAGCTGTCAAAGCACTGATCAAGTTTGACTACGAGAAGCATGATATTACCCAGAATGCTAAGGTCTCTGCTGCGATAACCATGTATAAGATCCAGCTGCAGATGGCTGCGGAGGCTTAGGATCCTTCCTTTGACAAAGGCACATGGGACGTGGAAGGTTGGAAGGCAAGGCTGGCAGAGTTGGAGGATGATGATGATGCTGAGGATATCCCAATGCTGGAGGGTGGTGATGCTGGCAAGGATCAGGGTGGAGAAGCTAGTGGAGCCGGTGGTGATGGAGCAGCGAAGGTTTGAGCTGCAGGATTGGGCAATGATGGATATTTCGAGACTAGGCCGGAGCCCAATTTTTTAGGTTTGGTAGTCGTTTTCATGGTTGTTGATGTTTGAAACAATTGATGGTCTGTACTTAAACAATAGTTTTTAGGGTTAAGGATCCTGGTTCCTTTGGACAATAGGTAGGATCGCAAATGGTGGAGGGATCCTCTGTTTGGGGGATGAAGCCTTTGTGATCCTGCCTCTTTTATTTACCTGCATGCTATGACCGCACAAACAATGGACACCCTTTGCCAACCCATGTGGACGGGCCACGTTTTGCTGGTAGAAACGTGGGTTGGCAATTTTGACAACTTTGAAGGGTTTAAAATCCTTTGTTAATAAAATAACTCTAATCTTTTTGGCTTATCTCGTGTTGTTATCCTTTGCTTATCCTCTTATTTTCTGCTTGTTTAGAAATGTATTTATTTGAGCAAGAAAAGTTAAGCAAATTATGTTTAAGAAGTTTAGGATATGATCCTGGATCAAATATCCTATAATCGAAAATTTTCAAGGTAGTTTATTTTAAGGATCATAGGTTCAGTTGTCAAGGTCTAAGGGTTATTCAAATGAATAATGAAATTAAAAATAGTTAAGGATCATACCTGAGGATCCAAGTTAGGATCCTAACCTTTAATCAGGATAACCATAAGTAAAAACTTTAAGGAATAATAAGGATTAAGGATCCTTAATTGTTTAACTTCGAAAACCTGAAAAAATGGAATATAACTTGGGACTAAGCCAATATAAAAGATAAGTTAGTAACTGGGGACAAGCCAAAGGATAACTGGGGACGAGCCCATAGGATCACTGGGGACAAGCCCGAAGGATAACTGGGGACAAGCCCAAAGGATGACTGGGGACAAGCCCAAGGATCGTATGTAAACTGGAGTATGGCCCTTACTGGCGACTATCCAATCTTAGTGACATGAAAATGCCAAAACCTTAGCTAACGTGAAAACGTTAGAAACCTTAGGAACGGATGTATGGTACGTCTACCATTATACGTAGGATCCTAGGTATAGCCAGTACGATGAGGTTGTCAGCCCCGAAAGTGGGTACTGGTCCCAAAGACGTGAACTATACCAGGATCATCGTGCGCTACAGGCGAAACTGGGGACAAGCCCAAACTGGGGACAAGCCCAAAACTTTGGAGGGTTGGCCAACCACTTTGATCTTCTGTAAAATGATAACAAGTCTGCAAAAGCTTAAACTTTGTGAAGATAGATGTTAACTGATTAACATCTTTAACTTATGATAAGTAATAAGTATAAAATGAATGAAAATGAAAATGAAAGTAATGTGTTACCAAATGTAGAATCATATATCCTTTGAGGATCCTGGATCAGAATACCGGTATCGCTGAGGATCCCTGATCCTTCTTACTTAAAGTATTTTTTTGAAATGAACAGCATTCCAAGCTCTTGGTAGGAGATCACCATCCGTTGTTAACGAATGATATGCCCCCTTTCCTGATTCAGCTTCAATTAGATAGGGGTCTTCCCACTTTGGTTCTAGCTTGCCATCAGAAGAATTTGTAGTGTTCTGGAATGCTTCTCTTAGCACAAAATCACCAACTTGAAATCTTCTAATCCTGTAATTCTTGTTGTATGCTCCAGCCATAACTGGCCATTTCCTTTTTTCTGACTTTGAGCAAAAGCTTCTTCTTAGGATGCAGATGTTATGTTGGTTGGTGTAGAATATTACTGTGTCTTTGACAAGCATCACATTTCTTTGTGTATTCCACAGCATACATCTTCATGGTAGGCCAATAGTATCCTGTTCTAAGGATCCTTGAGAATAGTGCTCTGCCCCCAGTGTGCTTTCCACAGTCTCCTTGAATTTGAAAGCTTTAGGATTTTGTCTTGTAGGGATCTCTCCATGTTGTATATATCTTAGGATTGGAAGGATCCAGGATCCTGAATTCGACTGTGCAGGATCACCAGGTATGATTGCAGAATCCTCCACTATCTCCATGGCTATGTGATCCTCAATTGCAGGCGTTAAAACATGGATGATGAGTATTTTAACATCCTCTGGAATCTTCAGTGATGATCCAAGATTAGCTAGAACATCAGCTTCTGCATTCTCTTCCCTGGGTACCTGTGATAGACTGAAAAAAGCAAAAGAATCTGCCAGTTTCCTGATCATTTCTAAGTATTTGATTAGCTTTTTACATTTGACAGTGTAAGAACCGTTATAATGATTAGTAATTAATAGAGAATCTACATATACTTGAAGATACCTGGTCCTCATATTGTTAGCTAATTGCAAACCTTCTATAAAGGCCTCATACTCTGCCTCATTATTAGTGGTTTGGAATTTACATGCAATGGATTGGGGTATAATGTCCCCCTGTGGCGATTTTAGTAGTGTGCTTTGTCCAGTTCCTTTAACATTTGAAGCTCCATCCATGAAGAGTGTCCAAGGATCCTTGGTCTTCTCAAGTTGTTGAACTTCTAATTCAGCTTCCCTTTGTAGATCACTACTGAAATCAGCCACAAAGTCAGCTAAAGCTTCGGACTTGATGACAGTCCTAGGTTCATACTTAATGTCATATGCATTAAGCTTGACTATCCACTTTGCCATTCTACCTGCTATTTCAGTTTTCCTGAGAACATACCTGGCCTCAGCATCAAGTAGAATTTTACTTACATAGTATACCGGATGTTGAGAACCTTCATGATCCTTAACTAGGATCACACTTACTACTTTAGCTGAAATAGCTAAGTATAAGGATAACGATTCTCCATTTTCTGGTTTCATCAGGGCTGGTGCTCTTCTTGGATTCCTTTCAATTGCAAACTTTCTCCTTTTTTGGTGGATTGGTTTGAATGACCTGTCAATGCCAAGTTTATGAGTGATAATATCCTTAGATATACCTGTCATATCTTCATGTTTCCAAGCGAAGGTAGATTTTCTTCTTTCTAAGAAGGATACTAAATCCTGCTAAATACTGTCTAGGATCCAGATCCTGTAAAAATTTTGGATTCAGGATCCTCTGAGTTCAACATAACATCCTTGACGTCTTGCTCTCTTGCCTCCATGATGTCTTGCTCCTTGGAGGCTGGCTTCTTTGAAGAAGTGTAATAGTTTTTTGCCTCCTGCTGATCACTTTCTATCTTCACCATATCTCATAGAGTTGGGACCTTGACACGTTGATGATATGTTGAGAGGGATTGCCTTCATATCGTGTATCCATGGCCTGCCAAATATAATGTTACAGCAAGATAAGCAATCAATAACATAAAAAAAAATTTTAACATAATTTACTCCCTCTATGTAGATAGGAAGTTTGGTGTCCCCCAATGTAATCTTTGTCTCTCCAAGGATAGATGATCTTTGGACAATATCGGATTCAAGGATGTCCATTCTATCGAGGACATCCAACTGGATTATGTTCACTGAGCTTTTCTCATCAACGAGAATCCTGCGAACAAAACGGTTAGATATAAATAATGTAATAACTACACCGTCGTGATGAGGATCCTGAATGTCCGCACAGTTATCCTCATCATATGATATCACTTTCTTCTGGGTAAGGATGGAGGTCCGAACAGGTTTGCCCCCATTCTCCATCTTTGTTTCCTTTGCACGTCTCTTAGCTGCTGAGAACCTCCGGAGATGAAATGGATGATTCAAGCATCGGATGGTGGAGGAGGAGCTTTTTCAGGAATTTTCTCAGGATACTTGATCCTTGACCTTTTCCTTCCAAGCAATTCCTTCAAGTATCCTTTGCTCTAAAGATAACCTATCTCCTTCCTAAATGCTATGTACTCATCTATGAGATGACCAGAATACCCATGGTAAGCACACCATTTCGATTCGTCTTCGGTGGCAGACGGTTTGTCATTCTTCCTTGTCCACCTAACCTTGTCACCTAAACTCTGGAAGGAGGAACCTTGAGCCTGCGAGGATCCTTGAGCCTGAGAGGATCCTTGAGCCTGAGAGGATCCTTGAACCTGCGAGGATCCTTGAACCTGAGAGGATCCTTGAACCTGCGAGGATCCTTGAACCTGCGAGGATCCTTGAACCTGAGAGGATCCTTGAACCTGCAAGGATCCTTGAATCTGAGGCATTGCCGATGATCCAGAACGTATTCCTGTTGATCCACCCTGGTATTGGACATATGGAGCTGCAAAGTACTGGGAAGTTATGACCGGAGTGTCGAAATTCAGCGACCACGGCATCAAAGGGGAGTGATCCTCTGCTGATTTTATCAATTTCGCGAAGGATCCTGCCATTAGTTTTGACCTGCCGCATGTGATCCTTCATCTGCACAATCAAAGCATAAAAATCGCTGTTAGTAAGTGTAGAGGAAGAAACAACAGTTGGTTTTGTGAAAACGGGGGTTGTCTTTTTCGGAGAATTTCTCAGCATTTTTCTGGAATGCAATGGGGAGATGATGCAAAGGCGGAATGCCCTGTGAAAAAGTGACCGCCGACATAGAGCTTGGAGTGTTCTTCGCTGGAGAAGCCATGTGTTTGAAGGTAATGAACCGAAATAAATGAAATGAACAAAATTTCTCAGAATTGAAGCACCAATTGCCCCACGGTGGGCGCCAAACTGTTTTGGTCAAAAATCACACAAGGATAATGCAACCAAACTCTAAGTAAATGGGGAATGATGCTTGGTTTATTGAAAAAGTAAAGGATCACTTTAGTATGAAATATGCAAAGACACAATGATTTATACGAGGAAAAAGCCCTTGATCAATGTATGATCTCCGGCATAAAAAACCTCGGGTGATGGCAACTACCGATCACCAACTTCAATATATCAAAATATGGTTACAACTTCGGATGATAATGAGCTGAGTACAAGGATCACTATCGTAATGTGTGTCTAAGCGTGTGAGAATTGTGTTGTGTCTTCTTCCGAATGGGGAAGAGTGTTATATATACAAGTGTAGGTGACCTATTTTAGGTAAAAAGACTAATAATCAGCTCATTACCCCTTTAGAAATAAAAGTAAATCTAGCCTAAATTGTCGCCCTTGAATCATGCCAAGTTTCCATATCCTTTGCAACGTCCATCTCCGATTAAGCACATGCTATAATTGTAAAGACGCGTCCTTTGATTATGATGCTAAGAGCGGATCCTGCTAGATGTTCCTGCAAAATATCACTTAATTCAATGAAGGTAACTGTTAGCATGAGGATCCTATAATGGTCCATGATCCTGATCCTGAAGTCCTGCCGAGGATCACTATCTGCTAAAGAAACAAGGATCACTGGTTAGGATCACATGTAAGGATCGTATATCATAAAAATCCAGCCCTAACAATATCCTAAATATTTTTAATCTAATTTGTTCAAGATTTCTCATTTAGACAAATGTATATCAAAACAATTGGAAATTAAAAGGATAAACAAGGATAACAACACAAGGAAAGCCAAAAAGATTAGAGTTATTTTATTAACAAAAGTTTAAACCATCAAAAGTTGTTAAAATTGCCTACCCACGTTTCTACCAGCAAAACGTGGCCCGTCCACATGGGTTGGCAACGGGTGTCCATTGTTTGTGCGGTCATAGCATGCAGGAAATTAATAGGCGGCAGGATCACAATGGCTTCATCCCCCAAACAGAGGATCCCTCCACCATTTGCAATCCTACCTACTGTCTAAAGGATCCTAGATCCTTACCCTAAAAACTATTGTTCAAGTTACAAACCCTTAAACTGTTCAAACAAACAACCACCAAACAAAAAAAATTGGGCTCCGGCTAAGTCTCGAAATTTCCATCATCGCCCAATCATGCAGCTCAATCCTTCGCTGCACCATCACCACCAGCTCCGCTTGCCTCACCACCATGATCCCAGCCAGCACCTCCACCCTCAAGCATTGGGATCTCCTCAGCCTCTTCATCATCCTCCAGCTCTGCCAGCCTCGCCTTCCAGCCCTCCACGTCCCATGTGCTCCTGTCGAAAGCAGGATCCTGAGCCTCCATAGCCATTTGCAGCTGGATCTTGTACATAGCTATTGCAGCAGAGACCTTGGCATCCTGGGTGATCTCATGCTTCTCATAGTCAAAGTTGATCAGCATCTTGGCAGCATCATCCTTGGTGGCTCGGAGCTCCTTCTCAAGATCAGCTATCTTGAGATCCTTCAACACAACAACCTGTTGGAGGTCAGCAATCTGGCGGTCTTGATCCTCGACATGGCCAACATACGTCTCTATCTCAGCAAATTTCTGCAAGGAAGACAAGGCATAATATCAGAAACAATCAATCCTCAAAACTATCAGGATACACAAGCAAGGACAGTGATCCTTACCTCGTTGATGTAATCCAGACAGTGTTGGCGGAGCAGGGGCAGACCTTGCAAATCCTCAGAGGCCTTTCTCTTCTTGCTTCCTTTTCCCCTAATAGGTGCTTTAGGGGCTGAAGCAGTTGGGCTAGCAGCAGGAGTCTTTCTCCTTGAAGATTTGACAATAGTAAGATCGTCGATGCCGAACTTTGAAGCAGACTTAGAGGATTTTCCAGCACCTACACAACCAAAACAAGATAAGTATCTTAATTTTATTTGACTCTCATTATATAAATACTCCTTAAATAAGGATACTTACTTGACATTGTGACAGAAGCAGAGGATACTTCCTGAGAATCCTGGGTGGTAATCTTGAAAGTTCTGACTTCAGAGTCAAGCTTCTTAAAGGCCAGGAGTCTCTCTTTTGCAGCAGGTGTCAACTTCAGATGTGAAACGTAGATAGCTGCACAACAAGAAAACAACAGAACATCAGTGATCCTTATGCTGAAGGATAAGTTCTACGGTGATCCTTCCAGGATCCTCTATCCTACCATGGGTAGCCCACTTCTTGGGCAAATCCTTCCCATCAGGGATGGTATCTCTCCTCACAAAAAAGAACCGCCGCTTCCAGTTCATATCATTTTTGGTAACTTTGAGAACAGGGTGCTCCTCTCCAGCTTTTCGTTTGAACAAGTATCGGTGGGATCCAAAAGTTGTAAGATCATACATCTCAGCCAACTCCGCCATACCCAGATCAATTCCTTCTTGTTCGATGATCCTTTCAAGGGTGTATAAAACCCTCCAGATCATCGGCATAGCCTGGATATAGCAGATGCCGGTAAGGGAGAAAAAGGACTCGGTGAACTGAGGGAAAGGATACGAGTATCCTATCATGAAAGGAGTGACCGGGAAAGCTACCCAAGCCTCAGAGATGTAATCGCTCAGAGCGGTAGGGCTAAAAGGTTTAAAGAGGGTGTTCGCCGGAAAGCAATGCTGGATTTTGTCAATTTGAGGGTCGGTAAAACAACACCTCTCGGTGGGGGAATCCTTGATGATCCCTTGACCCTTCAAGGGGCTATTGTTCTTAGGATCCTTGTTGGGAGAGTTCCGGAGCAGCATTTTTTGACAGAATGATGGAAAGAGAAAGAAAACAGAGCAAGAGAGGAAAAGAAGATGAAGAGAGAATACCTGTTTATCTTCGGATGAGATTATAAAGGGAGTACTTCTGAAATTTAAATGCAAACGATCCTATCTATATCTCCTATTTATAATCATGATTGTGCAGGGTTGTCACTTCCATGACGTCAGGATTGCAACGGATAGTTCGTTCATAACGGCTATATATCCGTTGAGTTAGTTACAGATAAGATTAGCAAAATATAACTCGTTAATACTACATAATTACTCCTTATATTTTGGGGGCAATTGTTAGGGCAGGATTTTAATGACCTGTGATCCTTACATGATATCCTAACGAGTGATCCTTGTTTCTTTGGCAGATAGTGATCCTCAGAAGAGCTTCAGGATCAGGATCATGGATCATCCTAAGGATCCTCATACTAACGATTGTTCTCTTTGAATTTAATGTTGTTTTGCAGGAATTACGAGTTGGACCTGGTCTTGGTAACGTTATTAAGGAATCTTTCACGTAAATCTCGCACATACATCGCCGGAAATAGACGTTGTGAAGAATAAGGAAACTTAGCACAATTTACGGGCAATTAGTTAGGCTAAATTTACTTCTATTTCTAAAGGGGTAACGAGCTAGTAGTTAGGTGACTTGCCTAAAATTCGACCACACACGCTTATATAAATTGCACTCTTGAGCATTCGGAGGACACAACACACTTCTTACACACTCTAGCATACTACACCATAGTGATCCTTGTACCTAGCTCGTTACCATCCAAAGTTGTAAACATTGTTTATTATATTGAAGTTTGGTGATCGGTAGTTTCCATCACCCGAGGTTTTTTATGCCGGAGATCATTCATTGATCAAGGGCTTTTTCCTCGTATAAATCCTTGTGTCACTTGTGCAATTTTCATTTAAGTGATCCTTATCTTTGTTCATCATACCAAGCATCATTCCCCGTTTACAAAGAGTTTGGTTGCATTATCCTTGTGTGATTTTTGACCAAAACACTCACCATGCTTTTCGCGACGGTTTGCTCGACTCTTAGACGAATTTCGGATTTGAGGCATCGACTCTTAGATGAATTTCATTCGTCCTTTTTGGGTGGTCATTTCGGTGTGAACGCCACACTAAAACGCATTGCAAGCTCTTTTACTTGGTTAGGTTTAAAACAAGATGTTTCAAATTTCGTTAAAACTTGTCAAGCATGCCAAACCATTAAGACTCCCAATCATAAGCCGTATGGGTTATTGCAACCACTGCCCACTCCCGAGTACCTGTGGGTTGACATCTCCATGGATTTTTTAACCGGAATACTTAACTCAAAAGGGAAAACAGCCATATGGGTCGTCGTCGATCGCCTTTCCAAATTTGCACATTTCATCGCCTTACCGACCGCCTATACAGCTGTGTCTTTAGCTTCGATCTTCATGAGAGAAATATATCGCTTACATGGGTTGCCGAAAACCATTGTGTCAGACCGTGATCCACTGTTTGTAAGTCATTTTTGGAAGCAATTATTCAAGCAAATGGGCACCAAGTTATTGCATTCAAGTGCATACCATCCACAGACGGATGGGCAAATAGAAGTGGTAAACCGATGTCTCGAGATGTATCTTCGGGCATTTGTGTTCGATGCTTCGAAAACGTGGGAAAGGTATTTGTATTTGGCTGAGTTTTCGTATAACACAAGTCCTCATTCGGCGATTAAGATGACACCTTTCGAGCACTATACGGTCGGGATGTTACAACTATTCATGATTATGTACCAGGCTCAAATAAAACTGGTTCCATAGATGATTCCCTAGTCCAACATCAACGTACAGGGCCGGTTTTGAGCCTGTGCAAGTCGGGCAACGGCACAAGGCCCAAATTGCCAAAGGGCCCAGAATTTTTTTAAATAAATTATATATTAACTACAGATAACAGAGCAGTTAAAACAAAAGTAAAAAGTGGTTCAGTGGCTTCTATCAATTTTTGGTGAATTCTCCCTCCCAAGTTTGATCTCAACATCCTCCCTATCTGTTGGTGCACTACGTCTATTGACTTCGTCTTGTATCGTGTAATAGGATAGAATAGGTTAGAATAACCAGTGCACGAGGTTCGAGAAACGAGAAATGGTGAATTAGCATTGAGGTCCGCTTTTATGGACATTGTCCATAAAAGCGAACCACATTAACATCATAGGTCCGCTTATGTGGTAGGTTCTATAAGCGAACCACACTGGTTCGCTTATACTGACGTCCTTATTAGCGAACCTCCAGCTCTATATATAGGTGCATGGTTATTTCATTTGTAACGGCTCGGAACTTGTAACGAAGTGCTGCCGATTTGCTTCCAGGTTGTAAACATTGTCAGAATTAATACAAGAAGCATTATATTTAGTTTGAGTGTCTAATTCACTGATTCCGCCTTTGAATTAGATAAACGACTCTTCTGATCGACTCATTCA
Organism: Helianthus annuus; assembly: GCF_002127325.2. Lineage (NCBI taxonomy): Eukaryota > Viridiplantae > Streptophyta > Magnoliopsida > Asterales > Asteraceae > Helianthus > Helianthus annuus. Next base: position 142,447,017 of record NC_035443.2, read on the forward strand.
GGGTCAACGACGATCCAACAAGTGGTATCAGAGCCCAGGAGGAAGAGTTCAGCTCAAATTTGATCCGTTTTCTGTCTTCTACACCTTCTTTTTCTGTTCGGACAAGTTTCCACGGTTAAAATCGGACGAATTTTTTACAGGACATGTATTATTGAACATAGACAAACCCTTGAAAGTTTTAGACTCAAATTCAGCCTAAAAGTGGTTAAAAACTGAGATTCGCTTTTACGGACATCGCGAGATTCGCTTTCAAATTCATGTTCAGTTCGCTTTTACGGACATAGTTTGGTCCGCTTTTAGTTACATTTCTGGTCCGCTTGTATAAACGATTGCTGGTCCGCTTTTAAGAACATTTTCTGGTCCGCTTTTACGAACAGTTGAGGTCCGCTGATAAGACATCTTCTGGTTCGCTTATATGACACTTTCTGGTCCGCTTTTAAGACTATCTGGTCCGCTTGATTGAAATTACTTGGTCCGCTTATTTGTCCAAGTGCTCATCCGGTTCTGGATTGTTACTGATTCGCTCGAACGAACATTAGTAGAATTGTTTGAAGTAGTTCGCTTTTAGACATTCCCTTATTTGGTCCAATCGAGATTCGCTAATTCGGTTATTTTGATTGGTCTGTTCATTTGTTCAAGAAGTTTCGCTCGTTCGTTCAATCTGATTTCATCCAAGTGTCAAGATCATTTCACGACAATCGAGTGTTAGTGTATTTCAAATTACTTGATATTGTTTAAACTGATTAAGTGTGTTTGTTTGCTTCCAGGTTATTGACTTTCAGGTGATCAAAAATGTCGAACAACGGTGAAGAATTCTACAATACTTTCTACAACGCGTTCACTTCCGAATCGTCAGATAGAAGATCTGAGTTGAAAGAATATTCAAAAGAGATTTCGGATAATCTGAAGTTCGAAAACATGTACGGAAGCCAACAGAAGCCACCAAAGTTGATGAAAGTCGAAGATTATAATTGGTGGAAAAACAGATTTGAAGGATGGGTGAAAGCTTTCGCTCCTGAGAGCTGGCTAAAGTTAGTAACTGAATATCAAGCACCAGAGAAAGCAGGTGGAGAGTTAATCGAGGAGAAAGATTTTTCAGAAAAAGACGTAAAGAATGTTGTTGCTGAATACAGAATGATAACGTTGATCAAACAGTCAGTGAGAGAGGATATTATTTCATTGCTTGAACAAGAAAAAATGTCAAAGAAATTGTGGGAAGCATTGGAGAGAAAGTGTGTTGGGAGTAACGAGATTGTCAAAAACAAGAAGAAATTGTTGCGTAAAGAATTTGAAGTGTTCAATTGCATGAAAAATGAATCTGTTTGTAAGATGTTAGAGAGATTTGGACATCTGAAAATGGAGTTGGTTAGATATAACATTGACTATTCTGAAGAATTGATGGTGGATAAATTGTTTGATGCATTGCCCAATGATCAAGATTGGAAATATTTCGCTCTTATGCTGAAGAATACAATCAAGCCAGATGAGTTAAAGATTGATTTGCTGATTGAAAGGCTTGAAAGTCATGAATTGGAGTTGAAGAGATCTAAAGTCAACAGTCCAGCTTATCAGCAGAATGTGGAGCTTTATTACAGAGGAAATATACCAAATGCTGGTTCTCCAAAAACAGCATTTTCTGCAAAAAGTTCGAACTCAGTCAACAATGAAAGTCTTCACAGTGGTTCTTCTTCAAACACTTCAGACCAGTCTGCTTCAAAGAATGTATTTTAGTGTAATATCGCAATCGATTTGAAGAATGGGCAGAACTTCAGTGAAGAATCAGCTAAACAACAGATGGTTTTCTTAGCATCTGTACTGGAATCGTATGAAGGCCTCGTCGCAGGGAAGATTGGAAATACCAATTTGACAAAAGAAGAGTATGATCAAATAGATCCCGAGGAGATGGAACTGATGGATATAAGATGGTGCATGGCCAGTGCAGTTCATCGAGCACAGCGGTTCATGGAGATTACGGGGAGGAAGTCAATTGGAGGGCCATCTACCAAACTGGGTTTTGATAAATCCAAAGTGACATGTTTCAAATGCAAACAAAAAGGTCACTTCAAGCGCGAGTGCAAAAATTCGTATGTTGCTGATGATTCTGAAAACCCGTTCAATGAAGATTATTACAAGAAAGCGATTTACCATCAAAATAAGTCTGAACCACCAAGGTTGAAACAACAGGAAGAAAAATCAAGGGCTCTTGCAGTCATTTCTGATGATGAAGGTTATGACTGGAGCAAAGAAGTTCTTCCAGAACAAGATGTTGTTGGTTATGCATTCGTTGCAAAAGATGATCATGATACCTGGTGGAGAAGAGATAGTGCAAGATGGGAGATTGGCAAGCTGTATGAACCATTTCAAGAAGCACAGAGAGCCAAGAGATGGAATGAAGAGTTGGAGTGTTACTTGGACCCACAGGGTAATCCAGTGGTAGATCCGTCAAAAGTTGATTTTGATGCTGTAACCAATGTGTTTCCAAGTGAGCGAATTTTCAACACGAAAAGGCTTTCTGATAAAAGTTATCTGCCAGAGTTGATGAACAAGTTGAGAGAAGTCTTTGAAGCAAGTCTACCGAAGGTGGTAGAGATGAAGAAGAGAAAAGAAGAAGAGTTGAAGTAGATGATTGAAGAGGTAAAGACTGTTGCAAAGCTTGCTGATGAAGAGAATCAAAAAGCTGAGGAAGAACAGAAGCCGAAAGAGATGGAAGAAAAAGTTGAGAAGATACAGGAGACAAAGGCAGCTGAGCACGCCGAGGTATCAATCACTGAGGTAATAAAATATTCTGAATTATCAAATTGAATTAAACAAGCGTGTTGATGAAATTGCTAATCTTAAACAAGTCTTGGCTGAAAAAGAAAAGATTGTTACAAAACTTCAAAGTTATCACAATTCTTCGTACATTCTCGAACGTATTTTCAATATCACACCAGATGACAAAGATACTAATGAGTGTAAAAAAGGTATTGGTTCAGAATATCATCAGGTACCACCACCATTGAGAGACAATTATACTTTTTATGATGAGGAAAAGGTGGCAAAGGGTTTGAACATAGCTGACCAATTACCTGAAAGTATCGATGTGATTTACACCAAAACTGATGATGCTAATGATTCAGAGGTGGTGAGTAAGGTGGTTGATAGTGTTTTGAAAGATGAGTCTACAAAAGGTAAGTCTGAATCACAGGATGAAGATGAAGGAAATCTTTATGATGGATATCTGAAAGATACAAAATCCGAGAAGAATTTGAATGATGATTCAAAAGGATTGGTTTATACCATGATTGGATCGGACAAACTATTCTTAGATGTTGTTTTCCCGATTCAGAATGTGATTTCAGAGAAAATTGACAAAGTTTTCAAGATGGTTGAAATTGAGAAGTCTGAAATGTTGAAGTTTGTTGGTAAAGGTTTCAAAGGGTCTTATAACAAACCTAGTTCTAAGAAGAAAAACATGAAGTCTGGTTTGGGGTATAAGAAGAAATATAATCGAAACAGAACTGAAAGGTCCAATTTTCAGACAAAAATGAATTTTGTTCAAGGAAAAAGTTTCACTGAAGAAGAAAAACTCAAAATTGGAAAACAATCTAATGCAGAGTTTGAGGCCATGAAAAAGAAACAACAACAGCCAAAAGATGTGTCAAAGAAAGTTTGTTTTAAATGTGATCAAATTGGACATGTTGTACGGAAGTGTCAAAATCCAAAGTCTGTTGATGTTGAAAAACAGAAATCTGGGAATGAGAAGCCAAGGTCAACCAGATTTGATTCGAGACAAACTTGGAAGTATACTACAAACAAGTTTGCCTCAAATCTTGGAAATCAAACCCGAACAGGTTCGATTCAAGACAGTCCTGGAATTCTCACACACCCAGATTGAGAACGACACAGAGTCAGAGAACATCGGTTGGTGTGACAAAACCTCAAGAGATTTGGAAACCTAAAAATGTTGTTCAAACTCAAAAAGTTCAGAAAGAAACAAATTTTTACAAAAGAGGTACTTTGGAAGGTCAAGTGTGGTCGGTTAAGAAACGTGTTGATTTGATAAAAGATGAGAAACAGAAACAAATTTGGAAACCAAAAACTGAAACAATAAGTTCAACTTCTGAGATGAAAACATCTGAGGATTCAGTTTTGGTTGCCTATGATGCAAATTTTCCACCGCTCAAGGCTGAAAACTTTAAAATTCAGGTTGCTAGAATCAAGGTTATACCTAAGGCTGCTGAGGCCTGGGTGGACACCATGTTTGATTAAGCGGTTGGAATTGCCGGAGCTTCCTTTATCGCGAAGCATGAATCGGCATCTATCTTTATTGATTGAAATTTTATATGTCAAATTGTTTGAGTATTTGATAAAGTTTGAATATGCAGGTGCTAAATGCTGATGAAGATTGTGAGAGTGTTGCACAGGAAGAGGTTGAAGATCCCTGGTTTTGGTCAGACAGGGAGTTTGTTTGTTGTTTTGTATAAATTTGAATTGTGTTTGATGATTGTTGTTTGTTTGTTGGTTGTTTGTTTGTTTGGTTGATGATCGTGATGTTTGATGTTAGTTTACTTTGAATAAGTGGTGATGGACTACGCCGAAACCCTCACGGCTGAACAAGCATGATTATTGTCACAAGTTGAAGAACGGTTTTCTAACTGTCAAAATCAATGGGTTGTAAATCATGGGGGTACGTTATATTTTCTGCAAAACAGAGCATGAGATGCAGAAAATGGATGGCGAGACAAAGCTATCAGTATCGGTTTGTCAAATTTTTTTTAATGATTTTGCATTTTAGGGGGAGAAAAATTGTCAGTAAATACAAAAACATTAGAAAATTTGAAAAAGTCAAAAACATGATAAAATTCAAAAATTTGAGTTTTGCGTAAAAAAGGAAATGATAGTACATCAGTAGATAGTTACGGTACGCTAAAGAATTGTAATGATTAAATAGCGTTAAACAGTCTCACTGATGATATGCCGACAGGTTTTTTATACACTTAGTAAACTTTTCGGGATATTAACCTAAATTCAAATACTTGCTTATTTCGTGGGGAACACTACTTGGATATATAGGTAACCCCTGAAATCTCGTTTGAAAGATCCCATATTCTGAGATACTAGGTCTTTATACTCAGTGATATCTGGGGTATTATTCCGGGACTTCTGCTGTATGGAAGTACTGACCTAGTCCCCGAATAATACTTTCTGCAAAATGCTTGAAACACAGCATCACCCTCAGCAAGCTGATGAAACAATAAAATTGATAGTCGCTGCTGTTGTAATGCTAAAAGATCCTCTAAAGGGGACACACCAAAAGTCGAGCCGTCATCTCTCTGCTGAACGGAAGTTCTGACCTGAGCTCTCACGGTTTCGCATCTAACCCCTTACAGATATCATCTGTGGTATACTCACCTGTAAGACTGAATATCTGGGATTTGGATACGGGAGTATATTCAAGAGGTGGGACACATGAATGAGTTTAAGTCTTAAAACATCTAAATCGTATCCTGAATCAGTTGAAATTTGTATGAAAATTTAAGTGGATTAGTATATCGACAATTTAAGTGAATTGTTTAATTCTTAATGTGTATCTAAGCTCAACGGTACTTGTAATTTGTCAAAAACTAATATGATCCTCTGACGCATACTCAAACAAAAATATTATTTGTAAATATACTTGTACATATTTCTTTATTGCTTTATATTTTCAGAAAATACAAAAAGATTTTGATTTCTGCTTTATTTTCGACAACCGATATCTGAGTTGCTGAGTTTCAAAATCTAAGTAAGCTGATTGTGTTTCTGAAAATAAAACAAGTTCATTAATTTGAAACTTGAAATTTCTAGAAAACTTCAAAAACAAATTTGTAATATCTTCAAGGTCATTAACTTGAACTTGAATGATAATTTGTAGGGGAGTTGGATTCTTTATATTGCCATATCTGTTAAGTTGATTGACAGGGGGAATGTATTAGAGTTTCTGGTTAATGGTTTTTAAAATGTTAAATACTTATCATTTGTATGAGCAATTGCAGGAAAAATCCAGACTACGATCCCGAGAGCAGAGACTAAGGGGGAGTCTGAAGACAAGCTGAAAGTGAGGAAAAGCTTGTAGTTGGAAAGCTAGGTGTTGATCTCTAAAAGCACGGAAGCTTGACGAGAGGGGGAGCCTACTGATGATGTAGTTGTAAAGATGATCAAAGAGAAAGATTGAAGGATACTTATATTGTTACAATCTGTACAAGTTGGCAAAGATGATCAAGACCGAAGAGGTGGCATAACAGAGAATGTTCACTGAAGACTTCATCAATATCCGAGGGGGAGTCTGTTGGTGCACTACGTCTATTGACTTCGTCTTGTATTGTGTAATAGGATAGAATAGGTTAGAATAACCAGTGCACGAGGTTCGAGAAACGAGAAATGGTGAATTAGCATTGAGGTCCGCTTTTATGGACATTGTCCATAAAAGCGAACCACATTAACATCATAGGTCCGCTTATGTGGTAGGTTCTATAAGCGAACCACACTGGTTCGCTTATACTGACGTCCTTATTAGCGAACCTCCAGCTCTATATATAGGTGCATGGTTATTTCATTTGTAACGGCTCGGAACTTGTAACGAAGTGCTGCCGATTTGCTTCCAGGTTGTAAACATTGTCAGAATTAATACAAGAAGCATTATATTTAGTTTGAGTGTCTAATTCATTGATTCCGCCTTTGAATTGGATAAACGACTCTTCTGATCGACTCATTCAGGGTCAACGACGATCCTACACTATCATTTTTTTCTTTTTCTTTATGTTGATTGTCGGTCCCTCTTGGTTTAGGCCCAACCCACACATAATGATTTCTACCTTTTCTTCCACTTCTTTTATCAAACTTTAATATATATACAAGTCTTCACAAGCACCCCACCTCCACAATTGATCCAAATTATTAATTTTATTTTATTTTAGTTTCTTTATTCCAATTACTTTGTTAGATTGATCCGGATTATTTATTTTAATAAAAGTTATTATATTCTTTAATACAATTACTTTGCTATTATTTCTTTAATCTAACCATTCTTTAATACAATTACTTTGCTATTATTTTTTAATCTAACCACGAAAAAAGTTGGTTTAGTATTTAGCATTAGTTTCTTTTCAAGGAGCATAAGTTAAACGCTTGAAAATAATTCTATATTATATGAAATTTAATTTGACTACGATTAAAATACATAGATCATTCAAAATAAAACATAAATGTTAAGAATCCACAAAATGCCGACCCATAGCTAAATGTTAATATTTTTTGTTGCACATATGTTCTTTGTTGTTTGTTATACTTTTTGTTTACTGCTTACTTTCACATTTGCTAAGTTGGATTAGATGAATACTAGAGTTGATGTGTTTTGTATATATCAAAAGAAAAAAATGATGTACATCTGAGATTGCAATATCCACAATAAGTGTTGGAGGTCACTTTTGTCACACCCCAACCGATGGCGGAATCATCGGGGCATGGCACTGAGCGAAACAGATTGTTCAAAAGTTTCCATAACAACTATCTATATAATCCAGTTAAAGATACGTCCCATACCGTATCCCGAATAAACAAATACATTATTACAGATAACATCCAAACAAGTAGTTCTGTTCCGACAACTCAGATTTAAGTTAATACAAAACATTAATATTGTTCAAATGCTCCTAAAGACCCAGCCTGACAAGATCTACAGACAACTATGCTCTAGTTACTCTTTCCTGACAGACAACTATTTGTTGGGGGCCTCTAGAGCTTTATTCTAGCCTCGCTTTCCTAGTAAGCAAACATCTTAAACACCTGTCACATACGTTAAAATACAGTCAATACATAAATGTAAAGGTGCGCATACAAGTTTGATAATAGCATATGGAGTTCGAATTGTTTACGCATAACCAACATGTACACAGAGGAAAACGAAGCATGTTAATTATCGACATTGGTCTATCAATACCAAAGCTCGTCCTCCAGCTTTTGGCGTTCATGAGGAGGGCAGAATTCGTCGATCATAATTGCCTTCAACTCCTCCCATGTTAGCTCGTAAGTTGCATCATTTTCGCGCTTGTTCCTTTCGGCTATCCACCAGTCTAGAGCACGGGACTGGAAGACGCCTGTAGCATTGAGAGTGCGGAGATTTTCAGGACATCCGCTTTGGCGCAGAGTGACTTCGACTGAGTCGAACCAGTGAAACATGGCGGTAGGGCCATCTTCTCCGGTGAAATCTTTGGGTCCGCATGCTTTGAATTGCTTGAAACTGAAAGCAGCCTTGTTTGCATCTTTGGGAGCGTCTATTCGCGATTCTTCAGACGACTTGCTGGCGTTTTCATAAATGTTGCTCACAGCCTTTGCTACACTTTTGGCGATGATGGCGGCGAGACACTTATCTCTCTTCTCCTGACGAGTCAGGTGGTGTCGGGACCCAGACGACGACATGGTCTGCAACAGACATCGTCACAGGACTCAACACAGCGAAATCGAATCTCACCTCACACGTCTAGACTACTAAAGCTTAGGAACACGTCGAAACACATATCACATAAACACATAGGCACATAACCACCGATACACGTAATCATAGAGCACAGAAGCACATAGAGCACATAGATCACGGAAACACACAAGCACGTAGAGCACAGAAACATATAAACACAGAACACATTCCTATTTAATCGCAGAGGTAGTCAGAATACAGAAACCTATCATTCAAAGCTCGCGTGTCGTTCGTATATATTGGTCGCGTATAGTATATCGAGTAGCATCGTATAGTCGTATAGCGTGTCGAATAGTATAGTACAGTATAGCCCAACTTAGTCGTATAGTGTAACATAGCATAGTATCGTCTAGATTGTAACTGAATATCGAATTGAGATAGAATAGCAATGCGAGTCGTGTGTGTTGATTGAAGTGATAGCAAAAATCGAATAAGTATCAAAATTAAACACATAACAGATAATCACACATAAAGCACATAAAATCGACGAATCACCAGAGTCGGCAGTTGCCGGCTCAGAATCGAAACACATAAAATCGAGAGATAGATTGCCTGCGGCTACTAGACATCGACTACCCAAAGCAGTTCGACTATTCACAGTGGACTTGTCGTCACTTTCGACTCTAGAGGTCGTGTTTCTGCCTCGATTCTTGGGCATTCTACACGCATTCCCTAGGTCATACTTGTGAGTTCAGGTCGTTGGAGTCCGTCAAAGCTTTGGTGAGATGCAATAAAGTTCGGAACAAATTGTCAAGGTTAGGGTTTCACCCCTGACTTAACGACCTTTGTTCCTGAGCTTTTAATAAAATAGAGGAGATTATTCATCAAATATGGATTTCACTCCTGATTTGGTATAATTCTCCTCGTTCGTTATCGAAAGAAATGAGGAAATCATTGATAAAATCAACATTGACCAAACAATTCAGTCGAGAGTTTGCGGCTTTCACACCTAATCTCGACTAAATCGCTTGACTCTATTTGAAAATTCGAGTGTAGTGATAGTGAAAAGTAACAAGATACAGCACATAAGTTTGGTCTGTTGGTTCCTAACTATAGTCTAGGTCTCTAAGACAGCGACCCGGACTAGGTCGTGTCTCACCTAATTCCCTATAGTTATGGCTCTGATACCAATCTGTCACACCCCAACTGATGGCGGAATCATCGGGGCATGGCACTGAGCAAAACAGATTGTTCAAAAGTTTCCATAACAACTATCTATATAATCCAGTTAAAGATACGTCCCATACCGTATCCCGAATAAACAAATACATTATTATAGATAACATCCAAACAAGTAGTTCTGTTCCGACAACTCAGATTTAAGTTAATACAAAACATTAATATTGTTCAAATGCTCCTAAAGACCCAGCCTGACAAGATCTACAGACAACTATGCTCTAGTTGCTCTTTCCTGACAGACAACTATTTGTTGGGGGCCTCTAGAACTTTATTCTAGCCTCGCTTTCCTAGTAAGCAAACATCTTAAACACCTGTCACATACGTTAAAATACAGTCAATACATAAATGTAAAGGTGAGCATACAAGTTTGGTAATAGCATATAGAGTTCGAATTGTTTACGCATAACCAGCACGTACACGGAGGAAAACGAAGCATGTTAATTATCGACATGGGTCTATCAATACCAACGATTGCGGGTTGACTGCCCGAGACAGTTCGCAATGCATGATTACCACCGTAATCCATGCAAGTAATTGTCCTTAACAACCCCCGTAAGAACGGGTGCTGAGTCCAAACTATAGTACTACGTTGCTAAGGCAGGTAGACAGCATTCCACGTGTAAACATAACAACAAGCATACATTTAGTCACGTAATACATGCAATCGGTTAGCGTTCAAATAGTTTGAATAGTGTGTTCGGTTGTGATTTCGATAAGTAAGTTATGTAACACCCAAAAGTGCTAAAGCAAAAAGGGATTCGAGTATACTCACAGTGATTGATTATGGATTAAAGGGAGCGCTGAGAGTAGGGTTAGCGTGAATAGTTCGATAGCATAACGATGAGTAACGCGGAAATGCAAACAAGTGTAAATGGATCGAATAGCCTGGTCGATCGAACAGCAGGTTCGATCGAACGGGCTGTTCGTTCGGTTTGAAGGTCTGTTTGAACCGTCCTGTTTGATCGGCCGGTATGTGACACCTCGTATTTTCAATCTTTCCATTTTTGGCAAGTCTACTTGTACTTTCTATTTTTGTAAGTTGTACCTTTGTGGTATTTGGTTTTATTCCCAAATTGTACTCGAGACTTGAAATCATAATGAAAGTGCATTACTTTATTCATATTTGTGTTTGGATACTATGTATCGTCAAAACAATTAAAAACATGTTGAACTATGTTAAACACGTAAAAACAGTGAAAATACATCTTAATCTCAGCTCTCAAATTCATCATTTCCAAGAGATTACCCTAAACCGTACAAAAATCGGGAATTTATACGTTAATTCGGTAAAAATATCAAAACTTGGGTTAAATTAATTTTTATAGTATTCTATTAATATTTTAAATAAGTAAATTAGTAATTAAAATTAAATAAATAAATATAATAAATTGAAATTTTAATGATTTTGATTATCTTGGTTAGTTAAACTAACCTGGTTAGCTAAATCCTGGTTAAATCAGCTAACCAGGTTAATTTTATCAAAGGACAGCACTAACTGAGTTAGAAAACTCAGTTAGTGACTAACCCAGTTAGTTAAAAAATGTAGTAAAAAGGGGGGGGGGTGGTCTCCTGGGTGAGAACCGGCCTCCCCTTGGGATCGAACTCGCGTCGCTTCGCTTCGCTCACAAACACACGCACTTACCACTCGGCCGGGCATGCCTCATCCGACAGATATCGCAATTTAATTGCATTTAACAACAAATTAATTACGCGAATTTTAAACTTAAACCGCCAAATGATTCATCTTCTTCGACGGTTGATACGTTTTACCGGAAACCTGACCCTTCATGCTCGTAACTGAAGGAGACCGATCGATGTCCTGCATCTCCCTTATAAAACCCGACCAAATCTCAAACACAAACGTTTCCTTTCACGTCCGATCACCGAAACGAACATCGAACAATCCCTCACTATCGAAACCATAACCAACCCGTTCGCTATCGATACCGCACCGACCCGCACCTTCGTTTACACCTTCGCCGGAGGTTGCCGGGAATCGTCAGCCACCACCGCCTGCCGTCGCCGGTACCGATTTCGTTTCTTTCTTTTCCTGCTTCTTTTATATTTTCGGTTTCTGTAATATTTGTTGTTATTATTATTATTATTATTATTATTATTATTATTATTATTATTATTATTATTATTATTATTATTATTATTATTATTAATATTATTAATCAGATTTATCAATATTATTATTATTATTGTTAATAATCAGAATTTTATTTAATATTAGTATCAGAATTATTTATATAAATATCAGAATTTTTATTTTATAATTAATCAGATTTACTATTTTATTTAAATCAGAATTATTATGTTATATAATAACCAGATTTTATCAGAATTATTATTTATTTTATTTAAATCAGAATTAATAATTTATAAAATCAAAAATCAGAATTATTATTTTATAAACAGACTTATTAGTTTATTTAAATCAGAATTATCATTTTATATATGTAAATCAGAATTATTATTATATAATAATCAGATTTATTATTTCATTTTAAATCAGAATTTTTATATAATAAACAGAATTATTATTTTATACAAATCAGAAATTATTATTTTTAAATATATAATAATCAGGAATTATTATTATTTATAATCCAGAATTTTAGAAATGATAGTTATAATATATTGGTAAAATCAGAAATATTATATCATATAAAAATCAGTATTATTATATCCACTTATTTATAAAAATAAATTTGACATTATTAAATACAAACTATAAAAATGAGACATATGATTATTATTTTAGAAATGTTAATATTAATTTATAAATGCCTTGTTATTTAAATGACCTTTAAATTCCCAATATTTAACAAATCCTCAAAATTAATAGGGTAAATCTCTTGTGCACATTCTCTTGGGCAATCTCTTGTTTTAACCTTTTCCAAGAAAAACGCAACGCAACCTAAGGTGAGTATACATGACCCATTTTCTATTTTATCACATTTTGGGTGTTGTATGCATTTCTATATCAAACACACTATGTTAAACATTTTTGCACAATCAATCCACATTTCATGTGAATCTATTTGACTCATGTTAATCATGTTATGCTACTGTTAAACATTTATGACTGTGTGTTCATTAACTTTGCAAGCCTCCCCTAACAATGGCAGCGCTGTAGGTTGAGAAACGCCCCTCCCATAATATTATGGGTATTGTTAGGTTTATTCTATGTTACTCATTTACCACCCTTCTAGGGTTAGGCTATGTTAATTGCGTTAAACTTTGGTTTGAACACATAGATATCATCGTTACGAGTATAACTGTTAATATGAAATCATGTAGTCACGTGGATTTGAGCATGTTAAACTATTTCAAACATATTATACTATATTCAAACTTGTATACTCGCCAACATGTTTTGTTGACTTTATTTTAAATGCATACTGCAGGGTGAGGAAGTCAAGATTTGAAGAAATGAATAGGATGGCCTAGAAACCCACTTTTGAAATAAACTATGTTTAATGTTTGTTATTTCCTTTTATGACAATGTATGAAACTTTGCAATTTTAATAAATGAAATTTAATTATATTGTCACATGTAGTGTTATGATGTTTTGAGCAATTTGTTCGTCTCATCCCGATGTTTCCGCCATCGGTTGGGGTGTGACACGGTAGGCTCGATCGGCTGGGCCATTCGAGTGGATTGTTTCTTCCTCTGATGTGTTTGTGTATGATGGTTTGAACTTTTGAAGTTTTCGTTGTAGTATTTAAGAACACTGAAGTGTTCTTACCTTTCAGGTCGGTCGATTTAACGGTCTGTTCGATCGGCCGGCTTAACCGATCGGTTATACACTTCGATAGTGGTTCCTTAGTTGGGTGTCGCTCGATCGAGTAGCAGGCTCGATCGGGTGGCACCCCATACTACGAACCAGTTATAGAATCGATTAAGTGCTGAAGCATAGTATCTCATGATCCGAAGAGTAATGTTTACCAATCGAGTAGCATATTCGATCGAACATCACTTTGTCAATAGCATACTTCATGAAGTTTGAAAAGTGTGGGACCATGTGCTAGCCGATCGGCTGGTATGTCCGATCGGCTGGGCTGTTCGTTCGAACAGCCTAGCCGTTCGGCCAGCAATTCTGACCTGGTCGGCCTTTCGTCTACCACTTGGCTGTTTTGGTTGTTCTGATACGATTTTAAGGCATTTGACAACGAGTTGGACCGTAGAACGTGGGTCCTTACTTGCTTCACCGGTTCGGACAGGAATCACCCAAGTACGGCCGGTGAACTGTTCGGAACGGCAGTTTAACGTTTAACCCGAAATTGGTGAAATGTCTAGATCTGTGATAGATTTTAGTTTGTCTATGTGGAAATCGGTTAGATATAAGCTATTCATGGTTGAATGAGGCCAAAGTATGATGTTATTCAAGAACACCATGATGACATCATCCAAGAACACTTAGATCTTGGTGATTTCACTGTTAGAAATCAAGTTTTGAAAGATAGAAAGGTGTAGAATCGTGTAATGATCAAAAACGTACAAGAATTAGAGTGAAAACTTACCGGAGTTGAGAGAAATCTGAGAAAAGGTGAAGAACAAGGGCTGGTTCGGTCAGAGCTTTCTAAAAGTGGAAAAGAAGACAATGACAGCCCTATTTATAGGCTCCAAAAGAGGAAAGTGGTAACCGATCGGCCAGGGTCTCCGATCGGTTGGGCTGCTCGATCGAACAACATGTTCGATCGGCTAGCCTGTTCGATCAGTGATTCCTGTTCGATCAGGAACCCCTTTTTGAGTGTTTTGCGACGATTTTTGATATTTCGATTTCGATGGACGATGATACGAATACGATAGAGTTCCTAGTCAAATTACTTTCAGTCCCAACTACTATATCTAACATACCATCATCTGTAATTCACCATTCGACATCTGTTTTGATTGGGTTCGATTGTCTTTCGAGTTTCGATTCGATTTGATTGATTTGATTGAATACCACAAAACATAAAGTAAACACGCACAAGTAACACATAAGGCACACACACACGTAAGTATTACCACACCAGTTTCGTATAGTTCGAGTCTCGAGTTCGATTGATGAGTCGATTAACTTGATTATTTCTTGATTAACTTTATCGCATTGTTACTTCCTACTATTCACAGTCGTAAATCGGTCGCATTGATTAAACATTCGATCATTTTATTTAGACAACACTTACTCCACATAATACAAAAAGCAAAAAGAATTATTACCAGTCAAAGTTGACTTGGACTTTGACTTTGACTTTGACATTCGAAAACACGGGGTGTTACAACTTTTAGCAACGAGGCCAAGCACCAGTTCAAAGGTTTTGCACACATAAGTAATATTGAAGTAGCATGTAGCAGCCGTTCAATATTTTTGCTGGTTGAAGCAATATTAATGCAACATATATCTTTTAAACAACGTTCAACATAGTTTAAAAGACAAAGTTCATATTATAGGGAGGGCCCAATTATTTTGTCTCGCACGAGGCCCAAAAGCTTATTGTTATTCTCGGGGACGACCCTGTCAACGTATTTTGCATTCCTTAAAGGAGTTCATCGCAACTGCCAAGGATCGTATGGTGAAACAGGCTAACAAGAAGAGGACTGACAAAGAGTTTAATGTGGGTGACTATGTGTATTTACGATCGCACAAATACCGTCAGCTTTCCATTAGCAATCGTTCCAACCAGAAGTTGTCTCGACCCTATTATGGTCCTTACAAGATAGTGGAACGCATAGGTAAGGTCGCTTACAAGTTAGCTCTGCCGGCCGAATCCAAGATTCACCCGGTTTTTCACGTTTCACTTCTTAAGCAGAGTTACGGGTTAGTTTCGAACCCGGTTGGTGACCTTACGAAAGTTTTCCCAGATATGGAAATAGCGGCACTACCAGAATCTGTCATTGATTACTGCTTTGGTGATAACAAACAACAAGTGTTAGTAAAATGGGCCGGAAAACCATTAGAGGAGGCCATGTGAGAGGACATTGATGAACTTCAGCGTCAATTTCCTGAGCCGGGAGCCAAGAGGAGGGGGATGATCCAGGCCACACAAGCCTATCTCGTGTTAGTACAGACCAAGCCCAAGAAGTATCAGGCCAGGGGGAGTCAGGCCCAAACGTGTGCAGATGAAACCCACAAGGTTCCTGGATTGATCCTAGGGGTGAGCAAAAGGAAAAACCCGACCCTACCCGACCATTACCCGACCCGACCCGAGAACCGATCAAACATAAAATACAGAACCGATTCACTACCCTAAATATAGGGTCGGTTCCGGTCCATAGGTCAAAGTCGGGTTTCACCATGAAAAGAACCGAGAACCGACCCGACCCGACCCGATTTTTTATGAAAAATTGGAACCGATCTAAATACCTAGGTACTTGGGTTCGGGTCGGGTAATTTTCGGTTCGGTTCTCGGTTATTTTCGGTCCGGACCTAAACTTGCTCACCCCTAATTGATCCACAAGTTTAGCAGGGGAATATTCAAAGATTACGAGCAGGCATTTTCTTATTTATCACATGTTAGATTAATTGTTGCATTAGTGGGTAGTTAGTGGAGCATGGTAGGAAGTTGTTACATGCATGTCTCCAAGAAATAAGGAACATGGGCATCATGTGCTCATAACCATTGCATATTTAATTCCTTGTAATTTGCTTTGAAAGATATCCAGAAAATTGTTCCAAACTCTTGTCTTCTTTCTATTGTTCTAGGAGTGGCCTACTAAAAAAGGCTCCATCAGAATGGCTCGTAAATAGCTACCGTTAATTTTGTTTTTATTTACTACTACGGTTAGTGACCCAGTAGCACAAAACATCTAGAAACACTATTTAATGAGAAGACCTTTCATGTAAGAGGGTGTTAAGGATTCAAATGTCAAGTGAGTTTAGTTTGCTAAATCCTTCTTATGTATACTTTGACTCAATGGCCTTCCTACAAGAAATATATTCTTCAGGATTCAAGTGTCAAGTTCAATCTTTCTACACCTCTAAAGTCCACATAAGTGTTCATACTCTGCCACTCCAGGTATATTGCCTTTTCTCTTATGTGAAAACTTATCTTGTTGACTTAACTGAAATTTTATTTTCATGGTCATATCCTTCTCATATATGGTAGCAAATCTATTTAGTATGAGTTATGTACGAAGATGACCACATAATTCTCTAGTAGTACCTAGGCTGAGAACCGGCTCAACAGAAGTCTGAAGTTCTCGACGAGTCATAGTTTCTTTTATATGTACTATTTTAAAATATGAATATGGTTTCCATTAGCTCTTTTACCAGGTGACTTTATATTATTCAAAATTCAGAAAAAAAGTTTACATTTTTTATAGTTCTGTAAAGAATCTCATGTTTTATAGTTCTATAAAGAATCACATTTGATACTTATTAGGATGACCTAGTGTCTACCCATAATGTAGTACCTACAGTCATTACATATTTGATGAGTATTTTTTCAGTACGGGTCAAAACGGGTTGATTTGACCTCTCAACAATTTTTGTTTTCCCTTCAACGGGTTTGGAAGAGCTTGAGCAGTAGCATAAAGATTACCTATTTGATATATTTCTTGTTTAGGTATAGCTTTAAAGTTTACCTAACAGTGAATTTAGAGCGCGCAATAACTTAAATGTTTTATTTTATTTTTGCAAAGTATGCGTTTAGCTTATATACTTGCAAGCTTTTATTGGAAATACATAGTTTACGGCATATCTATTACTAACCCAATTGCTAGTTTAATTGATTTTGTTTATCCTTCAATACTGGAAAATGTCAACAATCCTAATTATTTTAGCAAGCGGGTTATACTTGCACCTAAGAATGACATTGTGCATGAGATTAATGACATGTTGTTATCAATGTTTCCAAGTGAAGAAAGAGAGTATCTTTGCTCTGACAGTCTTTGCCCACTGAAGACGCTAATGCTACTCAACAAAGAATGTACTCTCCGGATGTGCTCAACGGTCTCAAAATATTAGGCTTACCAAATCATAGGTTAACGCTTGAAGTTGGTGTTCCAGTAATGTTGTTATGAAACATTGACCAGCAGAATGGTTTGTGCAACGGTATAAGGCTACAAGTAAAAAAAACTGTACAACCGTGTAATAGAAGCGAATATAATATTCGGAGCAAATATTGGCAGTCGCACATATACACTTAGAATTAATTTGATCTCTTTTGATAAAAAGATTCCTTTAGCTTTTCAAAGGAGGCAATTTCCACCGGCCGTATGTTTCGCAATGACAATCAACAAAAGTCAAAGGTAGTCACTTTCTAGAGTTGGTTTGTACTTGAAACAACCCGTCTTCTCTCATAGTCAATTGTATGTTGCTTTATCAAGGGTAAAAACATGAGATGGAGTCAAAATATTAATACTTGACAACGGCAAACCTTTAGATAAAACAAGTAATGTGGTTTATAAAGAGATTTTCAACGAATTGTGATCGTTGCATATTCATGTATTTCAATTTGTCGTTGTAATCTAATATATTCGTTTGTGTTTTAACGTGTATAAAATTATAATATTTAATGTCAGCAGTATTAAGAGTAAAT
Organism: Helianthus annuus; assembly: GCF_002127325.2. Taxonomy (NCBI): domain Eukaryota; kingdom Viridiplantae; phylum Streptophyta; class Magnoliopsida; order Asterales; family Asteraceae; genus Helianthus; species Helianthus annuus. Next base: position 142,465,228 of record NC_035443.2, read on the forward strand.
TACAAAAATCGTCCTTTATGTATGTCACTTATTGGAAACTGTCCTTTGTCTTCAATAATTACAGAAAACGTACTTGATGTTTGCAAACCCTTGCAAGTTATATCCTTTAGTCCTAACTCAGTTATTTTTTTGTGTTTAAATCTGACCAAATGGACCTCACATGAGGGTATTTTGGTCATTTTACTCTCATGTGAGGTCTATTTGTTCAGATTTAACCACAAAAATACCATCATGTGGGGTTCATTTGTTCAGATTAAACCACAAAAATTAACTGAGTTAGGGCTAAAGGACATAACTTGCAAGAGTTTGCAAACATCAAGTACGTTTTCTGTAATTATTGAAGACAGATGACATAATTTGCAATAAGTGACATACATAAAAAACGATATTTGTAATTTACTCCGCACACAAGGGGTATTAAACTAGTTGTTATTTACAACAAAACAATTTTGAATTCCTCTCCTTTTCAAAACAAGAAGCCGCTAAACTCATCTCCAAAACCCCTTCCATCATCTTTCCAACACCAAATCAACAATCCCTACATTCAACCATCAACTGGGTCTCAAACAAATTCAAAATCTTGAAACCCCATCTGCAAATGTCATCTCCACCCCCACCAAACCCCCTCCCCACCACCACCACAACCCCCAATTTCTTGCAACCCCAAAAACATTCACACCCACCAATCTACCAAACCTTCTACAACCCCCAACACTCCAATTCACGACCTCATCATCAACAACCACCTCTTCCGGTCTCCGGTTACCCTTATACGGTTAATCGCCCACATGGGTTCTTGAATTCGGATCAATTGGTTAAGGTTAACCCCTTGTCTGCCCCTTTGCAACAAACCCTTGTGGGTGGTGCTCCTACTGTTTCTGCAAACACAAAGGTTTGATTTTTTTTTTTTTTTTTGCATTTTGATTGCTTCAGGATGTTGTATATATAGCTTTAGCGTTTTAGGTTGTACTACATATATGTTAATACAAGAAATTTGGGTACATGATGCTAGAAACCTATGAGAAATATAAGAAATTTGTAAAAATGCATAATGCCTCGCGTAGGTGGTGCTGTGCGCTTTGCGCCTCTCAGCTTTGGACTCTATCGCATCAGTGCGCTTTTTTTAAAACCAAGATTTGAATACCTTGATCATTTTCTGTACAGCCTCCTACTTTTTTTTATCTTGATAATCAGCTGATTAAAGCTGGATATAGTTAGGTAATTTTACATTTATATTCATAATTAAGTTTGGTCAACACTATAAAGTTGCAATAGTAAGTCAACATGCGTATCCTAACACCCCCTTCAAGTATTTACAAAGTTTACGTTTGAAATGTATCCTATGGGAGATGGACGGTAAGGTTGCTACCATGTGAACCGAAGGTCACGGGTTCGAGTCGTGGTACCTTGATAGGGAGATGTCTATGCAAATTCTAAACTTTGCAAAAAAATTCGTATAATGAATGAATCAGTAGTTATTTTGGAAAGTTGGTCAATGCGCCTGCAAAAAGAAGAATAAAATTCGTCGATAATTAATGCACATTTAACAAAAAATTAAAAAAGGACAAAGGTTCATGCTCCGGATCCATATAAATTTAATGAATGTCATTTGGGAGAATGAATAGGAGATTGTAACCTAGGTTTATTTCATAAGTTTTTATGCGATGGATAGAGCGTTACGCCCGGTTAAGGGCAGAGAAGTGAATAAACGGTTGTTTATCGATTTAAATCAAATGCCAGAAGAGGAAGAGCCAGATCATCAACCAAAGGTATGGTTAAACCATTAGAAAAGAAGTGATTTTGAAGTATGCATTCAAGTAGGTAGTTCTTTATGTGAGAAAATAAAAATCTTGTTAGTTTGTGCTTGTTCGATTAGTCATATGATGTGTGATGTTTTGGAAAGTACGTAACTTTTTGTCGTCTGCAGGTTGTGGGTCAATCATCGGTTGCTTTTGATAATAGCTTAAGGTACTATGAATCCACATACCATATGTTGTTTGGTTTCTCTCTTCAGATCATAATCTTTATCCATTTATGCAGGGAAAAGAATGGAGATGATGCCTTCATTGTTATTAGAGATAGAAAGGTAAACTTACGTTGTTCTCCTTATGTGTTACTGGTTATAAACATATTTGCTACTTGCTAGTTTGAAATCTGTTCATATGGTATGGGTTATCACTTGTTTTGGCGTATATGCCAAGAAGAATTTTTTTTTTTTTTTTTTTATAAATTTGACAGCCTCATAGTAGTTAAAGGCAGGTCGCAAAGGGCGCGCCTGTCGCCTACGCGCAAGGCGCAAAAAAGCGTACACCCGAGACAAGCAAGATGCACGTCTGTTCAGGCTGGTGCAGCCCTGTTTTAGTTAAGGACCATGCAATTTTTGGCTGGTTTAGACTTTAGACTGGTTTTTGGCTGGTTCAGACTTCAGACTGTTTGAAACTAGTTTTAGCTGGTTCAGGAGGGCTTGTTTTTCCAGTTTCGGTTGGTTTTGGCCTGTTCAGGCACTTTTGCTTCTTGCTGTGTTTGAGGTAGGGGTGTTAACGGTTCAGTTTGAAACCGTGAAACCGCCCAAACCGGTCATCTGTTTGGTTTCACGGTCGATTCTTTTTTACTAACTTTCAGTTGGTGTGTTTGAGAAGTTTTAAACCGTAACAGACGGTTTGGTTTACGGTTTATACAAAAAAACCGGCCGTGCGAAATCGGACCGGAGCGTAAGATATATCTATTTTTTTTATTTATTTTAAATATTGCATATTAGATATGCGTAGCTATATATTTGTGTCTTAACTAAAAAGAATGTCCTAAGTGTACCTTACCTTAAAATTTGGATAAGTTACTGTTATCTTGGTTTAAAAAAGCCCGCCCTAAGCGCGCTTAAGCGCAAAGCGCATCTAGGCGCAAACCCCATCGCCTTGTGTGACATAAGGCGCACGATGTACAAGAAGCGCAAATGGACCTAAGGCGCAGCTGAGGCGCACGCTTTTTAGGGTGAAAATGGACCTAAGGCGCAGCTGAGGCGCACGCTTTTTGTACATGGGGTATTTCTATGCTTCTGAGTGTTGTACAACAGGCTTTTTATGCTGTACATTTATGTTTTTTTTCATTTTAAAACATATATAAAGCTTAATTATTGCTAAATCATAGGTATTGGATACTAAACACTTATGGGTTATATAAAATAAATTATGTAATCACTTTGCGCTTTGCGTATGAAAAGCTCACCGCTTTTGCGCTTCGCTTTTTAAAAATCGGTTTTAGACCTCATCGCTTTTGTGCGCTTCCCGATTTTTTAAACCAAGACTGTTATAACTCTACCTTGATTAATAAGTTGGACTGAGCGTCTAGGCGCGCGCCTCTGACAACAGTCTTGTACTCTTGTATATCTGGCTAGATAGGCTAAACTGGTACAAACAGGACTGACTATCCATGCTTGTTTGCTGTTTTTTTGTATGCTTGTAGGTTCAAATTTCAGAGGGCACTTCTCTTTATGCACAATGCCGCTCATGGTTGAAGAATGGGGTTACTTTAGAAAAACAGGTATGCGATAGTTCTATATTTTTTTATTAATGCATGTCATGGTGATAGGAGTAACCCGAACAACACCGGTTCAAATCAGACGGTAAAAAAATATAAGGATAGTTCTACAGCTCGTTTGGATACAGATTCACCACCAGAGGAAACGATAGGGCTGCGACGTCCAACCGAAGATACAGATGCACCACTAAACGTGCCACGATTGAGCTAGCAAAGACATTGTCCTTTCATTCCTCTGGAAGTTTGATACATAAAGAAAAGAAATGACAACTACTCTAACCCACGACCTACTATGTAGTAAAATTGAAAACTAACTCACTACTTAGGAAGCTGAAGGTACAAACATAAAGCATGGAAACAACTTACTTTAAAACATGAAAAGCAAACTGTAAACTGCAAGGAGATGGTGGACATGGGGTGGTGATATAATTCTGCATGTGGAAATTAATAATGTGCCGGATGAAACTAATCATGGAAAAAGGCGGCATGGTTGGTTAGTTTTGTGACCCAGCTGACCCATGACCCATGTGGTCGGGTCAAATAATTGTAGGAATGGGTGGGTGAGCCGATGTACAACACATGGTGCATGAATGTATCATTGACTGTGTGAGCGATATATACGTACAGAAACATCTCCTTGCTTCTTTCAAAAAACCTTTCTACTCACAAAAGCATAAGTTTAGCGCTTGTACAACCAAAAGCTGCATCTCTCTTATCTCTTTTACATATCAGCCTCTTTAAAAGTGTAAGGCTCATCCCTTTGGTTGTTTTTACATATCAGCCTTTTACAGACCCCAATACCGACCATTTTTGTTCCAGATGTGAATGAGGCGCTGCCTCAAGGCTGTGAGGCGTTTTCCAGATTTTCTCGCGCCTCAGGCGCACTTTTTAAAACCTACCTGTGTTACAATAGTTAAGTATACATGTGTGGAGAGGGCTTGAGTTTGGTGTGCATAAACTTCCAACAAAATAATATATTCCATAGGTGCAAACCGAATGCATAACATCTCTTGAGGTTGCCTATTCAGCAAATGTCTAAAATACCCTTTACTATAGTATATATGTGTTTTATTGAATTAAAAGTTAAACTGATGCATGATTGACAGCCACAGTATCCGGATGGTGTCAAATCTCTTCCAAAGCCACTGCCTGCATCAACGGTAGAAGCTAGAAAGGAGGATGACCTGGAATTAGAGGAGGAGGTATTTATATCCCTTTATGTTATGTACCATGTTGTTACACTGTCACTAACAAATGATGATTTTTTCCTTTATCGGGTGTCAGAATCCCGAGAATGTCGATCACTTGTCTGCTAAGGAGCTGTTGCAACTGCATGTTAATCATGCGAAGAAGGTTCGAGCGAGGTTTGTACATATATGCTTACTTAGTTCTTAGTTTGTTGACTCTTAAGATAGTCGAAAATCAATAATGTATGTTGTTATTTATAGATTAAGAAATCAACGGCTACAAAGAATCGAAAGGTACAAAGACCGTCTTGCTCTACTCTTGCCAGCGGTTGCGGATCAACAGCCAAAGAACGACCCTGCATCTTGAAGCATCCGCATGCCAATGAGCAAACCTGCAAAAAGAAGCCAACTCTTTAACCAACTTTAATAATTGGCTCTTTTTATCTTTTATCTTTGATATTACTTTTTAGTTATCTTTTAATATCCTTTAGAACATTGGGATAACTTATTAGTTTTTTAAGATACATATGTTATGATGAATATGATTACAGTGACAGTATCTTTATCTCCTTTTTGATTTGTTGAATTCACTGGAATTGGTGTTGGAGAACATTTCATCAAGAAATCATGTTTGGTTGGTTAAGAAAAGAAGCGGTATCCAAGAATCCTTTGGTTGTGATGGGATTTTAACATTCCATTAGAAAGTTTGAACAAAAATGATCAAAATTGTTAGAATAAAACATAAGCATGCATTGTTGGATCTATATGTCTCTCCAAGACATAACATGTGATAATGTTGGTATTGATTTGTTTTTAAAGCAAGCAACTCTATAAAAGAAGTTGCATATAGATATAGCTTGTGTGGGAAACGAGTCAAAATTGTATAACAAAAAAAGTTCCCTAGAAGGGGTATTTCATGCAGAAAATTAAAATCAAATTACACGATATACATACAATGCAATTAAAGAAACTAAATTCAAATACGTATTGTGGCAAAAGATTAGCCGGTGGTGTCGTGGTTGGGGACGGCCTTTGCCCCCTATGTAAGACCGGGGCCGAGTCGGTGGAGCATCTTTTCACTTCATGTTACCTCTCTGTGGTGCTGTGGCAAAAGATTAGCCGGTGGTGTCGTATCCCTCCAATCTTTGCCTTCTCGTTCAGAGATCTGTCGGAGATTCACAAATCGGGTCACATCAGAGCTCGGGAGAGATCGGTTATCCAAGGTATCATCAGTGTAGCTTGTTGGTGCATATGGATGGCTCGGAACAAGGCTATTTTCTCTGATATTGAGGCTAAGGTGGATAAAGTGTTTAGTGATGTTAAGTCTTTGGGGTTTTTATGGTTTAAGCATAGATCTAGATACAATCATATCTCATGGTTGGATTGGTGTAATTTTGTTTTGATGTAAGGTTTTGGTTGTTCCCTGCTCGGTTTTCGGGCTAGGGGTGTTGGTGAATGAAGTTATCTTTTCAAAAAAAAAATTTCAAATACGTACCCCTGGTGTATAAGGTGGAGCCCACTCGTTTGGGACTTTCATGAATCTGTCAATTTCATCGACAGCAGCTTGTACGCATTGGTCTTCTTCTTGGCAAGCTCAGCTTCCTGCAAGTCACGGGCACACAAAAAAAATTAATTTTTACGGCTTGTTAGAATATAATTGCTAAGTTTTGAGTTGTAAAGCAGCAGCTGAAGTTTGTGAAGGAAAAAAAGTACCTGAGGAGAGTTGTACTCGATGAAGCAATAACCTCAGTGTCTTCATCAACAGACATCCAAAGCCCATTCTCCTTAATAACTCCAATTTGACTGTAGATTTTACCAACTACACCTTTAAGCTTCTCCAACTTTTCCCATCAAATTCCAGTGAATCCTCCTCATTAAGATCACTGAAATTCCAAATACACAAATGAGTAACAAATTGGTAAACAAAACACAAGTATTCAAATATCATCATAATCAAAGGCAACACATCTATATTACAAACATGCTTACAACAAAAAATCAAATCAAGAATAACGAACACACCAAGTAAAGCATCAGTAGGCAATTGAATGCTCATATGCAAACATGTAGCAATGTTAACTTTTAATATGTAATCCTATGCAACTTATGCTATGTTTGCCTTTGTTTTGTTGGAATAAAATTTGCTCCGTTTGCTTGTAAAAAAATAAAAGATACGTGATAAGAGAAAATTTAAAATATGGTCAATAAATATATCATTAAATATGTTTTTTATAATGTGTGTGTATCATTTACATTTATAACACAACCAAACTTTTTAAATATATAATACTTTTAAGTTGAAGGGAAAAGATCAAATAGAAAGTTAATTTTGGCTAGGAAGAATAGGAAACCATAGGATTATGACATGTGACAAATTTTAAAATAAAGAGAAATGGTATTTTAGTCAATCTCATCCTTTCTTCTTCCTTCTTCTCCCCAGTTACTTCAAAACCTACAATTTTCAAAACCCACCATCTCCAATCTTTTCTTCACTTACTATCTCAATAATCACTACATTATAGTGCGATTTTCGTCATCAATCAATGATTCAAACACCCAATCAACGTGTTCTTCAGCTTTTTTTTGAAGAAAACCCAGTTTAATTTCATTCAAAATCTCGTTTTTTCCCGTGATTTTGAAGATAACCACTCGATCCGTTCGATTCAATCGCTGATAAGTGTTTCTGTCATTCAAATTTCGTCAATTGATGAAGAAATCGGCTTCGATCCATGTAAGAAATTCTTTAATTTCATTTTCATGATCTGGGTTTTTATTTAGTCATTGCGTTTTACGATCTTGGCGGGGGTCCGGGGGCGGCAGCCCCTGGTAGCGGGGTCCCAGGGGTGGCAGCCCCTGGCGGGGTCCAAGGGGCAGAGCCCTTGGCTGGGGTTGACAAACAGTAATTCGTAGACAATTCAGACAGTTCACAGACAATTCACAAACAGTTCACAAACAGTTTTATGTGTCCATTGCGTTTTAGAAATAAGAGAGTTTTATGTGTTTTCTGGCTATTGCGTTTTAGAAAAAAACACATTTTTAAGTGTCTTTAGTCATTGCGTTTTAGGTAAAACACATTTTTGAAGTGTTTTTAGTCATTGCGTTTTAGGTAAAACACATTTTTAGGTGTTTTCAGTCCATTGCGTTTTACAGAGAACACTTTCTTTTGTTTTTTAAGGTCATTGCGTTTTAGAAATGAGACATTTTTAAGTGTTTTCTGGTCATTGCATTTTACAAATAAAACATTTCTTTGTGTTTTCTGGCCATTGTGTTTTACAAATAAGACATTTCTTTGTGTTTTTTGTGCATTGCGTTTTAGGTAAAACACTTTTTTATGTGTTTTCAGTCCATTGCGTTTTAGAAATAAGACATTTCTTTGTGTTTTCTGGCCATTGCGTTTTACAAAAAAAAGACATTTCTTTGTGTTTTTTGTGCATTGCGTTTTAGAAAAATGTCATTTTTTAGATTTTTTTTCATTGCGTTTTACGTAACTGGGGGTTTTTCTATTGCGTTTTATGCAACTGGGTTTAATTTTTTTTTTAAATATAGCAATAGTATACTCGTTTTAAAGATTAAAAACGCTCGTTTTTTTGGTGCCATTTTTATAAAAAAAATAATGTCGTATGAAAGATTAACGTTTAAAAAATGGGGGGAATTGGAGGAGAGAGAAACTATTGGCTTGGATTGACTAGAATACCCCTAAACAAACTCACGCGTCTCTTTTTCTTCCCTTTAATTTCCATCATTTAATCTTAGCCCTTGATAACTAAATGGATGGTCAAGATCACTTCCTAGCCTTCCTAGCGAAATAAACTTCCTATTGTATCTCCACCCTTATCAAATAATTAACAATGGCCGACAACCTCTACAATAGATTGATGATTATTGGGCCTTTCAATTTAAAGCACATGGTATGGTCATTATTATCACGGCATGGTAGTAGAGGTACAAGATTAAAAGGGTCAACAACCTTATAAACTTGACGGCTAGTGGTGGGACATCATTATACATTACTACACCAATATACAAAAAGGAAAGATAAGGCAGTAACATCACGTGAACTTATGAAGAAGATATCAACATCACAAAGTCAACAAGCATCTCATCAATATCATCATTGCCTCCACAGTTATCACATGGATTACTAAATTCTTGTCTACTGATTGGACCGATTGTTAGCATACTATATATCTCTTGTTTACTACAAACCACATGCTCATAAGAATACAGTGACCACAAGCGAAAATGGAACGATACTGACAAAGCAACCGGTGCCAGCCAATCTCAGAAAAGGGCAGACAACAGCATCCACCGTAGTTTCAGCCAGACATCCTCTGTGAACCAGAATCAGAGCAACAATTCAAATCAGGGTTCTTACGCGGGAAAGCTACCAAAGTGTGATAAGTGTATGTTTCACCATCGCGGGTCGTGCACCCGGGTATGTCATAGGTGCAACAAGGTGGGTCATATGGCTAAAGATTGCAGGGTCTGGCTTCCAAAGCAGCCGCAGCAGCAGCCACAGCAACAGGAGGGGCAACAGTCTCAACAGAACCGGGGAAATCAAAGGGGGTGCTTTCAGTGTGGTGATGAGGGTCATTTTAAGAGGGATTGCCCTCAGCTTAATCAGAATGCTGGCAACAACAACAATACTGGGAGCGGCAACAATGGGAACAATGGTGGGAACGGAGCGCGTGGAAGAGTATTTATTATTGGCGCTGGGGGAGACTCGCAATGATGGCAATGTTGAGACCGGTACGTCTTCTTGAATGATCTTTTTCTGCTTCTGCTTTATTTGACTCTTGTTTCAATTGGGGTTATGTGCCTTAGGGTTCAGTCGTCAGTTAGGACTGACTCCCACCTTTCTTGTAAATAAGCATGTAGTAGAATTAACTGATAGTAAATCGATAGCAGCTTCTCATGTTCTTTTTGGGTGTAAACTTGATCTCGTGGGTCAAGCGTTCGACATTGACCTACTTCCCAATACTCTTGTAAGTTTTGATATGGTCGTTGACATGGACTTGGTTATCTATGTATCAAGCAGAAAATTCTCTGCAAAAAGAAAATCGTGCGTTCCCTCTCCCCAGTGGGGAATCCTTATCAATTCAAGATCATCGTAGTGGTGCTACTGTTGGCATCGTCTCAGTCGTGAAAGCCCAGAAGTGTCTACGGAAGGGCTACTCTGCTATTCTCGCTTTTGTCACCGATTCGCCACTTTAAGAAAGGAAGATAGAGTATCTTCCAGTTATTCGTGAATTTTCTGACGTGTCTTCTGAAGAGTTACCTGGTTTACTTCCACATCGTTAGGTGGAATTCCAGAATTGACCTTATGCCAATCCTGATTTCCTTCTGGGATACAGCAATCCCTTGGATTCGCTGGATACTATCACAGATTCATCACGGGATTTTCGAAGATTGCGTAGCCTTAACCTCGTTAGCACTGCGGGGAGCGGTGAACTCTTGGGAACCAAATTAGGAGGACGTCTTTTCAGCTCTCTCAACTTAGGGAAATAGTGTAGGCAAAGCTCATGGGCCTCGATATCCTATTCACCTGAGTTTTGATAGGATGCATTAAAACCTGAAGACCATGTACGGATGGTCGGGCCTGAAGGCCCACATAGCCACACATGAGAACGAAGTCAAGGTGGGATGCTTGAGAAGCGTGGCGAGCTTAACTGACGTCTGATGGAACACGAGCGATACCTTTACTGGAGAAATTTATCGAATACATGGACCAGGAAGTCAAAGTTTGATTAACATAGTCATATCCCGATTGTGAGGGTTCATTGGAACTCAAGACGTAGACCAGAGTCCACGTGGGAACGCAATAGTCGGAGTAAACTCTAGCATCCACAGTAATCTAAATGATGGTGTCATTCCTCTTCAAGTTGGGGATGATGTGGCACCCGAGCAAAATCCACAATAATCTTAATTTCCTCACTTCACTCCTCAGTGCTTACTTGTCAAATTTCGGGACGAAATTTCTTTCAAGTTGGGGATGATGTGACAACCCGAACCTTCAAGGTTAGTGACGTGCAATCCTGTGACCTTAACTCCGTTAAATTTAAACATTTGTTAACTCGGTTAAATAACGTGGCATTTGTTTAGGCCGAACATGTTTTGGACTACATAATATTACCTTGCAATCTCGCACCATTCCGGCCCAAATGAATTAACTGAGCCCATCTAGCTTTCCTTGTGTTTTGATCCATTCGGCCCAAATTGCAAGCTGTTTAACCTTTTAATGATTCGGCCCAAATGTATATTAGCCCACTTGATTTAGTTGATTACCATGATATGGATACTTGCACGTAAATCACAATATCAAACCCTATTTCCGCTCCCTTGACTCGCGATCAACAGGAGATTCCCCTTCCCCTCTCGTTTTGACCCACACATGTTCCTAGCCCACTATGTTGTCCAAAGCCCAAACTTTGTTGGATTGAAGCCCACTTCGGCCTAATGTGATTAACCGACCTCAAAGGCTATTAATATTAATATTGTGTTACGTAACAAGAATCATGATTAAAACCAAAACTACATAACAAACCCTACCCTCTCTGGATTTCTACGGCAGATTCCCCTCCCCTTTGATCGAAGCCTTTCCCTCCTTGGCCCTAGGCTGACTCATCTGCACCACGTAGATTGGTAAGTATACTATCATAATTGATTTGATGCATGGCAGTACCCATCTTTGTTTAAAACTCTACTTGAATGTTATGGTTATAATAATCATAAATACTTGTTAGTGGATAATGATGGATCAATGACCTGTAGCATGAACTGATGTCCATGAATTCGATGGCATGTGAAACTTGCTGGATTCTATGTTAACTTATGATAACTAATTGTTAATGAATTTTATATTGATAGCATGAAATAACCTTATGTGAATCGCTATGTGCGCCCGTAAATGGTCGGATAATATAGGCTGCTGGTGACCGATTATATGTAGGGATAACATGATGATAGTATAGATATGTTTACTGAACTGAAGTCAATAAATGTATGTAATCGGTGGGCCGGCATATAGAAACAAAATCAGAATTCCTAGCATGTGTGTGTGTACCCGATAGTTGTAAGAGGGCTAGTATTATTCTTGGATTAATTTGATTGGTGCCAATGAGCCGCACACTTTGATTGGACCGCACTCTTGCATGAGGTTGGATAGTGGACTACATGATGTATGTATGATACATAGGATTTTAGGATATATATAGTCATGTTATGATGTTGATGATGTTGATTGACACACCAATATTGTTGAGTTATGGAATATTGTCAGGCCTCACATGGCTTGGTGCACATGTTTCATTTACCCAAGGTGGGTGTGTCAGCCATGGTTTGATTATTAATCATGTGGAGGTTATGTAAATATCGACCAATATTATAATATATCACATGATGTTATGTAAAAAAAAAAAAGAAAACAATGTTATAATCATGTGGCCGATGCTATGTACGTAAAAGCAAGGAAACGGTGCATTAAATTAGTTAATGGGCCGAGCCATATACACCCGTGGGCTGTGATGTGTGGACATGTATTGTGATCTGTTGTACATGTATTAAAATAGTTAATCGGTGCGTTAAATGTTATACGTTTTTTTGGCAGTAGCTTATGTGGGCCATGAGACCGGCTGAACTCGAGCGATGGCCTCTAAGTTATTGCATGTTTGATTGTTATAGTTTAATAAAGAGTGTTACTTGTTTAAGTGTTGGGCAATGAAAAATGCCATTGGTTTCATGGTGGGTCGATATAGAGACTATGCACTTAAATGTGATTTACAAAACTGTCATCATTTATTACATGAGCAACCAAATGTGTGATAATTATTATGTGATAAACATGGTAGTCCTAACTATGGTCAACAATTGAAAATAGGACACACTTGATTTAATACGGACAAGGAATTTAAGCCTACCGAGCAATCTAAGGTGAGTTCATCTTTCTTGAGCATGCGTCCCGGTGGTTGGGACAGTCAGTGGGTATTCCTGGGAGGGATAAGTCTTTTGGGTAAAAACGGGAATGTTGGATAATATACTCTTCCTATCACCTTTAAAGTCCCTCCGTGTTGTTTGGTTACCGGGAAGGTAACATGGTATTAGTTAGTAGCGCTACTTAGGTTTGGCAACCTCACCCCGTTCCTGGGAGGACGGGTGTTGAACTAATGACCTAGTCATGACCAATGCTTTGATAGGAGCATTGGAGAAAGGGCAAAATAATCAGAAGCCGTCTTGTATTGGGGTATTATCAACATTGTTTTCAACATTACTTTCGGAATTAACTTCAATGGATTAACACTTGGTAACCAACGTTTTCGTAAAACTATGAACTCACCAGCGTTGTCTGATACACTTGTTGCATGCTCGCAGGTCGTTAGGTATTTTGGATTTGGGAACTTGCTGTCTGGAGTAGCTGGAGTGGTCATGGGTCGACTGGGAGGATTTATGCGATTGATTTCATGAAACTATACTTGGGTTTTGAAACAGTTTAACTTCGTTTACTATTTGCTTCCGCTGAACTTATTGATTTTCGTTTAAACTTGTTGAGGATGTTTTTTTTTATTTAATAATGGGGATTTTTATTTATAACTTGTATTGGTTCAATGTAATTGGTGGCTCGTTATTGGTTTGTCACACGCCTAACAGGGACACTCCCTATGTGGTAATTTGGGGGTGTGACAGTTTGGTATCAGAGCCACTGGTTATAGTGAACTTGGTTTTAAAACGTTTTCATAAAACCAGACTATAACCGAACAGTACCGAAATCGACCATGACACTCAGCTCCAGACTGCAAGGTTCGCTTCTCATTTACGATTGCATAGTATATCTAGCGTACACTTATGTATGACATTGCACTTGAATGCACACTTGGCACAACAGCATGAGCCCTTACATTACCAACCCCTGTTATGTGAACTGCTAGTGTGACACTTCTCTTCGACTATTGTGATTCTCGATCCTATAGAACCTTTCGCTTGCTATTTGAACGTGGGGGAACCTTTTAGTGCGAGTTAAGAGGCACTGAGATAAGCATGCAAATCGTCTTATTATTATGGGTGCACACATAATAATAACGCGAGGTGCATGCAAATCCCAGTGAGGCTTAACGAGCGTGGGAAGGGTTCTGCCCTATTGTGTGTAAACTTGGTAGTTTGTAGATTTCAATGTGATACTCGACTTTTACCTCGTTTCGACCCTTAAGATAGTTCCCTTCTCTTATTTAGAACCATGAGTGGACGTGGAGGAGGCCGAGGTGGTGGACGTGGCCACATTGCTATGACGCAGGCCGAATTAACCGACTTGATCAACACCCGTGTAGCTGAAGCCCTAGCGGCTTACCAGGCTGGTCAACCTGCGAATCAAAACCATCCACCTGCTTGTACGTACAAGATGTTCATGGATTGTAAGCCACAGACCTTCAGTGGGACTGAAGGGGCTGTGGGACTCTTACGTTGGTTCGAGAAGGCTGAATCAGTATTTGCTATGTGCAACTGTCCCGTGGGGGACCGTGTGAAGTATGCTACAGGCACTTTGGAGGATGGTGCCTTAACTTGGTGGAATGCCCAAGTACAAATGTTGGGCATCGAGATGGCGAACGCCACTACTTGGGATGATTTCAAGGAGTTGATGCGAGAGGAGTATTGTCCTCGTGATGAGATTCAGAAACTGGAGAACGAGTTCTACAATCTAAAAATGGAGGGATCTGAGATTGAAGCATACACTAGGAGGTCTAATGATTTAGCAACTTTGTGCCCTAACATGTCTCGACCCCCACCCCGGCGAATTGAGTTGTATCTCAAGGGCTTAGCACCAGCTGTTAAGGGGTACGTGACTGCTGCAAACTTAGACAATCTGCCCCGTATCGTCCGTCTAGCACATAAGATTACCGACCAAGAGGTCGAACGTGGCAACCTGCCGCCACGTGTTTCTGCTACTACCTCGACTGCTACAGCTACAACACCTGCTAGTGACCACAAGCGAAAATGGAACAATACTGACAAAGCAACCGGTGCCAGCCAATCTCAGAAAAGGGCAGACAACAGCATCCACCGTAGTTTCAGCCAGACATCCTCTGTGAACCAGAATCAGAGCAACAATTCAAATCAGGGTTCTTACGCGGGAAAGCTACCAAAGTGTGATAAGTGTATGTTTCACCATCGCGGGCCGTGCACCCGGGTATGTCATAGGTGCAACAAGGTGGGTCATATGGCTAAAGATTGCAGGGTCTGGCTTCCAAAGCAGCCGCAGCAGCAGCCACAACAACAGGAGGGGCAACAGTCTCAACAGAACCGGGGAAATCAAAGGGGGTGCTTTCAGTGTGGTGATGAGGGTCATTTTAAGAGGGATTGCCCTCAGCTTAATCAGAATGCTGGCAACAACAACAATACTGGGAGCGGCAACAATGGGAACAATGGTGGGAACGGAGCGCGTGGAAGAGTATTTATTATTGGCGCTGGGGGAGACTCGCAATGATGGCAATGTTGAGACCGGTACGTCTTCTTGAATGATCTTTTTCTGCTTCTGCTTTATTTGACTCTTGTTTCAATTGGGGTTATGTGCCTTAGGGTTCAGTCGTCAGTTAGGACTGACTCCCACCTTTCTTGTAAATAAGCATGTAGTAGAATTAACTGATAGTAAATCGATAGCAGCTTCTCATGTTCTTTTTGGGTGTAAACTTGATCTCGTGGGTCAAGCGTTCGACATTGACCTACTTCCCAATACTCTTGTAAGTTTTGATATGGTCGTTGACATGGACTTGGTTATCTATGTATCAAGCAGAAAATTCTCTGCAAAAAGAAAATCGTGCGTTCCCTCTCCCCAGTGGGGAATCCTTATCAATTCAAGATCATCGTAGTGGTGCTACTGTTGGCATCGTCTCAGTCGTGAAAGCCCAGAAGTGTCTACGGAAGGGCTACTCTGCTATTCTCGCTTTTGTCACCGATTCGCCACTTTAAGAAAGGAAGATAGAGTATCTTCCAGTTATTCGTGAATTTTCTGACGTGTCTTCTGAAGAGTTACCTGGTTTACTTCCACATCGTTAGGTGGAATTCCAGAATTGACCTTATGCCAATCCTGATTTCCTTCTGGGATACAGCAATCCCTTGGATTCGCTGGATACTATCACAGATTCATCACGGGATTTTCGAAGATTGCGTAGCCTTAACCTCGTTAGCACTGCGGGGAGCGGTGAACTCTTGGGAACCAAATTAGGAGGACGTCTTTTCAGCTCTCTCAGCTTAGGGAAATAGTGTAGGCAAAGCTCATGGGCCTCGATATCCTATTCACCTGAGTTTTGATAGGATGCATTAAAACCTGAAGACCATGTACGGATGGTCGGGCCTGAAGGCCCACATAGCCACACATGAGAACGAAGTCAAGGTGGGATGCTTGAGAAGCATGGCGAGCTTAACTGACGTCTGATGGAACACGAGCGATACCTTTACTGGAGAAATTTATCGAATACATGGACCAGGAAGTCAAAGTTTGATTAACATAGTCATATCCCGATTGTGAGGGTTCATTGGAACTCAAGACGTAGACCAGAGTCCACGTGGGAACGCAATAGTCGGAGTAAACTCTAGCATCCGCAGTAATCTAAACGATGGTGTCATTCCTCTTCAAGTTGGGGATGATGTGGCACCCGAGCAAAATCCACAATAATCTTAATTTCCTCACTTCACTCCTCAGTGCTTACTTGTCAAATTTCGGGAGGAAATTTCTTTCAAGTTGGGGATGATGTGACAACCCGAACCTTCAAGGTTAGTGACGTGCAATCCTGTGACCTTAACTCCGTTAAATTTAAACATTTGTTAACTCGGTTAAATAACGTGGCATTTGTTTAGGCCGAACATGTTTTGGACTACATAATATTACCTTGCAATCTCGCACCATTCCGGCCCAAATGAATTAACTGAGCCCATCTAGCTTTCCTTGTGTTTTGATCCATTCGGCCCAAATTGCAAGCTGTTTAACCTTTTAATGATTCGGCCCAAATGTATATTAGCCCACTTGATTTAGTTGATTACCATGATATGGATACTTGCACGTAAATCACAATATCAAACCCTATTTCCGCTCCCTTGACTCGCGATCAACAGGAGATTCCCCTTCCCCTCTCGTTTTGACCCACACATGTTCCTAGCCCACTATGTTGTCCAAAGCCCAAACTTTGTTGGATTGAAGCCCACTTCGGCCTAATGTGATTAACCGACCTCAAAGGCTATTAATATTAATATTGTGTTACGTAACAAGAATCATGATTAAAACCAAAACTACATAACAAACCCTACCCTCTCTGGATTTCTACGGCAGATTCCCCTCCCCTTTGATCGAAGCCTTTCCCTCCTTGGCCCTAGGCTGACTCATCTGCACCACGTAGATTGGTAAGTATACTATCATAATTGATTTGATGCATGGCATTACCCATCTTTGTTTAAAACTCTACTTGAATGTTATGGTTATAATAATCATAAATACTTGTTAGTGGATAATGATGGATCAATGACCTGTAGCATGAACTGATGTCCATGAATTCGATGGCATGTGAAACTTGCTGGATTCTATGTTAACTTATGATAACTAATTGTTAATGAATTTTATATTGATAGCATGAAATAACCTTATGTGAATCGCTATGTGCGCCCGTAAATGGTCGGATAATATAGGCTGCTGGTGACCGATTATATGTAGGGATAACATGATGATAGTATAGATATGTTTACTGAACTGAAGTCAATAAATGTATGTAATCGGTGGGCCGGCATATAGAAACAAAATACAGAATTCCTAGCATGTGTGTGTGTAGCCGATAGTTGTAAGAGGGCTAGTATTATTCTTGGATTAATTTGATTGGTGCCAATGAGCCGCACACTTTGATTGGACCGCACTCTTGCATGAGGTTGGATAGTGGACTACATGATGTATGTATGATACATAGGATTTTAGGATATATATAGTCATGTTATGATGTTGATGATGTTGATTGACACACCAATATTGTTGAGTTATGGAATATTGTCAGGCCTCACATGGCTTGGTGCACATGTTTCATTTACCCAAGGTGGGTGTGTCAGCCATGGTTTGATTATTAATCATGTGGAGGTTATGTAAATATCGACCAATATTATAATATATCACATGATGTTATGTAAAAAAAAAAAACAATGTTATAATCATGTGGCCGATGCTATGTACGTAAAAGCAAGGAAACGGTGCATTAAATTAGTTAATGGGCCGAGCCATATACACCCGTGGGCTGTGATGTGTGGACATGTATTGTGATCTGTTGTACATGTATTAAAATAGTTAATCGGTGCGTTAAATGTTATACGTTTTTTTGGCAGTAGCTTATGTGGGCCATGAGACCGGCTGAACTCGAGCGATGGCCTCTAAGTTATTGCATGTTTGATTGTTATAGTTTAATAAAGAGTGTTACTTGTTTAAGTGTTGGGCAATGAAAAATGCCATTGGTTTCATGGTGGGTCGATATAGAGACTATGCACTTAAATGTGATTTACAAAACTGTCATCATTTATTACATGAGCAACCAAATGTGTGATAATTATTATGTGATAAACATGGTAGTCCTAACTATGGTCAACAATTGAAAATAGGACACACTTGATTTAATACGGACAAGGAATTTAAGCCTACCGAGCAATCTAAGGTGAGTTCATCTTTCTTGAGCATGCGTCCCGGTGGTTGGGACAGTCAGTGGGTATTCCTGGGAGGGATAAGTCTTTTGGGTAAAAACGGGAATGTTGGATAATATACTCTTCCTATCACCTTTAAAGTCCCTCCGTGTTGTTTGGTTACCGGGAAGGTAACATGGTATTAGTTAGTAGCGCTACTTAGGTTTGGCAACCTCACCCCGTTCCTGGGAGGACGGGTGTTGAACTAATGACCTAGTCATGACCAATGCTTTGATAGGAGCATTGGAGAAAGGGCAAAATAATCAGAAGCCGTCTTGTATTGGGGTATTATCAACATTGTTTTCAACATTACTTTCGGAATTAACTTCAATGGATTAACACTTGGTAACCAACGTTTTCGTAAAACTATGAACTCACCAGCGTTGTCTGATACACTTGTTGCATGCTCGCAGGTCGTTAGGTATTTTGGATTTGGGAACTTGCTGTCTGGAGTAGCTGGAGTGGTCATGGGTCGACTGGGAGGATTTATGCGATTGATTTCATGAAACTATACTTGGGTTTTGAAACAGTTTAACTTCGTTTACTATTTGCTTCCGCTGAACTTATTGATTTTCGTTTAAACTTGTTGAGGATGTTTTTTTTTATTTAATAATGGGGATTTTTATTTATAACTTGTATTGGTTCAATGTAATTGGTGGCTCGTTATTGGTTTGTCACACGCCTAACAGGGACACTCCCTATGTGGTAATTTGGGGGTGTGACAAATAGTATACTCGTTTTAAAGATTAAAAACGCTCGTTTTTTTGGTGCCATTTTTATAAAAAAATAATGTCGTATGAAAGATTAACGTTTAAAAAATGGGGGGAATTGGAGGAGAGAGAAACTATTGGCTTGGATTGACTAGAATACCCCTAAACAAACTCACGCGTCTCTTTTTCTTCCCTTTAATTTCCATCATTTAATCTTAGCCCTTGATAACTAAATGGATGGTCAAGATCACTTCCTAGCCTTCCTAGCGAAATAAACTTCCTATTGTATCTCCACCCTTAAGTTGAATACCAAATACCATCTCTTAAATTATTGAAGGGTACATCTAGTCACTATCGCCTTTACTACCTGTCACGAAAATCGGGTCCTCGATTCCCTCATCATCATCATCATACCCAGTAAATCTCATCAATAGCAAAGTAAAGGTAGGGTCTCAGAAGGGTAAGATGTAGACAACCTTACCTCTACCCCGTATGAATAGAGATGTTGCTTCCAGTGAGACCCCCGGATCGATAGTAGTTTTGCATCAAGCCTTGGACATAAAGCACATAACACTCAGCAATCGGGACAAAGACCGATTAGTGCATGTACCCTTTTGTCTTTCAACTATCAACGCCATCACATGGTGCATGATTAACCGTCCTCAGCTTTTAACGTTATTTTCATGAAATTAGTAAAATAACGTTAAAATTAGTGGACTTTCACTTTTGCCCCCCCCCCCCCCCCCCCCGATGGCCCACACATATATACATTATATGCGCATACCGCAAGCGAGGCGTAAATCCAACAAAAATGATGGAGGTAGCTTGGGTCACTCCTTTTTCTTTTTAGAGAGGTGGCATTTTATTCAACTAAAAACAGACAAACAAGATGCTAGAACAAGCATAAACACAAAAAAAACCACAAAATAAAGCAACGGGCTAACCAAATACAAATTTACTCCATTGTGATTCTTCTAACAAATTCCTCTTGGACCGACTTTTAACCCAAAGAAACCATAGAGCCTTTATTTCCTACATAGCGCCACCAACAGCTGGCTTATTTTGATTGAAATTTAGGTTGTCCCACGCTTTCCAAATCAACCAACACGCCATATAATCACTAACTACATCATTCCCCAACAAGTTTTGTCGCCATTATTATTTGTGCCTCAGTCCATCTCTTGAGACCTTCTTTGCCGCTCAATGGGTTGTTCAACCCCGACCTTATTTTCAAGAGTTTATTTATTAAGTTGAAGGCCATTTACTATTTCTTTAATCACTGGAGGGTACGTCTAGTCCAATTACCACTTTTATTGCATGTCACAACAAACCGGGTCCTCCATTCACGAATCATACAATCACGATGAAGGTAACTTAACTGGGTCGCTCCAATAAGGACAGCTATTCGGGTGCTTATGGTGGAGGTAACATATTAATAATATATAATAAAATAATATATAATATATATTTTATAACTATGATAACACATTAATAAGAAGTTATTTTTTTTTCGTAAGTAAAATTCGAGCCAGGTAGGAGGTGATTATAAACCCTGCCCTAAATCTTCACCTAAATAAATCGTTTGAGCTCGGATCCCCACTTCGTCCCCTATAAGATATATATGGAACCGACCCAAAATGATTCGGTTTTCTCTTTCACCATGAGTTTGAGGTATTTAAATAAGACATGGCTCGAAGCTCGTTCGAAGCTAGCTTGATTTTTTTTTTTTTTTTTGAGTCGTGTGCTAAACTAGATCGTTTAAAATTTGGACCAAGCGTCCAAGCTTGAGGCAAAGTGAGGTCGCTCAAATATTTTAATTTAATATAATCTTAACTTTAGTTAATGTTTAGATTTAGCCTAACCAATCAGCTCTCAATAGTGCAATGCCTAATGTAATGTTCAACTCAACTTGAATTCCTTGATACAATTTTATTCTTATTTTGTTTTTTTCTGAAAACAAATATAAAGTGAGGCAAGTTGAATTAGTTTGAGTTTAAATCGAGTTGAGTTTATATGAATTCAATCCAAGCTCAAGAGTAGAGCCTGAGTGGCTCGTAAATAGCTACCGTTAATTTTGTTTTTATTTACTACTACGGTTAGTGACCCAGTAGAACAAAACATCTAGAAACACTATTTTATGAGAAGACCTTTCATGTAAGAGGGTGTTAAGGATTCAAATGTCAAGTGAGTTTAGTTTGCTAAATCCTTCTTATGTATACTTTGACTCAATGATCTTCCTACAAGAAACATATTCTTCAGGATTCAAGTGTCAAGTTCAATCTTTCTGCACCTCTAAAGTCCACATATGTGTTCATACTTTGCCACTCCAGGTATATTGCCTTTTCTCTTATGTGAAAACTTATTTTATTGGTAGTTTGTACCTTATCTGATTTAACTGGAATTTTATTTTCATGGTCATATCCTTCTCATATATGGTAACAAATCTATTTAGTATGAGTTATGTATGAAGATGACCACATAATTCTCTAGCAGTACCTAGACTGAGAACCGGCTCAACAGAAGTCTGAAGATCTCGACGAGTCATAGTTTCTTTTATATGTACTGTTTTAGATTATGAATATGGTATCCATAAGCCGCTCTACCAGGTGTATTATTCAAAATTCAGAAAAAAAGTTTACATGTTTTATAGTTCTATAAAGAATATCATGTTTTATAGTTCTATAAAGAATCACATTTGATACTTATTAGGATGACCTGGTGTCTACCCATAATGTAGCACCTACAGTCATTACATATTTGATGAGTATTTTTTCAGTACGGGTCAAAATGGGTTGGTTTGTGTAAGAATTATGGTTCAAATCGTTGCCTGTTATTCATCAACGAATAACAATATATAGAGTATACATTAGATCTCCTTTTCTTGGAGAATAAGTTTACAATCAATCTCTCCTATAATTATGACAATCTATTCTATATTTACAATATTTCAGGTCGATTCTATTACACTCCCGCAGTCGAAGCGGTAGGAAGGCGAACGGTTAGACTGGACCGAAAGTCGTCAAACAGGATCTTTGGAAGTCCCTTGGTGAAGATGCCAGCTATTTGAAACCGAGAGGGGATGTGGAGAATACGAATCAGGCCTTTCTGAACATCATCAATTAAAGTTGTCACACCCCAACCGATGGCGGAATCATCGGGGCATGGCACTGAGCGAAACAGATTGTCCAGAAGTTCCCACAACAACTATCATTACTATTCAGTTTAAATAATACTTCCCATACCGTATCCCAAATAGTAAAATAAATTATTACAGATAACAACTAGTCAAAAGTCCTGTTCCGACAACTCAGAAAATATAAATATAATAATTGTTCAAATGCCTCTAGAGGCTCGATCTGCAAGATCTACAGACAACTATGCTCTAGACGCTTATTCTAAGCTCGCCTTCCTAGCAGATAAGCATCCTAATTGCCTGTCACATACGTTAAAATAAAGTCAATACATAAAATGTAAAGGTGAGCATACAAGTTTGATAATAGCATATAGAGTTCGAAATAGTTTACACATAACCAGCACGTACACAGAGGAAAACGAAGCATGTTAATTATCGACATGGATCTATCGATACTAATGACTGCGGGTTGACTGCCCGAGGCAGTTCGCAATACATGATTACGACCGTAATCCATGCAAGTAATTTTCCTTAACAACCCCCGGGTGAACGGGTGCTGAGTCCAAACTATAGTACTATCGTCGTTAAGGCAGGTAGACAGCATTCCACGTGTAAACATAACAACAAGCATTCATTTAGTCACGTAATACATGCAGAACGGTTAGCGTTTAAAGTAATTGAGTAGTGTGTTCGATTGTGATTTAGATAAGTAACGTATGTAACACCCAAAAGTGCTAAAGCAAAAAGGGTTCGAGTATACTCACAGCGATTGATGGATTGAAGGGAGCGCTTGAGAGTAGGGTTAGCCTGAATAGTTCGATAGTATAACGATGAGTAACACGTAAACGAATACAAGTGTTGATAGGTCGAACAGCCTAGTCGATCGAACGGTATGTTCGATCGGACGGGTTGTTCGTTAGGTTTGACAGTTCGTTCGGACAGCCTGTTCGGTCGGCCATTAGGCTCGATCGGTTGGGCTGTTCGAGTGGATTGTTTCTTCCTTTGAGTAGGATGTGTTTGTGTATGATGGCTTGTTCTTTTGAGGTTTTCGTTGTAGTATTTGAGAACCTTGAAGTGTTCTTACCTTTCAGGTCGATCGATCGAACGGGCCGTTTGATCGGCCGGCTTAACCGATCGGTTAGATACTTCAGTAGTAAGTCCTCAGCAGGATGTCACCTGATCGGACAGCATGTTCGATCGGGTGGCACTCCAATACGTCGAACGAGTTGAAAATCGATTAAGTGTTGAAGCATAGTATCTCATGATCCGAAGAGTAATTCAACCCAAACCGTAGTTCGATCGAGCCGCACTTCGTTCAATATTAGGCTTCATGAAATTGTTAAAGTGTGGGGCCATGTGCTAGCCGATCGGCTGGCCTAGTCGATCGGCTGACATGTCCGATCGGTTGGGCTGTTCGTTCGAACAACCTATCCGATCGGTCAGCATCCTGACCTGGTCGGCCTGTCGTCTAACACTTGGCTGTTCTGATGGTTTGACGTGATATCGAAGTATTTTGACAACGAGTTGAACCATGGAACCTTCGTTCTTACTTGTTTCCCTGGCTCGGACAGGAATCACCCAAGTCCGGCCGGTGAACGGTTCGGAACAGAGTTTATAGTTTAACTCGAAATCGGTGAACCTCATAGATAGAACCCGAATCTTGAACCACATCACTTATTAGAATGATTAGTGAGTTGGCTCAAGCTCCGTTTCTACCGGTTTGAAGGCATTTAGTGTAAAAGAGTTGAAAGAAAGTTGGAAGATCCTTCTTTCAATCCTTTACACCGTGTAATGTTTAGATCTATAACAGATCTTTGTTTATTTATGTGGAAATCGGCTGGATCCAAGTGATTCTCGGTGGATTGAAGCCAAAACATGAAGTTCTTCAAGAACCCAGGATGACATCATCCTAGAACACTTAGATCTTGATAATTTCACGGTTAAAAGTTAAGATTTGAAAGATAGAAAGGTGTAGGAGTGTGTATTAATCAAGAAAGTACAAGATTTAGGATGAGATCTTACCGGAATCGAGAGAAATCTGAGAAAAGAAGAGGAGCACGAGCTGGTCGGTCAGAGAGTTTCCAAAAGTGGGAAAGAATGACAATGACAGGGCTAATTATAGGCTTCCCAAAGAGGAAAGGGCTGGCCGATCGGCCAGGCATCCCGATCGGACAGCCTGCTCGATCGGACAGTCCGTCCGATCGGCTGGGCCATTCGATTGGCTAGGAGCCTGATCGATCAACAGCCTGTTTTGAACGTTCGGCGCGACGATTTATGATATTTCGATTTCGATTGAAGGCGGTATGAATACGATAGAATTTCCTATTCAAATTACTTTTAATCCCAACCACTATATCTACATACAAGCATCTACATCTTGCACTGTCTCTTCTCCAACAATTATCATGATTCGATTTCGATTGAGTTCGATTGAGTTTCGAGTTTTGATTCGATTGATCACCACACATAACATAAAGTATACACGCACAGGTAACACGTAAGGCACACACACACGTATAATAACACCAAAGTCGCATAATTGAGTTTCGAGTTCGAGTGATGATTCGATTAGCTTGATTATTGATTGATTGACTTTATCGCATTGTTACTTCCTATTATTCACAGTCGTAAAGCGTTTCGCGTCGATTAAACATTCGATTCGTTCGATTACTTTGATTAACAACACTTACTCCACATAACACAAATAATAAAACATAAAATAGACTAATTATAGTCAACGAAGTCAAACTTGACTTTGACTTTGACTTTGACTTTGACTTTGACATTCGAAAACACGGGGTGTTACAAAAGTGAATATCGAGCTCGATATGTTTGGTCCGTTGATGTTGAACTGGATTCCCGGACAGATAAATAGCGCTAACGTTATCACAGTAGACAACAGTCGCCTGAGAGAGAGGGCGATGAAGCTCCAAGAGAAGATTGCGAAGCCAACATATTTCAGCAACAACATTTGCAACTCCACGATATTCGGCTTCAGCACTGGAGCGGGAGATGGTAGACTGTCATTTAGAAGACCAAGAAATTAGATTGTCGCCAAGATAGACACAGTAACCTGAGGTAGACCGCCGAGTGTCAGGGCAGCCAGCCCAGTCAGCATCAGTGTAAGCACGGAGAGAAAGAGATGTGGAAGGGCCCAAAGTAAGACCAAAATCAAGTGTGCCCTGTATGTAACGAATGATCCGCTTCAAGGCATTCCAGTGTTTAACCCGAGGAGAATGCATGTGTATACAAATTTGCTGGACACTGTAGGTGATATCCGGTCTGGTAAAAGTAAGATACTGCAAAGCTCCTGCAAGACTGCGAAACAAAGATGGGTCATCAAACAGAGATCCTTCGGCCGAAAGTTTGGACTGTGTATCAACTGGAGTCGCTGCAGGTTTGCAAGAATCCATAGCTGCTCGACTGATGATGTCCTTTGCATATGCTGCTTGTGACAAAAACATGGAGTTGCCTGTGCGAGTAACAGATATACCCAAAAATATGATAAAGGACCCAAATCCTTCATGGCGAATTCTCCTAATAATGTAGACATGAGCCTGTCGCGTAATGTATTAGAAGAAGTGGTCAGGATAATGTCGTCTACATATATTAAAAGGTAAGCAATATCACTGCCATGATGATAAATAAACAAAGATGTGTCTGTTTTGCACTGGGTGAACCCCTGTTGAAGGACAAAATCCGTAAAACGTTGATACCACGCCCGAGGGGGCTTGCTTTAGCCCATAAAGAGATTTCTTAAGTCTGCAAACATGATCGGGATACTGACGGTGACGAAACCCATTGGCTGATACATATAGACGGTCTCATGCAAATGTCCATGTAGAAATGCATTAGTAACATCGAGTTGATGAATCGGCCATGATTGAGAGAGGGCAAGAGACAAAACCGTACAAATGGTAGCGGGTTTAACCACCGGGCTGAAGGTGTCACCACAATCAATACCTACCTGTTGCGTACGCCCATCACAAACTAAGCGCGCCTTATACCGCTCAAGGCTACCATCCGACCAAAATTTATGCTTAAAGAGCCACATACTGCGAATCACATTCATGTGTGGTAGACGAGGAACCAACTCCCAAGTCTCATTCTTAATAAGTGCACTAAACTCGTCAGTCATGGCTTTATGCCATTCGGGTGTGGACAAGGCTACCTGAGGGTTTTTAGGAACGGGAATGACGGTGGTAGTGTTAAGATTAAGAAACTGTTTAGGTTTGGAAATACCGTCCATGGAGCGGGTTCGCATGGTACGGGTATTAGCGGAGGTGTTAAGCTGGTCGGAAGGGAGGGTTTCGGGAGGTGGGGGTGCGAAAGGGGCAGAGGAAGTAGGTGACTGTGGGAGTGGGGCCGGAGGGGTACGGGAGGAAGCTGGGCGACGAGAGTATGTTTTAGTGGGCTGAGGACGGGATGTTGGGGATAGGGGCGGAGGTGAGAAGGGGCGGTAATTGGGCCGGTTTGCGTTTGGGTTGAAGGAGGTGGCTGATGAGATGGGGATGGAGTCTGGGGTTGGGCCGTGGTCGATGGGTTTGCGGAATCGGTTGGGCCAGCAGTTGCTGAACCAACATGTGGCCATAGAAGTGGGTGTAGAGGGGTGGTAAGGAAGTCATAAGTGGGTAAGGAAGTGGGTTTTTGGTGTGAGAAAGGAAAGATAGTTTCCTCGAATTGGACATGTCGAGAGACAAAGATGGTGTGGGTGGAAAAATCAAAACACTTGTACCCTCGGTGGTTAGATGGGTAACCGAGAAAGACACAAGGCTTTGAGCGATTGGCTAGTTTATGTATGGTGGTAGAGGGCAAGATAGGAAAGCAAAGGCAACCGAACACTCGAAGGTGTTCGTATGTAGGAAGGCAGTTGTAAAGAAGAGTTGTGGGGGTGAGGAAGTTGTGCGATTTTTTTGGTAGAATATTGAGAAGGTAGGTGGCGACCTCGAGTACTTGGTGCCAGAGGTTGGGGGCAGGGAGGCTTGGGCTAGAAGAGTGCGAATCATATTATTTATAGTACGAATTTTGCGCTCTGCCTTTCCATTTTGAGAAGAAGTATAGAGGCAAGAGAAGCGAAAAATCATTCCATTATTGTGACAAAATTGTTGAAAATTTTTATTTTTATATTCTGTGCCGTTGTCGCATTGGAATTGTTTGATTTTTCGTTCAAATTGTGTGTTAATAAGGTTGTAAAAATGGGTGAAGGTTTGGTAAACTTGGGATTTGTTTGTAAGTGGGTATGTCCAAAGAAAATTACTAAAATCGTCAAGAAACAATATATAATAATGATGACCGCCGGTGCTGAGTACCTGGGAGGTCTGTGACACCCCAGGGAAACCAGTAAACGATACAACTTAACTAGCTTCCTCAGTAACCGCATGCTAAATTTCGGGACAAAATTTCTTTCAAGTTGGGGATAATGTGACAACCCGTAACTTCAGGTTAATGCTTTAACTTAACACAATTAAGTTGGTCACACAATCTTTAGCATTTCATGGAATTATGCACTACTTTATGCATTATTTGACTTACATGAGAACTTTGTGCCTTAACTATAAATTATATGTGGTGTGTGTGTTTTATGTAAAAGATGATACTTAAGGGTGAGTAGAGTAGTTAGTGAAACCTTAATAACCTCTTAACCCTAACCTCTCTCACAAATCATTATACGTACTTTCAATCTTTCTCTACAATCATCTCCTACAATCATCTTCTTCATCATTCTTGGTGGCACAAGCTCTCAATCATCACTTTTGATCTCCCTCTTCATCTAGAATCAACCTAAGGTAAATGTTTAATGGTTATTTGTTGTTAATCCTTGATTATTTGATTCATGCAAAACCCTAGTTCTCCAAACAATGGTTCTGTGGTTATTGATCATTCTGATTGTTTGTACAATGGTTTATGAGTAATTGCGTAACCCTTTGCCTTAACTGTGATGTCTAATATGCTAGAATAGTTAGATTGTCTGTTTGATTACAACACTAGCAATGTCTGGGATTAGGGTTTTTGATCGTAACCTGTAACTGTTCCATTGAAAAACTGTGATTTGGTTTTGAATACTGCATGATTGCTAGTCCGAAGATTTGTGTCAGGGTTTTGTGAAGTCACAAAATCCGAGTTTTAGGAAGATGCATGGTCCGAACTTTATGATGATGAAAGGTCCGAATTTTTGATAATGAAACACATGGTCCGAACTTTAATGAGGATGTTTGGGTCCGAGTTTTGATTAATATGTATGATCCGAGTTTTGTGAGGGATTTGGTCCGAATTTTGTGAAAGGAGAAACACGGTCCGACTTTTATAAGGGGGTGGTTGGTCCGACTTTTAGAAGGGGCGGTTGGTCCGACTTTTATAAGGGAGTGTTGGTCCGACTTTTATAAGGGGGGTGTTTGGTCCGACTTTTATAAGGGACATATGGTCCGACTTTTTGATGCTTGTATAGTCTGAGTTTGTTGTTGGTTCAGTTAGTGTCAACTCTGTTAAATATACGAACTTTGCTAAGCATGTGCACTCCTGTTAAGTTGTTAAGTGGTTAAATTTATTTGTTGGTTAACTCTGTTAGTTAACTACACTGTCAGTTTATTATTCCTGTATGTTTATAAACCCTGTTGAGTTATTAACTTCGTTATGACTGATAACTCACAATTGTGTTATTTAATAACCACATTAGCACAAACTGTGAAAGACAATTATGTGAAGCATGAATGATATGAAGGTGACTATCTGTTTAAGTGTTACTTGATGTTAACTATCCCGTACACTTAGAGATTTCGGTTTCATGTGGAACTTTATAAACTTGAACTGATTTAGTATACATGCATACTATAGGACTTGATTGATTATTTGTGAGCACTTAACTTAGCATACCGGGCAAACCAAGGTGAGTTCACACTCTTACCAAGGCATGGGATTCCCGGGGTAGGGAATGGGATTGGATGATTATCTGCATTTACATTGTTGATGGGAATTATGAAATACTGACCTCGGTTGGGAAAGGTCACTTATAGATACTGCTAGACTAGTGATACATGGGGAAGCCCCCACTACTCTTCGCACACATGCCTGTAATGGCCGCGATACTGATACTGATCTTCGCACACATGCCTGGAATGGCCGCGATACTGATACTAAACTTCGCACACATGCCTGGAGGGCCGCGATACAAATAAAACTAGTCTACAATACATGGGAAACCCCCACTAATCTTCGCAAACATGCATGGAGGGCCGCGATGTGATTATATACGATACATGGATTTCTAAACAAACAAACGTTTTATGAAATGAACACTGTTACTAAACAACCCACTGTGAACTCGCTCAACTAGTTGTTGACTCTCTGTTACATGCCTTGCAGGTCGTTAGGTATACATGGAGCTTGCACTGGGAGGCGCGGTCGTTGTGGACAAGGATCGTGAATGCTTTGATTAAACATTTGACATTTCATACTTTACTTATGTTGGGCTTTTACTCATATGCTTCCGCTAAACGTTGAATTTATACTTATGTTTTGAACACCTTTCATATGGATTGGTTTGGTTAAATTACATTTATTTTTACTATTTACGTTGTTCTATATGATTGGTGGCTTGATCCGGGTCATGTCACGCCTCCAAGCGGTGGTACTCCGTGGGTGGATTTTGGGGGTGTGACAAGGTCCATAAGTCACTGTGCACGATATCAAAAGGTAATTTAGTAACATTAAGAGAATCATAAAACGAAAGTTTCACACTTTTGCCAAACACACAAGATTGACAAAGCAATTTATTTGGTTTTAGATAACTAATAGATGACGAAGACTTTAACGAATGCAATAAGTCATGGCCCGGGTGTCCAAGTCGTTGATGCCAACGGTCTTGAGTAGTTGCAATAAAGGCGGAAGGTGTTGGGAGATACTTGGTGATGTCCGATGTGAGAGGGT
The DNA here is from genome assembly GCF_002127325.2 of Helianthus annuus. Taxonomy (NCBI): domain Eukaryota; kingdom Viridiplantae; phylum Streptophyta; class Magnoliopsida; order Asterales; family Asteraceae; genus Helianthus; species Helianthus annuus. The sequence goes on from NC_035443.2 coordinate 142,495,404, forward strand.
AGAGGTCGCCCGAGCTATTGCATCATAGGATAGGAGCCTTGGTCTTGAGATCCTTCACAAGAAAACTGAATGGGTCAAATTCGATAGAAACTAAATTGTCAGTCGCGAGGCTACGAACAGAGATAAGGTTCTTGACAAGGTTAGGTGAATAAATGTCACACCCCAACCGATGGCGGAATCATCGGGGCGCGACACTGAGCGAAACAGATTGTTCAAAGAAATTCCATAACAACTATTATTACCGAATAGTTTAAATATCACGTCCCATACCGTGACCCATAAAATAAATTTAGTTATTACAGACATAGGTATGCTTCAAACAAAAACATGTTCCAACAACTCAGATTTAAACATATAAATATAAATTGTCTTGGTTTCTAGACTCTTTCCTAGCCTCGATTTCACAGCAGAGAAAGCAAGTAAGCATCCTAAACACCTGTCACATACGTTAAAATAAAGTCAATACATATAATGTAAAGGTGAGCATACAAGTTTGATAATAGCATATAGAGTTCGAATAGTTTACGCATAACCAGCACGTACACAGAGGGAAATGATGCACGTTAATTATCGACATGGACCTATCAATACCAACGACTGCGGGTTGACTGTCCGAGACAGTTCGCAATACATGATCACCACCATAAATCATGCAAGTAATTGTCCTTAACAATCCTTAACAACCCCCGTGTGAACGGGTGCTGAGTCCAAACTATAGTACTATGTTGCTAAGGCAGGTAGACAGCATTCCACGTGTAAACATATCAACAAGCATACATTTAATCACGTAATACATGCAATCGGTTAGCGTTCAAATAGTTTGAATAGTGTGCTCGATTGTGATTTTGATAAGTAACGTATGTAACACCCAAAAGTGCTAAAACAAAAGGGTTCGAGTATACTCACAGTGATTGATTATGGATTGAAGGGAGCGCTGAGAGTAAGGTTAGCCTGAATAGTTCGATAGCACAACAATGAGTAACGTGGAAAATAAGACAAGTGTGAATGGATCGAATAGGCTGGTCGATCGAACGGCAGGTTCGATCAGCTGGTATATCCGATTGGACAGTCCTGTTCGATCGGCCGGTAGGCTCAATCGGCTGGGCCATTCGAGTGGATTGTTTCTTCCTCTGGTGTGTTTGTGTTTGAGGATTTGAACTTTTGAAGTTTTCGTTGTAGTATATGAGAACACTGAAGTGTTCTTACCTTTCAGGTCGATCGATCGAACGGTCCGTTCGATCGGCCGGCTTAACCGATCGGCTGGGAACTTTAGAAGTGGTTCTCAACAGAATGTCGCTCGATCGAACAGACTGTTCGATTGGCTGGCATTCCCTACTACGAACGAGTTGTGAAAACGATTAAGTGTTGAAGCATAGTATCTCATGATCCGAAGAGTAATGTTTACCAATCGAGTAGCGTATTCGATCGAACATCACTTCGTCAATAGTATACTTCATACAAATTGGAAGTGTGGAACCATGTGCTGGCCGATCGGCTGGCCCGGTCGATCGGCTGGTATGTCCGATCGGCTGGGCTGTTTGAACAGCCTAGCCGTTCGGCCAGCATTTCTGACCTGGTCGGCCTTTCGTCTAACACTTGGCTGTTTGATCACTTGTTGCCACATCGGGGTAGTTTGATAACGCGTTGAACTATGATATCCTCCGTTCCTACTCGTTTCTTCGGCTCGGGCAGGAATTACCCAAGTCCGGCCGGTGAACGGTTCGGAACGTCGGTTTAGAGTTTAACCCATCATCGGTGAACCTTGTATGTAGAATCCGAATCTTGAACCTCTTAACTGTTAGAATGATTAGTTAGCCGGTTCAAGCTCCGTTTCTACCGGTTTTAAAGTTTTGAGTGTAAAAGGTTGAAGAAAGTTGGAAATTATTCATAAAAATGTTAAGATTCTTACAAATCTTAGTTCGTTTATGTGGAAACCGGTCAGATCTAAGCTATTCATGGTTGAATGAGGCCAAAGTTTGGTGTTCTTGAAGAACACTATGATGACATCACCCAAGAACACTTAGATCTTGGTGATTTCACAGTTAGAAATCGAGTTTTGAAAGATAGAAAGGTGTAGAATCATGCAATGATCAAAAACGTACAAGAATTAGAGTGAAAACTTACCGGAGTTGAGAGAAATCTGAGAAAAGGTGAAGAAGAAGGCTGGTTCGGTCAGAGCTTTCCAAAAATGGAAAGTGTGACAATGACAGCCCTATTTATAGGCTCCAAAAGAGGAAAGTGGCAGCCGATCGGCCAGGAGCTCCAATCGAATGGGCTGCTCGATCGGCTAGGAAGATGCTAGCTTATCGGCTGGCCTGTTCGATCAGGATGCCTCCTGTTCGATCCGCAACCCACTTTGAGTATTTCACGACGATTTTCGATGTTTCGATTTCGATGGACGATGATACGAATACGATAGAGCTTCTAGTCAAATTACTTTCAGTCTCAACTACTATATCTAACATACAATCTTCTATAAGTCACGTTTCAATGTCGGTTTCGATTGAGTTTGATTGCCTTTCGAGTTTCGATTCGATTTTCGATTAATTCACTTGAATACCACACCAAACATATAAGTAAACACACACAAGTAACACATAAGGCACACACACACGTATTACAATACCAGAGTTCGCATCTTTCGAGTCTTGAGTTTGATTGATTGATCGATTAGCTTGATTATTGATTGATTAACTTTATCGCATTGTTACTTCCTACTATTCACAGTCGTAAATCGGTCGCATTGATTAAACATTCGATCATTTCATTTATGCAACACTTACTCCACATAATACAAAAGTAAAAAGAACATTAACAGTCAAAGAAGTCAAAGTTGACTTGGACTTTGACTTTGACTTTGACATTCGAAAACACGGGGTGTTACAGCCTCCCCTTGTTTAGGGAATTTCGTCCCGAAATTAAGTCGAAGGCTACACAACATCGTGATTTACCAATTTGATGCTTCAGATCTATTTATTTAAACAACTGCGGGTACTTGGTCTTCATGTCGCTTTCGAGTTCCCAGGTGAACTCCGCGCCTCGCTTGCCTTCCCATCGGACTTTCACGATAGGGATGCGTGAGCGCCTGAGTTGCTTGGTTTGGCGATCCATGATTTCGACAGGCTTTTCTACGAAGTGTAAGGTTTCGTTGACCTGAAGATCGTCGAGTGGTACGATTAGATCATGATCAGCAAGGCATTTTCGGAGGTTAGGGATGTGGAAAGTCGGGTGGACGTTATTGAGTTCCTCCGGTAGTTCGAGTCTGTAGGCGACTTTTCCGATCCTTTCCAGAATCCTAAAAGGTCCAACATATCGAGGCGCGAGTTTCCCTTTCTTGCCGAATCGGACTACACCCTTCCAAGGTGATACCTTTAGGAGTACGTAGTCACCAACTTCAAATTCAAGGGGCTTGCATCTTTTATCGGCATAACTTTTCTGTCTGTTCCAAGCTTTCACCAAGTTGTCTCGAATCTGGTGGATTTTGTCAGTCGTTTCTTGTAGAATCTCGGGACCGGTTAGTTGCGAGTGACCGATCTCGTGCCACACAATAGGCGATCGACATCTTCTACCATACAAAGCCTCGAAAGGTGCCATTTGAATGTTGGCATGATAGCTGTTATTGTACGAGAATTCCACCAATGGCAGGTGTTTGTTCCAACTACCACCAAAATCTATGACACACGCTGAAAGCATGTCTTCAAGAGTACGGATCGTTCTTTCAGTCTATCCGTCGGTCTGAGGATGGAATGCAGTACTCAGATTTAGCGACGTACCAAGGGCCGCTTGAAACGTTTCCCACAATCGTGAAGTGAACCGAGCGTCATGATCTGAAATGATGTCACGAGGCATACCATGATTACGAATGATCTCGTCGGTGTAGATTTGGGCTAGTCGCTCCACCTTATAGTCTTCTCGTATCGGCAAAAAGTGGGCTGATTTCGTTAGACGATCGACTATGACCCAAATACTGTCGTGACCTGATGGCGTGGGCGGGAGTTTTGTTATGAAATCCATAGCTATACTCTCCCACTTCCATATAGGTATCGGCGGTTGTTCGAGTAAGCCAGAAGGTCTTTGATGTTCAGCCTTGACTCTTGCGCAAGTTAAGCAACTTCCAACATAGAGGGCGATATCTCGTTTCATGCCCGGCCACCAGTACTTATAACGAAGATCCTGGTACATCTTGTCAGCGTCGGGATGAATGGAGTATCGAGATTTGTGGGCTTCATTCATGATAATCTTTCGCAAATCGGTCCGCTTAGGGATCCAAATTCGGTCCAGAAAATAGAATATCCGATCGGATTTGCTTACCAGCTGAGCTCCATCGTGATAGATTCTCTCTTTCTTCAATGTACGCTCGTTAAAGCAAGCATGTTGAGCTTCGCGGATAAGGGTTTCGAGATTGTGCTGGGCTTGGATGTTTCGGGTACTGAGCACGTAACTCTTTCTGCTGAGCGCGTCGGCAACCACATTCGCCTTGCCTGGGTGATAACGAATCTCACAGTCGTAATCGTTGAGAAGTTCTACCCATCGGCGTTGACGCATATTAAGCTCTCTCTGATTAAAGATGTGTTGTAAACTCCTGTGATCAGTGTAGATCGTACACCTAGTGCCATACAGGTAGTGTCGCCAAATCTTCAATGCAAAGACAACCGCGCCTAGCTCGAGGTCATGGGTTGTATAGTTCTTCTCGTGGATCTTGAGCTGATGAGATGCGTAGGCTATAACCTTGTCTCGCTGCATGAGGACACAGCCGAGGCCAAGGTTAGAAGCATCACAGTAGACAATGAAATTGTCGCTTCCGTCGGGCAGCGTAAGAATCGGAGCGTTGCACAGCATATGCTTGAGGGTTTGGAAGGCAGTCTCTTGTGCGTTTCCCCACACAAAAGGCTTGTCCTTATGAGTAAGAGCGGTAAGTGGCACAGCGATCTTGGAGAATCCTTCAATGAATCGTCGATAATAGCCCGCTAGTCCGAGAAAAGAACGAACTTCTGACGGGTTCTTAGGCGTAATCCAGCTTTTGACTGCTTCAATCTTCGCAGGATCGACATGGATACCCTGACTATTCACGATGTGACCCAGAAACTGAACCTCCTCCAACCAGAATTCGCACTTGGAGAACTTGGCATAGAGTTGGTTCCCCTGGAGTAACTCGAGAACCAAACGTAGATGTTGCGCATGTTCGGCTTTCGTTTTGGAATAAATCAAGACATCGTCGATGAACACGATGACGAAACGGTCAAGATAAGGCTTACACACGCGATTCATCAGGTCCATAAAAACCACGGGTGCGTTGGTTAGACCAAAGGGCATAACAACAAATTCGTAATGGCCATAACGGGTTCGAAAAGCGGTTTTAGGAATGTCTTCCTCTTGAATCCGCAATTGATGGTAGCCTGAGCGTAAGTCGATCTTCAAGAAACATGATGCACCTTGTAGCTGATCAAACAAATCGTCGATTCGGGGCAAGGGGTATCGGTTCTTGATGGTTAGCTTATTCAATTCCTGATAGTCGATGCACATCCGGAACGACCCGTCCTTCTTTTTGACGAAAAGGACTGGCGCGCCCCAAGGAGAGGTGCTTGGGCGAATAAAGCCTTTTTCGAGTAATTCCTGGAGTTGGTTCGAGAGTTCCCGCATTTCGGATGGAGCGAGTCGATTAGGGGCTTTGGCAACGGGGTTAGCTACAGGCACTTTGGAGGATGGTGCCTTAACTTGGTGGAATGCCCAAGTACAAATGTTGGGCATCGAGATGGCGAACGCCACTACTTGGGATGATTTCAAGGAGTTGATGCGAGAGGAGTATTGTCCTCGTGATGAGATTCAGAAACTGGAGAACGAGTTCTACAATCTAAAAATGGAGGGATCTGAGATTGAAGCATACACTAGGAGGTCTAATGATTTAGCAACTTTGTGCCCTAACATGTCTCGACCCCCACCCCGGCGAATTGAGTTGTATCTCAAGGGCTTAGCACCAGCTGTTAAGGGGTACGTGACTGCTGCAAACTTAGACAATCTGCCCCGTATCGTCCGTCTAGCACATAAGATTACCGACCAAGAGGTCGAACGTGGCAACCTGCCGCCACGTGTTTCTGCTACTACCTCGACTGCTACAGCTACAACACCTGCTAGTGACCACAAGCGAAAATGGAACGATACTGACAAAGCAACCGGTGCCAGCCAATCTCAGAAAAGGGCAGACAACATCATCCACCGTAGTTTCAGCCAGACATCCTCTGTGAACCAGAATCAGAGCAACAATTCAAATCAGGGTTCTTACGCGGGAAAGCTACCAAAGTGTGATAAGTGTATGTTTCACCATCGCGGGCCGTGCACCCGGGTATGTCATAGGTGCAACAAGGTGGGTCATATGGCTAAAGATTGCAGGGTCTGGCTTCCAAAGCAGCCGCAGCAGCAGCCACAGCAACAGGAGGGGCAACAGTCTCAACAGAACCGGGGAAATCAAAGGGGGTGCTTTCAGTGTGGTGATGAGGGTCATTTTAAGAGGGATTGCCCTCAGCTTAATCAGAATGCTGGCAACAACAACAATACTGGGAGCGGCAACAATGGGAACAATGGTGGGAACGGAGCGCGTGGAAGAGTATTTATTATTGGCGCTGGGGGAGACTCGCAATGATGGCAATGTTGAGACCGGTACGTCTTCTTGAATGATCTTTTTCTGCTTCTGCTTTATTTGACTCTTGTTTCAATTGGGGTTATGTGCCTTAGGGTTCAGTCGTCAGTTAGGACTGACTCCCACCTTTCTTGTAAATAAGCATGTAGTAGAATTAACTGATAGTAAATCGATAGCAGCTTCTCATGTTCTTTTTGGGTGTAAACTTGATCTCGTGGGTCAAGCATTCGACATTGACCTACTTCCCAATACTCTTGTAAGTTTTGATATGGTCGTTGACATGGACTTGGTTATCTATGTATCAAGCAGAAAATTCTCTGCAAAAAGAAAATCGTGCGTTCCCTCTCCCCAGTGGGGAATCCTTATCAATTCAAGATCATCGTAGTGGTGCTACTGTTGGCATCGTCTCAGTCGTGAAAGCCCAGAAGTGTCTACGGAAGGGCTACTCTGCTATTCTCGCTTTTGTCACCGATTCGCCACTTTAAGAAAGGAAGATAGAGTATCTTCCAGTTATTCGTGAATTTTCTGACGTGTCTTCTGAAGAGTTACCTGGTTTACTTCCACATCGTTAGGTGGAATTCCAGAATTGACCTTATGCCAATCCTGATTTCCTTCTGGGATACAGCAATCCCTTGGATTCGCTGGATACTATCACAGATTCATCACGGGATTTTCGAAGATTGCGTAGCCTTAACCTCGTTAGCACTGCGGGGAGCGGTGAACTCTTGGGAACCAAATTAGGAGGACGTCTTTTCAGCTCTCTCAGCTTAGGGAAATAGTGTAGGCAAAGCTCATGGGCCTCGATATCCTATTCACCTGAGTTTTGATAGGATGCATTAAAACCTGAAGACCATGTACGGATGGTCGGGCCTGAAGGCCCACATAGCCACACATGAGAACGAAGTCAAGGTGGGATGCTTGAGAAGCGTGGCGAGCTTAACTGACGTCTGATGGAACACGAGCGATACCTTTACTGGAGAAATTTATCGAATACATGGACCAGGAAGTCAAAGTTTGATTAACATAGTCATATCCCGATTGTGAGGGTTCATTGGAACTCAAGACGTAGACCAGAGTCCACGTGGGAACGCAATAGTCGGAGTAAACTCTAGCATCCGCAGTAATCTAAACGATGGTGTCATTCCTCTTCAAGTTGGGGATGATGTGGCACCCGAGCAAAATCCACAATAATCTTAATTTCCTCACTTCACTCCTCAGTGCTTACTTGTCAAATTTCGGGACGAAATTTCTTTCAAGTTGGGGATGATGTGACAACCCGAACCTTCAAGGTTAGTGACGTGCAATCCTGTGACCTTAACTCCGTTAAATTTAAACATTTGTTAACTCGGTTAAATAACGTGGCATTTGTTTAGGCCGAACATGTTTTGGACTACATAATATTACCTTGCAATCTCGCACCATTCCGGCCCAAATGAATTAACTGAGCCCATCTAGCTTTCCTTGTGTTTTGATCCATTCGGCCCAAATTGCAAGCTGTTTAACCTTTTAATGATTCGGCCCAAATGTATATTAGCCCACTTGATTTAGTTGATTACCATGATATGGATACTTGCACGTAAATCACAATATCAAACCCTATTTCCGCTCCCTTGACTCGCGATCAACAGGAGATTCCCCTTCCCCTCTCGTTTTGACCCACACATGTTCCTAGCCCACTATGTTGTCCAAAGCCCAAACTTTGTTGGATTGAAGCCCACTTCGGCCTAATGTGATTAACCGACCTCAAAGGCTATTAATATTAATATTGTGTTACGTAACAAGAATCATGATTAAAACCAAAACTACATAACAAACCCTACCCTCTCTGGATTTCTACGGCAGATTCCCCTCCCCTTTGATCGAAGCCTTTCCCTCCTTGGCCCTAGGCTGACTCATCTGCACCACGTAGATTGGTAAGTATACTATCATAATTGATTTGATGCATGGCAGTACCCATCTTTGTTTAAAACTCTACTTGAATGTTATGGTTATAATAATCATAAATACTTGTTAGTGGATAATGATGGATCAATGACCTGTAGCATGAACTGATGTCCATGAATTCGATGGCATGTGAAACTTGCTGGATTCTATGTTAACTTATGATAACTAATTGTTAATGAATTTTATATTGATAGCATGAAATAACCTTATGTGAATCGCTATGTGCGCCCGTAAATGGTCGGATAATATAGGCTGCTGGTGACCGATTATATGTAGGGATAACATGATGATAGTATAGATATGTTTACTGAACTGAAGTCAATAAATGTATGTAATCGGTGGGCCGGCATATAGAAACAAAATACAGAATTCCTAGCATGTGTGTGTGTAGCCGATAGTTGTAAGAGGGCTAGTATTATTCTTGGATTAATTTGATTGGTGCCAATGAGCCGCACACTTTGATTGGACCGTACTCTTGCATGAGGTTGGATAGTGGACTACATGATGTATGTATGATACATAGGATTTTAGGATATATATAGTCATGTTATGATGTTGATGATGTTGATTGACACACCAATATTGTTGAGTTATGGAATATTGTCAGGCCTCACATGGCTTGGTGCACATGTTTCATTTACCCAAGGTGGGTGTGTCAGCCATGGTTTGATTATTAATCATGTGGAGGTTATGTAAATATCGACCAATATTATAATATATCACATGATGTTATGTAAAAAAAAAAAAACAATGTTATAATCATGTGGCCGATGCTATGTACGTAAAAGCAAGGAAACGGTGCATTAAATTAGTTAATGGGCCGAGCCATATACACCCGTGGGCTGTGATGTGTGGACATGTATTGTGATCTGTTGTACATGTATTAAAATAGTTAATCGGTGCGTTAAATGTTATACGTTTTTTTGGCAGTAGCTTATGTGGGCCATGAGACCGGCTGAACTCGAGCGATGGCCTCTAAGTTATTGCATGTTTGATTGTTATAGTTTAATAAAGAGTGTTACTTGTTTAAGTGTTGGGCAATGAAAAATGCCATTGGTTTCATGGTGGGTCGATATAGAGACTATGCACTTAAATGTGATTTACAAAACTGTCATCATTTATTACATGAGCAACCAAATGTGTGATAATTATTATGTGATAAACATGGTAGTCCTAACTATGGTCAACAATTGAAAATAGGACACACTTGATTTAATACGGACAAGGAATTTAAGCCTACCGAGCAATCTAAGGTGAGTTCATCTTTCTTGAGCATGCGTCCCGGTGGTTGGGACAGTCAGTGGGTATTCCTGGGAGGGATAAGTCTTTTGGGTAAAAACGGGAATGTTGGATAATATACTCTTCCTATCACCTTTAAAGTCCCTCCGTGTTGTTTGGTTACCGGGAAGGTAACATGGTATTAGTTAGTAGCGCTACTTAGGTTTGGCAACCTCACCCCGTTCCTGGGAGGACGGGTGTTGAACTAATGACCTAGTCATGACCAATGCTTTGATAGGAGCATTGGAGAAAGGGCAAAATAATCAGAAGCCGTCTTGTATTGGGGTATTATCAACATTGTTTTCAACATTACTTTCGGAATTAACTTCAATGGATTAACACTTGGTAACCAACGTTTTCGTAAAACTATGAACTCACCAGCGTTGTCTGATACACTTGTTGCATGCTCGCAGGTCGTTAGGTATTTTGGATTTGGGAACTTGCTGTCTGGAGTAGCTGGAGTGGTCATGGGTCGACTGGGAGGATTTATGCGATTGATTTCATGAAACTATACTTGGGTTTTGAAACAGTTTAACTTCGTTTACTATTTGCTTCCGCTGAACTTATTGATTTTCGTTTAAACTTGTTGAGGATGTTTTTTTTTATTTAATAATGGGGATTTTTATTTATAACTTGTATTGGTTCAATGTAATTGGTGGCTCGTTATTGGTTTGTCACACGCCTAACAGGGACACTCCCTATGTGGTAATTTGGGGGTGTGACAGTTTGGTATCAGAGCCACTGGTTATAGTGAACTTGGTTTTAAAACGTTTTCATAAAACCAGACTATAACCGAACAGTACCGAAATCGACCATGACACTCAGCTCCAGACTGCAAGGTTCGCTTCTCATTTACGATTGCATAGTATATCTAGCGTACACTTATGTATGACATTGCACTTGAATGCACACTTGGCACAACAGCATGAGCCCTTACATTACCAACCCCTGTTATGTGAACTGCTAGTGTGACACTTCTCTTCGACTATTGTGATTCTCGATCCTATAGAACCTTTCGCTTGCTATTTGAACGTGGGGGAACCTTTTAGTGCAAGTTAAGAGGCACTGAGATAAGCATGCAAATCGTCTTATTATTATGGGTGCACACATAATAATAACGCGAGGTGCATGCAAATCCCAGTGAGGCTTAACGAGCGTGGGAAGGGTTCTGCCCTATTGTGTGTAAACTTGGTAGTTTGTAGATTTCAATGTGATACTCGACTTTTACCTCGTTTCGACCCTTAAGATAGTTCCCTTCTCTTATTTAGAACCATGAGTGGACGTGGAGGAGGCCGAGGTGGTGGACGTGGCCACATTGCTATGACGCAGGCCGAATTAACCGACTTGATCAACACCCGTGTAGCTGAAGCCCTAGCGGCTTACCAGGCTGGTCAACCTGCGAATCAAAACCATCCACCTGCTTGTACGTACAAGATGTTCATGGATTGTAAGCCACAGACCTTCAGTGGGATTGAAGGGGCTGTGGGACTCTTACGTTGGTTCGAGAAGGCTGAATCAGTATTTGCTATGTGCAACTGTCCCGTGGGGGACCGTGTGAAGTATGCTACAGGCACTTTGGAGGATGGTGCCTTAACTTGGTGGAATGCCCAAGTACAAATGTTGGGCATCGAGATGGCGAATGCCACTACTTGGGATGATTTCAAGGAGTTGATGCGAGAGGAGTATTGTCCTCGTGATGAGATTCAGAAACTGGAGAACGAGTTCTACAATCTAAAAATGGAGGGATCTGAGATTGAAGCATACACTAGGAGGTCTAATGATTTAGCAACTTTGTGCCCTAACATGTCTCGACCCCCACCCCGGCGAATTGAGTTGTATCTCAAGGGCTTAGCACCAGCTGTTAAGGGGTACGTGACTGCTGCAAACTTAGACAATCTGCCCCGTATCGTCCGTCTAGCACATAAGATTACCGACCAAGAGGTCGAACGTGGCAACCTGCCGCCACGTGTTTCTGCTACTACCTCGACTGCTACAGCTACAACACCTGCTAGTGACCACAAGCGAAAATGGAACGATACTGACAAAGCAACCGGTGCCAGCCAATCTCAGAAAAGGGCAGACAACAGCATCCACCGTAGTTTCAGCCAGACATCCTCTGTGAACCAGAATCAGAGCAACAATTCAAATCAGGGTTCTTACGCGGGAAAGCTACCAAAGTGTGATAAGTGTATGTTTCACCATCGCGGGCCGTGCACCCGGGTATGTCATAGGTGCAACAAGGTGGGTCATATGGCTAAAGATTGCAGGGTCTGGCTTCCAAAGCAGCCGCAGCAGCAGCCACAGCAACAGGAGGGGCAACAGTCTCAACAGAACCGGGGAAATCAAAGGGGGTGCTTTCAGTGTGGTGATGAGGGTCATTTTAAGAGGGATTGCCCTCAGCTTAATCAGAATGCTGGCAACAACAACAATACTGGGAGCGGCAACAATGGGAACAATGGTGGGAACGGAGCGCGTGGAAGAGTATTTATTATTGGCGCTGGGGGAGACTCGCAATGATGGCAATGTTGAGACCGGTACGTCTTCTTGAATGATCTTTTTCTGCTTCTGCTTTATTTGACTCTTGTTTCAATTGGGGTTATGTGCCTTAGGGTTCAGTCGTCAGTTAGGACTGACTCCCACCTTTCTTGTAAATAAGCATGTAGTAGAATTAACTGATAGTAAATCGATAGCAGCTTCTCATGTTCTTTTTGGGTGTAAACTTGATCTCGTGGGTCAAGCGTTCGACATTGACCTACTTCCCAATACTCTTGTAAGTTTTGATATGGTCGTTGACATGGACTTGGTTATCTATGTATCAAGCAGAAAATTCTCTGCAAAAAGAAAATCGTGCGTTCCCTCTCCCCAGTGGGGAATCCTTATCAATTCAAGATCATCGTAGTGGTGCTACTATTGGCATCGTCTCAGTCGTGAAAGCCCAGAAGTGTCTACGGAAGGGCTACTCTGCTATTCTCGCTTTTGTCACCGATTCGCCACTTTAAGAAAGGAAGATAGAGTATCTTCCAGTTATTCGTGAATTTTCTGACGTGTCTTCTGAAGAGTTACCTGGTTTACTTCCACATCGTTAGGTGGAATTCCAGAATTGACCTTATGCCAATCCTGATTTCCTTCTGGGATACAGCAATCCCTTGGATTCGCTGGATACTATCACAGATTCATCACGGGATTTTCGAAGATTGCGTAGCCTTAACCTCGTTAGCACTGCGGGGAGCGGTGAACTCTTGGGAACCAAATTAGGAGGACGTCTTTTCAGCTCTCTCAGCTTAGGGAAATAGTGTAGGCAAAGCTCATGGGCCTCGATATCCTATTCACCTGAGTTTTGATAGGATGCATTAAAACCTGAAGACCATGTACGGATGGTCGGGCCTGAAGGCCCACATAGCCACACATGAGAACGAAGTCAAGGTGGGATGCTTGAGAAGCGTGGCGAGCTTAACTGACGTCTGATGGAACACGAGCGATACCTTTACTGGAGAAATTTATCGAATACATGGACCAGGAAGTCAAAGTTTGATTAACATAGTCATATCCCGATTGTGAGGGTTCATTGGAACTCAAGACGTAGACCAGAGTCCACGTGGGAACACAATAGTCGGAGTAAACTCTAGCATCCGCAGTAATCTAAACGATGGTGTCATTCCTCTTCAAGTTGGGGATGATGTGGCACCCGAGCAAAATCCACAATAATCTTAATTTCCTCACTTCACTCCTCAGTGCTTACTTGTCAAATTTCGGGACGAAATTTCTTTCAAGTTGGGGATGATGTGACAACCCGAACCTTCAAGGTTAGTGACGTGCAATCCTGTGACCTTAACTCCGTTAAATTTAAACATTTGTTAACTCGGTTAAATAACGTGGCATTTGTTTAGGCCGAACATGTTTTGGACTACATAATATTACCTTGCAATCTCGCACCATTCCGGCCCAAATGAATTAACTGAGCCCATCTAGCTTTCCTTGTGTTTTGATCCATTCGGCCCAAATTGCAAGCTGTTTAACCTTTTAATGATTTGGCCCAAATGTATATTAGCCCACTTGATTTAGTTGATTACCATGATATGGATACTTGCACGTAAATCACAATATCAAACCCTATTTCCGCTCCCTTGACTCGCGATCAACAGGAGATTCCCCTTCCCCTCTCGTTTTGACCCACACATGTTCCTAGCCCACTATGTTGTCCAAAGCCCAAACTTTGTTGGATTGAAGCCCACTTCGGCCTAATGTGATTAACCGACCTCAAAGGCTATTAATATTAATATTGTGTTACGTAACAAGAATCATGATTAAAACCAAAACTACATAACAAACCCTACCCTCTCTGGATTTCTACGGCAGATTCCCCTCCCCTTTGATCGAAGCCTTTCCCTCCTTGGCCCTAGGCTGACTCATCTGCACCACGTAGATTGGTAAGTATACTATCATAACTGATTTGATGCATGGCAGTACCCATCTTTGTTTAAAACTCTACTTGAATGTTATGGTTATAATAATCATAAATACTTGTTAGTGGATAATGATGGATCAATGACCTGTAGCATGAACTGATGTCCATGAATTCGATGGCATGTGAAACTTGCTGGATTCTATGTTAACTTATGATAACTAATTGTTAATGAATTTTATATTGATAGCATGAAATAACCTTATGTGAATCGCTATGTGCGCCCGTAAATGGTCGGATAATATAGGCTGCTGGTGACCGATTATATGTAGGGATAACATGATGATAGTATAGATATGTTTACTGAACTGAAGTCAATAAATGTATGTAATCGGTGGGCCGGCATATAGAAACAAAATACAGAATTCCTAGCATGTGTGTGTGTAGCCGATAGTTGTAAGAGGGCTAGTATTATTCTTGGATTAATTTGATTGGTGCCAATGAGCCGCACACTTTGATTGGACCGCACTCTTGCATGAGGTTGGATAGTGGACTACATGATGTATGTATGATACATAGGATTTTAGGATATATATAGTCATGTTATGATGTTGATGATGTTGATTGACACACCAATATTGTTGAGTTATGGAATATTGTCAGGCCTCACATGGCTTGGTGCACATGTTTCATTTACCCAAGGTGGGTGTGTCAGCCATGGTTTGATTATTAATCATGTGGAGGTTATGTAAATATCGACCAATATTATAATATATCACATGATGTTATGTAAAAAAAAAAAAACAATGTTATAATCATGTGGCCGATGCTATGTACGTAAAAGCAAGGAAACGGTGCATTAAATTAGTTAATGGGCCGAGCCATATACACCCGTGGGCTGTGATGTGTGGACATGTATTGTGATCTGTTGTACATGTATTAAAATAGTTAATCGGTGCGTTAAATGTTATACGTTTTTTTGGCAGTAGCTTATGTGGGCCATGAGACCGGCTGAACTCGAGCGATGGCCTCTAAGTTATTGCATGTTTGATTGTTATAGTTTAATAAAGAGTGTTACTTGTTTAAGTGTTGGGCAATGAAAAATGCCATTGGTTTCATGGTGGGTCGATATAGAGACTATGCACTTAAATGTGATTTACAAAACTGTCATCATTTATTACATGAGCAACCAAATGTGTGATAATTATTATGTGATAAACATGGTAGTCCTAACTATGGTCAACAATTGAAAATAGGACACACTTGATTTAATACGGACAAGGAATTTAAGCCTACCGAGCAATCTAAGGTGAGTTCATCTTTCTTGAGCATGCGTCCCGGTGGTTGGGACAGTCAGTGGGTATTCCTGGGAGGGATAAGTCTTTTGGGTAAAAACGGGAATGTTGGATAATATACTCTTCCTATCACCTTTAAAGTCCCTCCGTGTTGTTTGGTTACCGGGAAGGTAACATGGTATTAGTTAGTAGCGCTACTTAGGTTTGGCAACCTCACCCCGTTCCTGGGAGGACGGGTGTTGAACTAATGACCTAGTCATGACCAATGCTTTGATAGGAGCATTGGAGAAAGGGCAAAATAATCAGAAGCCGTCTTGTATTGGGGTATTATCAACATTGTTTTCAACATTACTTTCGGAATTAACTTCAATGGATTAACACTTGGTAACCAACGTTTTCGTAAAACTATGAACTCACCAGCGTTGTCTGATACACTTGTTGCATGCTCGCAGGTCATTAGGTATTTTGGATTTGGGAACTTGCTGTCTGGAGTAGCTGGAGTGGTCATGGGTCGACTGGGAGGATTTATGCGATTGATTTCATGAAACTATACTTGGGTTTTGAAACAGTTTAACTTCGTTTACTATTTGCTTCCGCTGAACTTATTGATTTTCGTTTAAACTTGTTGAGGATGTTTTTTTTTATTTAATAATGGGGATTTTTATTTATAACTTGTATTGGTTCAATGTAATTGGTGGCTCGTTATTGGTTTGTCACACGCCTAACAGGGACACTCCCTATGTGGTAATTTGGGGGTGTGACAAATAGTATACTCGTTTTAAAGATTAAAAACGCTCGTTTTTTTGGTGCCTTTTTTATAAAAAAATAATGTCGTATGAAAGATTAACGTTTAAAAAATGGGGGGAATTGGAGGAGAGAGAAACTATTGGCTTGGATTGACTAGAATACCCCTAAACAAACTCACGCGTCTCTTTTTCTTCCCTTTAATTTCCATCATTTAATCTTAGCCCTTGATAACTAAATGGATGGTCAAGATCACTTCCTAGCCTTCCTAGCGAAATAAACTTCCTATTGTATCTCCACCCTTAAGTTGAATACCAAATACCATCTCTTAAATTATTGAAGGGTACATCTAGTCACTATCGCCTTTACTACCTGTCACGAAAATCGGGTCCTCGATTCCCTCATCATCATCATCATACCCAGTAAATCTCATCAATAGCAAAGTAAAGGTAGGGTCTCAGAAGGGTAAGATGTAGACAACCTTACCTCTACCCCGTATGAATAGAGATGTTGCTTCCAGTGAGACCCCCGGATCGATAGTAGTTTTGCATCAAACCTTGGACATAAAGCACATAACACTCAGCAATCGGGACAAAGACCGATTAGTGCATGTACCCTTTTGTCTTTCAACTATCAACGCCATCACATGGTGCATGATTAACCGTCCTCAGCTTTTAACGTTATTTTCATGAAATTAGTAAAATAACGTTAAAATTAGTGGACTTTCACTTTTGCCCCCCCCCCCCCCCCCGATGGCCCACACATATATACATTATATGCGCATACCGCAAGCGAGGCGTAAATCCAACAAAAATGATGGAGGTAGCTTGGGTCACTCCTTTTTCTTTTTAGAGAGGTGGCATTTTATTCAACTAAAAACAGACAAACAAGATGCTAGAACAAGCATAAACACAAAAAAAACCACAAAATAAAGCAACGGGCTAACCAAATACAAATTTACTCCATTGTGATTCTTCTAACAAATTCCTCTTGGACCGACTTTTAACCCAAAGAAACCATAGAGCCTTTATTTCCTACATAGCGCCACCAATAGCTGGCTTATTTTGATTGAAATTTAGGTTGTCCCACGCTTTCCAAATCAACCAACACGCCATATAATCACTAACTACATCATTCCCCAACAAGTTTTGTCGCCATTATTATTTGTGCCTCAGTCCATCTCTTGAGACCTTCTTTGCCGCTCAATGGGTTGTTCAACCCCGACCTTATTTTCAAGAGTTTATTTATTAAGTTGAAGGCCATTTACTATTTCTTTAATCACTGGAGGGTACGTCTAGTCCAATTACCACTTTTATTGCATGTCACAACAAACCGGGTCCTCCATTCACGAATCATACAATCACGATGAAGGTAACTTAACTGGGTCGCTCCAATAAGGACGGCTATTCGGGTGCTTATGGTGGAGGTAACATATTAATAATATATAATAAAATAATATATAATATATATTTTATAACTATGATAACACATTAATAAGAAGTTATTTTTTTTTCGTAAGTAAAATTCGAGCCAGGTAGGAGGTGATTATAAACCCTGCCCTAAATCTTCACCTAAATAAATCGTTTGAGCTCGGATCCCCACTTCGTCCCCTATAAGATATATATGGAACCGACCCAAAATGATTCGGTTTTCTCTTTCACCATGAGTTTGAGGTATTTAAATAAGACATGGCTCGAAGCTCGTTCGAAGCTAGCTTGATTTTTTTTTTTTTTTTTGAGTCGTGTGCTAAACTAGATCGTTTAAAATTTGGACCAAGCGTCCAAGCTTGAGGCAAAGTGAGGTCGCTCAAATATTTTAATTTAATATAATCTTAACTTTAGTTAATGTTTAGATTTAGCCTAACCAATCAGCTCTCAATAGTGCAATGCCTAATGTAATGTTCAACTCAACTTGAATTCCTTGATACAATTTTATTCTTATTTTGTTTTTTTCTGAAAACAAATATAAAGTGAGGCAAGTTGAATTAGTTTGAGTTTAAATCGAGTTGAGTTTATATGAATTCAATCCAAGCTCAAGAGTAGAGCCTGAGTGGCTCGTAAATAGCTACCGTTAATTTTGTTTTTATTTACTACTACGGTTAGTGACCCAGTAGAACAAAACATCTAGAAACACTATTTTATGAGAAGACCTTTCATGTAAGAGGGTGTTAAGGATTCAAATGTCAAGTGAGTTTAGTTTGCTAAATCCTTCTTATGTATACTTTGACTCAATGATCTTCCTACAAGAAACATATTCTTCAGGATTCAAGTGTCAAGTTCAATCTTTCTGCACCTCTAAAGTCCACATATGTGTTCATACTTTGCCACTCCAGGTATATTGCCTTTTCTCTTATGTGAAAACTTATTTTATTGGTAGTTTGTACCTTATCTGATTTAACTGGAATTTTATTTTCATGGTCATATCCTTCTCATATATGGTAACAAATCTATTTAGTATGAGTTATGTATGAAGATGACCACATAATTCTCTAGCAGTACCTAGACTGAGAACCGGCTCAACAGAAGTCTGAAGATCTCGACGAGTCATAGTTTCTTTTATATGTACTGTTTTAGATTATGAATATGGTATCCATAAGCCGCTCTACCAGGTGTATTATTCAAAATTCAGAAAAAAAGTTTACATGTTTTATAGTTCTATAAAGAATATCATGTTTTATAGTTCTATAAAGAATCACATTTGATACTTATTAGGATGACCTGGTGTCTACCCATAATGTAGCACCTACAGTCATTACATATTTGATGAGTATTTTTTCAGTACGGGTCAAAATGGGTTGGTTTGTGTAAGAATTATGGTTCAAATCGTTGCCTGTTATTCATCAACGAATAACAATATATAGAGTATACATCAGATCTCCTTTTCTTGGAGAATAAGTTTACAATCAATCTCTCCTATAATTATGACAATCTATTCTATATTTACAATATTTCAGGTCGATTCTATTACACTCCCGCAGTCGAAGCGGGAGGAAGGCGAACGTTAGACTGGACCGAAAGTCGTCAAACAGGATCTTTGGAAGTCCCTTGGTGAAGATGCCAGCTATTTGAAACCGAGAGGGGATGTGGAGAATACGAATCAGGCCTTTCTGAACATCATAAATTAAAGTTGTCACACCCCAACCGATGGCGGAATCATCGGGGCATGGCACTGAGCGAAACAGATTGTCCAGAAGTTCTCACAACAACTATCATTACTATTCAGTTTAAATAATACTTCCCATACCGTATCCCAAATAGTAAAATAAATTATTACAGATAACAACTAGTCAAAAGTCCTGTTCCGACAACTCAGAAAATATAAATATAATAATTGTTCAAATGCCTCTAGAGGCTCGATCTGCAAGATCTACAGACAACTATGCTCTAGACGCTTATTCTATGCTCGCCTTCCTAGCAGATAAGCATCCTAATTGCCTGTCACATACGTTAAAATAAAGTCAATACATAAAATGTAAAGGTGAGCATACAAGTTTGATAATAGCATATAGAGTTCGAAATAGTTTACACATAACCAGCACGTACACAGAGGAAAACGAAGCATGTTAATTATCGACATGGATCTATCGATACTAATGACTGCGGGTTGACTGCCCGAGGCAGTTCGCAATACATGATTACGACCGTAATCCATGCAAGTAATTTTCCTTAACAACCCCCGGGTGAACGGGTGCTGAGTCCAAACTATAGTACTATCGTCGTTAAGGCAGGTAGACAGCATTCCACGTGTAAACATAACAACAAGCATTCATTTAGTCACGTAATACATGCAGAACGGTTAGCGTTTAAAGTAATTGAGTAGTGTGTTCGATTGTGATTTAGATAAGTAACGTATGTAACACCCAAAAGTGCTAAAGCAAAAAGGGTTCGAGTATACTCACAGCGATTGATGGATTGAAGGGAGCGCTTGAGAGTAGGGTTAGCCTGAATAGTTCGATAGTATAACGATGAGTAACACGTAAACGAATACAAGTGTTGATAGGTCGAACAGCCTAGTCGATCGAACGGTATGTTCGATCGGACGGGTTGTTCGTTAGGTTTGACAGTTCGTTCGGACAGCCTGTTCGGTCGGCCATTAGGCTCGATCGGTTGGGCTGTTCGAGTGGATTGTTTCTTCCTTTGAGTAGGATGTGTTTGTGTATGATGGCTTGTTCTTTTGAGGTTTTCGTTGTAGTATTTGAGAACCTTGAAGTGTTCTTACCTTTCAGGTCGATCGATCGAACGGGCCATTTGATCGGCCGGCTTAACCGATCGGTTAGATACTTCAGTAGTAAGTCCTCAGCAGGATGTCACCTGATCGGACAGCATGTTCGATCGGGTGGCACTCCAATACGTCGAACGAGTTGAAAATCGATTAAGTGTTGAAGCATAGTATCTCATGATCCGAAGAGTAATTCAACCCAAACCGTAGTTCGATCGAGCCGCACTTCGTTCAATATTAGGCTTCATGAAATTGTTAAAGTGTGGGGCCATGTGCTAGCCGATCGGCTGGCCTAGTCGATCGGCTGACATGTCCGATCGGTTGGGCTGTTCGTTCGAACAACCTATCCGATCGGTCAGCATCCTGACCTGGTCGGCCTGTCGTCTAACACTTGGCTGTTCTGATGGTTTGACGTGATATCGAAGTATTTTGACAACGAGTTGAACCACGGAACCTTCGTTCTTACTTGTTTCCCTGGCTCGGACAGGAATCACCCAAGTCCGGCCGGTGAACGGTTCGGAACAGAGTTTATAGTTTAACTCGAAATCGGTGAACCTCATAGATAGAACCCGAATCTTGAACCACATCACTTATTAGAATGATTAGTGAGTTGGCTCAAGCTCCGTTTCTACCGGTTTGAAGGCATTTAGTGTAAAAGAGTTGAAAGAAAGTTGGAAGATCCTTCTTTCAATCCTTTACACCGTGTAATGTTTAGATCTATAACAGATCTTTGTTTATTTATGTGGAAATCGGCTGGATCCAAGTGATTCTCGGTGGATTGAAGCCAAAACATGAAGTTCTTCAAGAACCCAGGATGACATCATCCTAGAACACTTAGATCTTGATAATTTCACGGTTAAAAGTTAAGATTTGAAAGATAGAAAGGTGTAGGAGTGTGTATTGATCAAGAAAGTACAAGATTTAGGATGAGATCTTACCGGAATCGAGAGAAATCTGAGAAAAGAAGAGGAGCACGAGCTGGTCGGTCAGAGAGTTTCCAAAAGTGGGAAAGAATGACAATGACAGGGCTAATTATAGGCTTCCCAAAGAGGAAAGGGCTGGCCGATCGGCCAGGCATCCCGATCGGACAGCCTGCTCGATCGGACAGTCCGTCCGATCGGCTGGGCCATTCGATTGGCTAGGAGCCTGATCGATCAACAGCCTGTTTTGAACGTTCGGCGCGACGATTTATGATATTTCGATTTCGATTGAAGGCGATATGAATACGATAGAATTTCCTATTCAAATTACTTTTAATCCCAACCACTATATCTACATACAAGCATCTACATCTTGCACTGTCTCTTCTCCAACAATTATCATGATTCGATTTCGATTGAGTTCGATTGAGTTTCGAGTTTTGATTCGATTGATCACCACACATAACATAAAGTATACACGCACAGGTAACACGTAAGGCACACACACACGTATAATAACACCAAAGTCGCATAATTGAGTTTCGAGTTCGAGTGATGATTCGATTAGCTTGATTATTGATTGATTGACTTTATCGCATTGTTACTTCCTATTATTCACAGTCGTAAAGCGTTTCGCGTCGATTAAACATTCGATTCGTTCGATTACTTTGATTAACAACACTTACTCCACATAACACAAATAATAAAACATAAAATAGACTAATTATAGTCAACGAAGTCAAACTTGACTTTGACTTTGACTTTGACTTTGACTTTGACATTCGAAAACACGGGGTGTTACAAAAGTGAATATCGAGCTCGATATGTTTGGTCCGTTGATGTTGAACTGGATTCCCGGATAGATAAATAGCGCTAACGTTATCACAGTAGACAACAGTCGCCTGAGAGAGAGGGCGATGAAGCTCCAAGAGAAGATTGCGAAGCCAACATATTTCAGCAACAACATTTGCAACTCCACGATATTCGGCTTCAGCACTGGAGCGGGAGATGGTAGACTATCATTTAGAAGACCAAGAAATTAGATTGTCGCCAAGATAGACACAGTAACCTGAGGTAGACCGCCGAGTGTCAGGGCAGCCAGCCCAGTCAGCATCAGTGTAAGCACGGAGAGAAAGAGATGTGGAAGGGCCCAAAGTAAGACCAAAATCAAGTGTGCCCTGTATGTAACGAATGATCCGCTTCAAGGCATTCCAGTGTTTAACCCGAGGAGAATGCATGTGTATACAAATTTGCTGGACACTGTAGGTGATATCCGGTCTGGTAAAAGTAAGATACTGCAAAGCTCCTGCAAGACTGCGAAACAAAGATGGGTCATCAAACAGAGATCCTTCGGCCGAAAGTTTGGACTGTGTATCAACTGGAGTCGCTGCAGGTTTGCAAGAATCCATAGCTGCTCGACTGATGATGTCCTTTGCATATGCTGCTTGTGACAAAAACATGGAGTTGCCTGTGCGAGTAACAGATATACCCAAAAATATGATAAAGGACCCAAATCCTTCATGGCGAATTCTCCTAATAATGTAGACATGAGCCTGTCGCGTAATGTATTAGAAGAAGTGGTCAGGATAATGTCGTCTACATATATTAAAAGGTAAGCAATATCACTGCCATGATGATAAATAAACAAAGATGTGTCTGTTTTGCACTGGGTGAACCCCTGTTGAAGGACAAAATCCGTAAAACGTTGATACCACGCCCGAGGGGGCTTGCTTTAGCCCATAAAGAGATTTCTTAAGTCTGCAAACATGATCGGGATACTGACGGTGACGAAACCCATTGGCTGATACATATAGACGGTCTCATGCAAATGTCCATGTAGAAATGCATTAGTAACATCGAGTTGATGAATCGGCCATGATTGAGAGAGGGCAAGAGACAAAACCGTACAAATGGTAGCGGGTTTAACCACCGGGCTGAAGGTGTCACCACAATCAATACCTACCTGTTGCGTACGCCCATCACAAACTAAGCGCGCCTTATACCGCTCAAGGCTACCATCCGACCAAAATTTATGCTTAAAGAGCCACATACTGCGAATCACATTCATGTGTGGTAGACGAGGAACCAACTCCCAAGTCTCATTCTTAATAAGTGCACTAAACTCGTCAGTCATGGCTTTATGCCATTCGGGTGTGGACAAGGCTACCTGAGGGTTTTTAGGAACGGGAATGACGGTGGTAGTGTTAAGATTAAGAAACTGTTTAGGTTTGGAAATACCGTCCATGGAGCGGGTTCGCATGGTACGGGTATTAGCGGAGGTGTTAAGCTGGTCGGAAGGGAGGGTTTCGGGAGGTGGGGGTGCGAAAGGGGCAGAGGAAGTAGGTGACTGTGGGAGTGGGGCCGGAGGGGTACGGGAGGAAGCTGGGCGACGAGAGTATGTTTTAGTGGGCTGAGGACGGGATGTTGGGGATAGGGGCGGAGGTGAGAAGGGGCGGTAATTGGGCCGGTTTGCGTTTGGGTTGAAGGAGGTGGCTGATGAGATGGGGATGGAGTCTGGGGTTGGGCCGTGGTCGATGGGTTTGCGGAATCGGTTGGGCCAGCAGTTGCTGAACCAACATGTGGCCATAGAAGTGGGTGTAGAGGGGTGGTAAGGAAGTCATAAGTGGGTAAGGAAGTGGGTTTTTGGTGTGAGAAAGGAAAGATAGTTTCCTCGAATTGGACATGTCGAGAGACAAAGATGGTGTGGGTGGAAAAATCAAAACACTTGTACCCTCGGTGGTTAGATGGGTAACCGAGAAAGACACAAGGCTTTGAGCGATTGGCTAGTTTATGTATGGTGGTAGAGGGCAAGATAGGAAAGCAAAGGCAACCGAACACTCGAAGGTGTTCGTATGTAGGAAGGCAGTTGTAAAGAAGAGTTGTGGGGGTGAGGAAGTTGTGCGATTTTTTTGGTAGAATATTGAGAAGGTAGGTGGCGACCTCGAGTACTTGGTGCCAGAGGTTGGGGGCAGGGAGGCTTGGGCTAGAAGAGTGCGAATCATATTATTTATAGTACGAATTTTGCGCTCTGCCTTTCCATTTTGAGAAGAAGTATAGAGGCAAGAGAAGCGAAAAATCATTCCATTATTGTGACAAAATTGTTGAAAATTTTTATTTTTATATTCTGTGCCGTTGTCGCATTGGAATTGTTTGATTTTTCGTTCAAATTGTGTGTTAATAAGGTTGTAAAAATGGGTGAAGGTTTGGTAAACTTGGGATTTGTTTGTAAGTGGGTATGTCCAAAGAAAATTACTAAAATCGTCAAGAAACAATATATAATAATGATGACCGCCGGTGCTGAGTACCTGGGAGGTCTGTGACACCCCAGGGAAACCAGTAAACGATACAACTTAACTAGCTTCCTCAGTAACCGCATGCTAAATTTCGGGACAAAATTTCTTTCAAGTTGGGGATAATGTGACAACCCGTAACTTCAGGTTAATGCTTTAACTTAACACAATTAAGTTGGTCACACAATCTTTAGCATTTCATGGAATTATGCACTACTTTATGCATTATTTGACTTACATGAGAACTTTGTGCCTTAACTATAAATTATATGTGGTGTGTGTGTTTTATGTAAAAGATGATACTTAAGGGTGAGTAGAGTAGTTAGTGAAACCTTAATAACCTCTTAACCCTAACCTCTCTCACAAATCATTATACGTACTTTCAATCTTTCTCTACAATCATCTCCTACAATCATCTTCTTCATCATTCTTGGTGGCACAAGCTCTCAATCATCACTTTTGATCTCCCTCTTCATCTAGAATCAACCTAAGGTAAATGTTTAATGGTTATTTGTTGTTAATCCTTGATTATTTGATTCATGCAAAACCCTAGTTCTCCAAACAATGGTTCTGTGGTTATTGATCATTCTGATTGTTTGTACAATGGTTTATGAGTAATTGCGTAACCCTTTGACTTAACTGTGATGTCTAATATGCTAGAATAGTTAGATTGTCTGTTTGATTACAACACTAGCAATGTCTGGGATTAGGGTTTTTGATCGTAACCTGTAACTGTTCCATTGAAAAACTGTGATTTGGTTTTGAATACTGCATGATTGCTAGTCCGAAGATTTGTGTCAGGGTTTTGTGAAGTCACAAAATCCGAGTTTTAGGAAGATGCATGGTCCGAACTTTATGATGATGAAAGGTCCGAATTTTTGATAATGAAACACATGGTCCGAACTTTAATGAGGATGTTTGGGTCCGAGTTTTGATTAATATGTATGATCCGAGTTTTGTGAGGGATTTGGTCCGAATTTTGTGAAAGGAGAAACACGGTCCGACTTTTATAAGGGGGTGGTTGGTCCGACTTTTAGAAGGGGCGGTTGGTCCGACTTTTATAAGGGAGTGTTGGTCCGACTTTTATAAGGGGGGTGTTTGGTCCGACTTTTATAAGGGACATATGGTCCGACTTTTTGATGCTTGTATAGTCTGAGTTTGTTGTTGGTTCAGTTAGTGTCAACTCTGTTAAATATACGAACTTTGCTAAGCATGTGCACTCCTGTTAAGTTGTTAAGTGGTTAAATTTATTTGTTGGTTAACTCTGTTAGTTAACTACACTGTCAGTTTATTATTCCTGTATGTTTATAAACCCTGTTGAGTTATTAACTTCGTTATGACTGATAACTCACAATTGTGTTATTTAATAACCACATTAGCACAAACTGTGAAAGACAATTATGTGAAGCATGAATGATATGAAGGTGACTATCTGTTTAAGTGTTACTTGATGTTAACTATCCCGTACACTTAGAGATTTCGGTTTCATGTGGAACTTTATAAACTTGAACTGATTTAGTATACATGCATACTATAGGACTTGATTGATTATTTGTGAGCACTTAACTTAGCATACCGGGCAAACCAAGGTGAGTTCACACTCTTACCAAGGCATGGGATTCCCGGGGTAGGGAATGGGATTGGATGATTATCTGCATTTACATTGTTGATGGGAATTATGAAATACTGACCTCGGTTGGGAAAGGTCACTTATAGATACTGCTAGACTAGTGATACATGGGGAAGCCCCCACTACTCTTCGCACACATGCCTGTAATGGCCGCGATACTGATACTGATCTTCGCACACATGCCTGGAATGGCCGCGATACTGATACTAAACTTCGCACACATGCCTGGAGGGCCGCGATACAAATAAAACTAGTCTACAATACATGGGAAACCCCCACTAATCTTCGCAAACATGCATGGAGGGCCGCGATGTGATTATATACGATACATGGATTTCTAAACAAACAAACGTTTTATGAAATGAACACTGTTACTAAACAACCCACTGTGAACTCGCTCAACTAGTTGTTGACTCTCTGTTACATGCCTTGCAGGTCGTTAGGTATACATGGAGCTTGCACTGGGAGGCGCGGTCGTTGTGGACAAGGATCGTGAATGCTTTGATTAAACATTTGACATTTCATACTTTACTTATGTTGGGCTTTTACTCATATGCTTCCGCTAAACGTTGAATTTATACTTATGTTTTGAACACCTTTCATATGGATTGGTTTGGTTAAATTACATTTATTTTTACTATTTACGTTGTTCTATATGATTGGTGGCTTGATCCGGGTCATGTCACGCCTCCAAGCGGTGGTACTCCGTGGGTGGATTTTGGGGGTGTGACAAGGTCCATAAGTCACTGTGCACGATATCAAAAGGTAATTTAGTAACATTAAGAGAATCATAAAACGAAAGTTTCACACTTTTGCCAAACACACAAGATTGACAAAGCAATTTATTTGGTTTTAGATAACTAATAGATGACGAAGACTTTAACGAATGCAATAAGTCATGGCCCGGGTGTCCAAGTCGTTGATCGGCTGGTATATCCGATTGGACAGTCCTGTTCGATCGGCCGGTAGGCTCAATCGGCTGGGCCATTCGAGTAGATTGTTTCTTCCTCTGGTGTGTTTGTGTTTGAGGATTTGAACTTTTGAAGTTTTCGTTGTAGTATATGAGAACACTGAAGTGTTCTTACCTTTCAGGTCGATCGATCGAACGGTCCGTTCGATCGGCCGGCTTAACCGATCGGCTGGGAACTTTAGAAGTGGTTCTCAACAGAATGTCGCTCGATCGAACAGACTGTTCGATTGGCTGGCATTCCCTACTACGAACGAGTTGTGAAAACGATTAAGTGTTGAAGCATAGTATCTCATGATCCGAAGAGTAATGTTTACCAATCGAGTAGCGTATTCGATCGAACATCACTTCGTCAATAGTATACTTCATACAAATTGGAAGTGTGGAACCATGTGCTGGCCGATCGGCTGGCCCGGTCGATCGGCTGGTATGTCCGATCGGCTGGGCTGTTTGAACAGCCTAGCCGTTCGGCCAGCATTTCTGACCTGGTCGGCCTTTCGTCTAACACTTGGCTGTTTGATCACTTGTTGCCACATCGGGGTAGTTTGATAACGCGTTGAACTATGATATCCTCCGTTCCTACTCGTTTCTTCGGCTCGGGCAGGAATTACCCAAGTCCGGCCGGTGAACGGTTCGGACCGTCGGTTTAGAGTTTAACCCATCATCGGTGAACCTTGTATGTAGAATCCGAATCTTGAACCTCTTAACTGTTAGAATGATTAGTTAGCCGGTTCAAGCTCCGTTTCTACCGGTTTTAAAGTTTTGAGTGTAAAAGGTTGAAGAAAGTTGGAAATTATTCATAAAAATGTTAAGATTCTTACAAATCTTAGTTCGTTTATGTGGAAACCGGTCAGATCTAAGCTATTCATGGTTGAATGAGGCCAAAGTTTGGTGTTCTTGAAGAACACTATGATGACATCACCCAAGAACACTTAGATCTTGGTGATTTCACAGTTAGAAATCGAGTTTTGAAAGATAGAAAGGTGTAGAATCATGCAATGATCAAAAATGTACAAGAATTAGAGTGAAAACTTACCGGAGTTGAGAGAAATCTGAGAAAAGGTGAAGAAGAAGGCTGGTTCGGTCAGAGCTTTCCAAAAATGGAAAGTGTGACAATGACAGCCCTATTTATAGGCTCCAAAAGAGGAAAGTGGCAGCCGATCGGCCAGGAGCTCCAATCGAATGGGCTGCTCGATCGGCTAGGAAGATGCTAGCCTATCGGCTGGCCTGTTCGATCAGGATGCCTCCTGTTCGATCCGCAACCCACTTTGAGTATTTCACGACGATTTTCGATGTTTCGATTTCGATGGACGATGATACGAATACGATAGAGCTTCTAGTCAAATTACTTTCAGTCTCAACTACTATATCTAACATACAATCTTCTATAAGTCACGTTTCAATGTCGGTTTCGATTGAGTTTGATTGCCTTTCGAGTTTCGATTCGATTTTCGATTAATTCACTTGAATACCACACCAAACATATAAGTAAACACACACAAGTAACACATAAGGCACACACACACGTATTACAATACCAGAGTTCACATCTTTCGAGTCTTGAGTTTGATTGATTGATCGATTAGCTTGATTATTGATTGATTAACTTTATCGCATTGTTACTTCCTACTATTCACAGTCGTAAATCGGTCGCATTGATTAAACATTCGATCATTTCATTTATGCAACACTTACTCCACATAATACAAAAGTAAAAAGAACATTAACAGTCAAAGAAGTCAAAGTTGACTTGGACTTTGACTTTGACTTTGACATTCGAAAACACGGGGTGTTACAGCCTCCCCTTGTTTAGGGAATTTCGTCCCGAAATTAAGTCGAAGGCTACACAACATCGTGATTTACCAATTTGATGCTTCAGATCTATTTATTTAAACAACTGCGGGTACTTGGTCTTCATGTCGCTTTCGAGTTCCCAGGTGAACTCCGCGCCTCGCTTGCCTTCCCATCGGACTTTCACGATAGGGATGCGTGAGCGCCTGAGTTGCTTGGTTTGGCGATCCATGATTTCGACAGGCTTTTCTACGAAGTGTAAGGTTTCGTTGACCTGAAGATCGTCGAGTGGTACGATTAGATCATGATCAGCAAGGCATTTTCGGAGGTTAGGGATGTGGAAAGTCGGGTGGACGTTATTGAGTTCCTCCGGTAGTTCGAGTCTGTAGGCGACTTTTCCGATCCTTTCCAGAATCCTAAAAGGTCCAACATATCGAGGCGCGAGTTTCCCTTTCTTGCCGAATCGGACTACACCCTTCCAAGGTGATACCTTTAGGAGTACGTAGTCACCAACTTCAAATTCAAGGGGCTTGCATCTTTTATCGGCATAACTTTTCTGTCTGTTCCAAGCTTTCACCAAGTTGTCTCGAATCTGGTGGATTTTGTCAGTCGTTTCTTGTAGAATCTCGGGACCGGTTAGTTGCGAGTGACCGATCTCGTGCCACACAATAGGCGATCGACATCTTCTACCATACAAAGCCTCGAAAGGTGCCATTTGAATGTTGGCATGATAGCTGTTATTGTACGAGAATTCCACCAATGGCAGGTGTTTGTTCCAACTACCACCAAAATCTATGACACACGCTGAAAGCATGTCTTCAAGAGTCCGGATCGTTCTTTCAGTCTGTCCGTCGGTCTGAGGATGGAATGCAGTACTCAGATTTAGCGACGTACCAAGGGCCGCTTGAAACGTTTCCCACAATCGTGAAGTGAACCGAGCGTCATGATCTGAAATGATGTCACGAGGCATACCATGATTACGAATGATCTCGTCGGTGTAGATTTGGGCTAGTCGCTCCACCTTATAGTCTTCTCGTATCGGCAAAAAGTGGGCTGATTTCGTTAGACGATCGACTATGACCCAAATACTGTCGTGACCTGATGGCGTGGGCGGGAGTTTTGTTATGAAATCCATAGCTATACTCTCCCACTTCCATATAGGTATCGGCGGTTGTTCGAGTAAGCCAGAAGGTCTTTGATGTTCAGCCTTGACTCTTGCGCAAGTTAAGCAACTTCCAACATAGAGGGCGATATCTCGTTTCATGCCCGGCCACCAGTACTTATAACGAAGATCCTGGTACATCTTGTCAGCGTCGGGATGAATGGAGTATCGAGATTTGTGGGCTTCATTCATGATAATCTTTCGCAAATCGGTCCGCTTAGGGATCCAAATTCGGTCCAGAAAATAGAATATCCCATCGGATTTGCTTACCAGCTGAGCTCCATCGTGATAGATTCTCTCTTTCTTCAATGTACGCTCGTCAAAGCAAGCATGTTGAGCTTCGCGGATAAGGGTTTCGAGATTGTGCTGGGCTTGGATGTTTCGGGTACTGAGCACGTAACTCTTTCTGCTGAGCGCGTCGGTAACCACATTCGCCTTGCCTGGGTGATAACGAATCTCACAGTCGTAATCGTTGAGAAGTTCTACCCATCGGCGTTGACGCATATTAAGCTCTCTCTGATTAAAGATGTGTTGTAAACTCCTGTGATCAGTGTAGATCGTACACCTAGTGCCATACAGGTAGTGTCGCCAAATCTTCAATGCAAAGACAACCGCGCCTAGCTCGAGGTCATGGGTTGTATAGTTCTTCTCGTGGATCTTGAGCTGACGAGATGCGTAGGCTATAACCTTGTCTCGCTGCATGAGGACACAGCCGAGGCCAAGGTTAGAAGCATCACAGTAGACAATGAAATTGTCGCTTCCGTCGGGCAGCGTAAGAATCGGAGCGTTGCACAGCATATGCTTGAGGGTTTGGAAGGCAGTCTCTTGTGCGTTTCCCCACACAAAAGGCTTGTCCTTATGAGTAAGAGCGGTAAGTGGCACAGCGATCTTGGAGAATCCTTCAATGAATCGTCGATAATAGCCCGCTAGTCCGAGAAAAGAACGAACTTCTGACGGGTTCTTAGGCGTAATCCAGCTTTTGACTGCTTCAATCTTCGCAGGATCGACATGGATACCCTGACTATTCACGATGTGACCCAGAAACTGAACCTCCTCCAACCAGAATTCGCACTTGGAGAACTTGGCATAGAGTTGGTTCCCCTGGAGTAACTCGAGAACCAAACGTAGATGTTGCGCATGTTCGGCTTTCGTTTTGGAATAAATCAAGACATCGTCGATGAACACGATGACGAAACGGTCAAGATAAGGCTTACACACGCGATTCATCAGGTCCATAAAAACCACGGGTGCGTTGGTTAGACCAAAGGGCATAACAACAAATTCGTAATGGCCATAACGGGTTCGAAAAGCGGTTTTAGGAATGTCTTCCTCTTGAATCCGCAATTGATGGTAGCCTGAGCGTAAGTCGATCTTCGAGAAACATGATGCACCTTGTAGCTGATCAAACAAATCGTCGATTCGGGGCAAGGGGTATCGGTTCTTGATGGTTAGCTTATTCAATTCCTGATAGTCGATGCACATCCGGAACGACCCGTCCTTCTTTTTGACGAAAAGGACTGGCGCGCCCCAAGGAGAGGTGCTTGGGCGAATAAAGCCTTTTTCGAGTAATTCCTGGAGTTGGTTCGAGAGTTCCCGCATTTCGGATGGAGCGAGTCGATTAGGGGCTTTGGCAACGGGGTTAGCTCCAGGAATGAGGTCGATGCGGAAGTCGATATCACGACTTGGTGGTAGTCCGGGAAGATCGTCAGGGAACACCTGAGGAAATTCACGAACCACTGGAACGTCTTTGACTTCAACTTTCTTTTTCTTTCCCTTCTCCGCTACTACAATATTGGCTAAGAAGGCTCGGTATTCCTTGCGGAGATACTTGCTGGCTTGAATGCATGACATGAGCTTGAGACCCTTTGACGCTGTTTCACCGTACACACATAGAAGATCACCATTCGCGAGCGAGAATCGAATCATCTTCTCAAAGCACACAACTTCAGCATGGTTTTCGCGAAGAAAGTCCATGCCTACTATGACATCAAAGCTTCCGAGTTGCATCGGAATAAGATCGATTGGAAAGATGTGATTGTTGAGTTCGAGAGTACAATCACGGAGTACAGAATTAACGGCAATAGTTTTTCCCGTAGCGACTTCGACTTCGAATGACGAGGACAGATAAGAGCGCTTACGACTAAGGAGCTTCTCGAATTCAAATGACACAAATCAGTTATCGGCTCCAGTATCAAACAAACATGATGCATAAATACCATTCACAAGGAACGTACCATTAACCACGTTGTTATCCGCCTGAGCCTGACGGACGTTGATGTTGAAGGTTCGGGCATGGGCTGCTTGCTGCTGTTGCTGAGGCTGCTGTTGTGGCTGTTGCTGCTGGGGCTCTTGCTTAACCACCCTATTCGGGCACCTGTTTGCAAAGTGGTTAGTGTGACACCTGTGTCACCACGACCATCAAACAAATACCAAGCCGATGAAATATTGTATTTCATACTTGGGATCGTGTATAAATATGTGTATCTTTTGCACATATCAATTCTTGTTCAATTTCAAACTCTACAACGCTTTCTGGGGAATTATACGCAAACTAGTGCGTGAACGTACTCAGTTTAATGCGACAAATACTACGGAAGACCATCATATACTTAACATACCTTAAATAACCTTTACATAACTTAGAAATAAGTTTTGAAGGCTTTGGTATGGCAAAAACAAGTTAATTCGCTTACAGGGACTAAACTTGACAAACTGCGAAAGTATGCCAATTTGAACTGTAACGAACATTCCGGAACATGTCCATAAGTTAAACATACCATAGATATCCTTTACATAGCTTAGAAATAGGCTTTGAAGGGTTTGGTATGCTAAAACAAACTTTTGGATCATTCAGGGACTAAAAGTGTCAAAAAGTGCATAAGTTTGCACTTTCGCGCATAACTTACGTTCTGAATACATCCGGACATCTAAAAATTTATGTAAGCATCCTTATATTATGCCTTGGTGTTTGGCATGAGAAAAATCCATTCGTCGCGTCATTTGGATTGTTTTTCGCGCTTATGCGCATTCCGTCGTAATTAACCGAACATCGCGATCGTACGGCTAAACGAACCAACATCCGACATATTTTTGAGCATGTTTCATGTCCACAATGTTTAGGCATCATTTTAGGGCCTTAAAGTTGGCTTTACGGGCCTTAGAAGTGTCGGAAATGGCTTAAACATGCAACAGGGACCAAAACTGCCATTTCTGAAAGTATGTGCAGATCAGACATGCCCAGGCGGCCCGCCTGAGTTTTGTCTGATCCTGACGCGGGCCGCGTGGCCCCTACAGTTGCAGAAACTTTGTTTTCTTGCAAAACTTGGCCTTTCAAACACTCCAAAGGGCAATGCCCTTTCACCATCTCTGGGGTTAAGGTCATTATAAGCCACCACAACATCTTGACAAGTGTACGCATAGGATCGTGGCACGATATTCAAGAAACGATCCTAACGGCTTTACTTTTCCTATAAATACCCCCCCATTTGTGTTAAAACCCACAAAACTGATCAAAGAGCTCTAAGTTGATGCCATTGCTTCATACCTGAGCTCCTGGATCAAGTTTAGCTTTCGGGGACCCTTCGTAAGTGTTCTTTCGTTCTTTTAATCGCTTTCTAGTGCTAAAGTCAAACTTTGTTTGACTTTCTGCGTTGACCAGCCTGTGGTCAACACGAAGTTCATTGGAACTTCATAACGTGAGCGTGATCACGATGGTTATAGTCCATGGCGACTATACCTACTGATTACCACGTTATCTAGCCTCAGTGACGAGTCGTAGTTTCGGCCAAAATGCGCATTCTTGCGTATTTTGTAACCAAACTACTCGTGAGCATCAAAGCCGTTTGTTTTGATGCCAAACCCGTTTTCTAAACTTAGTTAAGCATGTTCTAACATGCTTAGCTCGTCACTTTTAGTTTAGTGCTTATATAGGGTCGTAAGGTAAGCGATCTAAACCATCGCTTATACT
Organism: Helianthus annuus; assembly: GCF_002127325.2. Taxonomy (NCBI): domain Eukaryota; kingdom Viridiplantae; phylum Streptophyta; class Magnoliopsida; order Asterales; family Asteraceae; genus Helianthus; species Helianthus annuus. The sequence goes on from NC_035443.2 coordinate 142,529,646, forward strand.
TTCGAACCCGACCCATTTGGTCGATCTTTAGGATCCGACCAAACACATTAGGTGACCATAGCTGTAACCTTCCGAGGTTATACCTTGTGGTCACGATGTTAGGCGTTCCAAACGCGTTCTACGCGAACGACGCGTTAAGGTGGCATAAGCTACCTAAACGGGTCGTAATGGGCCGCAAGCACTTAGGTTAGGTTTCATTTTAGTATGTAGGCTTTGTTAAACCATATTTCACGAGTCTCCATACTCGTTTGGTTTACGAACCCGCATACTATCCGATCCTTCCGATTTTGGTCCGGTATATTAACATAGCTACCTATTAGGTGTCGTTTGATATTCCGTGATCACTAGCATTGTGTGATTATTACACAAGAACTTCAAAGCAATCTCAGGTGAGTACATTGAACCCCATCTTTTACTGTTTTCTGAACTGTTTTGGGGTGAAACACATGTGCCTACTTGCTACTTTCATGCTTTCCATGTTTTCACATCATATACCTGCTATATTCGTTAATACATTATAGTACATGATTTCATTACATCTCATGCTATGTATTCCCATTGTGTGCGTACTTAGTACATGGTTTTACATTACATTTCATGCTATGTATGCCCATTGTGTGCGTACTTAGTACATTGCTTTACATTACATTTCATGCTATGTATGCCCATCGTGTGCGTACTTAGTACATTGCTTTACATTACATTTCATGCTATGTATGCCCATCGTGTGCGTACTTAGTACATTACTTTACATTACATTTCATGCTATGTATGCCCATCGTGTGCGTACTTAGTACATTGCTTTACATTACATTGTTTACATGGTTATTCATTTAACCATACATTATTCTCTTATTTATACATATCATTTGATCTTACCGTTTTTCAAATGATTTACAAGACAAAGCAAAATACAAGGTTCATAACTAAACATTTTCTCAAACATAAGTCATGAATTCTGTTTTCACAAAACCAATGTATCTCACAGGCATTTTTATGCTGACGTACCTATTTTCACATGTGTTTTCAGGAGATGATGCATAGGACTTATCAAGACATACTTAGGCAGACCTGTGCCTTAGTGACTTAAAATGAGACAAGAACTAGTTAATTTATGTTATGTATTCTTTGGTTCTTGTTTAAAGCAATGTAAACTTTCATGTTTGATTAATAAAACGAAACTTCATTTACCATGGATTTGAAACAATTGATTCTGTTACAACACTCCCCGACGTTTCCGCCACGTTTTGTATGTTCCACGTGGTCGGGGTGTGACAGTTAGGGTCACCACATGCAAAGCAGACTCGAGCATTGACTGCAGGTGCTTGAGCTGCTTGTTGGCCTTGAGGGGCGGGAAGTAGAGCTTGGTTGACATTAGCTTGAACTGGGGCTTGACGGGGACCATAGCGGCAGTTCGCAGTGAAATGACCATAGAGGTTGCAGTGAGCGCAAAAACGACAGGCTAGACCCACTGGATGATGGTACGAGCATGTCGGGCAGAGTGGGTGAGGGCCTGTGTATGCACGCTTTGCTGGCGGTGCATTGATCACTGGAGCTGAGCGAGGGTGCTGTTGCTGCTGAGCTGGTACAGCTTGTAGAGGAGTGGCAGTTGTCGCGGCAGCACAGCTCTTGTTGCTGGAGCTGTTGTTGTTGTGCTTCTTCTTTCTTCTCGATGACTTGGAGGATTGAGCAGATGAGTCGGTGGGTACTGCAGTGGCTTGGTGCAGGGACTTGGTTTGCTTATCCCAAAAACCAGACTTTACTCGCTTGTCATTTATCTCAGCGGCGAGTAAGTAGGTTTCTTCGATCGTTGCTGGCTTGGCGGCGTGAACAAAGTCGGCTACACAGTCGGGTAGAGCTCGAATGTACTTCTTGATGGCTTGATCTGAGGTCTTGACTTGATCGGGACATATGATGCTAAGCTGCTTGAAGCGAGCAGTGAGAGCAGCGTTGTCTCCATCCTTCTGCTTGATTCCCCAGAACTCGTCCTCCAGCTTTTGGTGTTCATGAGGAGGGCAGAACTCGTCGATCATGATTGCCTTCAACTCCTCCCATGTTAGCTCGTAAGCTGCGTCATTTCTGCGCTTGTTTCGTTCGGCCGTCCACCAGTCTAGAGCACGGGACTGGAAGACGCTTGTAGCATTGAGAGTGCGGAGATGTTTAGGACATCCGCTCTGGCGCAGAGTGACTTCGACTGAGTCGAACCAGTGAAACATGGCTGTAGGACCATCTTCGCCAGTGAACTCTTTTGGTCCGCATGCTTTGAACTGCTTGAAGCTGAAAGCAGCCTTGCTTGAATCCTTAGGGTTTTCAGCTTGGGATTCTTCCGACGTTTTGCTGGCATTTTCATACACCTCACTTACGACTTTCGCCACTTGCTTGGTATTGATAGCAGCGAGGCGTCGGTCTCTCTTTTCTTGGTGAGTAAGTGGGGTTCGGTGTCCGGACGACGACATGGTCTGCATTAGACATCATCACGAGACTCAACACAACGAAATCGAATCTCACCTCACACGTCTACTACTATCTAAAGCTTAGAATCACGTCGAAACACATATCACGTAAACACATAAGCACGTAACCACAGATGCACGTAAGCACAGAAGCACATAAACACAGAGTCACATAAACACGAAAGTACGCAACCACTTAATCACAGAAGCAGTCAGAAAACAGAAACCTATCCTTCAAAGCTCACATGTCGTTCGGATAGCGTACCGAATAGTATCGTATAGTATAGCTTAACTTAGTCGTATAGCATATCATATCGTAGTATCGTCTAGTTTGCAGCAACTGGAGATCGATTAGGGATAGAATAACAGTACGATTCGTGCGTGTCGATTGAAATGATAGCAAAATCGAATAACATCCCAAAATATAAACACAAAACAGAGAAAGCACACATAAACACATAAAAATCAACGGGTCATCCGAGTACACGGTCGTGGTTCTCAGAATCGAAACACATAAAATCGAGAGATGGATTGTCTGCGGCTACTAGACATCGACTACCCAAGGCAACTCGACTATTCACAGTAGACTTGTCATCACTTTCGACCCTAGAGGTTGTGTTTCTGCCTCGATTCTTGGGCATTCCACACGCGTTCCCTAGGTCATACTTCGTGAGTTCAGGTCGTTGGAGTCCATCGAGGCCTTGGTGAGATAAATAAAGTCCAGAACAAACTGCCAAGGTTAGGGTTTCACCCCTGGCTTAGTTAAGCAATTTAGTCAGGAGTTTGCGGTTTTCACACCTATTCCTGACTGAATCGCCTAACTTTAATTGAAAATTCGAGTGCAGTGATAGTGAAGGATTGCAGAATAAGCATATAAACTGGGTCTGTTGGTTCCTAACTATAGTCTAGGTCTCTAAGACAGCGACCCGGACTAGGTCGTGTCTTAACCTAATTCCCTATAGTTATGGCTCTGATACCAATCTGTCACACCCGAGCCGATGGCGGAATCATCGGGGCGCGGCACTGAGCGAAACAGATTGTTCAAAGAAATCCCATAACAACTATTATTACCGAATAGTTTAAATATCACGTCCCATACCGTGACCCATAAGATAAATTTAGTTATTACAGACATAGGTATCCTTCAAACAAAAACATGTTCCGACAACTCAGATTTAAACATATAAATATAAATTGTCTTGGTTTCTAGACTCTTTCATAGCCTCGATTTCACAGCAGAGAAAGCAAGTAAGCATCCTAAACACCTGTCACATACGTTAAAATAAAGTCAATACATATAATGTAAAGGTGAGCATACAAGTTTGATAATAGCATATAGAGTTCGAATAGTTTACGCATAACCAGCACGTACACAGAGGGAAATGATGCACGCTAATTATCGACATGGACCTATCAATACCAACGACTGCGGGTTGACTGTCCGAGACAGTTCGCAATACATGATCACCACCGTAAATCATGCAAGTAGTTGTCCTTAACAACCCCCGTGTGAACGGGTGCTGAGTCCAAACTATAGTACTATGTTGCTAAGGCAGGTAGACAGCATTCCACGTGTAAACATATCAACAAGCATACATTTAATCACGTAATACATGCAATCGGTTAGCGTTCAAATAGTTTGAATAGTGTGCTCGATTGTGATTTTGATAAGTAACGTATGTAACACCCAAAAGTGCTAAAACAAAAGGGTTCGAGTATACTCACAGTGATTGATTATGGATTGAAGGGAGCGCTGAGAGTAAGGTTAGCCTGAATAGTTCGATAGCACAACAATGAGTAACGTGGAAAATAAGACAAGTGTGAATGGATCGAATAGGCTGGTCGATCGAACGGCAGGTTCGATCGGCTGGTATATCCGATTGGACAGTCCTGTTCGATCGGCCGGTAGGCTCAATCGGCTGGGCCATTCGAGTGGATTGTTTCTTCCTCTGGTGTGTTTGTGTTTGAGGATTTGAACTTTTGAAGTTTTCGTTGTAGTATATGAGAACACTGAAGTGTTCTTACCTTTCAGGTCGATCGATCGAACGGTCCGTTCGATCGGCCGGCTTAACCGATCGGCTGGGAACTTTAGAAGTGGTTCTCAACAGAATGTCGCTCGATCGAACAGACTGTTCGATCGGCTGGCATTCCCTACTACGAACGAGTTTTGAAAACGATTAAGTGTTGAAGCATAGTATCTCATGATCCGAAGAGTAATGTTTACCAATCGAGTAGCGTATTCGATCGAACATCACTTCGTCAATAGTATACTTCATACAAATTGGAAGTGTGGAACCATGTGCTGGCCGATCGACTGGCCCGGTCGATCGGCTGGTATGTCCGATCGGCTGGGCTGTTTGAACAGCCTAGCCGTTCGGCCAGCATTTCTGACCTGGTCGACCTTTCGTCTAACACTTGGCTGTTTGATCACTTGTTGCCACATCGGGGTAGTTTGATAACGCGTTGAACTGTGATATCCTCCGTTCCTACTCGTTTCTTCGGCTCGGGCAGGAATCACCCAAGTCCGGCCGGTGAATGGTTCGGAACGTCGGTTTAGAGTTTAACCCATCATCGGTGAACCTTGTATATAGAATCCGAATCTTGAACCTCTTAACTGTTAGAATGATTAGTTAGCCGGTTCAAGCTCCGTTTCTACCGGTTTTAAGGTTTTGAGTGTAAAAGGTTGAAGAAAGTTGGAAATTATTCATAAAAATGTTAAGATTCTTACAAATCTTAGTTCGTTTATGTGGAAACTGGTCAGATCTAAGCTATTCATGGTTGAATGAGGCCAAAGTTTGGTGTTCTTGAAGAACACTATGATGACATCACCCAAGAACACTTAGATCTTGGTGATTTCACGGTTAGAAATCGAGTTTTGAAAGATAGAAAGGTGTAGAATCATGCAATGATAAAAATGTCACACCCCCAAAAATCCACACGCGGAGTATCACCGCTTGGGAGCGTGACTGACCAGGATCAAGCCACCAATCATATTGAACATGTAATTAATATTAAGTAAAATAAATGTAAACCATCCATTCAATACGAAAGGTGTTCAAAACATAACCATAGTTTCAAAGTGTAGCGGAAGCATAGTAAATAAACCAACAATAGTTAATAGTTTTAAATGTCATAATAGTTCAACGTAGAAACCACGATCCTTGCCCACGACGACCCGCTTCTCCAGTGCAAGCTCCAAGTACCTAACGATCTGCAAGGCATGTAACAGAATGATCAACAAACTAGTTGAGCGAGTTCACAGTAAGTAAATGCGTAACAGTAAGTAACGGGTGGCTCTACAGGGCCAATAGTAAGTTATACGGGTGGGGGCTTCCCATGTTATGTGACCACTAGACTATTCGTATTATCCCTGTTCTTCGTCCGAGAACAGTAGCGCGTATGGGGTGTGCGTAGGTTTTACGCACGTATCCTTCATAACCGAGGATAGAAGTAAGTAATGCGTACACGTAGGTTTTACGTGCGTGCCTGACATCCGAGGCAGTAATTGGCATGTGACCACGTAGGTGTTATCCCAACCTACGGAACCGTCCTGACATCCGAGGACCATGATAGGTGATAGTCTAGGAAAAGCATATATATACGTTCTTAGTCAATGATAACCTTTAACCCATTCCCACGACCCGGGAATCCCATGCCTTAGTAGGAGTGTGAACTCACCTTGGTTTGCTCGGTATGCTAGGTTATGCACTCACAAGTAATTAATCACGTCCTATTGTATGCACGTATAACAAATCAGTTCATGTTCGCAATGATACGCATGCAATCTAATGTCACATAGTGCTTGATAGCCAATATCATGCATCAATCATGTATCACATAACAGTCAGTTTGCATATCGGCACAACACGTATCCTTTCACATTTAATCATCAGCTAGTGTACACGAATACAAATGTTAACATTCATCACCAAGCATGGCATGCCAAATAAATCAAGCATACATTCCATCATTCAAAGTATGTTTATAACCCCCCATTATCTTTCGACCCAACTGTTATCTTTCGACATATTAGTTATCACAGTTATCTTTCGGACCAAATGTTATGCTTCGAACCAAATGTCATCTTTCGACCAAATGTCATCTTTCGACCACGCTGTTATCTTTCGGTCAACACTACTATGGTTCGGTCAACGCTATCCTTCGGTCAACACTACTATGGTTCGAAGGACAAGTATCTTTCGGTCACAACAACTATGTTTCGACTAACAAGTATCTTTCGGTCACAACTATGTTTCGAATAACTAATATCTTTCGATAAATATCAGTTACGTTTACTCAAAGTTTCCAAGTTTATCCGTGATTATCAATTAACACAAATTCAAGTATTCGGTTACCTCAGAATCGATCAAACAGGGAGTTTCATATTAAACCTCATGAACCCTAATTTAACCACATGAACAATAATAACACTTAATCATATTATGTTCCGGTTCCATGAACAATAAAATTCCGAATTGCATAATATCACAGCCGATCCACAAAACATTATCATTAAACATCATCACAACAGATCCGATTAACATACACATCCGATTAACATCCATATCCGATTAACATACATATCCGATTAACATCCATATCCGATTAACATACATATCCGATTAACATCCATATCCGATTAACATACATATCCGGTTAACATACAAACAACATATTGCAAGACAATTGATAAATCATGAAATCATATACACTCAAAGCATCATCTATTAACATAAACAACATCACACACTAACCGGAAAATCTGGATTACGGAACGAGATCTTCGAACAGAGAATGGGTCTGCTATGCCGTCACACACACACAATGGAACTAGGGTTTTTGAAATAACTGTCGACTTACATGCATTCACGTATATAAAACGTATCACAGGAATGGGCCAAGCCCATTAGAAAGACTGGGCCGAAAGATGTCGAAGGATCCTATCTTTGTTCGAAGGATAGAGTCCTTGGTCGAAGGATATGTTTCGTGATCCTTCGAACCGAAAGTTGATCCTTCGAATCGAAGGTTATCTTTCGTGATCCTTCGATCTGTAAGTCATGTTTCGTGATCCTTCGAAGGATCTTTGTGTTTCACACTAACAAGTTCACACATTTGACAAGTTTCACAAATACAACCAAACAATCAAACCATAAATAACTTCATGGTAATCAATACATGATCGTGCAATAAATACGAAATAGAAATTTTGGAAATTTGAGTTGTCACATTATCCCCAACTTAAAAGAAATTTCGTCCCGAAATTTGGTACGCACTCACTGAGGAAGCTGGGTAAGTTACATCGTTCACTGGTTTTCCTGGGGTGTCACATCATCCCCCCGTTGATTTGGAATTTCGTCCCGAAATTCAGTAGTAGTAGCTTCAGCCTCAGAAGTGGATGCATTGGTTTCGAATAGCTGGGGGTACTTTTCTTTCATCTGGTCTTCGCGTTCCCAGGTATACTCTGGGCCACGCTGGGAGTTCCAACGAACTCGAACAAGAGGGATTCTCTTGTGTTTGAGGACCTTAACATCCCGGTCCGTGATTTCAACTGGTTCCTCGACGAACTGCAACCGCTCGTCGATAGTGAGTTCCTTAAAAGGAACTATAAGGGTCTCATCTGATAGGCATTTCTTCAGATTCGACACGTGAAATACATTGTGAACTCCACCGAGTTCAGCTGGTAGGTTTAATCTGTAGGCTACTTTGCCAATCTTTTCTAAGATTTCGAATGGTCCGACGTACCGCGGATTCAGTTTGCCTCGTTTACCAAATCGAACCACACCCTTCCAGGGTGAAACTTTCAATAAAACCCGGTCCCCGACCTCAAATTCCAATGGCTTTCTACGCTTGTCCGCGTAGGCTTTCTGACGGTCGCGTGCTGCCGCCATGCGTTGTCGTATCTGCGCAATCTTTTCTGTGGCGTCCACTACAATCTCTGGACCCGTAATTTGACTATCCCCCACCTCTGCCCAACAGAGAGGTGACCGGCATTTACGTCCGTACAATGCCTCAAATGGAGCGGCTTGAATGCTGGTGTGGTAACTGTTATTGTATGAAAACTCCACTAAAGGGAGGTGCTTTTCCCAGCCGTTGCCGAAATCGATAACGCACGCTCGAAGCATGTCTTCTAGAGTTTGGATAGTTCGCTCAGACTGCCCATCCGTCTGAGGATGATATGCTGTGCTCATGTCTAATCGTGAGCCGAAGGATTTGTGCATCGCTTGCCAAAGCTCTGACGTGAATCGTGCATCGCGATCCGAAATAATAGAGGTGGGCACTCCGTGCCTCGAAACAACTTCTTTAAGATAGACGTCTGCGAGAGTGGAGAACTTGTCCGTTTCCTTGATCGGCAGGAAGTGTGCAGACTTGGTGAGTCGATCAACTATGACCCATATTGTATCGTTCCCACGCTGAGATCTAGGTAAACCTGTAACAAAATCCATGGAAATTTCTTCCCATTTCCATTGCGGTATCTTAGGCTGTTGAAGTAGACCAGCTGGTTTCTGATATTCAACCTTGACTCTCGCACAGGTTAAGCATTTTCCAACGTACGTAGCGATGTGAGCCTTCATACTAGGCCACCAATAAGTAGTGCTGATGTCGTGGTACATTTTATCCGACCCTGGATGTACCGAATAGCGAGACTTGTGAGCTTCATCCATTACAAGTTCGCGTAAACCGCCATAAAGTGGGACCCAAATACGCCCCGTTACATAGTAGGCGCCGTCTTCCTTTTGTTCCATGCGTTGCCTTGAGCCGCGTAAGGCTTCAGCTTTGACGTTTTCGGGTTTCAGTGCTTCTAACTGAGCAGCTCGTATCTGTGCAGGAAGACTGGACTGAATAGTAAGCTGTAGCGCTCGCACGCGCTTAGGTAGAGTGTCTTTCCGACTGAGGGCATCAGCCACAACATTGGCCTTGCCTGGATGATACTTGATGGCGCATTCATAGTCGTTTAGAAGTTCAACCCATCTCCGTTGACGCATATTCAAATCCTTTTGCTTAAGAATATGCTCGAGACTCCTGTGATCGGTGTAAATCGTGCACTTGGTACCGTACAGGTAGTGTCGCCATATCTTAAGCGCGAAAACAACAGCTCCCAGCTCTAAATCGTGCGTCGTGTAGTTCCGTTCATGAACCTTGAGTTGCCGCGAAGCGTAGGCAATAACTTTATCCCGCTGCATCAATACACAACCAAGCCCCTGTATCGATGCGTCACAATAAACCACGAAGTCATCCGTGCCCTCTGGCAATGAGAGAATAGGTGCGCTGCAAAGCCTATCCTTTAAGTACTGAAAAGCGGTCTCTTGCGTATTACCCCATCTGTAAACGACACCTTTCTGTGTTAGCATAGTAAGTGGTTGCGCGATCTTTGAGAAGTCTTTAATAAATCGCCTGTAGTAACCCGCCAAACCCAAGAATTGGCGTATTTCTGTCGGTGTACGTGGTGCTGGCCAGTTTCTGATCGAATCAACCTTGGATGGATCGACATGAATCCCATCCTTGTTCACCACATGGCCTAAGAAGTGGACTTCACGAAGCCAGAAGTCGCATTTTGAAAACTTTGCGTACAATTGCTCTTTTCGAAGAAGTTCCAAGATAAGACGTAAGTGCTGCTCGTGCTCCTCCTGACTCTTGGAGTAAATCAAAATGTCGTCGATGAAAACGATAACAAACTTATCAAGATAAGGTTTGCACACCCTGTTCATAAGATCCATGAAGACTGCAGGCGCGTTCGTAAGCCCGAATGGCATGACAAGAAACTCGTAATGACCGTAGCGAGTTCTGAAAGCGGTTTTGGGGACGTCCTCATCCCGGACTCTCAGCTGATGATACCCTGACCTTAAATCAATCTTGGAATAGTAACACGACCCTTGCAACTGGTCGAATAGGTCATCTATGCGCGGAAGAGGATAACGGTTCTTCACCGTCACCTTATTGAGTTCGCGGTAGTCGATGCACATCCTGAACGTACCGTCTTTCTTCTTCACAAATAACACTGGAGCTCCCCAAGGCGAAGAGCTTGGACGAATAAAGCCCTTTTCCAAGAGCTCTTGTAGCTGCTTCGACAGTTCTTCCAGTTCGGTTGGAGCTAAACGATACGGTGCGCGGGTTATTGGTGCTGCTCCAGGAGCTAACTCAATCTGAAACTCGACTTGACGATGAGGAGGTAAACCAGGTAAATCTTCAGGAAACACTTGAGGAAAATCACGCACAACTGGTATATCCTCCAGCTTCTTTTCCTTTGCTGATGCGTCAGTGACAAGTGCCAGAATGGCAGTATGTCCCTTTCGTAAACATTTCTGCGCCTTTAAGAAAGAGATGATGCCAACCACAGCACCACTTTTGTCACCTTGTACTTCGAGAGGTTCTTGACTGGAGCGAGGAATACGAATAACTTTTTCTTTGCATAAGATCTCCGCGTGATGTTGGGATAACCAATCCATACCGATGACGACGTCGAAACTACCCAAAACTATGGGTATGAGATCAATCGAGAAAGTCTGACCTGCTAGAACAATACTACAACCCTTGACTACCTGTGCGGCTTCTACACTTTTACCATTGGCTAGTTCTACGACGTGTTTGGTGTCTAGGGGTGTTGGTGTACGTTTTAATAATTTACTCATTTTCAATGACATATAGCTTGTATCAGCACCCGAATCAAATAAGACAGTAACATAAATATCGTCGAGAAGAAACTTACCCATAACCACATTGGGATCATTCACTGCGTCACCCCGACCTAGCACAAAAGCACGACCCCGAGCTTCGTTGCCATTGTTGTTGTTGTTTCCCCCGTTATTGTTGTTATTGTTGTTGTTGTTTGATCACTTGTTGCCACATCGGGGTAGTTTGATAACGCGTTGAACTGTGATATCCTCCGTTCCTACTCGTTTCTTCGGCTCGGGCAGGAATCACCCAAGTCCGGCCGGTGAATGGTTCGGAACGTCGGTTTAGAGTTTAACCCATCATCGGTGAACCTTGTATATAGAATCCGAATCTTGAACCTCTTAACTGTTAGAATGATTAGTTAGCCGGTTCAAGCTCCGTTTCTACCGGTTTTAAGGTTTTGAGTGTAAAAGGTTGAAGAAAGTTGGAAATTATTCATAAAAATGTTAAGATTCTTACAAATCTTAGTTCGTTTATGTGGAAACTGGTCAGATCTAAGCTATTCATGGTTGAATGAGGCCAAAGTTTGGTGTTCTTGAAGAACACTATGATGACATCACCCAAGAACACTTAGATCTTGGTGATTTCACGGTTAGAAATCGAGTTTTGAAAGATAGAAAGGTGTAGAATCATGCAATGATAAAAATGTCACACCCCCAAAAATCCACACGCGGAGTATCACCGCTTGGGAGCGTGACTGACCAGGATCAAGCCACCAATCATATTGAACATGTAATTAATATTAAGTAAAATAAATGTAAACCATCCATTCAATACGAAAGGTGTTCAAAACATAACCATAGTTTCAAAGTGTAGCGGAAGCATAGTAAATAAACCAACAATAGTTAATAGTTTTAAATGTCATAATAGTTCAACGTAGAAACCACGATCCTTGCCCACGACGACCCGCTTCTCCAGTGCAAGCTCCAAGTACCTAACGATCTGCAAGGCATGTAACAGAATGATCAACAAACTAGTTGAGCGAGTTCACAGTAAGTAAATGCGTAACAGTAAGTAACGGGTGGCTCTACAGGGCCAATAGTAAGTTATACGGGTGGGGGCTTCCCATGTTATGTGACCACTAGACTATTCGTATTATCCCTGTTCTTCGTCCGAGAACAGTAGCGCGTATGGGGTGTGCGTAGGTTTTACGCACGTATCCTTCATAACCGAGGATAGAAGTAAGTAATGCGTACACGTAGGTTTTACGTGCGTGCCTGACATCCGAGGCAGTAATTGGCATGTGACCACGTAGGTGTTATCCCAACCTACGGAACCGTCCTGACATCCGAGGACCATGATAGGTGATAGTCTAGGAAAAGCATATATATACGTTCTTAGTCAATGATAACCTTTAACCCATTCCCACGACCCGGGAATCCCATGCCTTAGTAGGAGTGTGAACTCACCTTGGTTTGCTCGGTATGCTAGGTTATGCACTCACAAGTAATTAATCACGTCCTATTGTATGCACGTATAACAAATCAGTTCATGTTCGCAATGATACGCATGCAATCTAATGTCACATAGTGCTTGATAGCCAATATCATGCATCAATCATGTATCACATAACAGTCAGTTTGCATATCGGCACAACACGTATCCTTTCACATTTAATCATCAGCTAGTGTACACGAATACAAATGTTAACATTCATCACCAAGCATGGCATGCCAAATAAATCAAGCATACATTCCATCATTCAAAGTATGTTTATAACCCCCCATTATCTTTCGACCCAACTGTTATCTTTCGACATATTAGTTATCACAGTTATCTTTCGGACCAAATGTTATGCTTCGAACCAAATGTCATCTTTCGACCAAATGTCATCTTTCGACCACGCTGTTATCTTTCGGTCAACACTACTATGGTTCGGTCAACGCTATCCTTCGGTCAACACTACTATGGTTCGAAGGACAAGTATCTTTCGGTCACAACAACTATGTTTCGACTAACAAGTATCTTTCGGTCACAACTATGTTTCGAATAACTAATATCTTTCGATAAATATCAGTTACGTTTACTCAAAGTTTCCAAGTTTATCCGTGATTATCAATTAACACAAATTCAAGTATTCGGTTACCTCAGAATCGATCAAACAGGGAGTTTCATATTAAACCTCATGAACCCTAATTTAACCACATGAACAATAATAACACTTAATCATATTATGTTCCGGTTCCATGAACAATAAAATTCCGAATTGCATAATATCACAGCCGATCCACAAAACATTATCATTAAACATCATCACAACAGATCCGATTAACATACACATCCGATTAACATCCATATCCGATTAACATACATATCCGATTAACATCCATATCCGATTAACATACATATCCGATTAACATCCATATCCGATTAACATACATATCCGGTTAACATACAAACAACATATTGCAAGACAATTGATAAATCATGAAATCATATACACTCAAAGCATCATCTATTAACATAAACAACATCACACACTAACCGGAAAATCTGGATTACGGAACGAGATCTTCGAACAGAGAATGGGTCTGCTATGCCGTCACACACACACAATGGAACTAGGGTTTTTGAAATAACTGTCGACTTACATGCATTCACGTATATAAAACGTATCACAGGAATGGGCCAAGCCCATTAGAAAGACTGGGCCGAAAGATGTCGAAGGATCCTATCTTTGTTCGAAGGATAGAGTCCTTGGTCGAAGGATATGTTTCGTGATCCTTCGAACCGAAAGTTGATCCTTCGAATCGAAGGTTATCTTTCGTGATCCTTCGATCTGTAAGTCATGTTTCGTGATCCTTCAAAGGATCTTTGTGTTTCACACTAACAAGTTCACACATTTGACAAGTTTCACAAATACAACCAAACAATCAAACCATAAATAACTTCATGGTAATCAATACATGATCGTGCAATAAATACGAAATAGAAATTTTGGAAATTTGAGTTGTCACAAAAAACGTACAAGAATTAGAGTGAAAACTTACCGGAGTTGAGAGAAATCTGAGAAAAGGTGAAGAAGAAGGCTGGTTCGGTCAGAGCTTTCCAAAAATGGAAAGTGTGACAATGACAGCCCTATTTATAGGCTCCAAAAGAGTATTTCGCGACGATTTTCGATGTTTCGATTTCGATGGACGATGATACGAATACGATAGAGCTTCTAGTCAAATTACTTTCAGTCTCAACTACTATATCTAAGATACAATCTTCTATAAGTCACGTTTCAATGTCGGTTTCGATTGAGTTTGATTGCCTTTCGAGTTTCGATTCGATTTTCGGTTGATTCACTTGAATACCACACCAAACATATAAGTAAACACGCACAAGTAACACATAAGGCACACACACACGTATTACAATACCAGAGTTCGCATATTTCGAGTCTCGAGTTTGATTGATTTATCGATTAGCTTGATTATTGATTGATTAACTTTATCGCATTGTTACTTCCTACTATTCACAGTCGTAAATCGGTCGCATTGATTAAACATTCGATCATTTCATTTATACAACACTTACTCCACATAATACAAAAGTAAAAAGAACATTAACAGTCAAAGAAGTCAAAGTTGACTTGGACTTTGACTTTGACTTTGACATTCGAAAACACGGGGTGTTACAATAAAGGACATTATTAAGTTTTAGAGGTGTGGAGGGGGGTGGTAGGATTTGGTCGCCTTGTCCAACAACGGAATGGTCATGCCATTTCCGACAATAATTTGTTTAGTAGTGCAAGTATTAAAAACAGACGAGGAGAGATTACCTGGAAGTTGCATGTGTCCCGTTGCACCTGTGTCTATATAACCAGTGGGGTCCTGCTGTTGGTTCAAAGAGAGTGTGTAAAGTGCCTGAGCAATGTCAGTTGGTGTAGGCGTGTATGCCGTGTTAGCCTGAGCCGGAGCAGCTCTGAGAATACCTGGGCCTGAATGAGATGGTGGGGCTGATGGATAAGGACATGGTGGCCCAGTGTTCTGAGAAGAGAGTGGGTCGGAGCCCCTTTGGGCATGCTATAGAATGTTAGCCCACTGCTGTTGAGTCCATGAATTTGGGAAGACAATGTATGCGTTAGAAGCTTGGGCCGGTTGGTAGGTGTGGTTGTTGCGGGTAGTTTGTGAGTTCGAGCGGCCACGGCCCCTCCCTCGGGAGCGACCGTGACCACGGGAGGTGGTGTCGGATCGGGTGTCAGCAATGGAGGTGGTGGTGCGGTTGTCAATGGCAACAGTGGAGGAGACATGAAGCGCAGTGGCAACAGTGGAGGAGGAGTGGAGAGCGTTATGAGCCTTTCGAGTTTCGTTCATACAGAGTTGGGAACGAACCTCGAAGAAGGAAGGGAGAGGTTTGGTGTTTTGCAGGATAGTGGCAACACTTTCGTATTGCTCGGTAAGGCCTGAGAGGGTTTGGAGGACAAGGGTTTGCTCATCAACGGGTGCATCAACATTGGTAAGCTGATCGGCCAGAACCTTGACTTCCTGGCAGTATGCAGACACAGAAGAAAAATTATCTAGACATGTGGTGGCAAGTTTCTGTTTAAGGTATAAGGCACAGATACCTTTGTTATCCTGGAAGAGGGATTCAAGGGTAGTCCATGCTGCGTAAGCGGTGGTGCCACGCTTCATGACAGTTTTGAGGAGGTCGGGTGAGATCGTGCCATAGAGCCATTGAAGCACAATAGCGTCTAGGCATTCCCAAGAATCTGCCACGGGTTGACCAGTTTTGTCGGCTGTCTGTTTGTCAGCCAAGGAGGACTGTTTAGCAGGTTTGGGACGGGGCTGGAGATGGTCATCAACAAGAAACGAAGTGCAGTGGATCCGAAAGAGCTCGGACGAGGTTATGTAATTAGAGGATTCATTGTCGATTTGAATGGGGATGAAAGACTTAATGTTGGACACGGTGCAAGCGGGATGAATCTTGTGTTCGGCCATTGGACGAGAAACAAGGAGGTGGCAGCAGAGGGTTTCGAAGAGGAGGATCGGTTTAGGCGTGTGATACCATGTAAGAATTATGGTTCAAATCGTTGCCTGTTATTGATCAATGAATAACAATATATAGAGTATACATCAGAGGCCAATTGGATTTTAACACCTTTAACTTTGAAGAATTGGCCGATAACACCCGCAACTAACACTTTGATCTGTGACACCCCAAACTTTTAATTTTGTTTGTCATTTCACCACTCAGTTAAAAAATGACTAACTGAGTTAGTCTTCCATCCTAGCTGGCATCTTACGTGGACTATTTTTGCTAATGTGGCACAAATGTGATGAGTTGGAGCTGATTACGTGGCGATGATGTGTCTTTTAACTCTCATCTCCTTCTTTATAACCAGACAAGTCCAAACAACCCTAATTTCCTCATAATCCTCATCGATTCATGGCCTCTCTCTCATCCTCACGAGCTCCGATGACCGGAGCCGTATCACCGGCGCTCCGGCGTCTCACCCTCTCCGCCAAACACCACCCACAGCACCCCCAAAATCACGTCATTTGCATAATTGACATAAGTTTATCACACAACTGTTATGAAACTTACAAAATTCATGTATTAATCACTAAAACTACAGAACAACATGACATAAGCCAAAGTTGGTACAAATTAAACATACAAAAA
This sequence comes from Helianthus annuus, assembly GCF_002127325.2. Taxonomy (NCBI): domain Eukaryota; kingdom Viridiplantae; phylum Streptophyta; class Magnoliopsida; order Asterales; family Asteraceae; genus Helianthus; species Helianthus annuus. The sequence goes on from NC_035443.2 coordinate 142,546,379, forward strand.
CAATTACTTCAAAGCAAACAAATATCACAATTCCTATGACAAAAACCGCAGATCGGAATTGAAAACACGTAGAACGCACATCAGATTCGCATAAAACCCCAAAATTACATCGGAAACCCTAAAAAACATTAAAACACCGTACAATGTTCGTCATCATAAAACGACAAGGACAAAATAGAAAGAAATTGGGGAATTTGTTAACCTTAGCAGACGATTTGGGAGTCTTGTTGACCGTCGGTGATCCGTTTGCAGCCTCGTTCTCTTTCTCCTTCTCGTTCTCCATAGTAGCTGAGTCTCCTCACACACGTGTGTCCGTCGTGAAAGTGGGTCGCACTTATATTTGTATAGGCATCGTATTTGTTTTGTTTCGACACCACTATGTTAATTGGTGGTGAGTAACAGATAGAGACAGAGAGAGAGAGAGAGAGGAGAAAACAGAAGAGAGAGAAGCTCCGGTCGTCTTCTCCGACACCGGCAACAGTGGCAGCGGCGGTCCGAGGTAGGGCGGCGAAGGGGCTAAGGAGGATATGGAGGCTTCGACGGTGGATGTGGGTTTTGCTGTTGAGAATCTCCGGTGACGGTTGTGGTGGTGGTGTCTTGGAGTCGAGTGTTCAGTTGAGTGTTCAAATGATGATGAACCACAGTAAATGCAAATGAGTTTAATGGATTTGGATTATTATAATTTAATGGATTTGAGATTGTCTAGAACGCATCCAACAGAGACCCAGTTAAAATACTTTCTTTTGCTTTTTATATACAGTTATACACATGTAATGCCACGTAATTAAGAATTTGCCATGTCATCTTGTCCACGTAATCAAGTCTGTGCCACGTAGGATGGAAGACTAACTCAGTTAGTCATTTTTTAACTGAGTGGTGAAATGATAAACAAAATTAAAAGTTTGGGGTGTCACAGATCAAAGTGTTAGTAGCGGGTGTTATCGGCCAATTCTTCAAAGTTAAAGGTGTTAAAATCCAATTGGCCTACATCAGATCTCCTTTTCTTGGAGAACAAGTTTACAATCAATCTCTCCTATAATTATGACAATCTATTCTATATTTACAATATTTCCTGTCGATTCTATTAGTTTGACCTGTCAACAATTTTTGTTTTCCCTTCAACGGGTTTGGAAGACCTTGAGCAGTAGCATAAAGATTACCTATTTGATATATTTCATGTTTAGGTATAGCTTTAAAGTTTACCTAACAGTGAACTTAGATGGCGCAATAACTTAAATGTTTTATTTTATTTTTGCAAAGTATGCGTTTAACTTATATACTTGCAAGCTTTTATTGGAAATACACAGTTTACGACATATCTATTACTAACCTAATTACCAGTTTAATTGATTTTGTTTATCCTTCAATACTGGAAAATGTTAACAATCCTAATTATTTTAGCGAGCGGGCTATAATTGCACCTAAGAATGACGTTGTGCATGAGATTAATGACATGTTATCAATGTTTCCAGGTGAAGAAAGAGAGTATCTTAGCTCTGACAGTCTTTGCCCGACTAAAGACGCTAATTCTACACAACAAAGAATGTACTCTCCGGATGTGCTCAACGGTCTCAAAATATCAGGCTTACCAAATCATAGGTTAACGCTTGAAGTTGGTGTTCCAGTAATGTTGTTATGAAACATTGACCAGCGGAATGGTTTGTGCAACGGTATAAGGCTACAAGTAAAAAAATTGTACAACCGTGTAATAGAAGCGGATATAATATCCAGAGCAAATATTGGTAGTCGCACATATACACTCAGAATTAATTTGATCTCTTTTGATAAAAAGATTCCTTTAGCTTTTCAAAGGAGGCAATTTCCACCGGCCGTATGTTTCGCAATGACAATCAACAAAAGTCAAAGGTAGTCACTTTCTAGAGTTGGTTTGTACTTGAAACAACCCGTCTTCTCTCATGGCCAATTGTATGTTGCTTTAACAAGGGTAAAATATTAATACTTGACAACGGCAAACCTATAAATAAAACAAGTAACGTGGTATATAAAGAGATTTTCAACGAATTGTGATCGTTGCATATTCATGTATTTCAATTTGTCGTTATAATCTAATATATTCGTTTGTGTTTTAACATGTATAAAATTATAATATTTAACGTCGGCAGTATTAATGAAGAAATTTCTTTTACCAACACACGGGGTCTTAGACCATTGGGTGTGGTTTGGCTAGTCCCCAAAGAGACTACCCACCACGTAGGCGCCACCTCACCAAGGTGGAAGACCATCCCCTTGTGGACTACCAAAGGGTGTGGACGACTACCCAACCTATAATAAAAACCAATACAATATAAATATATAATAAAGGGGAGAGAGAAGTCAGAGGGGGGCCCACTTGTTTGCCTCCTCTCCAACGTCTTATAGAGGCCGGGAGTGCCACGACGACCCCTAGGGGCGGTGTGCGACGTAGGGACCACCCCATTACAACAAAACAAATTTGAATTCCTCTCCTTTTCAAACCAAGAAGCCGCTAAACTCATCTCCAAAACCCCTTCCATCTTCATCTTTCCAACACCAAATCAACAATCCCCACATTCAACCATCAACTGGGTCTCAAACAAATTCAAAATCTTGAAACCCCATCTGCAAATGTCATCTCCACCCCCACCAAACCCCCTCCCCACCACCACCACAACCCCCAATTTCTTGCAACCCCAAAAACATTCACACCCACCAGTCTACCAAACCTTCTACAACCCCCAACACTCCAATTCACGACCTCATCATCAACAACCACCTCTTCCGGTCTCTGGTTACCCTTATACGGTTAATCGCCCACATGGGTTCTTGAATTCGGATCAATTGGTTAAGGTTAACCCCTTGTCTGCCCCTTTGCAACAGACCCTTGTGGGTGGTGCTCCTACTGTTTCTGCAAACACAAAGGTTTGATTTTTAGTACTTTGATTGCTTCAGGATGTTGTATATATAGCTTTAGCTTTTTAGGTTGTACTACATATATGTTAACATAAGAAATTTGGGTACATGATGCTAGAAACCAATGAGAAATATAAGAAATTTGTATAAATGCATTGCGCCTCGCGTAGGTGGTGCTGTGCGCTTTGCTTTGCGCCTTTCAGCTTTGGACTCTATCGCATCAGTGCGCTTTTTTTTAAACCAAGATTTGAATACCTTGATCATTTTCTGTACAGCCTCCTACTTTTTTTTTATCTTGATAATCAGCTGATTAAAGCTGGATATAGTTAGGTAATTATTTCACATTTATATTTATAATTAAGTTTGGTCAACACTATAAAGTTGCAATAGTAAGTCAACATGCGTATCCTAACACCCCCTTCAAGTATTTACAAAGTTTACGTTTGAAATGTATCTTATGGGAGATGGACGGTAAGGTTGCTACCATGTGACCCGAAGGTCACGGGTTCGAGTCGTGGTACCTTGATAGGGAGATGTCTATGCAAATTCTAAACTTAGCAAAAAATTTCGTATAATGAATGAATCAGTAGTTATTTTGGAAAGTTGGTCAATGCGCCTGCAAAAAGAAGAATAAAATTCGTCGATAATTAATGCACATTTAACAAAAAATTAAAAAAAGGACAAAGGTTGATGCTCCGGATCCATATAAATTTAATGAATGTCATTTGGGAGAATGAATAGGAGATTGTAACCTAGGTTTATTTCGTAAGTTTTTATGCGATGGATAGAGCGTTACGCCCGGTTAAGGGCAGAGAAGTGACTAAACGGTTGTTTATCGATTTAAATCAAACGCCAGAAGAGGAAGAGCCAGATCATCAACCAAAGGTATGGTTAAACCATTAGAAAAGAAGTGATTTTGAAGTATGCATTCAAGTAGGTAGTTCTTTATGTGAGAAAATAAAAATCTTGTTAGTTTGTGCTTGTTCGATTAGTCATATGATGTGTGATGTTTTGGAAAGTACGTAACTTTTTGTCGTCTGCAGGTTGTGGGTCAATCATCGGTTGCTTTTGATAATAGCTTAAGGTACTATGAATCCACATACCATATGTTGTTTGGTTTCTCTCTTCAGATCATAATCTTTATCCATTTATGCAGGGATAAGAATGGAGATGATGCGTTCGTCGTTATTAGAGATAGAAAGGTAAACTTACGTTGTTCTCCTTATGTGTTACTGGTTATAAACATATTTGCTACTTGCTAGTTTTGCTCACTTGAAGATCACCTTATATCATATCATATTATAGTAGTTAAAGGCGAGTTGCAAAGGGCGCGCCTGTCGCCTACGCGCAAGGCGCAAAAAAGCGTACACCCGAGACAAGCAAGATGCACGTCTGTTCAGGCTGGTGCAGCCCTGTTTTAGTTAAGGTCCATGCAATTTTTGGCTGGTTTAGACTTTAGACTGGTTTTTGGCTGGTTCAGACTGTTTGAAACTAGTTTTAGCTGGTTCAGGAGGGCCTGTTTTTCCGGTTTCGGTTGGTTTTGACCTGTTCAGGCACTTTTGCGTCTTGCTGTGTTTGAGGTAGGGGTGTTAACGGTTCAGTTTGAAACCGTCCAAACCGGTCATCTGTTTGGTTTTACGGTCGATTCTTTTTTATTAACTTTCGGTTGGTGTGTTTGAGAAGTTTCAAACCGTAACAGACGGTTTGGTTTACGGTTTATACAAAAAAACCGGCCGTGCGAAATCGGACCGGACCGTGAGATATATCTATTTTTTTATTTATTTTAAATATTGCATATTAGATATGCTTAGCTATATATTTGTGTCTTAACTAAAAAGAATGTCCTAAGTGTACCTTACCTTAAAATTTGGATAAGTTACTGTTATCTTGGTTTAAAAAAGCCCGCCCTAAGCGCGCTTAAGCGCATCTAGGCGCAAACCCCATCGCCTTGTGTGACATAAGGCGCACGATGTACAAGAAGCGCAGCTGAGGCGCGCTTTTTAGGGTGAAAATGGACCTAAGGCGCAGCTGAGGCGCACGCTTTTTGTACATGGGGTATTTCTATGCTTCTGAGTGTTGTACAACAGGCTTTTTATGCTGTACATTTATGTTTTTTTCATTTTAAAACATATATAAAGCTTAATTATAGCTAAATCATAGGTATTGGATACTAAACACTTATGGGTTATATAAAATAAATTATATAATCACTTTGCGCTTTGCGTATGAAAAGCTCACCGCTTTTGTGCTTCGCTTTTTAAAAATCGGTTTTAGACCTCATCGCTTTTGTGCGCTTCCCGATTTTTTAAACCAAGACTGTTATAACTTTACCTTGATTAATAAGTTAGACTGAGCGTCTAGGCGCGCGCCTCTGACAACAGTCTTGTACTCTTGTATATCTGGCTAGATAGGCTAAACTGGTACAAACAGGACTGACTATCCATGCTTGTTTGCTGTTTTTTTTTTTTTGTATGCTTGTAGGTTCAAATTTCAGAGGGCACTTCTCTTTATGCACAATGCCGCTCATGGTTAAAGAATGGGGTTCCTTTAGAAAAACAGGTACGCGATAGTTCTATATTTTTTTATTGATGCATGTCATGGTGATAGGAGTGTACAACCAAAAGCTGCATCTCTCTTATCTCTTTTTACATATCAGCCTTTTACAGACCCCAATACCCACCAATTTTGTCCCAGATGTGAATGAGGCGCTGCCTCAAGGCCGTGAGGCGTTTTCCAGATTTTCTCGCACCTCAGGCGTACGTTTTCCAGATTTTCTGTGTTTCAATAGTTAAGTATACATGTGTGGAGAGGGCTTGAGTTTGGTGTGCATAAACTTCCAACAAAAAAATATATTCCATAGGTGCAAACCGAATGCATAACATCTCTTGAGGTTGCCTATTCAGCAAATGTCTAAAATACCCTTTACTATATATGTGTTTTATTGAATTAAAAGTTAAGCTGATGCATGATTGACAGCCACAGTATCCGGATGGTGTCAAATCCCTTCCTAAGCCACTGCCTGCATCAACGGTAGAAGCAAGAAAGGAGGATGACCTGGAATTAGAGGAGGAGGTATTTATATCCCTCTTTATGTTATGTACCATGTTGTTACACTGTCACTAACAAATGATGATTTTTCCTTTATCGGGTGTCAGAATCCCGAGAATGTCGATCACTTGTCTGCTAAGGAGCTGTTGCAACTGCATGTTAATCATGCGAAGAAGGTTCGAGCAAGGTATGTACATATATATATGCTACTTAGTTCTTACTTTGTTGACTCTTAAGATAGTCGAAAGTCAATAATGTATGTTGTTATTTATAGATTAAGAAATCAACGGCTACAAAGAATCGAAAGGTACAAAGACCGTCTTGCTCTACTCTTGCCTGGGGTTGCGGATCAACAGCCAAAGAACGACCCTGCATCTTGAAGCATCCGCATGCCAATGAGCAAACCTGCAAAAAGAAGCCAACTCTTTAACCAACTTTAATAATTGGCTCTTTTTATCTTTTATCTTTTATATTACTTTATAGTTATCTTTTAATCTCCTTTAGAACATTGGATAACTAATTAGTTTATGTTATTATGAATATGATAACAGTGACAATATCTTTATCTTCTTTTTGATTTGTTGAATTCACTGGACTGGAACTGGTGCTGGAAACCATTTCATCAAGAAATCATGTTTGGTTGGTTAAGAAAAGAACTGTGGTATCCAAGAATCCTTTGGTTGGTGATGGGATTTTAACTTTCCATTAGAATGTTTGAACCAAAATTGTAAGAATAAAACATAAGCATGCATTGTTAGATCTATATGTCCAAGACATAACATGTGATAATGTTGGTATTGATTTTATTTTTAAAGTAAGCAACTCTATAAGGCTGCACGGTATGGCTGCGTCGTCCAGCCCGTCCTCCCTCGGCGCCGATCCAACCTCCATGCCGCCCCCCTCCGTCTTCATCCCGTCGCGTCGTCTCCATCGGAATTTCGACGTCCAGGACGGAGCAAAACAAGTGGGCCCCCTATTCTTTGTTTGTTTGTTTGTTTGTGAATAAGATTTGTACATTAGGCATGGATACTTGTACATAGTGGGATGGGGTAGGACCATCCTTCCATACCCTCTAGTTTAGTGGGATGGACCATCCTTGGGAAACGAGTCAAAATTGTATAAAAAAAGTTCCCTAGAAGGGTATTTCATGAAGAAAATTAAAAAATCAAATTACACGATATACATACAATGCAATTAAGGAAACTAAATTCAAATACGTACCCCTGGTGGAGCCCACTCATCTGGGACTTTCATGAATCTGTCAATTTCATCAAACGTGTTGACAACAGCTTGTACCCATTGGTCTTCTCCTTGGCAAGCTCAGCTTCCTGCAAGTCACGGGCACACAAAAAAATTAAATCTTACGGCTTGTTAGAATATAGTTGCTAAGTTTTGAGTTGTAAGGCAGCAGCTGAAGTTTGTGAGGAAAAAAGTACCTGAGGAGTGTTGTACTCGATGAAGAAATAACCTCAGTGTCTTTATCAACAGGCATCCAAAGCCCATTCTCCTTAATAACTCCAATTTGTGTAGATTTTACCAACTACACCTTCCAGCTTCTCCAACATTTCCCTAGGCACAACTGGCAAGATATCCACAGTGATAATATTCACGAAGCCAGCATCTATTAAAATGGTATATATCAACGAAAGGTTTCTGTGTTTTTTGATAATCTCAATGGAGAATACAAGACCCAACTTTATAATACAAGAATCATAGAAATAAAGAAAACCAATAAAGAGCCGTAAATGAGGGCCATAAATTATGTGCTGTAAATGGGCATGAATGGAAGGAGAGAAATAAGGAAAAGATAATGGTTTCCAATACTCCCCTCAAGTTGGAGTGTGTAAGTTGATGACACCCAACTTGCCCAGAAGAAGACTAAGCTGGGGAGCGCACAGAGCTTTGGTAAGAAGGTCAGCAATCTGCAGCTTGGAGTTGATATGCATGGATGAATTTCTTGGCTTTCGACCCGTTCGCGAACAAAGTAACAGTCCATTTCCACGTGTTTAGTTCGCTCATGAAAAACTGGGTTGTTAGCAATGTGTCTGGCAGCTTGATTGTCACGGAATAGAGGCGTAGGTCCTTCAACATCTATGTCTAACTCGTGTAGCAGCCAATGCAACCATAGAATTTCACTAACGGTGGCAGCCATGGAGCGGTATTCCGCTTCAGCTGAATATCGAGAGACAACTGTTTGTTCTTAGTTTTCCACGAGACCGGAGGACCTCCGAGGAGGAGTAAGTATCCCGTTCGTGATCTTCTTATGAAGGGACAGCCGAGCCAGTCGGAGTCACAGTAAGCCGTAAGACCGTATCCTCCGGATCGTGATAAATGGATCCCTTGACCAATGGTGGCTTTAAGGTACCGAAGGACGCGATGGACAGCGTCCAAGTGATTTTGCCTTGGGTCACTAACAAATTGACTCAAAACATTGACCGCATATGTGATATCTGGCCTGGTCGCCTGCAAATAAAGTAAGCGTCCTATCAATCAGCGGTATAGACTAGCATCAACCCTTTGTTCGGTCTCTCCTTTGTCAAGTTTTAAGTTTGGCTCCATGGGAAAAAAACTCGGCTGGCAACCCGTGAATCCACAATCTTCAAGGATATCCAAAGTATACTTTCTTTGGCTTAGAACCAGCCCTTCAGAAGTGCGCGCGACCTCGATGCCAAGAAAGTATTTGAGAGTGCCAAGATACTTGATGTTGAATTGTGTATTGATGTGCTTAAAATACAACATATAAATTATATCAAATACGGCGTAAAAGCAACCCTTTTTTAGTATTAATGTTGGAAAAAACTTGTGTTTTTGTTCCTTTTGAATAAACAGGGTTAAAAGAGCTTAATTGAACAAAAGGAGCGAAATAACAACAAAAACCAACATAAAATACAATAAAGAAGGATTGACGCAACTTGCCAAGCCCCCATCCACATCCAAACCCGAGAAATAACAAAACATAAGCTCTGGCACGGGGCCGTGCTCACCTAGCACGGGCCATGCCCGGTGGGAATTCACTGCAGCAAAAAGAGACAACAACAAAAGACAAATTCCAAGCTCAACACGGGGTCGTGCTAAAGTAACACGAGGCGTGGTCAACTCTAGGATTTCCAGAATCTGAAGAAGTACATCAAGTACATTGGCCACGGGTCGTGCCATTGACGCACGGGGCAGTGTTATTACAAGTCTGACATTGCAGTTAATGTAGAAGAGAGAGGCTGATGGCCACAGGGCCGTGCCAGGCGGGCACGGGCCGTGGTGGACGTTTTGTTTTCAGCTATAAATAGGGATGCTTGGTTTCACTTTAACTCATCCCTTGGCAAACCACTTTTCTCTCACTTGCCACCACTCCACCACCACTACAACACCATCATCCATTTTCCATCTTTTAGAGTGTGTGTATGTAGTCTCGGGATCCAAGATTGATAGTAAGAATTTTTGTCAAACAAAGGCCATGCTTGGCTAAATTCTTACATCACTTGGTGAAGACATATCTTTTATGTATTTCTTTTATGATTTCCAATCTTTGGCAACTTTTTAATTGGGTATGTATGAATGACTTTCATAATTAGTTTTTTATATTGAAGGCGAATCAACTTAACCATTCTTCATATGTCGTTTATTCACATAGTTGTATCTTTACGGTCTATATAAAGCACGTTAACTACTTGGAAGGGGTTAGAAGGGTGGTTGGGTAATTCTATGTCTCGTTCAGTGTAAGAAACAACAAATAGTGGCGATCTCCACATCAGCTGGTTGTCAATTCTTGGGTGACAGGCTCATTTCTTGGCAATGCAAGAAACAGCAAACGATGGCGATCTTCACAGTTGAGGCAGAATACGTTGTTGCTTCTGCGTCTTGCTCTCAAGTGGTGTGGATGGAACATCAATTGCAGGATTACGGTTTAACTTATTTAAACACTACCATTTACTTTGATAATGATGCTGCAATTCAAATTGTGAAAAATCCTGTCTTCCACTAAAAAACTAAGCACATTGATATTAAAGTTCATTTTATACGAGACTGTTTTGACAAAGGTCTTATCAAACTGGAGCAAATCGACACTGATGCAAATGCTGCCGATTTGTTCACAAAACCTGTCAGCAGCTCAAAATTTCAAGTGCTTGTGAATTTTCTGAAAATGATCCAATACACCGACTGGGCATGTTTTTGTTTTTCTTAGGTAAATTTGTTCATAAAGTTTTCTATTCTTAGGTAGTTTTTATTTATGCACAAATTTAGTGGGAGAAATTTTGAAAAATACAAAAACATCGAGAAATTTTGAAAAATACAAAAACATCAAATTTTTTTGAAAAATACAAAAACATTGAAAAATTGAAAAATACAAAATGAAGCATTGCATGACATGGGAAATGAAATGAATTTTCACATTGTGGTATAGGGCTGACTCATGTAAAACCAGTATCAAAAACTCTAGAATGATATGTTGGTAGGCTCTATCTTTAAGGCTGGAAACATTGGTTGTTTCTGTTCAGAACCTAAATTAGTCTATGACCTCAGGAAAGAACGTCACTTGGAATTAGCTCATTTCTATTTGAATGCATGTGTGATGTCCTGATACACACAATTTTGGTCTAGTTCTGAAATCTTTTATGAAAAGGTCGTGTATCTCTTTTGTTTTGCGTGAGCAAAGACCTGGAGGTGCTAGGAAGCGTTAGCTTCTGTTTTGCGTGAGCAAAGACCTAGCTGTATGTCTGTCGCTTTATAGATCAATTTACACCCAAAAGAGGCCCTCAAGTGCCCAAAAGAAACCCAAAAACCTATATCAAACTAAGAAAAACTCATTTGGTCTATATTTTATATCATCTCTGCTTATGATCTATTCTGTTCTCTTCTCAACCTAGTCCCGGACAAGGTTTCAGAAATCTAGAACAGACTTGTGGAAATATGTGGTAGGGAAACTGCTTGCATGATAGAGTGTGTTGATTATAATTCCAGGACTTGATTAGTATTTGTTTGGGTGTTCATTGTTAAGATATCAAAACATGATAAAAATAGTTACAGGCAGTTATATGGAAAAGGTCTAAGGAGGTGAGTTTAGGTGGATAAATATACTGGCAATCATTCAGATCATTCAGTAGTAGATCAGTGTTGATAAGTGAAGTCAGGCCCAAAACCTGTGATTTGATCCCTGAGCAATTATGATATTTCCTATTTTATTTTTGTAAATAAATGTTCATATTATTTATTTGTCACACCCCGACCACGTTAAAACAACAAACCATGGCGGAAACGTCGGGGAGTGTTGCAACAGAATTATTGTTTCACAACCATGGTAATCAAATGTTTTGTTTTATTGAATTATTATGTAATGTACATTGTCTTTAAATCAAAACAAACAAACTACATATTGATTATAACTGTTTTTAAATCACTAAGGCCTCGTCCAGGTCCTATGTGACACAAGCTTCCTAGCAAGCAACATCAAGCAATACCACCTGAAACATATGTAAAAAGTAAAGTCAGCAAAGAAATGCTGGCGAGTACATAGGTTTTGTGGGAGTATCGGATTCATGGCTTGTTTATATGTTGCAGTACCTCGTTAGACTACAAGAGTCAAAATACAAACCTTGCTTTGAAAAGTGTATTGCAACATAGTTTAATCAACTCAAATCAAGATGGTTATAGTATAAGAAATCTCGTAGCCATGACTCCTAACCCAAAAATATTTGCTTTAGAATAAAAACTTGTAAACATCTCGTGAAAACTCGTTAGTAAAACTCGTATGGGTTATATTGTTTCAAAAACCTTGTTGTGTGACATTGTTTCAAAATAGCTTCACCAGTGAACTAAATAATGACACGCAATGTATTATGATAGAAGCACTTATATATAAGATGTACCAGCGGCGTATCTACCATGATTCTATCATACTACACTCGTCCCATTATCTAATCACTACCCAAAACCAATCGTTTATCCAAATCGTTTATCTCGTTGAAGTCGTCTCAAATCGTTTAACTCGTCTCAAAATCGTATTCGTTTTAATAGTGAAACTACTTTTGGTCGTCTCGCTAATAACATTCAAACCTTCGTGACTCGACTACCTCGTTTCTCGTATTAACGAACAGCCAAAGGGTAAGTTAACAATCATCAGATTCGGTCGTTACCTACATAACCCCCACACATAACTATGGGTGTAGTCTGATAACGGGATTTGTCAGATCCTATGGTACCATAACCTAATACTGTTCGGCTCGGCCAAAGCTAATGAATGTCATTCCTTATGTAATTACAACCAACAAGTCTTGTTCACCTTATTGAAATCGTTATTAGTTTAGTATAAACCATTGTTTTTGAAATTATCGTTTAAACCTTGAAATTCGTTTTGTACATATGAATCACCCCAAAACAATTAAAAACAATAAAATAGGGGAACTATGTACTCACTTGAGATTGTAGGGTATCCCTGATTTTGTGAACTATCAATGCTCGGGCAATCAAGGAATCAAGTGGTACCTAGTATCGGATCGCTAGTCAAACAACAGACGCCTAAATCGGAAGATCGGAAAGAATGAGGTTTTGTAAACCAAATGAGTGTAGGAACTCATGTGATATGGTTTAACAAAGCCTACATTCTAAATCGGAACCTAACCTAAGTGCTTTCGACCCATCGCAGCCCATTAAGGTAGCTTACGCCACTTTAACGCGTCGTGCGCGCAAACGCGCGTTCGAGACGTCTAACTAGTCCTATGACAAGTATTATATGCCTAAACATGTTTAATTAGGTTGCATAATCAGTTTAGGTGACAAAAGTTAGGTTACATATGCTTAAAGTCCAATTATGCATGAAAAGGGCATTTTGGTAATTTACCTAAGGCATATAATCTACCTATCATACAACTACTTAAACTTGGTGACCATAAGGTATAACCTCGGAAGGTTATTCCCTATGCAACTATGGTCACTAACCTTGCTTGGTCGGATCCTAAAGATCGACCAAACGGGTCGAGTTTGAAAGTCTAAGCGGTGGTTTAGACCGCTCGACTTACGACTCTAAACAAGCACTAACTATTAGTGACGAGTTAAACATGTCAAAGCATGTTTAACCTACTGATTTGGTATCAAAACAAAGTGTTTTGATACCTAATAGTAGTCCCGTTGCAAAATGCGTGCTAAAATGCATTTTGACCGAAACTTTGACTCGTCACTACACCTAGTCAACGTGGTAATCAATTGGTATAGTCACTAAGGACTATAACCAACGTGATTACGCTCACGTTGCGAAGTTCAAACGAACTTCTCGTTGACCAACTCGTGGTCAAAGCTGAAAGTCAAACTATATTTGACTTCCAAGCTAGGAAAACAATAAAAAGAATGAAAGAATGCTCACAATGGGTCCTTGCTATCTTTTCTACAAGAAAACCAAGTTCCCAATCAGACTTAGAGAGCTCCTTACACTTGAGGGAGCCTTCCAAATCAGATGGTAGAGAAGAGAAGAGTGAATGAGCAAAGAAACAAGTGAAATTGATGGCCTATATATAATTTTTCGCAAACCGTTAGGATCATTCCTTGAAGAGGAGGGCATGATCCAGGCCATACAAGTGTCATAGACTGATTGGGGGACTTGTTCCCCACACAAACCAGCTCCTAGTAATGAAAACCACCCATCAAAACCATCAAAATCGTGCAAAATGACCAGATTCATTGTTTCTATCTGACAGGCCCACGCGCCCCGCGTAAGATTTGGCTAAGGCTTACGCGCCCCGCCTGGCCAACTTTGGCAGATTGTCAAAATTGGTCCCTGCAGCTTAGAAACATGCGTTTCGGCCCATTTTTGACACGTTTAAGCCCCGTTAACCTCATTTCAAGGCTCTAAAATGAAGTTAAAGTATTGGGAACTCAAAACATGCTCAAAAATATCTCGGGTGTCGGTTCGTTTGGTCGTACGGTTGCGTTGTTCGGTTAATTACGACGGAAGTCGTAACGAACGCAAAAACGATCCAAATTGAGCGACGAATGGAATTTTATCATGCCAATCACTAAAATATAATATTTTAATGATTACATAAATTTTTGGATGTCCGGATATGCGCGAAAATGCAAACTTGTGCACTTTTTGACGCTTTTAGTCCCTGAATGACCAATAAGTTTATTTTTGCACACCAAACACCTCAAAGCCTATTTCTAAGCTATGTAAAGGATATTTAGGGCATGTTTAACTTATGATAAAGTTCCGGAATGTTCGTTACAGTACGAATCGGCATACTTTCGCAGTTTGTCGAAATTAGTCCCTGTAAGCGAATAAACTTGATTTCGACACATCAAACCTTCCAAAACTTATTTCTAAGTTATGTAAAGGTTATTTATGGTATGTTAAGCTTATTTCACTATCACGGAGTGTTTGTCGAGTTAAACTGACTGCGTTTACACACCAGTTTGCGTATAACTTTCCAGAAAGCGATTTAGAGCTTGAAATCGAACGAGAATTGATATGTGCAAACGATACACATATTTATACAAATTCCAAGTATGAAATACAATATTTCATTGATTTGGTATTTGTTTGATGGTCTTGGAGGCACAGATGTCACATTATTTTTGTGTTTTTAGGTTTTGATCTCGTAAAACGTGCTCGGGAGGTTAAAAGGGTTATCTAAGAAATTTTTGTTTTAAATGGATTTTAAAAATAATTGAATAATGTTTAATAAAATCCTGAAAACAAATCCTCTGATGGTCTCGACTCGAGATCATGGTCTCAGCCCAATATCAAAGACCCGGCCCATGATAGATGAGGTATTTAAGGAGGTTTTGAGTCGAGACCTCACTATTCACTCGAAACCTTCTACTGTTACTCTCAATTCTCTCTCAACTTCCGGTGAAAATCCTTACTTCCGGCGTACTTTTCTCCGGTCTCGACTCGTTCTCAGTCACTATATAAGGTATTTTGAATCAAATGATGGTTTTGATTGAAGATTTGCAGGAACTATTTGAAGATTCATTGAAGATTTGAAGAAAATTATGAACCCTAATCATGATTTAAAGTGGTCTTCAAAGAAATTAAAGGATGTTTTTGGATTTTAATCCAAAATTAAGCTGATTCAAGGATGTTTATGCAGTTTCGACTCAGGTTGCGAGTAGAGGCTTCAAGGACTTGAGATCTCCGGTTGGGAGTCGCAACCTCTCTGGTTTCGAATCAAGACATCACTTGGGATCTTGAGGTCTCGACTGGGATTTCGACTCGAAACCTCTTTGGTCTTGACTCAAATTCTTCTGGTCTCGACTCGAAACCTTGTGGTTTCGACTCGAGACCTTGTGTCTTGCAATTAAAAATTGTTATTTTTGCCACTCGAAATCTGAGTTGTTTCCTGGTCTCGACTGATAATCTATTTTTTACCTTTGACCAGTATCTGTTATACAATTTATACAGTTGACATTTAAATTGACTAAGTTAACAGGTAACACTTGGTACCAAAATCCTGTACTTAACTTGTGCATTTTGTGTAGGTCATGGATTTGAAAGTCATCACGGGACACAATCAAGCGGGGTATCTAGCACCACCTTCGGAGAAACATAAGAAGATGTATACTTCATTGATCAAAGGACTAAATAGTTGCCGAATCGTTCATGCTCTACGAGAAAATCCTATAGTATATGAAAGTCTTGTTCAAGAGTTTTGGAAGACGGAAATATTTGACGCTTTAGAAGGAGATGGTAAGGGATCGATTGAAGCGGTGATTCAGAAGAAGAACGTTACTGTAACCGAACAGATTATAAGGGAGGTTTTACAGTTTAACGATCAAGAGACAGATCCTATTGATCTTTCGGTTGGAGATGTTGAAGCTATTCTACCTCGGTTGAGTTATGAAGGAACGTATCCCTCTCTCATGAAGAAGTTTGTGCATCCATACTGGCGTTTGTTGATGCACATGTTTCTGATGTGTATGACTAAAAATAGAGGGGGAACGGACCAGCTAAGCATCACACGGTCTGGATTTGGAGAGAACTGGTAACACTTTGGATCTGAAACCAATGGGTCCATCGTATTTTGGTGCTCTAACTCCTAAGAAGGGTACTACAAGCAAATTTGAAGGAAGGATTGTACTGGAGAAATTTGGTCAATTTGCTAAAACGGAAGAAGTAGTGGATGAACCAGTGATTGTACAACCTGAAGCTGCACCGGTGAATGTTCCAGTTAATGTCGTGATTGCTAAAGAACATGTTGCTCAAGTTGCTGTTGACGAAGAGCCTGAGACAGAGATACTAACTATAAACTCTGTCGATGAAGGCATAGAGATAAGCTGTGATGATGATGATTACGTTGAGCTTCCTCATGAAGCTGAAGTTAGTTCTGCTGTTTCTACTGTTCAACCCATGATTTCTACTGAGAGTTTGGATCAACTGATAAAGTCAGTAACTGAAAAAGATGGGAAATCCTCCTTCCGATCCTTCAGTGCAAAATGAAGAGCAAACTGTTGAAGAACCCAAAGGATCCTGATACTCAACAAGTAAAGCGAAGAAGGGATCCTCGACCCGGTGTGTTTATTGAACAAAGCAAAGATCAACCTGTGACTGCTAATGAAGATGAAGATGGTTTATATGAGTTTGATTTTGAAAATGCTAAGGAGTCGACTGAAACTCCATTTGACTTTGAGACGAGTGCTACTGCCACTACTACAGAAACATGATTTGATTTTGAAGTTGATGAAACAAGAATGGATGTGGATACAAATCCTTCAGAGATTCCTGTTACTACTTCTGTTTTTGCTCCACCTATAACACCAGTCACCGAGTCAACACCGCTTGTTACTGCTGCAATTGCAAGTTCATCTGGTGCAGTTCGTGATGAACCATGTAGTTCAAGTGGGAAACGGCCTGAAGAACCATTGAGGATGCCGTTTTTTGATGATTCAAGTGATGATGATGAGTTTATCAGTGTAAGAGAACTGAAGAAGAGAATCGTGGTACTTGAACAAGACTCGATCCACAAAGATGCAAAGATTATTCAGCTTGAAGACACAATCGTACAAAAGAATCAACAAATTGATCAGCTGCAAGGTGATGTTGGTTTGTTGTTCAACATGGTGTATGATCTTCGTGGAAAACTTGAAAACAAGTTTGGTGATGAGTTTATTGATCCAACTGACATGGAGAGAAGAAGAAAGGCTGAAGAGGATCGAACAAGGGATTTTGCAAAGGATGACACTGACAGAGCTACTGCTATGGATCATTACTTTAAAAGAGTTACTGATAAAGAAGCTGACAAAGCAAAGGCTGCAAGGTTGAAGCAGAAAAGAGAATATGTGATTCTGAAGAACAAAAATCTCAATCCTGTTGATCCAGATGTTCAAGTCACTCATCATTTGATGGATGTCGGTGAAAGTTATTATGATAAGGTTGGGAACCGTTTAGGCATTGTAAGTTGGGGTTTTAATCATGATCGTCATAGATGGTGGATCTAAAGGAAGGTTGGACCTGTTGAATGGTACAAGAACCCTGCTCAATTTCAGACACTCACTAAAATGGATTTGACTATATTGTCAAACTCACCATATGTGGATGATAAGCCTGGCGGACATGGATATCTGTTCTTCGAGAGACTACAGAGAGAGGTTGCCATTGGATTTCCTTCAATGCATACAGCTGAATCCATTGTGACACCTGCTCCAGGTATTAGAGATCCACGTACAAACAAAAGGATGAAGATAGTCTCGTGGCCACCGACTGACAAAGAGAAGACAATTCCTTTGGTCAAGAAGATACCCAATGGTGTACTGAAGACCATGCATTTCTGGGCTTATGATGAAACTTTGGGTCAAGCTGTAATCGTTTGTGATGATGATGTGAGCTTCCGTTTGACTGATCCGATAGATTTGCTAAATTTGGATCGAGAGAATCTGGAAGTGCTTGCTCAAAATCAGATTAGAGCTACAGAAAAGTTTGAAAGCGTTGCTAAGGATTGGACTGCGGCTGTTGCTGGAGTTCTATAAATAAGTAAGAAAGGGTTTCGTGGCTACAAGGACAAGTTGGAGAGTAGTGGAGTCAGTTAAAGACCGAAGAACCTCTATGCTATAAACCTAGGGGGATTGTTGGAACCTGAAGGTTTATACATAGAGGGTTACAATAGTTCAGGGGTTGATTATGTAATACATTGTTTTGTTAACCATTGGGTCGATGTCTTTTGTATTGGGTCTGTTGGTTTCAAGTGGGCTTCTAGGGGTTTCGACCCACTTGTGTTTAGTATATAATTTAACCTCACTCATTGTTTTGAGGTTGATCAGTTTGTGGAGTCTAGAGCTAGCCGAAACCTTGAAGGTGTCTTGTATCAGTCTTTGTTTACTGTTGAATGCAATATAATCTGGTTTGTTTTGATTATTAATTGTTTCGGTTCTATTATAGTTCTTGAATCATCTTGTGTTTGTTTTCCACACTCACACAAGATCAAGTTTGATATAATTGAAAGATCCTTAACGGGACTTACAGATTCTATAGCTAAAATCCTGATAATATGCATAATTATTCTAATTATGTATGATGATGATGATCCTGATTATGTATGATGATGATGGTGATGGTTGGTGATGGTGATGGTGATGATGATCCTGAGAATGTGCATAATTATTCTAGTTATGTATGATGACGATGATCCTGATTATGTATGATGATGATGGTGATGATGATCCTGATAATTATTCAGATTGTGAGTCTGTGTATTAGTGAGTGTATGTTCACATTATATTATGATCATGATGATGATGAGTCTGATGTTCAAAGTTTAATGTTCATAGTTGATTAGTGAGTCTGTGTATGTACAATTGTTCTGATGATGCTGTGTATAATTGTTATGATGATACAATTAGTGAGTTTAATGAACTAGATGTAGGTTTAGTGCAATTTGGCCAGTTTGATTTATTAAGTGCACTTTGATGTTCACAGTTGATTAATGAGTTTGATGATCCATTAACATTAGCTTTGTTGCAGTTGACCATTGTGCAGGTCTTAATGTATTAGCATTTGGCCAATTAAGTGCAGGTTATTAGGTGCAGTTTTGATGCAGTTGACCAATTAAAGTCAAATCTTGATTCCTGAACTAGATGTAGGTTTAGTGCAATTTCCCTACTTAGATGGGTTTCAAATACAGTCAAAACGAGGGTATGGGGTTCAATATTTGTTTCCTGAGCTTATAAAGTCAAAATGAGAGAATGGGTTTCAATATTTTTACTTGGTAAAGTCAAACTTGCACCTGCTGTGAGAATGGAACGAGTTTCGAATAAAATGTAGATCGAAGGACAATATAGTCTTTTAAAATCATTTAGTAAGGGCAAAAGAGTCTTTTAACAACATTTACTAATAGTTTTTAACGTTTATGGGGGCACATGGTAATGAAATACCCATGTCATGGTTTCAGATGACAAAAATTGGAATATAGGGAGGCATTGGGCAATCTGGACCAAATCATGGGGAGGCAAATTGCACTTTACTCTAAAAACAATTACAATTCTAAACCACTTGAATGTATAATCACGTAATAAGCATAACAATTACGAAACAAATCATAACGATTGATTATAATGTCACACCCTGACTTTTGCGGAAGCGTGGTTATTTGGTGTGACTTCTTAATACCATAGCAATCAATCATAACAATGCTATATGATAAAAACGCGAGATGTTCATCCATTAATTAAAGTGAAATAATACCACAACACCATTGTTTGAAAACATCGACACTTAAAATAAGTTACAAACCACAACGTGTTCAAAAGAGTTCATAATGACTCGACAAAAGTACTTAAATAAAATCTGAGTTTAGAATTTTGTATCCCGTCCAGGAAAGGGATACACCCCCTAAACTCAACAACCCCGGATGACATCTTTATTCAAACGCAGCTTACGACGCATGCATACCCTTCCAGATCCGCTAGTTCCCTGAAATACATGTAGTTTGAAAAAATCAACAAAAGTTGAGCGAGTTCATGTGTATGTCTATGTGTATAGACCTTTAAAGTATGTCTGTATGTATGAATGTCCCCGGTATGTAGCAATTAAGGAAAAAGAGATCACCAATGGGTTGCAAAGCCAATGGTGTGTGTGAAATGGTGCAGGAAGACTCAAACCTAGCAAATTTGTACCGGGCCTCCGGCTGGAAGACATAGTCACCACTATGGGCCACCCTGGTCCCCATGGGTGTGGGCTCGCTACACCCAAATAGATCTATCACTCATGTCCCTCGGTCCTATGACGAGGATTGATGGCCTTAAGTGTCGTACCCACCCTTCACATGATCTAGTAGTAAACCCTCCTTAAGCTAATCATACCATGTAATAAACGTTTGTAATAATCGTAATATGTATTTCACCCCCGAAGTATAAAACTGAAAACAGTTAAGAGAAAAGGGGGACATGAACTCACTGTATTGCGTCCTTTGCTCGTAACTCAAACTCTGTCAGCAAACACGACTACCTACAGTGTACTAATGTCTATTAGACAAACAGGCCGTGCCTTTGCTTAGTATTTGCGTTTTGAGTTACGTTTCTTATATTATTCCGAGTTATAATTATTTGTCGAAATAATTAGTATTTCAACTTAAATTATATATAGTGTTGGAATAATTGTTCATTCAATATTTTTGTATTAATACTTCTAAAGTATTTTTGTATTAATACTTCTAAAGTATTTAACTCCGTATTTCCTTCCCAAGGATGGGGTATTTATACATGTATATTCGTATTTGAAATAATATATTTTTAAGTCCCACTTAGAAAATATATATAACTTAGTTGTCAAAATTAATGTACTCCAAATATATATATCTTTCCCAAAAATAATATATTTTCACTTCTTGTATCCAAAACAATATTCACCAAAAAAACTATGTTTGTAACATTATGTTCCGGAATATTCCATAAGTTACATTTTAGCGTTTGGTTCCACAATAACAAGTGTGTAACTTAATTATTTATTCCTTGTAATTTTTGGTATTATTTTGAAGTGTAATTCCCATGGTATTTGTTAAGTTATATTATTTTACCCTAAAATAATATAATTATTCCACAAAATAAACAAATATTCACACAAGTGTCTTAGTATAATATATATATATATATATATATATATATATATATATATATAGGGGGAGGTTCATTTGAGAAGAAAATTAAATTGAGAAGAAAAAGAACAAAGGGTATAATTGTAAAAAATTAAATAGTATTTCTTACATCTCATTTATTATTATCTTTGACTAATTAATTAGTCATAAAGACTATTGTCCTTCACACTAAATTTTTTGCCTACACACATCAAAATTTATCTACACGTTTTGAAAATTTATCCTACATATATTGAAATTTATCCTACACAACTCGTAATTCATCCTACACACCTCGTAATTTATCCTACACTTTAAATTAATTGTTTTTCTTCTTTGAAAAAAAAATATTTTTTGAAAATAAGTTACAAATTTAATTTACTAGCTATTAAAAAGGTAGACTAACAATTAATGATCTATCTAAACCAATATACCCTTACACTAATATTAAATACAAAAATTAAATGAAGTAAAATGAAGGATTCTTATTGGTTGAAATTTGTTCTTTTTTATTCTTACAAAAAATTTGTTCTCATTTGAACCCTCCACTATATATATATTCTAAATATATATTTAACCATTTTCATGTACAAAACCAACCTCTGATACTTTGTATTTTTGTTACAAAAATTATGGCGAGGTTTATATTTGAAAAACATAGTTTAAAATACACTAGTAAACACTTGTCTAGAAAATATTTTCTAAGTGTTTATATTTTTAGAAAATTTCGCCATAGTTTCCCCTAAAAATGGAGGTGTCCATGCTATATGAGCATATCATTTTCTTTTCCAAAAATCATTCAAACAATCAACAATGATTCATTAATCATTTTACACTTACCAAGTGTAAAAACAATACGCTTTTCATAGTAACATGAACTTGATCTTTCACAAAAACGCGTAGTAACTTGGTGAAGTGTTTAGTGGGTTTAGTTACCCTCGAAAGTGTGTTTACTTCCTTTGAAATCTCATTCTTGAAAAGATTTGGTGTTTACAACTTGTAAACATAATTTACAAAACGTTTATCCATAGCATTTTCTTGTTTCTCTAGGGTTCATTTATTTGTCTTTCCACTAAAAATAGTGTAAGTTCAATAAAAACCATGATCCTTCAAGAATCATCTTTTTAACTTGGTTTCTTTTAGAAAAATCATTCACAACTCTTGGATTTATAAGTTTACTAGTTCACGTGGTTTGTCGCTTTACAAGAAAATCATTTCACTTTCAAGTTCATGTTTGATCAAGAAGATGATTATTTCATGTAAACCCATAATCACCTTCTAACTTGTTAAACCATGTTTTTAATCATACTTTAACAAGTTCCATATGATGATCAACATCATATTATCAAGAAATCAATCAATCAAGTGCCATGCATGTATTTAACAACATTAATCCAACAAGATTTCATCACTTTCATCTTTATGTAAACTTTATGTTCAAGCTTTTAGTTTGTGTTCTCTAGTGCTCTTGTTATTTTCATCATACTACATCTTTTAACCATAAAAATAAAAGTAAACAAGAGTTATGAGGGATCTTACTACTAGCTTTAAGCTAGGGAAGAACACAAGAGCAAAAGATGATGAAGATGGTGTGTAAAAGCAAGTAAGTGAGCTCCTTGATGATCCACAAGCTTCAAGCTCCAAGAATCACCTTCTATCACTTGAATTTAGCTTGAAAATGGATTAATGGTGGTGGCAAAGTGATGGTGGTGGCGTCACAATGTAGAGCCGAGAGGGAGAGAGAGAGCTTGAGGGAGTGGGGTGAAGTTGAGTGTTGAAGTGTAAGAATGAAGATCTTGTAATATATGGACCATACTTATAGAGATCTCATCATATATCTTTGTTCACCAAATCAAGTAATATCTAAATAAAATATAGAAGAAAATCTAGGAAGTAAGGTGGTGATTTGGTGGTGGGGTCCCCTTATGGGCCGTAAATTATGATGGGGGGGTAGATTGTAATTTTGTTGGTAAGTAGGTAAATGGTTAGGAGTTAAATGTAATATCTAGTGTTATATGTGTATGGTACATTATATAATGTGTTGGGGTATTCGGGGACCATAACTAGTCCAAAAATAATATAACAATGTTTCTGGCAAAATTTTGGTGTCCCGGGTAATGTCCGGTTGTTCGGTTAGATATCGTTCCGATAAAGTGCTAAGTTATTCCGTACAGTGTCCTTTATGTATCTTTTTGTAACACTTTTAATTCCCAACACTTAGGAAAGCATTCAGAACCATTTAGGCAAATTTCTGCATATTACTAGCATGTTAAAATGCTGAATTTTGTTAATTAATGCAGAATTCTGCACTTTGAGTGGGTTTTAGGCACTTTCCGGTACTCAAACTATCACCTAGTGACGCAGTTTTATGGTCCTTACTTCCCTACACTCCATACTAGTGTAGTACCTTGTCTCTGGCTCATACTGGGCCTCAAAATACTGCCTGTCTATGTACTGGCACTGGCAGTTTATTTCTGAGTTATCCGCTCACTGTGCTAACTGTGCTTTGTGCATCATGTATGTCACTAAAGTTTGTATGTAATAAATGGTGTGACAGTATGAAATGTGATGCACATGTATGTATGATGCAGAAATCATAAAGCAGTTACATCATCAGTTGTAATTAACCACAGTCATTAAGCACAATTTAATATTAATTAATCGTACTGATACCTGTAATTATGAGGGTTGTCACATATAACAACTATTTAATAACAAAAAACTCGGATAAATTAACAAAAACTCCAATTACATAACAAAAAAAACTACAATTGCGTGAAATAAAGAAGAAATATAAGTTTAATTCAAACCTGAGAAATCAAAATTTGCAGACATGACGTCGTTGATAACTAATAGTGAGAACAGAAGAATGAAAATAGAATGACGGTCGATTGATTAGAAGAATGAGAATCGAAAACATATATTATCCCTACTTATACTAAAAATTGTATATTGATATCACGTATATCAAGTTCAAAATAAGCGTCAAATCAGTTATTCATATAAACAAGATGAAAAGACAAAAACACCCCCTAAAATAAAAACCACACGTGTCAATAGCTCATGGCCGCGTGCACTTTGTACGGGATTGGCGTCATGTACGTGATCCAGGCACATAGTTTTTAAACTTAAAAAAAAATCTTGGACGAGCATACTTTTTATTGATAATTAACAAGTAATCAAATGACAAACATACACAATTTAAACCAAAAATGATTCGGTTTAATGCGCACAGGATATAAACAAGTTATTTAATAACGTGTAGACTCATATAGAATAATTAAAAAATATGATTGTTTTTAATTATTGTTTTTTTTACGAGTGTAATGACGAAACGAACTGTTTATGACCAAAGGTGTCGAAAAAGAAGTAATATTCAAAATAAAGTGATTTTCGTCATGATGAAACAAACTGATTATGGCCAAACAACATCGTTACTGGTATCAATATTATTGGAACCAGTACTAGTATCTGTTTTTATGATTTTGATCGATATAAAACACTTTATCATTACCAAACACCCTCTTAGTTTTTTTTAACAACAAGGAACGACGTGCCAACAACCGTGACACCGGGCGCTGTGGCCAAGGTCGATTACTCGACCGCCGCTAGCCCCTTGGCTCTCCCAGATACGCGGAAACCCGACCTCCGCCCGCCCGAAGGCACGACAGTGGAATAATCGGTAAAACCTCGTCTCCCATCCAAGTCGAACCGACGCCACCCGTATTCGCCCTTCACCTGGATACCGCAGAAAATAATGAGGTGAGCGGGAGTCGAACCTGGGTCATAAGAAACATTAAGGGGCTGTTTGGTAGCCTCTTAATGACTATTCAGATGCTACCTCTTAGTGGTTTAAAACATCTGAATGAATAAGAGGCAACCTCAAGTCTGAATGGTTAAGAGGTAACATCTGAATGGTAAATCATCACATGTTATATTCTTTTACCTTCTCATTGATAAAATTCTTAATGGCTCCCTCAAGAGACAGTATTTCCCCAACCACCCTACCACCACCTTCTTGGTTAAACTAGAAGATTTTGAATTCCTCTCCTTCAAACCAAGAAGCCGCTAAACTCATCTCCGAAACCCCTTCCATCATCTTTCCAACACCAAATCAACAATCCCTACATTCAACCATCAACTGGGTCTCAAACAAATTCAAAATCTTGAAACCCCATCTGCGAATGTCATCTCCTCCCCCACCAAACCCCCTCCCCACCACCACCACTACCCCCAATTTCTTGCAACCCCAAAAACATTCACACCCACCAGTCTACCAAACCTTCTACAACCCCCAACACTCCAATTCACGACCTCATCATCAACAACCACCTCTTCCGGTCTCAGGTTACCCTTATACGGTTAATCGCCCACATGGGTTCTTGAATTCGGATCAATTGGTTAAGGTTAACCCCTTGTCTGCACCTTTGCAACAGACCCTAGTGGGTGGTGCTCCTACTGTTTCTGCAAACACAAAGGTTTGATTTTTTTTGCATTTTCAGTACTTTGATTGCTTCAGGATGTTGTATATATAGCTTTAGCGTTTTAGGTTGTACATATATGTTAATATAAGAAATTTGGGTACATGATGCTAGAAACCTATGAGAAATATAAGAAATTTGTATAAATGCATTGCGCCTCGCGTAGGTGGTGCTGTGCGCTTTGCTTTGCGCCTTTCAGCTTTGGACTCTATCGCATCAGTGTGCTTTTTTTAAAACCAAGATTTGAATACCTCGATCATTTTCTGTACAGCCTTTTTTTTATCTTGATAATCAGCTGATTAAAGCTGGATATAGTTAGGTAATTTCACATTTATATTCATAATTAAGTTTGGTCAACACTATAAAGTTGCAATAGTAAGTCAACATGCGTATCCTAACACTCCCTATAAATATTTACAAAGTTTACGTTTGAAATGTATCTTATGGGAGATGGACGGTAAGGTTGCTACCATGTGACCCGAAGGTCACGGGTTCGAGTCGTGGTGCCTTGATAGGGAGATGTCTATGCAAATTCTAAACTTAGCAAAAAAATCGTATAATGAATGAATCAGTAGTTATTTTGGAAAGTTGGTCAATGCGCCTGCAAAAAGAAGAATAAAATTCGTCGATAATTAATGCACATTTAACAAAAAATTAAAAAAGGACAAAGGTTCATGCTCCGGATCCATATAAATTTAATGATTGTCATTTGGGAGAATGAATAGGAGATTGTAACCTAGGTTTATTTCGTAAGTTTTTATGCGATGGATAGAGCGTTACGCCCGGTTAAGGGCAGAGAAGTGGCTAAACGGTTGTTTATCGATTTAAATCAAATGCCAGAAGAGGAAGAGCCAGATCATCAACCAAAGGTATGGTTAAACCATTAGAAAAGAAGTGATTTTGAAGTATGCATTCAAGTAGGTAGTTCTTTATGTGAGAAAATAAAAATCTTGTTAGTTTGTGCTTGTTCGATTAGTCATATGATGTGTGATGTTTTGGAAAGTACGTAACTTTTTGTCGTCTGCAGGTTGTGGGTCAATCATCGGTTGCTTTTGATAATAGCTTAAGGTACTATGAATCCACATACCATATGTTGTTTGGTTTCTCTCTTCAGATCATAATCTTTATCCATTTATGCAGGGAAAAGAATGGAGATGATGCCTTCATTGTTATTAGAGATAGAAAGGTAAACTTACGTTGTTCTCCTTATGTGTTACTGGTTATAAACATATTTGCTACTTGCTAGTTTGAAATCTGTTCATATGGTATGGGTTATCACTTGTTTTGGCGTATATGCCAAGAAGAATTTTTTTTTTTTTTTTTTATAAATTTGACAGCCTCATAGTAGTTAAAGGCAGGTCGCAAAGGGCGCGCCTGTCGCCTACGCGCAAGGCGCAAAAAAGCGTACACCCGAGACAAGCAAGATGCACGTCTGTTCAGGCTGGTGCAGCCCTGTTTTAGTTAAGGACCATGCAATTTTTGGCTGGTTTAGACTTTAGACTGGTTTTTGGCTGGTTCAGACTGTTTGAAATTAGTTTTAGCTGGTTCAGGAGGGCTTGTTTTTTCCGGTTTCGGTTGGTTTTGACCTGTTCAGGCACTTTTGCATCTTGCTGTGTTTGAGGTAGGGGTGTTAACGGTTCAGTTTGAAATCGTGAAACCGCCCAAACTGGTCATCGGTTTGGTTTCACGGTCGATTCTTTTTTATCAACTTTCGGTTGGTCGGTTTGAAAAGTTTCAAACCGTAACAGACGGTTTGGTTTATGGTTTATACAAAAAAACCGGCCGTGCAAAATCGGACCCGACCGTAAGATATATCTATTTTTTTATTTATTTTAAATATTGCATATTAGATATGTGTAGCTATATATTTGTGTCTTAACTGAAAAGAATGTCCTAAGTGTACCTTACCTTAAAATTTGGATAAGTTACTGTTATAACTCTACCTTGATTAATGAGTTAGACTGGGCGTCTAGGCGCGCGCCTCTGACAACAGAGTCTTGTATATCTGGCTAGATAGGCTGAATTGGTACAAACAGGACTGACTATCCATGCTTGTTTGCTGTTTTTTTGTATGCTTGTAGGTTCAGGTTTCAGAGGGCACTTCTCTTTATGCACAATGCCGCTCATGGTTAAAGAATGGGGTTACTTTAGAAAAACAGGTACGCGTACGCGATAGTTCTATATTTTTTTATTAGTGCATGTCATGGTGATAGGAGTAGACCCGAACAACACCGGTTCAAATCGAACGGTAAAAAAATATAAGGATAGTTCTACAGCTCGTTTGGATACAGATTCACCACCAGAGGAAACGATAGGGCTGCGACGTCCAACCGAAGATACAGATGCACCAATCCGGTTAAGAAATCGTGTCTAAGAACACCACTAAACGTGCCACGATTGAGCTAACAAAGACAATGTCCTTTCATTCCTCTGGAAGTTCGATACATAAAGCATGGAAACAATTTAATTTAAAACATGAAAAGTAAACTGTAAACTGCAAGGAGATGGTGGACATGGGGTGGTGATATAATTCTGCATGTGGAAATTAATTATGTGCCGGATGAACTTAATCATGGAAAAAGGTGGCATGGTTGGTTAGTTTTGTGACCCAGCTGACCCATGACCCATGTGGTCGGGTCAAATAATTGGAGTGAACGGGTGGGTGACCCGATATACAACACATGGTGCATGAATGTATCATTGACTGTGTGAGCGATCATATACGTACAAAAACATCTCCTTGCTTCTTTCAAAGAAACCTTTCTACTCACAAAATCATAAGTTTAGCGCTTG
This sequence comes from Helianthus annuus, assembly GCF_002127325.2. Classification (NCBI taxonomy): domain Eukaryota; kingdom Viridiplantae; phylum Streptophyta; class Magnoliopsida; order Asterales; family Asteraceae; genus Helianthus; species Helianthus annuus. Next base: position 142,574,637 of record NC_035443.2, read on the forward strand.
TTTCAAGGCTCACCTTATAAAACTATTACTATGTTGCTTGTTTTTTAAAAGTGTAAGGCGCTAGCTTCATTTACCTGAGGCGTTGCTCTATGTACAACCAGAAGCTGCATCTCCTTATCTCTTTTGCATATCAGCCTTTTAATCAAGCAAACCATTTATAATATCCTCATCCCTTTGGTTGTTTTTACATATCAGCCTTTTACAGACCCTAATACCGACCAGTTTTGTCCCAGTGTGAATGAGGCGCTGCCTCAAGGCCGTGAGGCGTTTTCCAGATTTTCTAGCGCCTCAGGCGCACGTTTTAAAACCTACCTGTGTTTCAATAGTTAAGTATACATGTACCAATGGGGTGGTGGTCCATTGGCAAAGGCAAAGCCTTTAAAACACTTAGGGGTCGTTTGGTTCGCATGAATTCAATGGAATTTAGGGGAATTGGAATCTGAATTCCATCTCCTAAGATGTTTGGTTCACAGAATTTGATGGAATTGGAATCTTAATTCCAGTCTTCATGTGTTTGGTTAACAATGGAATTGGAATTGGAATTACGCATGAATTCCTTCAAATTCCTTTAACTAAAGGAATTCAAAATCCTTCCTATATGTGAAGGAATTAAAGTAAATTCATTGGAATCTTCGACTGTTTCGTCCCGCACCGTTTCAACCCATACTGGTTTCGTTACGAACCGTTTCGACCCGTACCATTTCGACGCGAACAGTTTTGACCCATAACATTTCGACGCGAACCGTTTCGAATCGGACCGTATCGACGCGAACCGTTTCGATGTGAACCGTTCCGACGCGTACTGTTTCGACAGGTACCGTTTCGACGTGAACCGTTTCGACGCCGTACCGATTTGAATCGATCCGTTTCGACGCAAACCGTTTTGACCCGTACCGTTTCGAATCGAACCGTTTCGAATCATACCGTTTCGACGCGAACCGTTTCTACCCGTACCATTTCGAATCGATCCGTTTCGACCCGAACCGAGGGTTGTGGATGCCGGGGACCCGGGGTGATGGATTCCAATTCATTTGACAATCAAACACAACACAAATGGAATTGAGATTCCGATTCCAACAATTTCCAATTCCAATTGGAATGTCTAAATTCAAAATCCAATTCCTTCAAATTCTAATTCCTATACAAATTCCAATTCCAATTCCAAAACATTCCACGAACCAAACGCCCTTAGGTTGGGAAGGGGAAGGTCTTGGGTTCAAGTCCCACATACGCCAAGGATTAAAGAAATTAACCGTTCAAAAAAGAAAGTATACATGTGTGGAGAGGGCTTGAGTTTGTTGTGCATAAACTTCCACAAAATATATTCCATAGGTGCAAACCAAATGCATAACATCTCTTGAGGTTGCCTATTCAGCAAATGTCTAAAATACTGATACATATCCAACTGACCTAACGGGTCAAATTAACCCATTTCCTGTTGATGATCCTAGACCCATGACCCAGTCAAATGACCCAACAATTGCAGTCAAATGGCTCAATTAATTGCAGTTCTGACCCAGTCAAAAGACCCAATTAACTGCAACTTTAATCAAGGGGGAAACTGATGTAATGTGGGGGGGCATGTTAATGGGCAGTTACTTAGTATTTTGTGTCTTTAAATAAGTTGTTTAAGGTGAGAATAAGGTGTCTTGGATATTTTGTTTTGTATTGTGATCTCTGATCAGAATTTAGGAGACTAGCCCCTCTCGAATCGGGCCAACTATCGTGTTTGTTCTTGTTTCAATTTAATAAGATTTTCAGTATCTATCAAATACCCTTTACTATATATGTGTTTTATTGGATTAAAAGTTAAACTGATGCATGATTGACAGCCACAGTATCCGGATTGTGTTAAATCTCTTCCAAAGCCACTGCCTGCATCAACTGTAGAAGCAAGAAAGGAGGATGACCTGGAATTAGAGGAGGAGGTATTTATGCCTTTATGTTATGTACCATGTTGTTACACTGTCACTAACAAATGATGATTTTTCCCTTATCGGGTGTCAGAAAATCGAGAATGTCGATCACTTGTCTGCTAAGGAGCTGTTGCAACTGCATGTTAATCATGCAAAGAAGGTTCGAGCGAGGTATGTACATATTTGCTTGCTTAGTTCTTAGTTTGTTGACTCTTAAGATAGTCGAAAGTCAATAATGTATGTTGTCATTTATAGATTAAGAAATCAACGGCTACAAAGAATCGAAAGGTATAAAGACCGTCTTGCTCTACTCTTGCCAGCGGTTGCGGATCAACAGCCAAAGAACGACCCTGCATCTTGAAGCATCCGCATGCCAATGAGCAAACCTGCAAAAAGAAGCCAACTTTTTAACCAACTTTAATAATTGGCCCTTTTTATCTTTTATCTTTTATATTACTTTATAATTATCCTTTAGAAGATTGGATAATTCATTAGTTTTTTAAGATACATATGTTATGATGAATATGATTACAGTGACAATATCTTTATCTTCTTTTTGATTTGTTGAATTCACTGGAACTGGTGCTGCTGGAAAACATTTCATCAAGAAATCATGTTTGGTTGGTTAAGAAAAGAACTGTGGTATCCAAGAATCCTTTGGTTGGTGATGGGATTTTAACTTTCCATTAGAATGTTTGAACCAAAATTGTTAGAATAAAACATAAGCATGCATTGTTGGATCTATATGTCTGTCCAAGACATAACATGTGATAATGTTGGTATTGATTTATTTTTAAACTAAGGGTGGGCGGTGTGGTTTGCGGGGAGTTAATGGGGGAGGGGGAGTCACCGAGCGGTGACCATACTGTGATGTTGAAGGGTTTCGGTGAGTGGGCGAGCGGTGACCAAAAACGGTGTGTAATCACCGAAGTGATTGATGAGAAAGGGGTTTAATTTTTTTGACCGTTGGTTTAATTTTTTGAACGTTTTTTTTACCGTTCCACATTTTTATAGAAAACCCATAATTTTCAATCAATTTAAAACACAGAACTCTTTCAAAAACCTCTCTTTCTACACCCACAAACACCATGGATAAACAAAACAAAGGTGAACCCAAGAAAAAAGGTTCCGCTAGCCGAGTATCGGATTCAAGAAAAAAGGTTTCGCAAACGAGACAAGGTGATTTTAGAGGTCCAAGTGTACCGGTTCAAACCTCCTACGGATATTCACCAACCTCTCAACCTCAATTTTTTACCCCCAAACTTCACAACCAACTTTTTTTAGCACCCAACCTAATTTTCCACCACAAATATTGTCACACCCAAGCTTCACAACCGAATTCGATCCATTTGGATTTAGGACCCCGCCAATTCAATCACACAGAGAGAATGTCGAGCGCCCACTTCTTATCTACGATGAAGACCAGGATTTAGAGGTTGTCCCCGAAACACAACATTTGGATGTAGATAGTGGCGAGGACGAAGAAGAATATGAGGATGAAGACGATGATATTGGTGAAGCAAGTGAGTCGAAACAAAATGGAGTCAAGGCGGAGCGTCAAACTTGGACGAAAACACATGAAGAGGCCTTAGCCAAGGCATGGGTTCATTGTTCTTTAAACAAGAAACAAGGAAATGCACAAAAAGGGGACAGTTTTTGGAAAAAAGTTCTCGCCCATTACAACGAAACGGTCGGCGGAAGTACTCGAACAGTTCATCAAGTACGTTCAAAATGGATGCCTATGTTGACTAAGATAAACCACTTCAACGGTCATTGGCAACAAGCAATAATATTTTATTTGAACATTTAAAAAATGTTTTCCATAACATTGTTTATGTTTAATTTTTTTTACTTTATATTTGTTATCTATGTAGGATCGTATTCGTGGTAGTTGGGTTAGCGACCTCGACGTCATGAATAGGGCTTTAAGTGATTTCAAATCCAAATATCCGAGTGGTTTTCAACATATTGAGGCATGGGAGGTCGTTCGTAAACATGACAAATGGGCACCGGTACCATTGTTGGGTGAAGATAGTGGAAGTTCGGGACAAAAAAGAAGTCGTCTGATTCGGGTAACTACAATACGGGTACACCGGGAACTGAGTCACCGATCGATATACCGGACATAAACGTAGACCCCTCACCAACAAGACAAAAAAGGAAAGAAAAGAAGCCCGCAACATCATCAAACGATAGCCAAGAGGCCCTCACCGAGAAGCTCGCGCAATACACTCTTACGAAAGAAGAAAAAAAAGCACGGGCGATAGAGTTGACGAGTATACGAAAGAAACGCGAGGAAGACACCATAGCGTTAGTGGCGGAACAACGCGAGGCGGTGAAACAACTTATGTATGATCGGGATTTGAAGACATTTACTGAGCCACACGACCATGCTCCACCCGAGATGTTGTCGTTTATTCTGGCGAGCAAACGAGATATCGCAAAAAAATATAATTGGCCATGCAATTTCTAAATATTAGGTTATTTTATGGTTTAATTTTTTAGTTTTAAATGTAATGTGTTTTTTTAATTAAAAGTACTTTTATTTAGTTTAAAATACGTTTTATTTATTTATGCATAGTTTATAATTTCTAGAAAATAAAAATATATAACTCAAACACCCTAGAGTGATTAACCATACCTAGTATTTGAGTGCAAAATGAGGAGTGGAATGGGGAGTTGACATGAGATAATATTATTGGGTAGGATTTTACTCAATCACCCTAGAATGATTAACCATACCCCCACCCTAAGCAACTCTATAAAAGAAGTTGCATATAAATATAGTTTGTGTGGGAAACGAGTCAAAATTGTATAACAAAAAAAGTTCCCTAGAAGGGGTGGGTATTTCATGAAGAAAATTAAAAAAATCAAATTACACGATATACATACAATGAAATTAAAGAACTAAATTCAAATGCGTACTCCTGGTGTATAAGCTCGAGCCCACTCGTCTGGGACTTTTATGAATCTATCAATTTCATCAAACATGTTGACAGCAGCTTGTACCTATTGGTCTTCTCCTTGGCAAGCTCAGCGTCCTGCAAGTCACGGGCACACAAAAAAATTAATTTTTACGGCTTGTTAGAATATAGTTGCTAAGTTTTGAGTTGTAAAGCAACTGAAGTTTGTGAGAAAAAAAAGGTACCTGAGGAGTGTTGTACTCGATGAAGCAATAACCTCGGTGTCTTCATCAACATGCGTGCAAACCCCATTCTCCTTAATAACTCCAATTTGGCTATAGATTTTACCAACTACACCTTCAAGCTTCTCGAACTTTTCTAGTGATCATATTCCCGAAGCCAGCATCAAATTCCAGTGAATCCTCCTCATCACTGAAATTCCAAATACACAAATGAGTAACAAATTATATATAATACAATTATCAACTTACAAAAATAGAAATTTTTTTGTCATTTTGCTTTCTTTCTGTCTTTTTCTATTTTTTAAACTTTTACTCCTCAACTTTCAGTATTGACACTTACAACCCAGACTTTGTAATCGAGTTTTACATATTTATTTTTATAAAAAAAAAATAAAAGAAGAAGTTTCACGGTTTAACGAGTGATATTAAGATTAAAATGGGAAAATCAAATATAAACTTTGAAAACCCTCAAGATCATTAACCAAATCCCATTAAATTTTCACATTCTCTCTCAAGTAGATCATGGGTGTTTACATTTTCACGATATTTTAATATAGAAACAACTGATTACATTTCTATTGGTAGTAGTACACCAAGGAAATCGAAGGAGGAAAAAGGATAAGCACAACCGCCGACTTACAAGTGCTCGAAACTGAATTACATATATGCAACCAAACCATGTACACAACTTACACAACAATTAATAAACTACAAATTCATATATATCTATTAATTCACAAATGGTCGGTGGAATAGTGAATTATCGAAGAATCTTTATTTCAGCACCAAACTTTTCATTAGAATCAAATTCAGTCAAACATGTCTCCTTCTTCCTCTCTGTGCATATCAAGCCTGAAAATACCCTCACCTCACCTCACCTCCGTTCTCTCCTAAGAAATCGATCACCAATCACCACCTCTTTTACCACCATCATCGTCGCCGCCGGCGACCACCTCTCCGGCTACCGACTGTACACCATCATCGAGTACCTTCTTTCTCTCTTAATCTATACACCACTGGCCGAGTACCATTACCGAACGACAACCATCGTCCACCTCGATCATCACCCTCAGTCACCAGCAAAAAGCGACCGACCACCAACATCTTCTACCTCCTGCGGGTTACCGATTAGACCACACCCATCATACCCACCATCCTCCACCATTCATCACCGTCGATAACAACCACCATCATCGATCACTATACCCACCACCGTCGACGACTGTCAACAACCACCCACCATTCATCGTCAATCACCATTGACGGCGGCAACCATCATCCACCAGCATATCCGACATCAGCCGACGGTGGTAACCACTGAACACCGTCCCAAGTCCAATTAAATATAAACTCTTCAAGTTCTTTTAATTTACGGTGTCCTGTCGCAATTCAGGTATGCAAGGTCTGATTTTTATATGTTTTATGCATATTTTTCATGATTTGATTCTTGAAATTGCTTATGATTATCACATGGATTTAAGTGGGTGTTGAATGTAGATTGTGAGAAATTTGATTTTGCGCTGAGAGGTGTTTTTTTTTTCTAAAACGGGGATGTAGTTTGATTAAAGGTTAAATTGTAATTAAAAGAGAGTTGAATGGTGTTTGTTCTTGAATGGATAGTGATAGGAGGTTGATTCATACAGGAGATGCAGTGCAACAAATGAATCGCTTCGGTTGTTTGAGGTGGGTAGTGTCAACTTGATCGAATCTAGGAGGTAGAGAGTTTAAGTCGAGTTGCTGGATAATTATTCAGATATTACCATTCAGTGTATTGTGTTTAAACGTAAGTTGCGAGAAGATTGACTATCGTGTCAGGAGGCAAGTTAAGATAGGAAGTGAGTTGCGGTTAGCGAAGATTTGCGATAATGTTTAGGATTGTCGGAAAGAGCTTATGAGCGGATAAATGGTACATGTGCATTTGTTGAGAAGTTAAAGGGTATCAAAAGAAGTTCCGCCTGACTTTCAATTATAAGACAATTTTCTCCTTGTAGCCACCTATCAATTTACAGTTATGCCCTTAGTACAATTCTCAAATTATTCCCCTTAGCCTCATTTATAGAGAGAGACAGTGAATTGATCGCGGTGGCCAGTGGGTCCTTTGGTCCAACCGCCGGAATGCCGGATGGAAACCGGTACCCACCTTAAACGTCGCCGATCTTCATGGAAAAGGAACATGCAGGTGCAAAGTAATTGACCGGAACGTTTGCCGGAACCTAGCCGTCATTGCCGGATCATGTAGGTACCCACCTAAACACTTGCGTTGCCTTAACCTCAGCCTTAGCTTGCTTCGCCTACACCTCTTAGACCGACAGGCTGCTTCAGCCGTTGCCGAAGGTGTTGCTGTCGCCTGACATCTCGGCCGGCCGGAAATCCTCTCACAGCTCCTTCCCCCTATCTCTATCTAAATGGTGGTTTGGTGGAAAAAAAATTAATTCAAATACGTAGGATGTACACCAAACATTTACAATAAATTTAATATTATAGTATCATTTTATTTCTAGCATGTATCGGTACCATACCAATACGGTAATGAATCAATTCAATTCCGACCGAGTTATATCAAATTTCCGCCGCAACGCGGCGGGAGACTACCACTAGTTTATATAATATGAAAGAGAAAGGTGGGTGGCCATAGTGCCACCAACCTAACTCTAAATACTTTCACATTTCACACATGTAAATGTACTCCATGCGCTGGCCCACAACCTAGACCATCGCATCGTGTAGCCACTCCACATTCAAATATTATTATTATTTATTTAATTTATTATCCATTTCATTAACTAACTACCACTATTCTCATTTTCCTGGTCTTCCAAGAAACCTTCATGGCTTCAAGTTTGATAAAATCACCCCTTAACTTTTTCAAATATACAAAATTCACTGCTTAAATTTCTAACTTAACAAAAATGACCCTCCTACTTTCCAACTTGACAAAAAAGGCCTCCATACATTCTAACTTCTCTTTAACCCTTAAACTTTTAACATGTAACCCATTCTACCCCAAATGTCGCTATAATGTCAGAGGTAACCCTCTAAACTTTGAAAATGTCATTTTGACCCCCTCAAGTTTCTAAAGTTTCAAGCTTACCCTAAAACTAATTTCTTAAGTTTTTATTTTTATGGACATGTCGGTATAAAATTCGAGTTTGTCTACGCATTAGCGTATTTTTTGTCTGAAAATGAGCCGAGTCAATTATAAAATGTTTTTTATGTATGTTTTGAGTTGGACTACGATTTGACGTAAATTCTATTTGGAAAAAATCGGGTCAAATGTAATACGTTTTGATTCGAAGGTATAAATCTGAGTTATCATACGATTTGACGTAAATTTAGTTCGAAAACGAGTCTGCTTGATTGTAGTATGTATGTTATCATTTCGCGTATCGCGCCGCCGCAACGCGCGGCGGGTAAAAGAACTAGTATATATGATAAAGCTAAGCGTAATGACACACGTTTTATAAAAATACAAGTGAATTATAAATTTTGTCCTTTATCGATATACCTAATTTCAGGCAGTATCATTTGTCTTTAAAATTAACGAATTTTGTACTTAATGTTTCAAAATATTGCATGATATATCCTTTAACCCTAACCCAGTTACATTTAAATGTTAAGTTAAGGATGATTTGGTCTTTTAACTTATTTATTTAAACACCATTTTACTGACATTTTCTCACGAGTAAATTACAAGTTTTGTCCTTTATGTTTACATCAAATTGTAGGAGTTGTCCTTTTGGCCAAAGTTTACAGGCGGTGTCCTTAACCTTTCAAAATCTTACACGTTTTATCCTTTTGGCCAAACCTAGTTAGAAATCTCGGTTAAAAATTGTCATGTGCAATGCACATGAGGGTAAAATGGTAATTTCCCTTTCAACCCTTTCAAACTTAACACTCACTCCATCATCTTCCCCAAATTTCTACGGTTTACATCAACTCCACCGAGCACCGAAGCAGCCGATACATGACCTTGGTAACGGATAAGCAAAATCAAAGTTAGATATCGATATACCAGAAGAAATCAGATTTATACTTAAGCTTACCGAAAAAGATAAGACTTTAATAACGTATGTGCTGTTACAACCCTTGATTCACGACCAGTATGATATTTATGCTGCTTCAGCTTAGCTAAGAGCTGATGTTGTCTACCAAAAACAGAGATCGCTAATTACTATCAAGGTTTATTGTTGAGTGTTCTCAAGTTAGTGATAAAGTGAAAAATATGTGACCAAATGATTACCTGTGACGACTTCTGTATCGGCAGCAGTTACGGCTCCACAGCAGAGGATGTTTGGAGCCATATTATGAATCTTTTCACGGTTCTTGTCAGCAACAATAGAACCCGTTGTGGCTCTGGTATCTGCCCCAAGAACGACACAGTCCTGAAAATGAAATCAAGATATTCAATGTCGTCATGTTCTAATTGAACACTTCCCGACATCTTTTAAAACAATGTATGTTATGAGACAAACTATAACAAGAACTACATTTCCACAATTTAGATCCTAATAATCCTCCAATGAGGGATTTATGAATCAATGAACAGCTTGGTTCTTTCTAATAGAGGTGCACAAATCGGATTCAAATCGGTTTAGGTTTTGTCGGTTTGTTTACTGATTTTGACACGAAGACTAGAGACCGGTTGGTTGGACAGATTGCGAAGAGGCAGGCGGTTGTGAGGATTGATGTGGACGGTTGAAGCGGCCATTGGTGGTTGGAGTTGCAACCCTATAAATTTGGGGAAGATAATGGAGTGAGTGTTGAGTTTGAAAGGGTTGTGAGGGAAATTTTCATTTTACTCTCATGCACATGACAGTTTTTAACTGAGATTTCTAACCAGATTTGGCCTAAAGGACAAAACGTGCAAAATTTTGAAAGGTTAAGGACACCGCTTATAAACTTTTGGCTAAAAGGATAACGCCTGCAATTTGATGTAAACATAAACGACAAACTTGTAATTTACTCTTTTCTCACAGATCTTAGAAAGCTGGGTCTAACTTGATGACATCAATATCTAACTTGGAATCAACTTTACCATTCTTTTTTTTGAACGGTGAGAATCTTTAACCTGTTGGTAAACAAAACACAAGTATTCAAAAATCATCATAATCAAAGGCAACACATCTATATTACAAACAAGCTTACAACAAAAACTCAAATTCAAACATGTAGGCAATTGAATGCTCATATGCAAACATGTAGCCATGTTAACTTTTAATATGTAATGCTATGTAAGTTATGTTGTAATCGGTCCAATGTAACACCTTTTGCTATGTTGGCCTTTGTTTTGTTGGAATAAAATTTGCTCTGTTTTCTTGTAAAAAATAAAAGATACGTGATAAGAGAAAATTTAAAGTATGGTCAATAAATATATCATTAAATGTGTTTTTTTTTATAATGTGTGTGTATCATTTACATTTATAACCCAACCAAACTTATTAAATATATAATACTTTTAAGTTGAATACCAAATACCATCTCTTAAATTATTGAAGTGTACATCTAGTCACTATCGCTTTTACTACCTATCACGAAAATCGGGTCCTCGATTCCCTCATCATCACCATACTCAGTAAATCCCACCAATAGCAAAAGGTAGGGTCTAAGGAGGGTAAGATGTAGACAACCTTACCTCTACCCCGTAGGAATAGAGATGCTGTTTCTAGTGAGACCCCCGACTCGATAGTAGTTTTACATCAAACCTTGGACATAAGGCACATAACACTCAGCAATCGGGAGCAATCGGGACAAACACTGATTAATGCATGTACCCTTTTGTCTTTCAGCTATCAAAGCCCCCACATGATGCATGATTAACCGTCATCGGCTTTTAACGTTATTTTCACAAAATTAGTAAATAACGTTAAAATTAGTGCACTTTCACTTTTGCCCCCCCCCCCCCCCCGCGCGCGCGCGCGCGCGCGCGCGATGGCCCACACATATATACATTATATGCGCATACCGCAAGCGGGGCGTAAATCCAACAAAAACGGTGGAGGTAGCTTGGGTCACTCCTTTTTCTTTTTAGAGAGGTGCCATTTTATTCAACTAAAAACAGACAAGTAAGATGCCAGAACAAGCATAAACAGAGACAAAATAAAGCAACTAGCTAACCAAATACAAATTTACTCCATTGTGACTTTTTAACGAATTCCTCTTGGACCGACTTTTAACCCAAAGAAACCATAGAGCCTTTATTTCCTATATAACGCCACCAACAACTGGCTTATTTTAATTGAAATTTAGGTTGTCCCACGCTTTCCAAATCAACCAACACGCCATATGATTACTAACTACATCATTCCCCAATAAGTTTTGTCGCCATTATTATTTGTGCCTCAGTCCATCTCTTCAGACCTTCTTTGCCGCTTAATGGGTTGTTCAACACCGACCTTATTTTCAAAAGTTTATTTCTCAAGTTGAAGGCCATTTACTGTTTCTTTAATCACTGGAGGGTACGTCTAGTCCAATTACCACTTTTATTGCATGTCACAACAAACCGGGTCCTCCATTCACGAATCATACAATCACGATGAAGGTAACTTAATTGGGTCGCTCTAATAAGGACGGCTATTCGGATGCTTACGGTGGAGGTAACATATTAATAATATATATTAAAATAATATATAATATGTATTTTATAACTATGATAAAACATTAATAAGAAGTTTTTTTTTTTTGCGTAAGTAAAATTCGAGCCAGGTAGGAGGTGATTATAAACCCTGCCCTAAATCTTCACCTAAATAAATCGTTTGAGCTCGGGTCCCACTTCAACCCCTATAAGATATATATGAAACCGACCCAAAATGATTCAGTTTTCTCTTTCACCATGGGTTTGAGGTATTTAAATAAGCCATGGCTTGAAGCTCGTTTGAAACTAGCTTGATTTTTTTTGAGTCGTGTGCTAAACTAGATCGTTTAAATTTTGGACCAAGCAAGCCTGAGACAAAGTGAGGTCGCTCAAATATTTTAATTTAATATAATGTTAACTTTAGTTAATGTTTAGATTTAGCGTAACCAATAAGCTCTCAATAGTGCAATGCCTAATGTCATGTTCAACTCAACTTGAATTCCGTGATAAACTTTTAATCTTGTTTTGTTTTTATCTGAAAACTAGGCAAGTTGAATCACTTTGAGTTTAAATCGAGTCGAGTTTAGATGAATTCAAGCCAAGCTCAAGAGTAGAGCCTGAGTAGCTCGTAAATAGCTACCGTTAATTTTGTTTTTATTTACTACTACGGTTAGTGACACAATAGCACAAAACATCTAGAAACGATGTTTTAAAAACCGGTTTTTAAGTCATACCGGGTTGTGCTCGAAAATGGTTTAACCAGTTGAACCGGGTTGTATCGTGCGGTTGAACCGTGTTACTAGTTAACACTATAAATTCCATAAAATACAAATTCTATCTCAAAAACAATCCAATCTGAAGGGGTAAGGTCCCAAAAACCTCATAATAAGTGCTCAGGACCATACCACAACCTTAATTTTCAGCTTGGCACCTCGCGCGGCCGCGCACTGGTCTCACAAAAGAAAGGTTTAAAAGGCCCACAACAGTCAACACTTGCGCCCAAAGGGAATCATAAAACCTTGCGCCTCTCTTACACCAAATAAGGGATAAGAATCCAGAGTTAGATACTTCCGCTTAATATCCAGACTTGGATATTATTTGCCCAGACTTGGGATTTATTCACTTGCTTCCACACGATAAGGTGTCACACCAGATTACAGCAGTAGTCTTCTAGAAATAATACAATCGTGCACCACCAAGACGGTTACAACCGTCTGGACACGTGTCACTACATCAGTCGTCCTTAAAATCACAACGAATGCATGCAAATGAAGGGTAATCTCCACTTAGCCACTTTACACGTGGCTAATCCCTAGCCTTTGATCAAAACCACGATCCGTGTGCTAACACGTCGGATCAAGAGTATTAACGGAAGGAAACATAACCGCTTACGGGGTTAGCATTTTCCGTCTTCTTTTCGCTAACGGGTTTTCCCGCCCAAAGATTCCCGGTTATAAATAAGAGAACTATTCAGGTATGAAATTCAAGTTACACACACTTCTCAAATACATCTTCTTCTTCATTACCCATACTTATTCTCACACCGGAGTCGGGTCAAGGAGAGAACCCTCTTCTCCCCTTGGCGAGGCTAACGGTGTTCTTTTTTGCAGAATCACCGGAGAAGAAGGTCTGCTAGACTCAAATCGAACGAGTGGAAACCAACCTTTTATGCGGATTTAAACCCCCTAGATATCTTGGTTCCGACCATTTATCTAGTGTTTCTTCATTGGCGCCCACCGATTCCTCTGTTTTTTATAGTTTTCGTCTCGTTTCGATTTAGTTCTTTTCATCCTCTGTTTTGCACATGGCAAAGGATTCACTATCCCACCCATCAGATCCCCGATCTGAGTGGGAAAGTTCTATAACCCAAAACACTCAAAACAACGGTCATTCAGATAGGGAGAATTTCTCAGATCTAATCATGAAAAAATCCCCATCACATTGGTTCAGCATATGTCAAGCTACTTTAAACACAATCGTTACACAAATCACCAGATCTGAGGTCCCAAACAACAGATCTGGTGAAGAAAGCAATATTACAGTGTTGGACCCACCAACACCTTGTAGGGGGGACATTCAATCTAGTCGTAACATTGAAATTGTAACAACTGTCACTAAAATCAATAATTAGGACGATAATTAGTCAATAAGAAAACCCTAATTGAGACACCCAATAAATTCTGCACTAGCCTTAAAATTTTCAGGACAATCGGAATCAGGATCAGGACCCCTAAAACTCAAGGGGGGTAAACCCTAGTTGGACGTTTATCTAAATTAAACGTTGTATAGATCTGATTGGTCAATTTCATTGACTCAGCTAGGCTAGTCCCGCGCGTGGCAACCTATAGTCGGTTCCAACCCCTTACGGACCGTAAAGGGTTAGGCTTACGGTCCGTAAGCGTGGCCAATTTCGTGTATAAATAGCAGGCCTTGGGACTGAATCTGGGAACCTAAAACGACGCACAAATTCTGCCTGTACGTCGAGTTAGAGCCATAATACCACAATTAAACACACACAATCACGAAGTGCTGCCGCAATCAGGGTAATAACTCGATCGCTATTACGATTCAACATCCGATCGATTATAACTATCCAACGATTGTCCGAGTGCTGCTCAAATTGAGCTAATACTTTGATTGTTCGTCGTGATTTCGACTTGAATATTTGAGTGCTATTCGAATTCGGACTACGCTCTGTTATTCGTTGTGAATCCGATTGAATTATTAAGTATTGCACTTGCTAATCATTGTGAGGGTTAAATCTCGTGAATTGACGTAACTGCTGTATTAAGTTACTAACCTATTGTGTGTGCATTATTATCAAATTAGGTTTAATCAAGGCTAATCAGTAGGCTTATACCTTGCCCGTTAAATCTGCAATGTGAGTCATTCCACTTTTATAAACTCTTTTCTCACAGTTTGCGAGTCATTCTCTTTTTCTCAAATTGTTTTACAATACCTCAAAGTATTTTCAAAACGTTATAATTACAGGGATTAAGTCGTGGTTATCTTGACCGCTGGTTAGTGGGGTATTGTGCACATTACTAATTTCTCACAGTTAGGCAATAAGCCCTAACAGGGGTTAGGCTACAAGACCTAACAGTGACAAAACGTCACTAATTGGGTGACTGGACCCAATAGTGGTATGACCATCGTCACACGGGTGGCAAGACCAGATATAAAATAAGATACTGCCATAGTAATCGCTCTTATGCTGTAATTTATAACTATGTGTCATTTTAATCAAAATGAATGATTCACTCAGTATTTCCCCGCTGACAAAACCTTTTTACAACATGTTTCAGGTGACCTACTGAGGTAAGTACACGTGCTACGGAGCACTAACAAGCTTGAAGTGGTGGCTCAAATAAATGAATAAACATGTTTGTAAAATAATGAAATTATGATATTTACGGGTGTATCCCGAAAGTGTAAATAAATAATACTTGGGCATTTTTCAAAAGTAAAAACGATCCTGTTAAGACTTCCGCTATAAAAATAAATACCACGGGATTTTCTGTCCCGCGGCTCCTGGACCGGGTCAAACCGGGTACGGGGGCTGTGACAGAAAAAGGTGGTATCAGAGCCACTGATCAAGCCACTGATTTAAGCCAATTAAGTATTTAGGGAATACTAAATTTATTAATTGCTATTCTGTGATTATCTGCTTTATCTGACTAATCATGGACAGATCTGTATACATTAGTCAATGTAGCAAATAATACAAATTCTTAAAAAAAAATAATTTGACTTAAGTTTTAGTATTTTTAATATCTACAGTCTAGAAGTTTTATTCGGGAGATCATAAAATTTACAAATAAAACTTAGGGTGTTTTAAATTCTCAGTAGTTTTGGTAGATACCCAGCATGAGATAATATTTCTATAAAATTTTGTCATAAATTTTAACCTAGTATTTTGCTATACAGCATGAATGACTTGTCTGATGCCCTTCAGAATTTAAATCACTATCCAGTAAGAATAGAAGTTTCCAGAGATTTCAATAGATATATAGCAGAAAGAGAAGAACCTATAGAATTCAACACTGTACCTCTCGAAAAACCCACGCCTAAGAAAATAGAAATTGGGGAAAACTCTAGACAAATTGAGAAATTACCATCTCAGGGAGAATTAGATTTTATATTGACCAACTATAGTACCATTAAGCCTGATAATGAAATACAACTGTCAATAAATGTAGAACCAGCTATTCCAAACCCTTCAATCCACTCGCAACCTTTAGGAATAGACGAATGGTTGACTAATGAAATACAGATTCAAAATTATCCCTATAAGCTTTTTCCTCAGTTCGATCCAAAACCAAATCCACCAAAAAGTAACAAGAATATAGCTAGACTTCGCCACTTTGATTAAGAACTAATGAATGTTGGGGATAGGATCCAAGAGATTGAGAAACAGATCTCCTAGAATTACGATCAGAGGGAACACCATTACTAGAATATCATTTGACATAAGGATAGGGAATTTATAAAATTGTGGTTGTGTAATAGAAATAGTAAAACCAGTATGTGTAAAATAAATAATAAAATGGCTGTATATAGAAGCATGATATAATAAAAATTTTTAGAAATTTTGGTTTGTTTACGTAGTTATGTGCAATTAAGGGTGACATTGGAATTACTTCTGGTATACTAATTATTTATCCATAAATTAGTTATCCAATGGAAAACGCTAATAACGAACCAGTCAACGAGGTTAATCAATCTGAGCAACAATCAGGGGATCAATATATGACTAGGCAGGATATAGAAAATATTGTTGCTCAAGGGATAGCTAACACTATTCCAACAATGATAGCTCAAGGAATAGCCAACGCTATTCCAGCAACCGTTGCTGCTGTTAAAAATCCAATAGAACCACAACAAATCATTCCTAGCAAACGTATTACTGAAAATCACTTCAGTAATAGCGTAAACGGAGGCAATGATCGTGTTAATCATGATGAGGAATTACGACAAGCTCTGCTCCCTAAGAAAAAGAAAGCTGCAACGCCTGGTTGCACTTACAAGGAGTTCCTTGCCTGTAAACCTGTAGAGTTCGCAGGTAATGAAGGGGCAACTGCGGCACTGCGTTGGTTAGAGAAAACCGAGGCAGTAATCAGAATAAGTAAATGTGTTGAGGAAGATAAGGTTATGTACGCTTCGCACCTTTTTAAGGAAGAAGCGTTAGAATGGTGGAATACAGTGTTACAAGCTAAAGGAAGTGACGTAGCCTATACCATGAGTTGGGAAGAATTTAAGCAAATAATAGAAAGAAAATTCTGTCCCGAATATGAAAAAGAGCAGATGGCGAATAAGTTTTTAAGTCACTGAATGGTAGATGTAGATTGTCGAGGGTATACTTCAAAATTCTTTGAGTATGCCAGAATTGTACCTACTTTGGCTTCGCCAGAACCGGTACTTATCTCTCGCTATATCTGGGGTTTGATTAGTGAGATTCGTGACATTGTCAAAGCTGCGAGACCTCGCACAATTGACGATGCGGTAGAATTAGCTAACACTCTAACTGACGGATTGGTACGCACTCGAGAAGAAAATAGGAGGAAGGATTTAGCCCAGAAAATTTCCCAAGAATTTCATATGAGTACTAGTAACAATTTCAAGAAAAGAGAAAATGGGCGATTTTCCACTATTCCATTTTGCAATACCTGCAAGGGAAAACATTTTGGAAAATGCAGAGGATGCTGCAATTACTGCAAAATTTCAGGACATCAAGAAGAGGATTGCAGGAAAAAGAAGGCAATAACTTGCTACAATTGTGGAGAACCCGGACACTTCAGAACAAGCTGCCCGAAATTTGGCAATCCAGCAAACGAAAAGACGGAACCTGCAGAAGGGACTACCAAGAAAAACGCAAGAACTTTTCAATTAACTACTCAGGAAGCTGAACTAATTCCTGACATCATAGTTGGTACGTTTTAGTTCACTAACGTTTATGCAAGTATTATTTGACTCTGGTGCAAACCAAAGTTTTATAAATACTTCATTCTGCCAAACCCTTAATTTACCCTTAACCAGCCGTAGGCAGACTTTTACAGTTGAAACGATAGATGGAAACTCCGTTAGATTAAATAAGATTTTGCGAGAAGCAAAGATAAAATTTGGACACATGATGAATCATGAATGAATTCACTTAGATCCTGCTAAGATAACAGCAAATTACTAAATGGAAGATTCCGTAAATCCCTAAAGAGAAATTAGGAATTCTGTAAGTTTAGACAGATGCTATAGGCAGTTTATTAGGAATATTTCTCAAAATAGATATATCCTTCACTAATTCAAAACAGTTAAAAAGAGAACCTAAACCAGAAAAAGCCTTTAGGATCTTACAGCATAAATTAACAAAGGTTCCAATCCTAGCCTTACCAGAAGAAACAGAAAGTTTTAAAGTATACGGTGATACTTCAAAGCTAGAATTTGGATGTATAATAATAATGCAACACAAAAATGTAATTGTGTATGCATCAAGGCAATTGCGAAAGCACGAAGAAAGCTATACCACTTGTAAACCTAAAATTAGAAGCCATAAGTTACCCTTAAGATTAGGAAACATTATCTATATGGAAATAAGTTTACTATCCATACGGGTCATAAGAATTTAAGATACATATTTAAACAACCTAAGTGACTACGACTATCATATTTAGTATCACGAAGGAAAGGTTGAAGACGGTTAGAAGAGTTATACAAATAATAAACGAAAGTCGTTGGAATTCGAGTTGGAGACAATAAGGCTATCGAAAGTATCTCCTTGGAAAAGAGTTATTAGAGTTGGTAAGAAAGGAAAGCTAAGTCTAAGGTACATAGGACCATTCCAGTAATTCAACGAATAGGACCAGTAGCTTATCGTTTATAACTACCAGAAGAGTTAGCAGGAGTACATGATGTGTTTCATGTATCCAATCTCAAGAAATATTTAGCAAGATGAATCCCTGCTAGTACCACTTCAAGAGGTAGAGGTAAACGAAAAATAAAAATTCGTAGAGAAACCACTACAGATAGAAAATAGAAGAGTTAAGTTTCTTAACCATAAACAACTAGTAGGATTCAAAGGAAGGACCTGAATATATCTGAAACCTGGAATTAGAAATGAAGCGAAAGTACCCTCATCTATTTCAGTAAATCTCGAGGACGAGATTTTTCTTAAGGTGGGGAGAATGTAACAACTGTCACTAAAATCAATAATTAGGACGATAATTAGTCAATAAGAAAACCCTAATTGAGACACCCAATAAATTCTGCACTAGCCTTAAAATTTTCAGGACAATCGGAATCAGGATCAGGACCCCTAAAACTCAAGGGGGGTAAACCCTAGTTGGACGTTTATCTAAATTAAACATTGTATAGATCTGATTGGTCAATTTCATTGACTCAGCTAGGCTAGTCCCGCGCGTGGCAACCTATAGTCGGTTCCAACCCCTTACGGACCGTAAAGGGTTAGGCTTACGGTCCGTAAGCGTGGCCAATTTCGTGTATAAATAGCAGGCCTTGGGACTGAATCTGGGAACCTAAAACGACGCACAAATTCTGCCTGTACGTCGAGTTAGAGCCATAATACCACAATTAAACACACACAATCACGAAGTGCTGCCGCAATCAGGGTAATAACTCGATCGCTATTACAATTCAACGTCCGATCGATTATAACTATCCAACGATTGTCCGAGTGCTGCTCAAATTGAGCTAATACTTTGATTGTTCGTCGTGATTTCGACTTGAATATTTGAGTGCTGTTCGAATTCGGACTATGCTCTGTTATTCGTTGTGAATCCAATTGAATTATTAAGTATTGCACTTGCTAATCATTGTGAGGGTTAAATCTCGTGAATTGACGTAACTGCTGTATTAAGTTACTAACCTATTGTGTGTGCATTATTATCAAATTAGGTTTAATCAAGGCTAATCAGTAGGCTTATACCTTGCCCGTTAAATCTGCAATGTGAGTCATTCCACTTTTATAAACTCTTTTCTCACAGTTTGTGAGTCATTCTCTTTTTCTCAAATTGTTTTACAATACCTCAAAGTATTTTCAAAACGTTATAATTACAGGGATTAAGTCGTGGTTATCTTGACCGCTGGTTAGTGGGGTATTGTGCACATTACTAATTTCTCACAGCTAGGCAATAAGCCCTAACAGGGGTTAGGCTACAAGACCTAACAGTGACAAAACGTCACTAATTGGGTGACTGGACTCAATAGTGGTATGACCATCGTCACACGGGTGGCAAGACCAGATATAAAATAAGATACTGCCATAGTAATCGCTCTTATGCTGTAATTTATAACTATGTGTCATTTTAATCAAAATGAATGATTCACTCAGTATTTCCCCGCTGACAAAACCTTTTTACAACATGTTTCAGGTGACCTACTGAGTTAAGTACACGTGCTACGGAGCACTAACAAGCTTGAAGTGGTGGCTCAAATAAATGAATAAACATGTTTATAAAATAATGAAATTATGATATTTACGGGGTGTATCCCGAAAGTGTAAATAAATAATACTCGGGCATTTTTCGAAAGTAAAAACGATCCTGTTAAGACTTCCGCTATAAAAATAAATACCACGGGATTTTCTGTCCCGCGGCTCCTGGACCGGGTCAAACCGGGTACGGGGGCCGTGACAGAAATGCAATTCAGAAATAACAGACATCAGAGAGTTGAACCAAAACAAATAAACATGATTCAAGGAGGACCATCACGAAGGGCAAACAAACGAAGTTATGACCAACATTGGAGGGAAAAGCAAGTCATATTTCCCTTCGTCCCAGGAGGCCCTCAGGAAGAGCGACCAGTGATTATTACTGGCATCTTCGGTCATTACCGGACAGACTACATGTTTATAGATCCGGGCAGCTCGATGGACATCATATACGAGCAGTGTTTTAAACAACTCGACCCAGATGATAAAGCACGTCTAGAACCGGTCGATTTTCCCCTCACCGGATTCTGCAACGAAGCTGTATTCCCATTAGGGCAAATAGTTTTCCCTGTGACTTTGTCGGACGGCGAACATTCACGAACAGTTACAGTCAATTCATGGTCATGCCGGCAACATCACGTCATGATGTTCTGCTGGGAAGAAGATCACAAAGAGAGTTCAGTATGATCACATCTATCCCACACGCGGCATGTGGGTTCCCAATGGAAACCGGAGTCGCAATTCTGTACTCAAGCAAAGAAGTCATGTATGTGGACGACGAGCCACCAGCAAAGGTAGTCAAGCCTTCAGCATCAAACGAACCAGAGAAATGGGTCCTGAATGAGGAACACCCAGAGCAGACCATCTCACTAGGACATGCCATTTCACCACCAACACGAGCACAACGGAAAGCACTATTGTCCAACAACAAAGATATATTCGCTTGGTGCCCAGCAGACATGACTGGGGTTCCACGCGACATAGCGCAACATTGCCTGAATATTAAACCATCAGCGGAACCTGTTGCTCAGGGGAGGCGCAACTTTAGCGCAGAAAAAGCAAAAGCCATGGACGAACAAGTGGTAGAGCTACTCAATGCGGGAATCTTGCGCGAAGCAAAATACCATACATGGGTTGCTAATCCAGTAATGGTACAGAAACATAATGGCGGATGGAGAATGTGCGTCGACTTCAAAGACCTGAATAAAGCATGCCCAAAAGATTGTTACGCACTTCCGGAGATAGACAAAAAAGTCGACTCTCTAGCGTCATTCAGATGGAAGTGTTTTCTCGACTGTTACAAAGGTTATCATCAGGTCCAGATGAAGGAAGAAGACGAAGACAAAACCGCGTTCTGCACAGATAAAGGCATCTTCTGCTACACCAAAATGCCCTTTGGCCTGCGCAATGCTAGCGCAACTTATCAACGGTTAATGGACAAAGTTTTCAACAGCGACATCGGCAAGACAGTCGAAGTATACATGGATGACCTCGTCATCATGAGCCATGAGGAAGACTCAATGCTCAACAATATTCAGCGTACATTCTATTCTCTGCGCAGCGTAAACTTAAAACTCAATCCAACTAAATGCTCCTTCGGCATGGAAGAAGGAAAATTTCTGGGCTTCATAGTCACAAGAGATGGCTTTAAAGTGAACCCAGAAAAGGTATAGGCAGCAAATGCCTTCACCCGCAACAGTGAAAGAAATGCAAAGACTCGCCGGAGGCTTAGCAGCCTTGAACAGATTCTTAGCTAATCATGCGGCTAAATCCTATCCATTTATCAGTACGCTGCGAAACTGCGGGAAGAAAACCCCCTTTCCATGGACACCTGAAGCAGAAACAGCATTCAAACAAATGAAAGAATGTTTAATTCAGTTACCAACGTTGACCGCGCCCAAAGAAAAAGAGCTATTAGTCTTATACCTATCAGCCGCGGAAGTAGGGGTAGGTGCAGTATTAATGGTGGAACGAGAAAATGTCCAGACACCAATTTACTATATCAACAAAATGCTCACCGGCCCAGAAACTCGTTACTCAATGATAGAAAAATTGGTTTTAGCGCTAGTGCACGCATCCCGACGCTTGCGCAGGTATTTCTCGGGCCACATCATCACGGTTCTCACAAATTATCATTTAGGCCAAATCTTATCAAAACCCGATGTGGCGGGAAGATTGGCTAAATGGGCCATTGAGCTGGGGGGATACAATATCTTCTACAAGCCAAGACCAGCAATCAAAGGGCAAGTTTTAGCAGACTTCGTCACTGAAGTACCCATCGATAAAGTACAAGAATGCGAGGCAATCGAGAACCCCACACCCGTTTTCGATGACAGAGTTTGGACCTTACACACAGATGGCGTTTCCAATGATGACGGAGCAGCAGCAGGTCTCCGATTGGTCAGTCCGGACAATCACGAGCTCACGTATGCCATACGTTGAGATTTCCAAAGTACCAACAATGAGGCAGAATACGAAGCATTTTTGGCAGGCCTTCGTTTAGCGCTCAAAATGGGAGCAAAAAACCTTGAAGCCAACGTTGATTCAAAACTAGTAGCCGAGCAAGTTAACGGTCACTATGATGCAAAAGGAGAAGCTATGGCATTATACCTTGAACAGGCACGGATGTTAATCAGCCAATTCCAGACATTCAGGGTTAACCATATAAACAGAAGCGAAAATAAGCACGCAGACGCGCTTAGCAAATTAGCTGCTACCAGCTTCAAGCACCTAGCAAAAGAAGTACGCATAGAGGTATTGTCTAATCCATCAATCCATCTCAAGCAAGTAAATGTTATAGAGATCGGCAGTCCATCCTGGATGTCTCCAATCATCTTGTACTTACAGCACGGGAAACTCCCAGAAGAAAAAGCGGAAGCCCGAAAGCTCCAACACAAAGCGATAAATTACGAAATGGCGGATTGCGTCCTTTACCGAAAGTCGTTCATGGGACCATTATTACGCTGTGTCGATAAAACAGATGCTCAATACCTGGTAAGAGAAATCCATGAAGGTTTATGTGGAATACACGCAGGACCACGCATGGTCGTAGCGAAAATAATGAACGCCGGATACTACTGGCCAGGAATGCATATGGACACAGTTGATTTACTAAGGAGATGCGCAGCCTGTCAGCGCCATGCACCAAAGAGACTCCGACCAAAAAATCCGCTAGTACCTGTCACATCCGCCTGGCCATTCCAACAATGGGGCATCGATCTTGTTGGCCCATTTCCTGATGCGCCAGGCGCAGTAAAATTCATCATTGTAGCAGTCGATTACTTCACCAAGTGGGTGGAAGCTAAAGCCTTGGCCTCAACCACGGCAATGGTAATTCGCAAATTTATATGGGAACATATCATTTGCAGGTTTGGATTACCATTGCGCATTATCTCCGACAACGGCACAAACTTCGCGTCAGAAGATCTTCAAAAGTGGTTCAAAGAAATGAAGATCGAGCATAATTTTGCCTCCGTCGCGCATCCACAAGCGAACGGTCAAGTAGAAAGTGTAAACAAACAGATCGTTGACGGCATAAAAGCACGACTAGGGACAGCA
The DNA here is from genome assembly GCF_002127325.2 of Helianthus annuus. NCBI lineage: Eukaryota > Viridiplantae > Streptophyta > Magnoliopsida > Asterales > Asteraceae > Helianthus > Helianthus annuus. The sequence goes on from NC_035443.2 coordinate 142,598,267, forward strand.
CGCAGAGGGTGGGTCGACGAACTCCCCAGCATCCTCTGGGCGCATCGAACAATGCCAAAGACTAGCACAGGCGAAACTCCGTTCAGTCTAGTCTATGGGTCCGAAGCCGTCATCCCAGCTGAAATTGGCCTACCATCACCACGCATGATAGCCATGGAAAAACAGAATAATGAACAAGAAAGACGATTGGATCTAGACCTCCTCGAAGAACGGCGCGAGAATGCCGCCATCTCAGAGGCCAGGTACAAATCCAAACTCGAAAAATACTACAATGCGCGCGTCCGCATCTGCACATTCGTTCCGGGTGATTTCGTCTTGCGCGATAATGAAGCATCAAACGCTGAAAAGCCGGGCAAATTAGCGCCAAGATGGGAAGGGCCATATGTCATTAATGAAGTCCTAGGCAAAGGAGCGTATACTTTAAAAAGAATTGACGGAACTCTAGTCCCACGCACCTAGAACGCGCAGCAGCTGCGCAAGTGTTACATGTAGGTCAAATCATTCACAGGCAATGTATTTCCTATTTACACTTGTATTACAAGCCTCGCGCTTTATCAATACAAAAATCACTTTAATACTTTTTTCTGTTTGTTACAAATTGCATGAAATTCTTCGGGTTTACGCGAAAACAAAATGGTAAACATTGTACACCTCATGAACAGTCCAAACCAAGCAAGCTATCACGCCTTTTAGACAAACGTTCACATATGAGCACAATACCATTTCTCATTCGCTTCACCTATCCAAAAGCAATTAAACACATGCAACATATTGTAATCCAAACATGACGAAAAGTCTTACAGACTGGTAGTATATCACCATATACATATCATCAAAAAGTTTAACACAAAACACTTAGCAAGATCATGACAACGATCTTCAAAAAATTGTTCAGATCTACAAAACATGCAACAAAAACTAAGCACCTAACCAGCACCGGAATCTTCATCAACGACGAACACCTGCTCACACCGGCGAAATTTCTGGCGTTGATACACCAAACGGCATTCTTTCTTCCGAAGCATCGGAAACCGAGCCGTCAAACCATCAGCATCCAGCACAACCCTAACATCATCAGCAGCACCCATATGTTGAGAAACCTTGCAGTCAGAATCAACGGTTACCGATGAATTAGGTGTGACCAGACCTTTTGCCGGAACAGCAACACAGGGTGGCAACCTGGAAAGCAACACGAGGCCTTCAGCAGCTTCATAACCCTAAGTACATCCAGCAGAAGGCGTGTATGATAAGAGCGTTTCATCTTCTTCGTCGAAAATCAACAAGACAAAAAAAAAATGTTTCGAATGTATCTATATATAGAAGAACCCAACTTCGGGATAAGAGAAGTTCAAACCATCATGATTAAATGTCAGGAAGCATCACATCCTAACGGCGCTGCTGGAACAGGGGTCTTATCCCCATTAATAAGGCCTGACAAGCGCCACTACGAATTCCAAGATTAAAAGGAAAATATACCAATTTTCACAGCAAACCGACGTCATCATACGTCAAGACATGATTACAAAAGGGCAGGAGTTATAATTTCTCCTAAAAAACCTTTAAAAAAAAGAGAGAGAAAGAAAAGAAGCAAAAATTAAATCTTCTCATAGAAGATTCTTTATTTTTCGCGCCCAAAAGCATTTTTCTCTTACAAGTCCAGTGCTCCACTTATTTGCATAAGTACAACACTAGACTGGGGGGACTTGAAGGGGTAAGGTCCCAAAAACCTCATAATAAGTGCTCAGGACCATACCACAACCTTAATTTTCAGCTTGGCACCTCGCGTGGCCGCGCACTGGTCTCACAAAAGAAAGGTTTAAAAGGCCCACAACAGTCAACACTTGCGCCCAAAGGGAATCATAAAACCTTGCGCCTCTCCTACACCAAATAAGGGATAAGAATCCAGAGTTAGATACTTCCGCTTAATATCCAGACTTGGATATTATTTGCCCAGACTTGGGATTTATTCACCTGCTTCCACACGATAAGGTGTCACACCAGATTACAGCAGTAGTCTTCTAGAAATAATACAATCGTGCACCACCAAGACGGTTACAATCGTCTGGACACGTGTCACTACATCAATCGTCCTTAAAATCACAACGAATGCATGCAAATGAAGGGTAATCTCCACTTAGCCACTTTACACGTGGCTAATCCCTAGTGAAGGGGTATGGTCCCAAAACGACCATTACCCGCATCAAACAAACCCCTACCAGTAAGCAGACCGCACCCATGCGGTCACATACTTCGAACCCATTCGGTCCGAAGATGAATAGCTTGACCTAAGTACAAAAGAAGATGAACATATCGATGCGGCTGGCACCGCATCATATGACCATTTTCGTCACGACAAGGGAAGCGAGCAAATAGTCTCCACATACGATGATGCGGCCAACACCGCATCTCGCGTATTTCTTGATCACAAGTAGGAGACGCGGTAACTTCAGGCGTTACCGCATGCAGCGATGCGGCTCGCACCGCACCCTGCATATCCAACAAGTGGACTGACACGCTATGCAAGTGGCTGACACCACGAGGCAAGTGGCGCCGGCGACAGTCCCCTGTCAGAGCTATTAAAGCAATGGGCTGACGTGGCGTAACCCCCACGGCCGGCGAGACTGACACACCTGCAACGGTGCAGCTCGTCGTCAGCCCATCCATCAATCTCCTCCTTCACTCCTCGGCTATAAATACCGACCCCAAACCAGGTTTGAGGTATCTCTTCACAACTCTCTCACTACTACTACTATCTTACTTTGCTTCCCAAGCAAACTACTGATTCTCACGCCGGAGAGTGGTAACAAGGAGCACCCCCCACCCCATCCTCCTTGTTACGAGTCACGGCTTGTTTCCTTGTGCAGGAGATCATCCACCGGTGACCCAGCCAGCGATCTCCGAGAGGAAGGGATTAACCCTTCTTGACGAGACCAGTGTGTTAACCCTGCCCGGTTAACCATTGTTTCATCATTGGCGCCCACCGCTACTCTTAGCACTTTTTAATCCATCCCTCTCCCTCTCAAGATCATGACTGATAACCAAAACACCAATGCGGATAATCCAAATCCCCCGGTCCCAACAGGGGTGCACCCTTCGACCCCCCAACCCGGACACGTTGGCACGTCCACCCAAAGGATCCCATCCTTTGCGTTCGGACACGATTTACCACAGGCCCCAACTGTGCTCCCACCAGGCGTGGACTTACACTCCTGGTACCAACAGCAGACTGACCTGCTGATAGCGGCTTACAACCGCGCTTGTACGGAAGCAAACGTACAAGCTGGGCCTACTCCAATACAACACACACCTGCCAACCGTATACTCCAATACGATGGCAGGTTACACTCACGTCCGGCTTCCAGAAGCCGACATGACGACCGTGGATCATCTTACTGTTCGGTCAATACACTCAACGAGGATACTTCCTCATATGAGTCCCGCTCCAGAGGGCCAGTGCATACCCGCCTGGGCCCCTATGGCGAAGATAGGAGGCGGTCAGCCTCCAGGCGCGGCCCAGGCATCCAGAGCCGACTGGGCCCGCAACCTTACACGGAAGGGTACGGTCATACCGACCCTGACGATCAAACCTACCGCGGGGAGTCTCACGACACCAGCAGCAGACCGGGGGGACGCAACTATGTTCCTCCCAGTCACCCCCGCACTACATACCTCAGGGCGGCAAAGCGCCCTGTGCACGAACCATACAGGCCAAGGGCCGCGGCCGAAAATTCAAAATTCGCCCCGCACATCGCCAACGCCGATATCACCACGACAAAATTCCCAGTCAACATTGGGAAATACAGTGGCTCGACCGACCCGGACGACCACATGAACATCTTCACAGGCGCAGGCGTCAATGGCAGGTGGGACGAACCCACCTGGTGCAATTTTTTCCCCCAGACCCTTATCGGTCTGGCGAGGGCATGGTTTGATTCTTTGCCAGTGGGATCACTGGATTCTTTCGAGGACTTGCGCGCCAAGTTCCTCGCCCATTTTAGCCAGCAGCGACGCCACGAACGCGATTCGTTGGACGTCATGAACATCTGGCGAAGGGATGACGAATCGCTCGAGGCATTCGTCATCCGTTACAATAAAGAATGCCTAGAGATAGGCGACGTGGCGGACCAAATGGTGCGAAACCATTTTATTCGGGCCGTCAAAGACAGAGAGATGATCATGACCATCTCTGGCAAGGAGGGTTTGCCTAAAAAATGGGAGGATGTCATGACCGCAGTCAAGACATATGCCCAGACACAGCGGTCGCTCGAACCGCACGTCAAAAAGGCAAAGCCCCAAGCCGAAACATCCCACCAAGGGTCCAAACGTAACAACAAACGAAACCGGGATGCAGGAAATCGGGATATTACTAAACCGTATTTCCCGCAACCCAACACGTTCGACCCACAATGCTACAACCCTGCCCGAGACACTCGGGCACCAAGAAAAGAATCTCGGGACCGCAAATGGACCGAGATCAACCAGTCGCCAAGAGAGGTCCTCCTCGCAGACCCACAATTCTTGCGACCGGCCCAACCAATGAAGTCCAAGAAAAGTCAGGACCTCACACTATACTGTGAGTACCACAAGGACTCGGGCCACACCACCAACAACTGCATCAGTCTCCGGCTGGAGATTGAGCGGGCGTTGAAAGAGGGGAAACTGCAACACCTTTTGCCAGGTGGACAAAAGCCCACCAAGCATATCACCCCTCACAACGAAGGTACCTCCTCCGGGAAGAAAGCCATGTACGTGGCTTCCACCCACATGATCTACGGAGGCAAGGGTAGGCCGCGCAAAGCGGCACGAAGACCGGACAATGATTGGAAAGACGAGCAAGTCGTCTTCCCAAAAGTCCGAGGCGGACCGCGTGATAGACGCGCCGTCGTCATTTCAGGCCAGCTGGCCCATTACTGCACCGAGCGTCTGTTCATCGACCCGGGCAGTACATCCGATATAATCTACGAGCAATGCTTCAATCAATTTGACCAAGAGGACAAAGATCGGTTGCAAGCCGTAGATTACCCGCTGGCCGGATTCGCAGGGGAAACAGTCTTTCCCCTAGGTCAAATTACATTTCCCGTGCGTCTTACCAATGGTAAACACACGCGGACGGAGGAGGTAAACTTCATGGTTTTACCTCACACCTCCAATTATGACGTCCTCCTTGGGAGAGAATCCCAAGGAGATTTCAATATGATCACATCCGTCCCCCACTCCGCGGTTGGTTTCCCAACCAAATCGGGGGTTGCAATCATCTACGCCCGCAAGGACGTCATGATGACGGACGAAGCACGTCCGACAAAGATCGCAAGGCCCACCCCCGTCGGCCAACCGGAAAAATGGGTTCTCAACCCAAAGCATCCGGAACAGAAGGTCACATTGGGTCACGCCTTATCCTCGACCACCAGAGCGCACCTGAAGCAGCTCCTCTTCAGGAACCAAGACATCTTCGCGTGGACTCCCGCAGACATGACAGGGGTCCCACGCGAAATAGCGCAGCACTATTTGAATACCAAACCAGGTATCAAGCCAGTGATCCAAGGCCAACGCCACCTTGGGTCAGCTAAAAATCAGGCGATGCAAGAGCAGATCGAAGAACTGCTCTCCGCAGGTATACTGCGGGAAGTCAAGTACCAGACTTGGTTATCCAACCCTGTCATGGTAGAAAAACCATCCGGGGGCTGGCGCATGTGCGTCGATTACAAGGACCTTAACAAGGCCTGCCCCAAGGATTGTTACGCGCTTCCAGAAATCGACGAAAAGGTCGATAACCTCGCGCCATTTAGGTGGAAGTGTTTCCTCGATTGCTACAAAGGGTACCACCAGGTACAAATGGCACTTGAGGATGAAGACAAAACGGCATTCCGGACCCCAACCGGAAATTACTGCTATACAAAAATGCCGTTTGAGTTGCGCAACGCGGGCTCAACCTACCAAAAACTGATGAACGACACTTTCCGCGGTCAAATAAGCAAAAGTGTCGAAATCTATATGGACGACCTGGTCGTCATGAGCATGGAGGAAGATACCATGCTCACCGATATAGAAAGAACATTCCAAACTCTGCGAAGCGTCAACATGAAGCTCAATCCAGGGAAATGCTCGTTTGGAATGGAAGAAGGCAAATTCCTTGGGTTCATCGTCACCAAAGATGGATTCAAGGTAAACCCGGAAAAAGTGCAGGCGATCGAGCGCATGCCATCGCCTGCATCGATGAAAGATATGCAACGCCTGGCCGGAAGGCTGGCGGCACTCAACAGGTTCTTGGCTAACCACGCAGCCAAGTCATACCCTTTCATCAAGACCCTGCGAAGCTGTTCAAAGAAAGAACAGTTCCAGTGGACCACAGAGGCTGAAAAGGCCTTCCGGGAAATGAAGGAGTGTTTGATACAACTCCCAACACTAACCGCACCATGCAAAGATGAGCCACTCATCTTATACCTATCCGCTGCAGACAACGCAGTGGGTGCGGTATTAATAGTGGAACGAGCGAGGGTTCAAACACCCATCTATTATATCAGCAAAATGCTCAACGACCCGGAGACGAGATACTCAATCATGGAAAAATTGGTACTAGCACTGGTACATGCTTCAAGACGGTTACGACGCTACTTCGTAAACCACATCATCACAGTGCTAACCAATTACAGGATCGGCCCGATCCTGTCCAAACCCGACATCTCTGGGAGATTAGCAAAATGGGCAATTGAGCTGGGCGCACATACGATACATTACAAACCGCGCCCTGCCATCAAAGGCCAAATCTTAGCTGATTTCGCCGCTGAAGTACCAGCGGATCGCATCCAAGAATGCGAAGAATCCCAAAATCCTGCGCCCCCACCGCCCTCCTCAGAAGTATGGGCGCTATTTACCGATGGTGCATCCAACGAGGAAGGCGCGGGCGCAGGTCTGCGACTCGTCAGCCCTGACGGCCAAGAGCTTACATATGCCATCCGCCTCGATTTTAAAAGCACAAACAACGAGGCAGAATATGAAGCACTATTAGCCGGGCTACGTTTAGCAGTCAAAATCGGCGTGCAACATCTGGAAGCGCACGTCGATTCCTTGTTAGTTGCGGGCCAGGTACGCGGCGACTATGCCGCCAAAGGGGATATCATGATCCTCTACCTCGAGCAAGCCCTGCAGCTAAAATCCAAATTCGCTTCATTCAATATTCGACACATTAATCGAAGCGAAAACAAATCCGCGGATCTACTATCAAAGCTTGCATCCACCAGCTTCCAACACCTGGCAAAGGAGGTACGTATCGAGATTTTGCAAAATCCTTCGGTTCCTCTACGCCAGGTTAGTGTCATCCAATACGGAACAACGTCACGGATGACACCAATTATCGCATACCTTCAGTCAGGTGTGACTCCCGAGAGCAAAACAGAGGCACGTAAGTTGCAATACAAAGCGTGCCACTATCAAATGGGAGACGGTATCTTATACCGAAAGTCATACCTCGGACCGCTCCTCCGATGCGTTAATCCACAAGATGCCACATACCTCATCCGAGAGATACATGAGGGCATATGTGGCATACATGCTGGACCACGCACGGTCGTGGCAAAAATCATGAATGCCGGGTATTACTGGCCCGACATGCACCTGGACGCCGTCAAAGAATTACGCAAATGCATGGACTGCCAGCGCCATGCTCCAAAAACTTTGCGACCAAAGAACAATCTGGTCCCCGTCACTACTGCATGGCCTTTTCAAAAATGGGCAATCGACGTAGTGGGACCATTCCCGGACGCACCAGGTGCAGTTAAATTTATCATAGTGGCGGTTGATTACTTCACAAAATGGGTAGAGGCGAAACCACTCGCTTCCACCACTGCTATGATAACAAGAAAGTTCATTTGGGAGCACGTCATCTGCCGTTTCGGTTTACCAATGTACATTGTTACCGACAACGGCACCAACTTCGCTGCCGACGAATTCCAAAAATGGCTAGAAGAGCTGAACATCAAACACATATTCTCGTCAGTCGCACACCCGCAAGGGAACGGCCAAGTCGAGAGTATAAATAAAGGCCTAGTCGAAGGAATCAAAGCACGATTGGGAACAGCCAGGCGTGGCTGGGTCGATGAACTCCCAAGCATCTTATGGGCTCACCGCACTAGCCCAAAAACAAGCAATGGGGAAACACCTTTCAGCCTCGTCTACGGGTCTGAAGCGGTGATACCCGCGGAAATGGGCCTCCCATCTCCTAGAATGTTGGCTATCGAAAAGCTAGACAACAACAGGGAACGTAGGATCGATTTGGACCTCCTAGAAGAAAGGCGCGAGAACGCCGCCATCAACGAGGCCAAATACAAATCCAAACTGGAAAAGTATTACAACGCGCGAGTCCGCGTTTGTACTTTCAATCCAGGGGACTACGTCCTACGTGACAACGAGGCATCTAACGCCGAGCGCCCAGGAAAACTTGCCCCCAAGTGGGAAGGACCCTACCTCATCAGCGAGGTCTTAGGGAAGGGCGCATACAGGTTACAAACACTAGAGGGCGAACCTATCGCCAGAACATGGAACGCACAACAGCTTAGACGCTGCTATATGTAAGCTATGTTCTTACACTCCCCATGTAACCTATCGGACCGCAGGTCATTTGCAAATAAATAAACAAGTCATTTCATACATTATTGTTTGTTTACTACTATTACAAATGCGTTTTTCCACTTCGCGGTATCCAAAAAACAGATTGGCAAAATCTTCATTTACGATACCTATACAAAGTGGTAGCCACACGCAACTATTGTAATAGGCCAACACAAGGCAAAAAAGACTTAAGTGCTATCCAACCGGATAAACATATTTCTTACCTAATACAATTCCTGAGCCCAGAAAGGCAAACAATGGAATTGACACATGCTCATACCGCAATGGTATAGAGTATACTCAACCCCATTCACAATGGGTTGAGACCCGCATACATACGTTTCAAACATACAAGAACTGACAATACTTGTATAATGGAACAAAACACCTTATATTCAAAAAATTAAGGCACCAACATGATGCTTACAAAGATTTACATAAGGTTTCCTATTCTATACAAGAGGACAGCAAAAAAGGGGCACACCGGCCAACCTAAACCCTACTTTGTACCACTGGTCCCCGCATCATCTCTAGCGTTACCAGCAGCGTCGTCCTCTTCCACATCCGGATACAGCATCCGCAAGTGGTCTACATAGTCCGCGGCATCCAAACAACTGTCCAATTCCTGTATACAAGCAAGGGACGTGTCATAGAAGGAGGCCTCGGCTGCTTTCAGGTGCGACTCGGTATCCACGCCACGGAACCCCGATCGCTCATCCGTATGACTACCCTTGGTAATCACGTTCAGATGGCCAATGCAGCGGTTGTACCCTGCCTTAAAACCGGCATCCCGAGCGCGATCCCGGACCAGATCCAAACCAGCGGCAGTCTCAGGGGCATTCATAATCGCCTCGACAATCTGCAAATTCAAACCAACACGTAAGTCCCATGTGTTAGTCTACAGAAAGCTAAAACACGAAGATACTTACGCGCGAAATACCGCATGACCGCATCCACTCACGGTCAGCCTCCAACTGATTAAGGGAGGACACCAAGGCATCCTTGGCCTCCACAGCGGAGTCAGCACGTTCCTCCGCAGCAGACACGCGGGCAGTAAGATCTGTAACCGCGACCTCCCGGGCTTGAACATCAGCCTGTCAACAATAGCAAGCAGTTCACAAGGTAAACATTTACGAACCAGCGATGAAATATCAAGCACAGTTAAAGAGACATACCTGCAAGCTGGTAACGACTTGGTCTAAACGGAGGCGCTCCACATTTGCCTCCTCAAGGGCCTTCGCAGCACGAGCCCCGGCCTCTTTGGCCTCTTCAAGCGCCTTCAGGGCCTCGTCCTTCGCCTGCAGCGCTTTAGCCGTTGCGGCCTCAGCCGCAGCTTTTTCATTACCCAAGGCAACATTTGCCGCCTTGGCGTTTGCTAGCTCCTGCCGAGTATGAAACAGAAGATTGTTCTGCTTAGCCCAAGATTCGTTCCACTTCTTGCGCTCGTTGGATGAAATTTCCTCCCAACGCTTACGCTCATCAGCAAGGAGTTTAGCAAGGGTACGCACCTGTTTCAGTTGGGCGGTGGCAGCCCACTCAGAGGTCTGCTTCTGCTTCTCAAAAGCAGCTTTATCTTTTTCCAGCTGCTCTGCACCCGCACGAGCAGCTTGGACCAGCTTTTCCGCCTCTGCCCGCAGGCGGACAGCCTCTTCTTCACGGCGGCTCAGAACTTTATAGTCTTCCAACATGGCATTCGCCACAATGGAAGTCCCTACCAACATGGTCGAGAGCTGGTTTATACGCAGCTCCCGCGGTGCGGCACGAGCCCACTCAACTTCAAAGGGGGTCCCCAGACCGCCCAAGATCTCCCTGCAGGCCGCAGGGTCGTTAGCAATATCATCCCCCTGCAATACAGTCCAGGGGGGTCGATGGTACACCGTACTGCGATCCTGGGAGTAGGTGCGGTAGTAATACTCCAATTCAGACTCCCCAGGCTGAATTGGAGGCCCGTCATACCCCGCACCACCGGCAGACGAGCTGGTACCCTTATCAACCGAAGACTTCTGCGGCCCAGCATCATGCTGCCGCGCTTCAGCGCCAGTTTTTTGCGGTTCAGCATCAGAATGTTGCTTCCCAGTAGCAGTGAACCGCACACTCAAATCGTCTCCCTCATTGGGAGAGATCAGATTGTTGGACGAGTCGACAGTATCAAATATCTGGGCCGCAGCATTCTCTGCGGTACCCTCCTTCTGCACGGTTGACTCAGGTACCACCTTGACGGGAGGTGTCGACGGCACCTCCGTTGCACCCGCACCCGTGGCACGCGGGGGGGACTCCGGAGCATCGAAGATAGAAAAATCTTCATCTTGAGGCTCTGCAAAAAAGTCAAATAGCTATCAAAACTAGTTACACAACAGTTAAGACTAGATAGCCTACACTTACCAACGACAACCGCAGGTTTTTTCTGCGTCGGAGCAGACCTTTTGGTTACTAGTCTCCGACGTTTGGTTTCAACACCACCAGCAGCTTTCTGCTATGGCCTCCTCTTCTCACCAATCACAGGGGGACCCGCCGCTGTCCCTCCCGCAGCCGCCTCTTCTGCCTGCTTCTTCGCAGCACCAGAACGTGACTCCGCGGCTGTACCCAAACCCTCAAGGGTATCAGATACTATCACATAATCCTTGTGTCGACGAAAAGAGGAATGAGAGATACCTGCTGCCTGCGGCACCAGATGAGGCACAGTAGTGACCTCCTTTATCTTCTTTTGGCGAAAGCGCACGCCCTTCACAGTTTGCCTCTTTGGCACACCTTTCGCTTCAGGGTCCCCCAAGGCCCCAAGATCACCTGCATGGAATCAATACGTCAATAACACAACATGATCAACACAAGTAGCAAAGCTTCGATAGTATACCTTTGCCTACTGGCAACTCAACTGCCAGTGCAGCCTCAGTAGGCACCCGGAAGTTACTACGGATGATAGTATTGTGATCCTGTTCACCATCTGCACAAACTACGGTCTCAACCGTACCCTCGAAATCCGGAGCAAACATCCTCCATGCGGGAGCATCTTCTGATAGTAGACACAAAAGTCAGTAACGCACGTGAGGATAAAGAACGTAAACAAACAAAAAGTACGTACCACCGCTTTTTTCCCGCACCACGGGTTTCGAGTTCTTACTCCTCCTCAGCATCATGCGCAACAACCACAGCTGCGTATTTGTCAGCTTCACAGACTCAATAGTCTGCAGCTGCGGAAACCACTGCACTGATTTCAAACTGGGGACCGCAATGGTCTCCGCGATGATCGTCTCGGTCACATTCCGAAACGTCATATCTGCAACAATGGCAGCAGCTTTGATGTAGAAGAATTTCTTCTTCCACATCGTCATCCCCTTGGGGGGAGTCATCAGCTTGGGGGTACCGTCTCGTTGACGGAAAGAAAAGAACCCCATGGACACTGTCATCTGATAAAACCGTCGGAAATCTCCGACGGTAGGCTCTATGCCAAGAGCACGGAAGGTAAACTCAAAATTACGAATCCGAATCATCCCAAGCGGACTCACTTGAGAAATGTGGACCTTGTACCACTCCAAGATATCCACAACAAACACCGTCAACGGTAATCGGAGGTTACAATCTCCGAAGAAATCGGACCACATGGTCACATAACCGGCCGGAGCGTCGGCACCGGTGTCACGCTCTGATGGGTACCGAGCCCCATACTCAGAGGGCATTTGGACCTCAAGCATAAGGCGATCAAAGCTTTTTCTGGTCCACTTCAGCGCCGGTAATCCACCACCGGCAGCCCCCTCTTCTTCTTCTTCGGCCACTAAAGGCTGTTCAGGGTTTTCACCCTCCACATTATGTGGACTAGATGGTTCAGCCATCAAAAATATCAAAGAAACAGAAGATGGTGAACAGAAACACTGGAAACCTCACCGGAATTTCAGCAAAAATCGTCGGAGAAGACAGATGACAACTTTCTCTCAAACGGCAAATTTTTTGAATTTTCGACCAAGTGAGAGGAAACCACGAACGGTTTTCCCCTTATATACCCATCGCAATTAATGCGGAGGGAGAAAGCAAATCATCACGTTCAAAAAGAGCGTATCTTACAACAACACGTGTCGAGCGCCGTTTTAGCTGACGGTTATCACGCGCGCGTGGCCGCCCACGCGCCTGACAAAGAAGACGTTTACACTCCCTGCTACAGTGCATTTAATGCCTCGGGCAGTGCAAGTGTCCTTTCATTTCAGCACATGCAGAAACGTCTCACCAACTCCTACCAACTCACACGTGCGATCAAGCCACGTAGGCAAGAAAAAGCGACAACATTATCCAAACAAAACATAAGCGGCATGCGGTTTCTCTGGTTTACCGCACCATAACCCATACCGCATGTCGTTTTTTTTATATACCCTAAAAAATAGGTAGAAATATATCTATCTATACTATAAAGGGATATATTACCTTTTCCGCATCACTCACGAGCACACGTGGAATATGCGGAAGTGACACACACGAACCCGTTCAGGTGTGTCAGATGCTCAGAACCAGTGTTGTTCTTTGGACTGAACCGCATCTCAGGAACAGGCAGAGCACATTGCCTTCATTCTCTTCAAGCTTCAAATCCCTCCTGTCCGGTTCACAACCACAGAGGGTGCATGAACAACTTCTTCAGCAAAAAGAAGGAACGGAATCTACGCGACCGCACATCAGCAGCCCTGACTCCTGAACCTTCAAGAGCTACATCCGTGCAACAAGCACACTTTGAGCGAAAATGGGACCGCAACATCACAGACACCCATGAAGAGCTACAGACATAATCATAGCTTCCGCAGAGTGGTTGCTACGGTAGAGCAAAGCTCACTCCACATCACCGAACGAGGCTACCTCGTTGTAAACTCGGTATTGGAGCGTGAAGGAAAGTGGCTCCAGAAAGAACGCAGATACGTGCTCTAAACAAGCACTTATCAAGCAGCAAGTGTCCGAACAGCGGTAACAAGTCTGCCTATGACTTTGTTTACCTGCCAACGGACCGCGGTAACAAGTCTGCTTAGGACTTTGTTTACCTACCAATGGACCGCATGGAATAAACAACGATGGGCATCCCCTTGCCTATGACCATGTTTATTTACCCATAGTTTAGATCCACATTGTTCGACCAAACAGGGCCAACAATGACGCAACGAGGTAACCGCAAAGAACGTACGGTTACTTGAGAGCTATCAAGATGAACACGAACACCCCACAAAAAAGGGATGGTCATCTCATCATACGATGCTGAACATAGAACTTGAGCAAAGTTCTAACACAACATCCAAAACCTTCAAACCCGACCGCAAAGGTTGGTTTAAAAGCTTTTCTTTTCTTCTTCGTGCACCATTCTGGCAAATGGTTCGAAGAAGAAACCACCTCCAAGAGGTTCGAAACATGCGCAAACCTTCGAACCACCATCCTAGAGGTTGGTTCGAAGTTTGTGCAGCATTACTATGAAGGTCCCTAACAGGCCTTCAACACAACAACAGGTGGCAACCCACCTGATGACATGCAACGGCTGAGAATTTCGCATCAAGCGAAACTCCTTCACCGGTACGGAAGAGGCATAGCCGGATTTTTTACCAGATCACCAGTTTGATCTGGCCTAGAATTTTCTCCAGACTGCCAAACTACCTTCCTACACCATAAGTCCAGTGCTCCTCCCACGTGCAACTTGCACAAGGCAGCAACACTAGACTGGGGGGACTTGAAGGGGTATGGTCCCAAAACGACCATTACCCGCATCAAACAAACCCCTACCAGTAAGCAGACCGCACCCATGCGGTCACATACTTCGAACCCATTCGGTCCAAAGATGAATAGCTTGACCTAAGTACAAAAGAAGATGAACATATCGATGCGGCTGGCACCGCATCATATGACCATTTTCGTCACGACAAGGGAAGCGAGCAAATAGTCTCCACATACGATGATGCGGCCAACACCGCATCTCGCGTATTTCTTGATCACAAGTAGGAGACGCGGTAACTTCAGGCGTTACCGCATGCAGCGATGCGGCTCGCACCGCACCCTGCATATCCAACAAGTGGACTGACACGCTATGCAAGTGGCTGACACCACGAGGCAAGTGGCGCCGGCGACAGTCCCCTGTCAGAGCTATTAAAGCAATGGGCTGACGTGGCGTAACCCCCACGGCCGGCGAGACTGACACACCTGCAACGGTGCAGCTCGTCGTCAGCCCATCCATCAATCTCCTCCTTCACTCCTCGGCTATAAATACCGACCCCAAACCAGGTTTGAGGTATCTCTTCACAACTCTCTCACTACTACTACTATCTTACTTTGCTTCCCAAGCAAACTACTGATTCTCACGCCGGAGAGTGGTAACAAGGAGCACCCCCCACCCCATCCTCCTTGTTACGAGTCACGGCTTGTTTCCTTGTGCAGGAGATCATCCACCGGTGACCCAGCCAGCGATCTCCGAGAGGAAGGGATTAACCCTTCTTGACGAGACCAGTGTGTTAACCCTGCCCGGTTAACCATTGTTTCATCACCTAGCCTTTGATCAAAACCACGATCCGTGTGCTAACATGTCTGATCAAGAGTATTAACGGAAGGAAACATAACCGCTTACGGGGTTAGCATTTTCCGTCTTCTTTTCGCTAACGAGTTTTCCCGCCCAAAGATTCCCGGTTATAAATAAGAGAACTATTCAGGTATGAAATTCAAGTTACACACACTTCTCAAATACATCTTCTTCTTCATTACCCATACTTATTCTCACACCGGAGTCGGGTCAAGGAGAGAACCCTTTTCTCCCCTTGGCGAGGCTAACGGTGTTCTTTTTTGCAGAATCACCGGAGAAGAAGGTCTGCTAGACTCAAATCGAACGAGTGGAAACCAACCTTTTATGCGGATTCAAACCCCCTAGATATCTTGGTTCCGACCATTTATCTAGTGTTTCTTCACAATCTCAACTAAGATTTATGTAGCTGATCATAGTTTTATCTAAAAACAACTATTTTATTGTAAACTATTAAGCATTTTAAGAATATTTTTATTAGTTATAAACAATATTGCATTGTATGAGGTGAGTAACAATTTCAACAACGACGAAATATTGGAGTAGAAGGCACTAGGTTAATTACTGGAAATATGAAAGATCAATATTACCTTAATAATGTATTTTATTAAAATTAAGAAATCAAGTCTTAAGATAATGCAAACCGGTTCAATAGTTTGAACCGGTAGAACCGGATTTACCGCCGGTACATAAGACATACCATATTCGGGTTTTACCGGCCTTTATCGTACCGAACTCGTGTCCGATATACGATTTAACCGGTATAACCGGCCAGTTCATACCGGTATTTAAAACATTGTCTAGAAACACTATTTTATGAGAAGACCTTAAGTTATATCCTCACCAATATTTAGAGTGGAAGCTACAAGAGTTGGATAAATTGTATTTAAAAAAAGTGTGTTATATTTTTATCAAACCTAATTCAGTAATTCCATTCAACTTTTAATATTATTTTAATAAATTTAGGAGTAAATGCATATTTTTCTTGGGAAACCAAACCGTTTTCGAGAATTTTTTGTTCTTTAAATTTGTTAGGGTGGATTGTGGAAGGAGTGTAATCGGGAACGGCTCGGGGAGTCGGTTTTACCGATCGGGAAGGGGCTGTCGGTGTTTGTGCGGTGAGCGGGGAGGAGTGTAGGCAGTGAGTAGTCATCGGTGTGGGGAGAGAAGAGAGAGGGGGTTAATGGTGGGCTCCAACCTCTTTCAACCAATCACATTTTTTTTAAATTGTTTATTACTCTGCATGTGTTTGAGCACCCATACCGATTGAGTGCAAAATACAAAGTAGAGTAAGGACTTGACATGACATGATATTATGCTAGAGAATAAGTTTACAACTCCCCATTTGAGAAGCACTGCTTCCACCCTTAAACTGAAGCATGGTGTGTCTCCCATAGTGTCAAATTATGGGATTTTATAACTTTTCTTGCCGATTGTCCATTATTATTGTTATATGTAATGTGTTGGGTATATTATTTATAATTTCAAAAAATTATAATAGTAATAACAACAGTTATTCTTATATTTTATTGTAAGTAGTATACCTTGTATTAATACAATTACAACTAAAAAAAAGATGGATTTATAATACATGATGTTTACTACTGTTACTTTATGTTCTTGGGTTAAGTTATTCTAAATGACTCCTACAAGTAAGAAGTGTAAGAAAGCATTATATAGTGACAAGTGTCCAACAATCTAAAATCTAAATTCACTATACCACTACCCAAAACCTAAACACCCACCCCACCACCACCAAAAAAAAAAACTATAACTCACCAAAAAACCTACCCCCCCCCCTAAAAAAAAGTTCCCCACCTCCCAGAAAACTAAAAAAAAAAAAAAACTAACCCCCCCCTAAAAAAAACCTAAACTCTCACCCCACCCAAAAACTTAAACCTCCCACTCCTCTCGGCAAAAAAATTGCCGAGAGGGGTGGGAGATTTTAGATTTTTTTTTTTTTTGGTAAATTTTTTTAGAAGCTTACACTTCTTATTTTTAAGAGCTTTGTATTTGATCCTAAAGCTATGTTCTTGAATTCCTAACACTATTAAAAATAATCTAATACACTTGTTGATATCAATTATGTTCATAAACCATCCAAGCACTCATTACTTTGTTGATATCAATTATGTTCATAAACCATCCAAGCACTTATTACTTTGATCAAAGGGACGGTTGAAGATCTTAATATCATTTCGACATCTACTGCCTTCCAAAATATATTTGCTTGTTTGAATTTAATCGTCTTCTAGCATATGTTTTCTTTTGGTTCCCATTATATTATATATTATATAATATATAATTTACAACATTGTTGTGCATTCTTACTTATACACTATGCTTTCTTTATTTTACTTGTATCTTTTGTTTGTATGGTACAAGTTGGAAGCTTAAAGCTTCTTTTTTTGAGGCTTTATCTTATATTTTTATATATGAATGTTAAAAGAAAAATGGAGTTTATTGTTACTTGTACACCATGCTTTCTTTATTTTACTTGCATCTTTTGCTTGTATGGTACAAGTTGGAAGCTTAAAGCTTCTTTTTTAGAGGCTTTATCTTATATTTTTATACATGAATGTTAAAAAAATGGAGTTTCTTTTAGTTTTTTTATTGGTTTTATATACGAGCATTTCCGATTTTGATGGTTATTTATGGTTATGTGGCATTTCCAATAGACATGGTTTAAAGTTCCCCGCCGCAACATGGGGATCGTTTTTCTAGTTAAACATTATAAAGAAGCAACATCTTTATGCATACATGTGTTGTAACTTTGGGTTAGGGTGTTTCTCACAAAAAAAAATGGAATTTTCCTTTTTAACCCTAAACTTTTAATCTTTGACAATTTAATTTAAAGTTTTAATCTTTGTTTCCTTTTTAACCCTAAAGTTTTAATCTTTGGCAATTTAAGTTTAAAGTCCTAATCTTTGGTAATTTAACCCCTTTGATTAATTCGATTTTTCACTTCTAATTCAAAAGTTTCCATCTTATACAATTTAACCCCTTTGATTAATTTGACTTTTCACTTCTAATTCAAAAGTTTCCATCTTTTGCGATTTAACAACTTTGATTTTTTTTTTACTTATGTGTTGTAATCTTAGCTTTGGGGGTTTTTCAAAGAAAAATGGTTATGCAAATGGTTGTTGTAACATTGGCTTTGGGGGTTTTTCACAAAAAAAACTGATTTTTTACTTTTCACCCAAAAGTATTTCATTAATTACTTTTAACCCAAAACTATTTGTTTTTTTACTTATAACACAAAACTTTTTATCTTTTGCAATCTATCCTTACAACTTTTTTTACTTTCAACTTTGGTCCTTTATAGTTTTCATTTTCCGCAATTTTTTCGCTTTATGTTTCGTTCTAAATTTTGTGACTTAACACATCGCAACGTGCGTCTTTGGTTTAATGTTTTTACGTTTCGTTCTAAATTTTGCGAGTTAACACGACGCAACGTGCGTGTGTGGGTGAACGTTTTTACATCGTCTATTTTTTCCCGTTTGACAGGTTCAACATAACGTGCACGTCTTAAATCGACTTAGTTATAACTAAAGAATACCCGCCACAATGCGGCGGGTCGTAGTTCTAGTTTTCTCAAATAAACAACTTATTCTTTAATTTCCTAGCTACTTTCAAAAAAGGTAAAGTTAGAGTTAAACACGCTTATTTGAGTTGTTACAGTTCCTAATATTCGGGCGGAGACCCGAATGGAGGTTTCAAGTAGGCAACGCCCCCTTGGCGGGGGTACGGGGGCAGCGATCCTCGGAGCAGGGTCCAAGAGGCTGCAACCATTGGCGGGGTCCAAGGGACCGAGCCCCTGGCTGGGGTCAAGCTGCCTTGGAAAAAATTAAATTGCTTAATGAAAAACGCCTTAGAAAATTATTTTTCTAAAAATTTCGTCATATCTTTTTAGACAAAAAAGTTGGCAATTTATTAAAAAATTGAATTATAACCGCCCAGAGACAGTTATCTGCAATTCAATCCCCAAATCGAATATACAGTTCTTGGTCGTTCTCTCTGGTTCAATTACGAATTCATCAATACACATACTGTTTGTTCGATTTCTTAATCAGAGTTGTATCCGATTGAATTATTCGGTAGAACCATCGAAATAATTTGATCTGAGAATGAGTACATGTCTCATCCATGGTATACAAAATTCCCCAACAACATGAAACCCATTAACCTAAAAGAAATTACACCCTTGGTGATGAATACACACAACTAATCTTAGAGTTATTCGGACCAGAAACAGTAACAATAACAATAAAGTGGTGGTCCATTGACAAAGAAAAAACCTTTAAATATTTGAATTTTAAAGAGAAATTTAGTGTTAAAAAAGAAAGAAGCGGTTGGTTGTCGTTAGATTATGGAACAAGCTTTTATATAAAAGAAACAATAAAAGGAAAGGAAGGAAAAGGTGCATCGTGTTGGTTCCAAGTGTTCAAAATGCACAATTTCAGACGCATTCCATCACCTCTTCTCTCTCTCTGTTCATGGCATTCAATGCGAATCACCATTACTCCTCCTCCTGCAACACAAAGACAAATCACCTTCACATCCTTATTCCTCATTAAATACCCCCCCTTCCTTCCTTCCTTTATCAATGGAGCACCCACATGACCCTCTTCAATACACTATCATCACCTTCTTTTCTCTCCAGTTTTGCTGCTTTATAAAAAGGGGCTTTGGTTTGTTCATATGTTGAGAGGATTATTTACTGAAGAACATATATATATTTTCGTTCACAGGGTTTGATTTCATTATTAAAGAACAGAGCAGAGCAGAGCCATGAAGGGGGGTTTTGGATTGTGGATCTTGTTCTTGGTGTTTGGAACAGCTTTGCTTTTCGTCTGCCTGTCTTCACTTCCTCCTGGTAATGTATTCCCATGTTTGTTGATTTACATTTTCCTGCTACTCTATGCATTTTTGTACTTTCTGTTGGATCTTTCTTTGTTGCAACTACGGTTTAGGTAAATGTTAACCACGGTATCCCTTTGATCTAGAAAATGGTGAACCTGACTGAGGGTATTAGTTATTTGCCTCTTTTGTTGTTGATTGTATTTTGCGCTGAAATTAACATCTAGTTGATTACTTAATGAGCGGGTCCCATGGTTTCTAATTGTGCATCAGTGCATGAGTTTCTAATCTTGATTAAATAACCATTGCACTACTATCGTAGTGTTAGTGATAGGTATGCATCTTTATTTTAGCTGTGACGTTCATTGTATTGGATGAACCAATATCTACTATATTAAATAATAAATTATATGAATAAAGGCTTGTGAGCCAACTTGAGCTTAATAAGTGACGCTCGGGCTTGAGCTTGTTTATCAAACAAACTCGAGTAGATCTCAAGTAGCTAAAGATCGGTTTTTCTCGTTTACACACCTACTTTCATCATTCATATGGACTGTAATATTTCTTGACTTTTTGTACAATTTAAGTGGGTCAACAAGACTTTTTCTGTGTATAAAGGTCTTCATTGATCAATATTTTCTGATTCTCTTTATCAGGCAGCGATCATGTTGGAAATAAGAAAATGATGGAGTTAACCAAGCCAAGCAGGAGACTGAAGGTATACAAGATTACAAACTACTTTGAAACACATTTTTTGAAATTTGGATTATATAATTTAAACTTCATTGACGTTCGTTTTACAGGACTATATTCATGATGAAGGTGACAATGGAGGCATGGATGTAGACGATTACCTCCCTAATGACCCAGTTCCAAGTTCTAAGGCAATAAGGCCCGGCCCGATCGAGCATGGCACTCCTCTTATGCCTTACATACCGAAGCCCACGCCTCCTAGTCCTGGGCCAAATGAGTTCGGGTTACCTTAGCCTATGTTGGTTTATTATTACTCCGAGTGTGGTAAGTTTAGGATTGTAATAAGTTGTTAGGAACGGTATGTAATAGACACGATATAATTGGAACACTAGCGGGCATCCCTTTGTTCTTCTATGCTGAATTTGCCCCGAGTTCCAATAGGAAGTGTGACACGTTAAACTTGGATTATGAAAACGGTTGTAGTTTGTGTTTTGAAATGTTATAATGTAACACATTAATTGTTTGTTTTATTAGTTGTTGATGATGATATCAAATAATTGAACAATTTTAGTCCAACAGGATGAACTTGAATGCATCATAGAGTTGTCAAAGTATGACAAAAGAAGTTGTAGCTCTAATGTGTGTGTATAAAGGTTCGGCAAATGTGGATTGTAAGAGTCCAAATACAATTTCAATATGTTTTCAACCACTTCCAACTGTATAATTAGATCATGTAATTCTTTAAATTGGACACTAAGTATTAGTATTAAGTATTCAATGTTTCAAAAACATAGATTAAATACATGTACAGAGTTTTAACCAGTTCTTGCAACATGGGTGAGTCAAGTGACATGTCAAACTAGATCAGGTCAAAATGCCCCATTAAAAAAAAGTTAAATGCCATTTTAGTCTCTCTGGTTTAAACCATTTTGTCAGTTTAGTCCAAATGTTTCATTTTTCACCTGTGGGTCCAAAAAGGTTTCATTGTTGCCATTTTAGTCCACTGGGTTAAATTCATCCATTATTTATGTTAACGAGAATGACAATTCGGTCATTTTATATGTAATTCTGTTAACTAGAAGGGCAAGTCGTGTTAGTTAAATTGCTACTGATTGAACAAGAAAATGATCTGAAACAGAAGTGAAGAGACAGAAACAGAAACAGTTAACGAGTGAACCGGGCTTGTGTTTAACACAATCCCTTAAACAGATTCGTCGTCTGTTCCCAGGGTACGCCGGTTCGAAGCAGCACCGCGCACTGCTGGACTTGAGCACTTGCCTGAAAATAAACAGGAGCTGTGTTGCGAGAAACTGAGATAGATAAGAGAAGTTGTTCGTGTGTCTCAACTGATCAGTCTAGTCTTCGATTTATAGGGCTGGAATCATAACCGAAATCAACACAATAAAGACCAAATAATGGTCATTAGTATGTCGGTTACGAGGGCCAGAACTATAACCGAAATCAACAAAATAAAGACCAAATAATGGTCATTAGTATGTCGGTTACGAAACTGATAATCAGTTAGAATTTGAAACGAAATAATGATCTTCATTCATTTCAGTTTCAAAAACAGAAAGTCAAGAGTGCAAAAAACCGCTCCACGCGGACCCAGGTTTTTGGAACTGCATTCGTGTCCGCAGGACGTGCGGGCATACGCGAGTTCAACTAATTCCGGTTCCATTTTTTGCACCCCCCTGCGCACGCGCGGGTAGGGCTTGTGGTAAAACATGACATATAGATATATTAATGAGGTAAACCTTTTACCTTATAAATACTCTATTCTTTTGTTCCCACTCCAATGTGGGACAAGGAGTTTTACCAAATTGAGACTTCCATTCACAACACACAAATTTCCAACAATCCCCCACATGAATGGAGGTCGATCTCAGAAACAACATAATTCCTTATTACATTTCAGCAGTTGAGTTTTACATACGATAGGTAGGTGTTACCCTTTGAACCTTCGCTCATGAAATGCACTTAGCCCACTAGCTCTGAGTAGAACTCGATGTCTTTGAACTCGTTTGCCGTTTGTGTAGACGACAATGCACTTCACACAAGACTCTCCCTGACAAAGTCAAGTCCTCATAGTTATGTTCGTTATGGTCATGAACATGATGCCTGGTTCTGCGAGAGCCATAAGGTATTGTGCCCCAACAATACCCTTCGAAGCGACCCCACTTCTCTCTCACATAGGTGATTCACTATGTAAGTTTACTTTAGTCGAATCATTAAAAGCCATAGGCTTAGCCTCACACTTGTCACTTTTAGGAATGGACTAGGAAGTTTATAAATCTTTATAATAAACTACCTTATTAAATACGTAGGGTTATCCCCCCACAGTGACCTTGCTTATTCATACAATTAGGTTTTCCTATTGAACTCAATTCTTGGGAACTCCAGTCTATTGAGTTAGGTTTCCATCATATGAACTTCATTTTTCAAGGGCTTCAGTCCCATTCCCATGGACGACGTCTGTACTAACTCTCTACTTAGGCCTTTTGTCAGCGGATCCGCAATATTATCCTTTGACCTCACATAGTCAACAGTGATAATTCCTGTAGAGATTAGTTGTCGTATCGTATTATGTCTACGTCTGATATGTCTGTTCCAACCATTATACATTGTGCTACGAGCTCTGCCAAGTGCCGATTGGCTATCACAACGTATACAAATGGCCGTTGCCGGCTTAGGCCATCTTGGTATATCCTCAACAAATTGACGTAGCCATTCTGCCTCTTCACCTGCTTTATCTAAAGCGATGAACTCAGATTCCATCGTGGATCTAGCAATAACCGTTTGTTTTGATGATTTCCACGATATCGTTGCACCTCCAAGTGTGAATACATACCCACTTGTTGCTCTGGAATCATTCGTGTCAGATATCCAATTTGCATTGCAGTGTCCTTCTATAACTGCTGGATATCTGTTATAATGCAACCCGTATTCCCGAGTGTATCTTAAGTAGCGAAGCAACCGAGTGATACAGTTCCAATGCATTGAACTTGGGTTGCTTGTGTATCTACTTAGCTTGCTCACAGCAAATGCTATGTCTGGCCTAGTACAACTCATAAGATACATCAAGCTACCAATAATTCTTGAGTATTCTAACTGGTTTACGGGTTCACCTCTATTCTTGGCTAGATGTTGACTTGTGTCAAGTGGAGTTCTAGCTTCATTAGAGTCATTTGCATTGAACTTCTCAAGAATTTTGTCCACATAGTGGGATTGACTTAAAACGAGTCCACTTTGGGTTCGCGTGATTTTGACCCCCAAAATCGCATCCGCAAGACCCATGTCTTTCATGTCAAATCTTGCTTTTAGCATGTTCTTTGTAGATTTTATGATTTTGTCATCGCTTCCAGTAATGAGCATATCATCTACATATAGACACAAAATTACATATCCATCAGATGTGTCCTTCACATACACACACTTATCACATTCATTGATTTTGAACCCAACATCAAGCATGACATGATCAAACTTTTGATGCCATTGTTTTGGAGCTTGTTTCAATCCATACAAGGATTTCGCAAGTTTACACACTTTCTTTTCTTGCCCAATAGTTGTGAAGCCTTCGGGTTGCTCCATGTAGATTTCTTCCTCTAGAATTTCATTCAAGAAAGCTGTTTTCACATCCATTTGGTGAACTTCCAAATTTCTAATGGCGGCAACGGCAAGCACCAACCTGATGGATGTTATTCGCGTAACTGGCGAATATGTATCAAAGTAATCTAAACCTTCTCGCTGTTTATATCCTTTGATCACCAACCTTGCTTTGTACTTATCGATGGTTCCATCTGGTTTCATCTTCTTCTTGAAAATCCATCGATATCCTAGTGGTTTACATCCTTGAGGAAGATCCACTAGTTCCCAAGTATGGTTCTATAAGATAGAGTCTATCTCACTTTTGATTGCCTCCCTCCACTGAGGCCCTTCTGAGGAATGTACCACTTGTTGGTACGTTTGAGGTTCATCTTCTACCATATAGGTAAGAAACTCAGGACCAAAGGATTTTTCAGTCCTTTGCCGTTTACTTTTCCTGATTTCAACTTCCTCATTCTTAGATTGTTCTCGAGGTTCATCGTTTTCAGCTATACCCTCGGGAACAATTTCCTCAACCGGTCTAGAAGAACTCGGTTCACTTCTATCTAAGCATGGGAACACATGTTCAAACCACGTTGCATCCTTAGATTCGATTATGGTGCCTTTGCATATTCCAGGGTTCTTGGAATCATGCACAATAAAACGATAAGGACCATAAGGACGGGTGTATCCTATAAGTACACAATCCACCGTTTTGGGACCTATTAGTAGGCGCTTAGGTGGTGTGACCACCACCTTAGCTAGACACCCCCATACTTTCAAGGATTTATATGGTGCTTTCTTTCCTGTCCACAATTCGTAAGGCGTTACATTCTTTTTCTTATTGGGTATCATGTTCAACACATAATTTGCCGATAAGATTGCTTCCCCCCACATGTTTTGGTTTACACCAGAACTTATCATCATGGCATTCATCATTTCTTTCAAGGTACGATTTTTCCGTTCCGCTATGCCATTTGATTGAGGGGAGTAAGGAGCTGTGAGTTCGTGGATGATTCCACTTTTTGCACATACGTCAATAAAAGGTGAAACATATTCACCTCCTCGGTCGCTCCTTACGATTTTGATTTTCCGATTTAGTTGATTCTCAACTTCAGCTTTGAACAAGATAAACTTGTCAACAGCCTCGTCCTTACTCTTAAGTAAGTACACATAGCAATACCTTGTACTATCATCAATAAACGTGATGAAGTACTTGTTCCCACCACGAGTAGGAATTGCTTTTAGATCACATACATCAGTGTGGATCATCTCGAGGGGTTCGGTGATTCGTTCAACCTTTTTGAATGACGATTTTGTTTGTTTTGCTTCTACGCAAGTTTCACATTTATTAATTGAGTCGATATCGAATGTTGGTATGCAATCAAGTTTGATTAAATGACGAATGGAATTATAATTTACGTGACCTAGTCTACCATGCCAAAGATTAGAAGACTCAATCAAATAAGTAGAACTAGTAGCGTTTTCTTTCATTGCATTCACGACAATTACATTTAGTTTAAACATTCCATTGAGGGCATAGCCCTTACCAACATACACACCATTTTTGGTCAACACGACCTTATCCGACTCAATCACCATTTTGAACCCAAACTTGTTCAACTGCCATCCCGACACAAGGTTCTTACGAATTTCGGGAACATACAACACATTGGACAACGTGAGTTCCTTTCCCGAAGTCATCTTCAAAACCACGTTCCCCTCGCCTTTAATTTCGGCCATTGCAGAGTTACCCATAAAGACCTTTTCCCCATTTGTCACCTCCTTGAAGGTGTTGAAAAGGCTTTTGTCGGAACACACATGACGGGTAGCCCCCGTATCAACCCACCAATCCTTGTTATTTTGCCCAACCAAATTAACTTCGGTCACCAAAATCGAAAGATCCGTGACCATGGCAACAAGTTTGTCGACTTCATGAATCATGTTCACTTGTCGATCATTTTCCTTCTTGGGAAGCTTGCATTCGTTGGCCTTGTGGCCTTGCTTTTGACAATTATAACAAGTTCCTTGGAACTTCTTTTTCCCAACACCTCCTTTCGGACCAAGGTTGGAGCGTTTCCCATGACCCTTCTTTCCACCCTTTCCACTGTCCTTGTTTTTTCCCTTTGAAGATTGGCCATGTTCAAAAAGATTGGCCTTCACAGTTTCAGGGCCATCAGTCTTTTTTAAGGCCACTTTGTTATCTTCTTCAATCCGAAGACGAACAACAAGATCTTCAATGGTCATCTCCTTTCGCTTATGCTTGAGATAGTTCTTGAAATCAACCCAGCTTGGTGGCAGTTTTTCGATCATTGCAGCAACTTGGAATGTCTCGCTGAGCATCATTCCTTCCGCATGAATATCATGAAGAATAACCTGCAACTCTTGGACTTGGCTCATGACAGTTTTAGAGTCAATCATTTTAAAGTCCAAGAACTTAGCCACCACGAATTTCTTAGTGCCCGCATCTTCTGTTTTGTATTTGCGATCCAAAGACTCCCACAATTCTTTGGCAGTCTTGGCTTTGCAATACACATTATACAATGTGTCCACCAAACCATTCAAGATAAAGTTGCGGCACAGGAAATCCGAATGATTCCAAGCATGCATCGCGCTCACAGTTTGAGCATCCATTTCCCCTTCCTCAACATGGGGTTTCGGTTCAGTCAAGAACCTTGCCAGATTCAGCGTGGTCAGATAAAAGAACATCTTTTGCTGCCACTGTTTGAAATTCACACCACTGAATTTCTATGGTTTCTCAGCATGCGACACTGCATTCGGCAGTAGTGTCACCAGACCAGTTGTTACAGCAACAGCGGAAGTCATGACAGCAGTCACGACTGTAGAAACAGTAGTGGTCACAGGGGTTTCCATTCTGAAAATAAACAGGAACAATCAGTAAATAAAATCTGTTTAAGTTTGTTAGTTAAATTGCTACTGATTGAACAAGAAAATGATCTGAAACAGAAGTGAAGAGACAGAAACAGAAACAGTTAACGAGTGAACCGGGCTTGTGTTTAACACAATTCCCTTAAATAGATTCGTCGTCTGTTCCCAGGGTACGCCGGTTCGAAGCAGCACCGCGCATTGCCGGACTTGAGCACTTTCCTGAAAATAAACAGGAGCTGTGTTGCGAGAAACTGAGATAGATAAGAGAAGCTGTTCGTGTGTCTCAACTGATCAGCCTAGTCTTTGATTTATAGGGCTGGAATCATAATCGAAATCAACACAATAAAGACCAAATAATGGTCATTAGTATGTCGGTTACGAGGGCCAGAACTATAACCGAAATCAACAAAATTAAGACCAAATAATGGTCATTAGTATGTCGGTTACGAAACTGATAATCAGTTAGAATTTGAAATGAAATAATGATCTTCATTCATTTCAGTTCCAAAAACAGAAAGTCAAGAGTGCAAAAAACCGCTCCACGCGGACCCAGGTTTTTGGAACTGCATTCGTGTCCGCAGGACGTGCGGGCTGTCACACCCCAACCGATGGCGGAATCACCGGGGCGCGGCACTAGGCGAATCAGATTGCTCAAGAGAATCCATAACAACTATATTGCGATAATATTCATTACATTTGTCATCCCATACTAACAAAAAATACAATCACGTAAGTTATCACAGATTTCTTGTCCTCTCGAACAATTCAAATCCGTCAACCTAGAATTTAGGTGAGTTTCTAGACTTCCTAGCTTGATTTGATGTAGATTTCGACTAATCCTGCAACATACGTTAAAATAAAGTCAATACAAAAGTATTGGCGAGTATACAGGTTTGATATGTAATAGTAGAATAGTTTAAAGTGCTGCGAATTTCCATATGCATAAACGTAATACACGACATATATACTCACAAAACTGATACTACCAGCTAAGTCCTCGATGCTCGACTCTTCGATGGCATAACTAGACCCCGTCGGGCGCAATAGTACTATACTAGTCTGGGTGGGACGTCACGAGTATAAGTCCTAGCATACATGCAACTAGCATCATGTATATCTATGCAAACAGTTATTCGCAAGTGATAGATTGACAATTTGAATCATTCGTTTGATAAGTTCGGTTTGTAAGGAACGTATGTTACACCCAAAATTCGATAAAAAGGGGGTCAAGTATACTCACAGTGCGTATTCGGTTGGATTGACGGGATGGTGCCTGAGAATGTCCTGATTTCAGACTAATTGCATAAGTATTGGATTACGCGTCAAACGGTATCGAATTACGTGAAATTGGATGAAAAGTTGGATTGAGCTGGCCCATTCGGATGGACCGCTCGATCGGCCGGGCTGCTCGATCGAGTGGGCCGTTCGATCGAGTGGGCCGTTCGATCGGCTGGTCCAGCCGATCGGCTGGGCCGCTCGATCGACTGGGCCGCTCGATCGGCCAGCCTGTCCAGCTGTTTTCGATGATTTTCGAGTGTTCTTCGGTGTTTTTGGTCGAGACGTTGTTGTGACGCGTTGAACAACTGAAATTCCATCAATTCCGACCTGTTCTATCGGCCGGGAATCACCCCGTTCCATCAGAACTGGCCGTTCTTGGCGGTTTTTCCGTGTTTAACCCGAAATGGGTCGTCTCTTCGGTAGGAATCAGATCCCTGACCAACACGACACTAAGAATGAGTAGAAGGTCGGTCTAAGCTCTGTTTCTACCATTTTTGTGTATAGATCTGATATGAAAACCTTGATTATCCTTATGGAATTTCTTAGATCTGAGTTGTTCTTAGTGGAATGAGGCCAACATTTGAAGTTCATAAGAACTTTGTGATGACATCACTCTGAACATCTCAAATCCATGGCTTCTCGATTAGAAAACATGGATTTGGACGAGATTCATGAAGAATCGCATGGAAACCATTCGGATCTGAGTTGTTCTTCATGGGATGACATCACCTTTGAAGAACTCCATGGTGACATCACCCTAGAACACTCCGAATCCGTTGATTTCATGGTTAAAAGTCGGATTTTGAAAGATAGAAAGATGAAGGATTGCATATAGATCGAAGTAGTACAAGATTTGAGTTAAAAACTTACAAGAATCGCGAGAAATCGGAAGATTAAGGGGCTGGAATGTCTTGGTTGAGTGGCAGCAGCAACAACAAGTGCTTGGAGGGTGAAGGGGGGTATTTATAGGCAAGGAAGGAGGAAAAAGGAGGAAAAAGGTGGGCCGGATCGGTTGGCCCAACCGATCGGCTGGCCTGTCCGATCGGACGGCCTAGCCGATCGGCTGGCCCGTTCGATTGGATGGTCCAGCCGGATGGCTGTTCTGTCCGATCGGGCGGCCCAGCCGATCGGCTGGCCCGTTCGATCGGGCGGCCCAGCCGATCGGCTGGCCCGTCCGATCGACTGGCCCAGCCGTTTGGCTGGCCCGTCCGTACGGGAGCCCTTGATCCTCGTTTTTGGTGCGATTTTGACAGTTTGAGCCATAATTTCATATATTTATATAATTTATTTAATTATTTATTATAATTAAACACAAAAGGGCCGTATATACGTATCTATATATCCAATATTCGGTGCGATGATCGAGTTACGCGTGCCTTCGAGTGCGTTCTTCGATGTGATGTGCCACAATAATTATCGGGGCACTACTTGCTCGTGTTGCCGTCATCGTCATGATGGCTGGAGACATGGTACTCACCCGATAGTCTTTGTTAGCGTTGCTTGTTTACATTTTGACACCTCACGGTTATCGAGGAGGGTAGATTAAGCCCTCACTCAACATCATCGTGAGTGTTATAATTTATTGAAAATAGGTTTGTAATAGCGATAGAATATGCGTAATTATTCGATTATACTTCGACTTAGCGATAGATCTGATATAGTTACATTATGATCCGAATCTCTGGTGCTAGGCGTAACGAGTGTACCAAATAGTAACAACGCACGAAAGTGCGGGTTGTTACCGTCTCCCCTGCTTTAGGAAATTTCGTCCCGAAATTAATCCATTAGTAGGGTCGTAAGAGTTGATGCGAATGAGAGTAGCGATTAAAAGCGTCTGGATAAGCGAGCAATCGATTAAGATTCGGCGAGCGAGGGCGGTGAGAAGATACGATTCGAATAACCAAGAGCGATGACACACACAAAAGCGATTCCATAACGTTTTAAACTTACCGATAATCGATTAATCTTTGAAGGTATTTAGGAAAAATCCCCTCACGATGTCCACACCAACACTATGGGGAGGGTTTTTGTTATTTTGAGAACAGATTTTCGAGTTATACATTTTAAAAGAATTCGGCAGCAAAATAAGTTTTAAGAAAATTTTCCTACAACGTGAGTTCGAGCTGAAACTCGATTGTCAAACCATCGTCTTCAGGAAGATTTCTTTTTGTCA